>NW_018744111.1:0-600000 GCF_001683475.1 Chenopodium quinoa
TTCCCAGTCGCACGCACACGCACAAGCCTAGGCACCCTTCGATGCTGCTGCTTGCTAGCCAGCACGCACTGGCACTCGCACACGCACACGCATAGGGCGATGCCTGGCATGGTGCTGCTGTGCGAGGTTGCTGCTGTGATGGTGCGAGGCACACACGCACACGCACATACGCAAGTGCCCGGCACTGCGATGGATGTGCTTGGTGCGTGTAGCCTGTGATGGCTTGCGATGGCCCTAGGCACATGCACACGCGTACACGCATAGGCCTAGCCATGCGATAGTGTTGTGCATGGTGTGTGTGGCCTGCGATGGTGCTGCCATGCCATGCGAAGGCTGCGATGGGCTGCATTGTGCACCTAGCACGCATGGCGCGCCTAGCACACATGGTGCGCCTAGCACACACATGGTGCGCCTAGGCTTGCGATGAGCTAGCCTAGCCTAACTACGGCTATGCTTGTACTTGTCGCTTGTGATTTTGCGACGCTCGGTCTCGACGCCCTAGGCTCGATATTCGACGTCTGTATTCGTAAAACTCCGTCGACTCATTAAATCCTTCGGATTAATTCGTCGTCTCGGATCGGTTTGTTCGATTGGGTTCGACCCGAAGGGTTCAGTTAAGATTAAGCTGTAATATTAATTATACCTTAATATTACAGACCAGAAGCGGCCTCCACCTAGGCATTCCGATCACTTGACCTTACTGAAGAATTAGCTGTGTAATAATTCTGAACCCTCTATCAGAATAATACACTTTTGGAAGGACACCATTCCTTTCATGATGAAAGGTGTGACATATCGAGGGCAAAAAACATGGAATGTTTTGGCTGCTTGTTCCTTTGGTAAACTTTTCACGTTTATCAACGTTGGATTTGAAGGTAGTGCTCATGATATTACTGTATGGAATTATTGCTTAACCGTACCAGAATTTCGATTTCCCCATCCACCTCTAGGTACAATTTAGAATAGTGTATGTTTTTACTCCATACATGACACAATACTAATATGCCGTATAACTTTATTTTATAACAGGGAAATATTATCTAGTAGATTCTGGATATCCGAATACCGTTGGATATTTGAGTCCAATAAAAGATAAAGATATTAGAACCCATATGCCCGAATTTCGAAATGGTCCACCACCTCAAGGCATACTTGAACTTTTTAATTATCTTCACTTCGAACAACAATCGAGAGATGTTTTGGACAATTAAAATCTCGATGGAGAATATTGACAATGATGCTAAATATAGACACTAAACATCAATTGGCAATTATGGTTGCTACATTCACACTTCACAATTTTATTCGATTACATGAGTTGGATATACCCATTGAGAGTGGTATAGAAATCGAACCAAGAGAAGATTATGATTTGTTTAACGAGAATCGTAAAGCTGTAATGAACGAAGTACAACTGAATATAGCGAAGGAAATTCTGAACTTCTTGTAATGAAAATTATATTACGTTTATTATTTAGAGCTTATAATGAAATTTTAATTATTATCGTTTATTGTTTGTGCTAATTAATAATAATAATAATAATAATAATAATAATAACAATAATAATAATAATAATATAATAATAATAATAATAATAATAATAATAATAATAATAAATAATATAATTTGTATTTTGATCTGAACTTTTCTGATCTGATCTGAACTTATTTTTTTCTAATCTGATCTGAACTTATTTTTTTTGAAATAAGTAAAAATAAGGTGAACTAAACAAGGCCTAACTTTGTGTCCCCTCCGTATGTTTTGTTCCTCCAATTTTCATTTCTATCTCTTTGCACCATTCCCCTCCCAAGGTTTGGAATAATATAGGTTGAATAAGTAAGGCTCAATTGACGAGGCTCAAAAGGGCTGCCAAAAAGATGGATTTTCTCTAAGGCTAAAAAACATGGGTTATCTATGTGGAATTTCAAGTTGCCTCCTGTTTGGGGGTTTTCTATGTGTCCTTCGGGAGAGTTACAATTTCCTAGCAGACTTCCTTCTTACGCCTGTACCTGCACCTAGCAGACTTTCCTTCTTGCGCCTGTACCTGCACAAGTAACGGAGACTCGGATGGGGGGTGGGAGTTCCGCCTCCGAAGATTAAGTTAGTATCTTTTCGAAGTGGAATAAGAACAGTAAAAGCTTCTCGGTTCGAGAGCGTTTCAGTAGGTTTGGGCTTTGTTTGGTTTTTTTTGTGGTTGCAATTAATGTATGTGTGTCATAAATGAGGTCTACCCTTACTATTTATAGTAAGGGAGAACTGTACCTCAATTAGGGTATAAGGGACACGTGTCTGCAAAGGAATTGGGCCTTTGCAGACCGCTGAAAGATTGACACGTGTCAAGCCTTTATTGGGCCACGTGTCTTAGGGTATTTTCACCCTAAACATCTGCCCCTCACAGGTGAGATGTGGCAAACTCACGTGTCATCTGTGACAGACGTAGGGTGCATGGGGAAGCAGACGGGGGTAAGTGACGGTTCCCCCCTCTTGAATTTCAAATTTTCGTGCAGAAGGTGACTGTTCGCCTTCTGCCTCTTTCTATAAGTAGGGTGGCTACCTCTTTCCTCCGCACTTTTTATTTTCAAAAAATTTCCTGAGAAGAAGCTCTGATACCGGCTGCTTCTTTCAAGACTTTCGAGCATCCGGTTTTCGCAAGAACTTGACATCTGCCTTCCGGCTGAGTGCGGATTTAGTAAGGTACCGTCTGTTTTCTCCCTCTTTGCCCCTAGATTAAGGACCTCACTCGGCATTTTGCCGCCTGGGTATATTTTGTCCAAAATATCTGAATTACCCCTACCTCATCCGGGATTTCCCGTGTGTGGTTTTTTGAAATATTTCCCTAGTTGTAAAATGCCCTCATCCGTCATTTTGCCGCATGGGGCTGGCTTGGGACAAGTCCAAAAATCCCCCTCATCCGGCGTTTTGCCGTCTGGAATGTTTAATACACTCCCATCCGGCATTGTTCCGCATGGGACCCCTTTGAGCCAACTTTGTTTTTATTCAGACTAGTCATAAGTAACCCCATCCGGCCTTTAGCCGTATGGGGGTGGTTTGATCAACCTTTGCTTTCAAACATCTTTCAAATTGCCCCCATCCGGCATTTAACCGTATGGGGGTAGTTTGAGCAGCCTTGGCTTTTTCTCAAACATCATTCAAATTGCCCCCATCCGGCATTTAACCGAATGGGGGTAGTTTGGGCAGCCTTGGCTTTTTCTCAAACATCATTCAAATTGCCCCCATCCGGCATTTAACCGTATGGGGGTAGTTTGAGCAGCCTTGGCTTTTTCTCAAACATCATTCAAATTGCCCCCATCCGGCATTTAACCGTATGGGGGTCGTTTGAGCAGCCCTGGCTTTTTCTCAAACATACAAATAGCCCCCATCCGGCTTTTAACCATATGGGGGTCATTTGAGCAGCCTTGGCTCAAAACTGTTTCAAATTGCCCCCATCCGGCTTTTAACCGTATGGGGGTTGTTTGAGCAGCCTCGGCTTTTTCTCAAACATACAAATAGCCCCCATCCGGCTTTTACCCGTATGGGGGTCGTTTGAGATTCCTTCGCTCAAACTTTGTTTCAAATTGCCCCCATCCGGCTTTTAACCGTATGGGGGTCGTTTGAGCAGCCTTGGCTTTTTCTCAAACGTTGTTTAAATGTCCCCATCCGGCATCTAACCGTATGGGGGTTGTTTGAGCAGCCTTTAGCTTTTTCTCAAACATACAAATAAGCCCCCATCCGGCTTTTAACCGTATGGGGGGTCGTTTGAGCGGCCTTGGCTCAAAACTGTTTCAAATTGCCCCCATCCGGGCTTTTAACCGTATGGGGGTCGTTTTGAGCAGCCTCGGCTTTTTCTCAAACGTTGTTTAAATTGCCCCCATCCGGCGTCTAACCGTATGGGGGTTGTTTGAGCAGCCTTTAGCTTTTTTCTCAAACATACAAATAGCCCCCATCCGGCTTTTAACCGTATGGGGGTCGTTTGAGCAGCCTTGGCTCAAAAACTGTTTCAAATTGCCCCCATCCGGCTTTTAACCGTATGGGGGTCGTTTGAGCAGCCTCGGCTTTTTCTCAAACGTTGTTTAAATTGCCCCCATCCGGCGTCTAACCGTATGGGGGTTGTTTGAGCAGCCTTTAGCTTTTTCTCAAACATACAAATAGCCCCCATCCGGCTTTTAAACCGTAATGGGGGTCGTTTGAGCGGCCTTGGCTCAAAACTGTTTCAAATTGCCCCCATCCGGCTTTTTAACCGTATGGGGGTCGTTTGAGCAGCCTCGGCTTTTTCTCAAACGTTGTTTAAATTGCCCCCATCCGGCGTCTAACCGTATGGGGGTTGTTTGGGCAGCCTTTAGCTTTTTCTCAAACATACAAATAGCCCCCATCCGGCTTTTAACCGTATGGGGGTCGTTTGAGCAATTTCCAGCCCATCTCTGCTATCCCTCATCCGGGACTCCACCGCTTGGGGGGCTTTTAAATGAGCTTTCCAATTAAACATGTCTGATCTATTTTTTCTTTATTTCAGCTTCAAACACATTCGGAGGATTTCCGCCTGTGTAGGTTTCAAGCCACCATCTCAGCAAATTCCAACCTCCAAAGGTACCGTCTGCACCCTTTTTCAATTCTTTTTTGTTTAATTTTCCGGTTGCATAAATAGGATATGGACCCTTCAATTATACACTCGGCACAGTTTACGACTGCTGTCAGGCGGTCACCAGGCACGGCTGAGTCTAGGACTGGGACTGCCGTCTGGGGGTATTTGGGCGAACCATCACCTACCTCGAATCCGACCGTCTCTGTTCATGTGCAGGACAGAATGGCTCGGATAAGATGGATGGCAGTTGACCCGGATTACAAATCCGACGACGCAGCCGAAGATCCGGCTGATCCCAGAAACGAGGACCAGACGGCAGGACCGTCTGGTGAAATTCCTTTGGAAGAAACCCTGGGGACTTGTCAAGATTCCCCGAGTGGTCCGAGCACACCGGGTGATAGCATATTAGAAGACTCTGATTCTAATGCCGAAGGATCCGGCGATGAATCTGCTGGAGAAGGGTCTGGGTCCGAATCTGAAGCCCCTGCACAGGAGGCTGAGCCTATTGTTGAGGAGGCCTACAAATGGCCGGCTAAGGGGGATCCGACTGACATGACCATGTCTGCAAGAGACGTGGTCACCCTTACTGCAACCCTTCCTGCCTTTCTTTTTAAAAGGAAACCAGTTGGGAAGGACTGGGAAATAAGAGTCCCGCCTGTTAATGCAACCGTCGTATGGGCGGACGACTTGGACCATGCCGATGATTTTTTCGGGAAAATTATTGTCTTTTTCACGAGCAAATATTGTCTTTTTCACGAGCAAATATTGTCTTTTTCACGAGCAAATAGTCTTTTTCACGCCCGGGACAATATTTGCTCGTGAAAAAGACAATATTTCCAAGTCGTCCGCCCATACGACGGTTGCATTAACAGGCGGGACTCTTATTTCCCAGTCCTTCCCAACTGGTTTCCTTTTAAGTCATAGTTATTTCCCAGTCCTTCCCAACTGGTTTCCTCGTGAAAAAGACAATATTTGCTCTTATCCCGGCGCTTAGAGGACTCTTCATAGGAGACGGTTTCCTTTAGAGGACTCTTATCTTTGGAACGGGTGTTCTTGGTCCTCAAAGAGCCATCCGCAGCAGTGTAGGCTTCCAAGTCATAGTTATCGGTTGTATCCTGGTTGCATTAACAGGCGGGACTCTTATTTCCCAGTCCATCCGCAGTAGTGTAGGTTTCCCAGCCATCCCCACAGACGGCGCCAGATGTTTGGGGGTTTTCTATGTGTCTTCGGGAGAGTTACAATTTCCGACAGGGCCTGCCAGCTCAGGAAGCCAAACGCCCGATACCGGTAGAAGGGTCCTAGCACAAGTAACGGAGAATCCGGATGGGGGGTGGGAGTTCCGCCTCCGAAGATTAAGTTAGTATCTTTTCGAAGTGGAATAAGAACAGTAAAAGCTTCTCGGTTCGAGAGCGTTTCAGTAGGTTTGGGACTTTGTTTGGTTTTTTTGTGGTTGCAATTAATGTATGTGTGTCATAAATGAGGTCTACCCTTACTATTTATAGTAAGGGAGAACTGTACCTCAATTAGGGTATAAGGGACACGTGTCTGCAAAGGAATTGGGCCTTTGCAGACCGCTGAAAGATTGACACGTGTCAAAGCCTTTATTGGGCCACGTGTCTTAGGGTATTTTCACCCTAAACATCTGCCCCTCACAGGTGAGATGTGGCAAACTCACGTGTCATCTGTGACAGACGTTAGGGTGCATGGGGTAAAGTGACGGTTCGTCTGCTTCCCCCCTCTTGAATTTCAAATTTTCGTGCAGAAGGTGACTGTTCGCCTTCTGCCTCTTTCTATAAGTAGGGTGGCTACCTCTTTCCTCCGCACTTTTTATTTTCAAAAATTTCCTGAGAAGAAGCTCTGATACCGGCTGCTTCTTTCAAGACTTTCGAGCATCCGGTTTTTCGCAAGAACTTGACATCTGCCTTCCGGCTGAGTGCGAATTTAGTAAGGTACCGTCTGCTTTCTCCCTCTTTGCCCCTAGATTAAGGACCTCACTCGGCATTTTGCCGCCTGGGTATATTTTGTCCAAAATTTCTGAATTACCCCTACCTCATCCGGGATTTCCCGTGTGAGGTTTTTGAAATATTTCCCTTGTAAAATGCCCTCATCCGTCATTTTGCCGCATGGGGCTGGCTTGGGACAAGTCCAAAAAATCCCCCTCATCCGGCGTTTTTGCCGTCTGGAATGTTTAATACACTCCCATCCGGCATTGTGCCGCATGGGACCCCTTTGAGCCAACTTTGTTTTTATTTAGACTAGTCATAAGTAACCCCATCCGGCCTTTAGCCGTATGGGGGTGGTTTGATCAACCTTTGCTTTCAAACATCTTTCAAATTGCCCCCATCCGGCATTTAACCGTATGGGGGTAGTTAGCCTTGGCTTTTTCTCAAACATCATTCAAATTGCCCCCATCCGGCATTTAACCGTATGGGGGTAGTTTGAGCAGCCTTGGCTTTTTTCTCAAACATCATTCAAATTGCCCCCATCCGGCATTTAACCGTATGGGGTAGTTTTGAGCAGCCTTGGCTTTTTCTCAAACATTATTCAAATTGCCCCATCCGGCATTTAACCGTATGGGGTAGTTTGAGCAGCCTTGGCTTTTTCTCAAACATCATTCAAATTGCCCCCATCCGGCATTTAACCGTATGGGGTAGTTTGAGCAGCCTTGGCTTTTTCTCAAACATCATTCAAATTGCCCCCATCCGGCATTTAACCGTATGGGGGTCGTTTTGAGCAGCCCTGGCTTTTTCTCAAACATACAAATAGCCCCATCCGGCTTTTAACCGTATGGGGGTCGTTGAGCAGCCTTGGCTCAAAACTGTTTCAAATTGCCCCCATCCGGCTTTTAACCGTATGGGGGTTGTTTGAGCAGCCTTTAGCTTTTTCTCAAACATACAAATAGCCCCCATCCGGCTTTTAACCGTATGGGGTCGTTTGAGTTGCCTTGGCTCAAAACTGTTTCAAATTGCCCCCATCCGGCTTTTAACCGTATGGGGTTGTTTGAGCAGCCTTTAGCTTTTTTCTCAAACATACAAATAGCCCCCATCCGGCTTTTAACCGTATGGGGGTCGTTTGAGCAGCCTTGGCTCAAAACTGTTTCAAATTGCCCCCATCCGGCTTTTAACCGTATGGGGTCGTTTGAGCAGCCTCGGCTTTTTCTCAAACGTTGTTTAAAGTGCCCCCATCCGGCATCTAACCGTATGGGGGTTGTTTGAGCAGCCTTTAGCTTTTTTGTCAAACATACAAATAGCCCCCATCCGGCTTTTAACCGTATGGGGGTCGTTTGAGCAATTTCTAGCCCATCTCTGCTATCCCTCATCCGGGACTCCACCGCTTGGGGGCTTTTAAATGAGCTTCCAATTAAACATGTCTGATCTATTTTTCTTTATTTCAGCTTCAAACACATTCGGAGATTTCCGCCTGTGTAGGTTTCAAGCCACCATCTCAGCAAATTCCAACCTCCAAAGGTACCGTCTGCACCCTTTTTCAATTCTTTTTGTTAATTTTCCGGTTGCATAGATAGGATATGGACCCTTCAATTATACACTCGGCACATTTTACGACTGCTGTCAGGCGGTCACCAGGCACGGATGAGTCTAGGACTGGGACTGCCGTCTGGGGGTATTTGGGCGAACCTTCACCTACCTCGAATCCGACCGTCTCTGTTGATGTGCAGGACAGAATGGCTCGGATAAGATGGACGGCAGTTGACCCGGATTACAAATCCGACGACGCTGCCGAAGATCCGGCTGATCCCAGAAACGAGGACCAGACGGCAGGACCGTCTGGTGAAATTCCTTTGGAAGAAACCCTGGGGACTCGTCAAGATTCCCCGAGTGGTCCGAGCACGCCGGGTGATAGCATATTAGAAGACTCTGATTCTAATGCCGAAGGATCCGGCGATGAATCTGCTGGAGAAGGGTCTGGGTCCGAATCTGAAGCCCCTGCACAGGAGGCTGAGCCTATTGTTGAGGAGGCCTACAAATGGCCGGCTAAGGGGATCCGACTGACATGACCATGTCTGCATAAGACGTGGTCACCCTTACTGCAACCCTTCCTGCCTTTCTTTTTAAAAGGAAACCAGTTGGGAAGGACTGGGAAATAAGAGTCCCGCCTGTTAATGCAACCGTCGTATGGGACGGACGACTTGGACCATGCCGATGATTTTTTCGGCTGTTATGAGGCGGCATTCAAAGCAGGCCTCCGGTTCCCCCTTCACCCCTGCATCAAGGACATATTGCTGGGGTATGACTTGGGCGTATGGCAATTGACTCCTAACTCTTGGGTCAATATTTTGGGGTACATTGCCGCGTGTGAGCTGCAGGAGGTAAACCCCAGTTGGGAGGCCTTTTCACACATGCATTACCTCAGCCGGGCTCCGGGTGGGTGGAATGCCTGGTACACCCTTACCACCAACCAAGAATACATGATGACTTTGGAGAAGCCATCAAAGTGGACCAACTGGAAGAGCAAATTTTATGTCGTCTCTTCTCCTTCCACTTCCCTAAATCACCGGCTGCGGCGGTATAATAAGCACCCGGCATTACTGGGCAAAAAATGCGCGCTCCCGAAAGTGCCGTCTGAGGCCTGGGACCAAATAATGGAGACGGGTCTCTTCCTCAAAACGACCCATCTGATGGAGGACGGTAGTGAAATCATCGTCCCAAAGTTCTGGGTACCCCTCCCAGAATGGTTTAAGGGACGAGTCCTTCTTGTCCCTTTGCAATCTAAGTTCAATGTTTAAAAAGAGTAGGTTCATTAACCCATCCGGTATTCTGACACCTGATTATGCGTACACGCTCTAACTCGAATTTCCCTTTTTTGCAGGTAAAGCTAAAAGAATGGTGCCTCCTGAAAAGACACCTGCCTTCTCAGCTATTGAGCTGAGAAAGAAGCAAATCGAAGAGAAGAAGGCGGCACTGGCCGCCAAGAATGGAGTAAAACCTCTTCCATTTCTTACCGGATGACATATGATCTGCCTTTGTTTCTAACTGATTGCTTTGTTTTGACTATTTTCAGGGTGGAACCCAAGGCATGCCAAAATCACTAGCAAGCATGCACAAAAGACCGGCTGGTGTGATACCCCAGCCGGCTTCAAAAGCTCCAAGGCTGCCGGGTCCACCTTTGGCAGCTAGTCCTGCAAAGAGGACGTCTGACCCTGCCAGGCCAACCACTGCAGGGAAGAGCTGCAGCTAACGCCGAGTGCTTCGGCGGGCCAGACCCGGATGGTATCTGGCTCAGATGCGGCTGGGGGGATGGCACCCCACAGCCTGAACAAGGTAAAACCTCTGCCTTTGACCCCCCCTGGCCGCTTGGGCATATGAGAGTCAAAACTCAAGCAAGCCAGTCTGGGGCTCCTCTGGCAGCCGCATGAATATAGGCGGCGCCTATGCCCAGTATCTGACAGATAACCCTTCCTTTGCAGATGACTCTACCAGCCGGCCCGACTACAACCAATACGCCAAGAGAATGGTCAAGACTCTGACCCGTTCTGAAAAGGAGGCGGTGCCGGCTGTACACCAGGTTAACCTGGATCGCATCAACTCTCTTCTTGCTGAGGTAAATAACCCGAATGCCCTATGCTTGTCTCAAGCTCTGCTTTTGCCAGATGAGTAGTAATTATCATCATTAGTTCTAACTCCTTTTCCGGTTGGTACCATAGGTGATGCTGAGAGTGGACGGGCTCCGAGTCCCCTTGCGTAAAAAGCAAGAGGAGGTAAGAGACGCTCAGAAGCGTGCCTTGACCTAATTGACGTTAGTCAATTTCACAGTATTAAATATGATTTGGCAACTAAAGAGAGAGAGTTGCAACAGGAGGAATTACTGAAAGAGGCTGTGCTGGCTGGGGATGAGGCCAAGAAGAAAGTTGATGAACTTGAGCTCAAGGTCAAGGACCTCCAGGCTGATCTCAGAGCTCTGGAAGGGGCTGACAAGGAAAATGCCAACCTCCGCCAGAAGAACAGCGAGCTGACTGTCCAACTCACTAATATTCAGGCGGCCCACAAAAAGGAGCTGAACGAGGAACTCAGCCGCCTGATTACAGAGAATGAAGCCGACTGCGAGGAGCGCATGAAGCTGGCTTGGGACCTCATCCATCCGGACTCTGACTTTGACTATTTCAACCTCCGTTACTTGTATGCTTCTGAAGTTTATGAAGCTCGAGTACTCGGCACTCCTGCCCCTCCTCCTTTCGACGAGTGGGCTGAGAAGGGTTAGGGTCAGAGCCGGATGGGGTGCCAATGGGAAACCAGCCGGAGCAGCTGCAGGAGCAGACGGCTGAGACTCAGGTTGGGCAAGCTCAAGGGTTGGAGCAGCCTCAGCAACAAGAGCAACAGCAAGATTGATATTTTCTTTCTTTTTTTACCGGCCTGCGTGCTGTGTATTTTCGATGTATCTTTCCCGGACAGGGGTCCGGCTAACATTTCAATTAATCTATTAACCGACACAGTCGGGTTTTCTATCTATTATTTGCAATTTTTTTTTATATGCATTTTTTTTTTATATGCATTTTTACAAGTATTTCAGCCGTTCTATATATGCCGGATGAAGAAGAGATACCACAATATGCCCCTGAAATGGCTACCTGTTTACCCCAACAGTAGACAGGCAGTCGTTTCATGGAAGCCGGATGGGGGGTCAGTGACTGACCTAACCTTGCCCCGTCTGGTACAATTATATATAGGATGGGATGTAAAACCGTTTAGGTGGTTACGGTGGCCCATTAGGAATTTCATTTTTCCGGATGGACCTCTTTTGGGTCCTTGCCGGATGAATGCTAGATGCAAAGGATCATCTCTAACGGCTGCAAAATTGTTTGACAAATGCCGTTGAGTTATTGGATCGCTAGAACAATGTTCCACCCAGAAGGGAGCTGTTCTCTCCAGTGATTCACCCGGATGGACCTCTTTTGGGTCCTTGCCGGATGAATCCCAGATGCAAAGGATCATTTCTAACGGCTGCAAATCGTTTTAGACAAACGCCGTTTGAGTTATGGGATCGCTAGAACAATGTTCCACCCAGAAGGGAGCTGTTCTCTTCAGTGATTCACCCGGATGGGTGTCACCGGATGACTGCTCTTTTTGGAGCAGTGGTTTTAACAAGTGTTCTTCCGTCTGTGTTCTTGCACTAGACAGGTGCAAACACAATTGTATGAATGGAAATTATATGCTTTCACATTTCAATCCTTAGAAGTAGTACTTTTTCAAGTTATCTACATTCCAGGTACGAGGCAGCCGCATTCCGTCTGGGGTTTCCAGGCGGTATGTGCCGTTTCTAACTTCTTCAAAAATCCGGTAGGGTCCCTCCCAATTTGAAGTTAGTTTCCCTTGTTCGTATGCCCTACCGGTTGCTTCAAGCTTCCGTAATACAAAATCTCCAACTTTGAGGGGGCGTTTAAGCACCTTTTTGTTGTAGGCCCTCGTCATTCGAAGGCGGTAGATTTCATGACGCAAGGCGGCGTTGCCCCTTCTTTCTGGAAGAGTATCCAGAGACAGGCGCATGGCTTCCCAATTTGCCTCTTCATCATACAACATAATTCGAAGTGTTGGCTCATATAATTCAATGGGAAGCACCGCCTCTGTGCCATATGCCATAAGGAATGGAGTTTCACCGGTTGACCCCTTCTCAGTAGTTCTGATGGACCAAAGAACGTGAGTTAACTCTTCTGCCCAAAGCCTGCCTGCCTTCTCGATCTTTTTCTTTATGCCGCCTGAGATGAGCTTGTTGAAAGCTTCAACTTGACCGTTTGCTTGCGGACGGCCAACGGATGCAAAGTAGTAGGAAATCCCTTGGTCTTGCAACCAAGTCTTTAGGACAGGCGTTTCGAACTGGGGGCCATTGTCAAAGACCATTGACATTGGTACACCGAACCGGGTGATGACATTTCTCCAAATGAAGGAGATGACATCCTTAGTTTTGATGCCCTTTACCGCCTCGGCCTCAACCCACTTGGTGAAGTAATCAACAGCCACTAAAATGTATCTTCTGCCGCCTGGGGCAGGAGTGTATGGCCCCAAAATATCCATGCCCCATTTTGCAAAGGGAATTGGGCTGTGAATAGCTGTCATATCAGTTGCCGGCTGCCTTATCAGCCGGCCGAACCTCTGGCACTTGTCGCATCTTTTCACCAGATCTAATGCATCCGCCTCTAGTGTAGGCCAAAAGTATCCTTGGCGCCGGGTTCTTTTGGCGAGGGTCCTCCCGCCAATGTGAGATCCACAGAAGCCGGCGTGGAGATCTTCCAGTATTTCCTTGCCCCGTTCTGGGGTAACACACTTGAATAGCGGCTGCAAGTAACCCTTCCGAAACAGTTCACCCTTGTGCATTGCGAAGCTTAATGCTCGTCTTTTAAGAGCAGCTGCTTCGGATGAGGTTTTCGGTAGAGTGCCGTCTTCCAAGTAATTCCGGATGGGGTCCATCCATGTGGAGCTTCGATCTAGAAGTCCAATGGGGTCATGTTCAATGCTTTTCTTTTCCATGACTTCCCAGAAGACTGATCTAGGCGTATCACATGTGGCGGAGGATGCAAGTTTGGATAGTGCATCCGCCTGATTATTCTCGGATCTGGGTACTTGACTTAGGTTGAATTCATCAAATGCCCCAGCCTCCTCTTTGACCGCCTGCAGATACATAATCATCACCGGATGGGTGGCCTCGTAGTCACCGTTGTACTGGCTAACGATGAGTTGGGAATCTGAGCAGGCATCAACTTTCCTTGCCCCGACCGCCTTACACATGCGGATACCGGCTAGCAGGGCCTCGTATTCAGCTTCATTATTCGAAGCTTGAAACTTGAATCGTAGAGCGTACTCGTATTTGTCCCCCTCCGGAGAGTGAATAATTACACCCGCTCCGCAACCATTCAGCGTAGAGCTCCCGTCTACATAAACCCTACAAACTTCATCAGTTTTATCCGGCTGTATTGGCCTTGTCATTTCAACAATGAAGTCGGCAAACGCCTGACCCTTCACTGCTCGCCTGGGTTCGAAAGTGATTTCTAAGCTTTGGATTTCCACAGCCCATTTAATCATTCTTCCGGATGACTCTAAAGTGGTCATAGGCCTTTTGAGCGGCTGATCAGTGTAAACGGTCACCGGATGTGCTAAAAAATACGGTTTCAACCGCTTGACTGCTTTGAACAAAGCCAGACCGAATTTTTCGATCATGGAATAACGAAGTTCAGCATTCCGGAGGACATGGCTTATAAAGTATACCGGGAGCTGATTACCGTCTCTCTCAACAAGGAGGACGGCGCTCAAGGAGTGATCCGAGACGGCCAAGTACATGTAGAGAGCCTCCTGGGGTAGGGGACTCGCCAATCTTGGCAAAGAATGCAGGTGTTGCTTCAGCCGTTGAAATGCCGCCTCAGCCTCTTCACCCCATTCAAACCTTGACCTCTTTTTGATTGCTTGAAAGAAATACAGGCACTTGTCACCTGACCGGCTGAGGAATCTCCCCAGTGCCGCCAGGCAACCGGTAAGCTTTTGAGCCTCCCTGACGGTACGTGGCGACTGCATGTCAATCACCGCCTGTACTTTGTCCGGATTGGCTTCTATGCCCCTCTGATCAATCAAAAATCCAAGAAACTTCCCGGACTCAACTCCAAAGACGCATTTTTTAGGATTTAACATGACTTTATGCCGTCTGAGGGTGGTGAGAGTTTCTCGGAGGTCGGCTAGATGATTCGCCTGCAGCTTTGATTTGACAATCATGTCATCAATGTACACCTCCACGTTCCTTCCAATCTGATCATAAAAGACCGAGTTCATCATTCGCTGGAAAGTAGCAGGCGCATTCTTCAACCCAAACGGCATCACCTTGTAGCAATATAGCCCTTGATCTGTGACGAAAGCCGTCTTCTCTTGGTCTTTCTTCCACAAGGGTATCTGATGGAAGCCGGAATAGGCGTCCATGAAACTCATCAGGGCATGCCCGGCTGTAGAGTCTACCAAATGATCTATCTTTGGAAGCGGGTAGCTATCCTTTGGACAAGCCCTGTTGAGGTCCGTGTAATCTACACACATCCGCCAGGTTCCATTCGGCTTTTTCACAAGGACGACATTGGCTACCCAATCCGGGTAGTAACATTGCCGGATGAATCCAGCATCCAAGAGTTTCTTGACCTCGGTTGCTGCCGCCTGGGACCTTTCCTCGCCATGGTTCCGTTTCTTTTGCCTGACCGGCTTCTTCTTAGGATCCACAGCGAGTCTATGTACAGCAAGATCCGGACTTACACCCGGCATCTCTTCTACTTCAAAGGCAAACACATCTTTGAACTCCTTCAGCAAAAGGAGCAAACCTGATCCCAAACTTTCAAACGCAGCCGTTCCAACCTTGACGGTTCTGTCTGGCCGACTGTCTTCAAGGACAACATCAATTATTTCTCCTGCCGGCTGAGGGTGAAGGACGTTTGTCCTCTCCCCGGACAGTGATTGCTATTGTTTCTCCTTCACAGGCGCCAGTTGGTCCGCCTTCCTCTTTTTACCGGCTGGCTTTGTAGCCGGTAAGCTTTGATCACAGTCGTCAAGTTCAACAATTTCTTTCTCTTGACCGCCTGTGTCAAGCGTTGGTTTGATGTCCGAGAGGTAACACTCTCTCGCCATCTTTTGGTCCCCACTCAAGGAACCGACTGTGCCATCATCCCTTTCAAACTTTATCAACATTAGAGATGGGATGATGACTGCCTTTGAGAGGTTAAGGGTTGGACGGCCAATAATCAGATTGTAGGCAGTCAGCTCTTCTACAACAAGAAACTTGACAACCATATGCCGGCCCTTACCCTTCTCTCCGAACCGGATGGGTAGATCAATCATGCCCACCGGATGTACTACTCCTCCCCCAAAACCTACAAGAGGGTATGAGGCCGGAAGCATGCTACTGGGCTTATACTTGAGTTTCTCCAAGCACCGGTAGCTGATGAGGTCGGATGAGCTCCCGGTATCAATCAAGATCCGGCCAACTCTTTGATTGGCGATTTTGCACTCGATGACTATGGGGTCATCATGAGGCCGCCTGACCTCGCCCCTATCTCTCTCGGAGATGTTAACTTCCGGAAATGAATATTCAGACGACTGGCCCTCATCCACTGAGTTGACCAGTTTCCGAATGTTGTCTTTTGTGCCCCGGATGGTAGGCCCACCTCCCGCAAATCCACCGGCTATGGTCAGGATGGTTTCCTCATCCGTATCCGATTGAGTAGCCGGCTTCTTTGGGGGTGGTCCTCTTGCTTGTTTAGGTGTACCCCTTGACTTGGAAAGATAAGATTTGAGAGCCCCCTCATCAGCGAGCCGGTCGAAGAGCCGCCTGAGGCTAAAGCAACCCTCAGTGTCGTGGCCAATTTCCTCGTGAAAAAGACAATATTTGCTCTTATCCCGGGCGCTTAGAGGACTCTTCATAGAAGACGGTTTTTCAAGATTCAACCGGTCCTTTACTTCGTTGAGAATGGAGGCACAGTCCTTGTTGAACTCGTACTTTGGCACATACGGATCCGACCTCTTCCTTTTCTGGAAAGGTTGTCCGGATGAGTCTGCCGCCCATACCCCCTTTCTCTTGTCTTCCTTTTTGGCCGACTGGGTAGGCCGATTCTCTTTTTTATCGGATCTTTTGTAATCCGTTGGAAGTTTAACAGCACACAATTCCACTGCCTGAATGTAGGCCTCCGCCTTCATGAGTGCCTCGTGAAGAGTGGAGACCCTCTTCCTAACCAAGTCAAACTTAAAAGTTGATCCATCTTTTAAGCCTTTGAAGAAATCAGTATAGGCAACGTCATCAGACAATCCATGGATTTGGATCCTCATCAGGTTAAACCGCCTGACATATGACCGGAGCCCCTCTTTGTCTCCCTGTTGTATTGCCCCTAGATCAAGGCTTGTTTTCTTGGCAGGGATGTTCATAGAAAAGTTGGACGTAAACCAGTAGGCCAAGGTCCTGAAATTATTGATGCATCCGGCTGGGAGGTTACCAAACCAACGTTGAGCAATCCCTTTCAACGTAGCCGGGAAGCACCGGCACCATGCGGCATCATCCAAACCCTGCAAATACATCAGGTTGGTGTATGCCATAAGGTGATCTTCCGGGTTGGTGGTACCGTCGTAGGCGCCTACCAACACGTTTTTGATTTTAGACGGCTGGGTCATCTCGGTGATTTCTCTGGAGAACGCCGTTGGCTGTTCCCCAAGGTTGAGCAGCCGGAGCTGCCAGTCCATAGGCTGGACGGGCGACTGATGCTGCCCCCGAAAATACCTGCCTGTGCATAGGGGGATCCAAAGGGCGTATACGGTGTTCCATGCACTTCCGGTTGGATCATATGGGGGCCGGATCGAGCGGAAACCTCGCTCGTCCGGCTGTCATTGTTTGTTCTCGAGTGCCTTCCTGAGGTGGCATTGAAGCTGTCTCGAAAGGTCGATGTTGATGCCGACTCGGATCGCTGAGTCTTTTTATCTTGGATGAGCGTCCGGGCATCAGAATAGATTTTCTTGGTTCCATCCGGCTGAATGTGCCGGACGGGCTTTCTGACTCCATCTATAGGAGTGTGCATCTTTGAGAAATCAAAGAGCCTAGCTGGCATGTCTGACTTCGGATGTGGGGTAGATGCTCTACCCTTGACTGTTTTGGCCGTCTTTTTACCGTGACGCCTTTCTTCCGCCTGACCCTTACGGGGGCCGGCTGTGTAGTCCAGAAGGCCTTTGATCTCTCCTTTGAAGCTCATCATCATATTCATGAGCTCATCTCTGGAGACTGGGGAGTCTCCAGCGGTAGAGGTTAACCCAAGCGGCCCCCTAGTTGGCTTGCTAGGAGCCGCCTGGTTCCCTTCCCGTTCTCTCTTATCTTTGGAACGGGTGTTCTTGGTGCTCAAAGAGCCATCCGCAACAGTGTAGGCTTCCAAGTCATAGTTATCGGCTGTATCTTGGTCCGAATGGACCTCAACCTCCCCAGTAGGCAGATTGCCTTTACCAGGTAGTATAGGCTCAGATGTCATCTAGAAAGTACTCTCCCCACAGACGGCGCCAGATGTTTGGGGGTTTTCTATGTGTCCTTCGGGAGAGTTACAATTTCCTAGCAGACTTCCTTCTTACACCTGTACCTGCACCTAGCAGACTTCCTTCTTGCGCCTGTACCTGCACAAGTAACGAAGACTCCGGATGGGGGGTGGGAGTTCCGCCTCCGAAGATTAAGTTAGTATCTTTTCGAAGTGGAATAAGAACAGTAAAAGCTTCTCGGTTCGAGAGCGTTTCAGTAGGTTTGGGCTTTGTTTGGTTTTTTTGTGGTTGCAATTAATGTATGTGTGTCATAAATGAGGTCTACCCTTACTATTTATAGTAAGGGAGAACTGTACCTCAATTAGGGTATAAGGGACACGTGTCTGCAAAGGAATTGGGCCTTTGCAGACCGCTGAAAGATTGACACGTGTCAAGCCTTTATTGGGCCACGTGTCTTAGGGTATTTTCACCCTAAACACCTCCTGTGTTGGTGTAATTAATCATCATATCCCTGCTTAGTGGGCCAAAGGATGGGCCTCTTTTTATTCGATAAATCTTGTGAGCCAAAGCTCATCAAGATTCTTACAGTGTTGAGTATGTATGCCTTTTTTGATGTTGCTTGCCTGTTTGTATGTATATGTTTCATTTAATTCGAGCTAATAACAACAAAGAGATTTAAAAGAGAACAAGATAGATGTACTTGAAAATATAATTTTTATTCATTAATTAATGATAGTACATAATAAGTAGATTCGACAGTATGAATCTCTTAGTCTATCATAAAGAAAAACAAAAAAGGAAAGAAACAAAATAAGACCTAGGGTGCTACATCTTGAATTGTTGACAAGTTCTTGAGATTGAATCTTCAAGCTTTGTCGGTTTCCAACGTAGGTGGGATCCTCTCTAAAAATCTAGTCCATCTATATGATTCATGGTTTCATTTATCAAGTCCCTTTTAATTAATGTTCCAACAGTATAGACTTTATGAAATGTGTCTAAACCAAGGTATTTTAAATGGCACTTGTATGGTGGAGACATATTGTGTATGAACTTTAGGACAAGTTCGTGATCCGGAGGTCTTTGTGAAAGAAGAGTAACCTTTGATCGCCACCTGGAAAAGAAGTCAATAAAGCCTTCTTTTTTCCCTTGCTTGAGTAATTCGAGATCGCGCAAGGTAGTTGTGAGCTCGATGTTATCTTCATATTGGGATAAAAACGCTTTTACAACGTTGCTCCAAGTGGAAGTTTGGTTTACATCGAGGTTATAAAACCATGATCTAGAAGTTGGTCCAATGAAAGAGGAAAAGTACATGCATATAAGCTGTGCTCACCCCCTTTCAATGCCTAATTCCAAGAAAGCTCTTTAAGTGAGTCTTAGGATTATCCGTAACCTTAAAGGTTGGTAAATCTGTAGTCAAGAACTTTTTCGGGAGAGTCTTGCCACTAGGTGGTGGTGCAAGCTCATAATTGAAGAACTTAGTCCCTAAGCTAGCTAGAAGGATAAGTTTCTCCAAGGCCTCTACTTTTTCAGCCCTTGCTTTTTCTTGCAGAATTTTTTTCTTTTTCTTTCTCTACTTTTATTTTAGCCTTTTCTGCTATTCTATGAGCGTTGATTTGGTCATCTTCTTCTCGTAGGGCCTTTAGGTTTTAGAGTTCCTCTCTAAGTTTCTCCAATACTGCTTTGTCACCAATGATTGGACTAGTATGTGAATGTGGAATATGACCTAGTAATGTGTAACACGAGAATTTGAGCGCGTTCACTTAAACCTTTTCTGCCAAGCATTCAAACAATGAACAAAAGTCAAAATGATTTTTTTTTAATCCTTGTAACACGAATTCACTTTAAGCAAGTTTGTTGTTGAAGAATGTCAAAAAATTCACGAACATTCATTAATGGAATGTCATGATTTGTGTTGACTTCAACAAGGTAATCATCTAAGGATTTTACTTTAAGTGAACTGTTTTCGAAAAAGGTAGAAGAGAAAGAAAAGGAAAGTTGGATTAAAAATGCTCATCAAATTTTTAGAAATATTAATCAACCTTTATACACTCCTTAAAATGATTAATATACTA
This sequence comes from Chenopodium quinoa, assembly GCF_001683475.1. Lineage (NCBI taxonomy): Eukaryota > Viridiplantae > Streptophyta > Magnoliopsida > Caryophyllales > Amaranthaceae > Chenopodium > Chenopodium quinoa. Next base: position 19,630 of record NW_018744111.1, read on the forward strand.
GAATGTGGTATTTGATCATTTAGATTACAATAGAGATCTTTATTTTATATTTTTTTTAGATTCACATATTGCTCATCTTTAAAGGATAATTATTATTGGTTTAAATAGAATGGTTAATCCAAGAAATAATTAAATCATTTTCTCGCATTTATCATTCATTATTCTCTTTTATTTCTTTTTTTATTGAGAACAATAATAATTTTTTTTTGAATTTCTCTTTTTGTATCACACTTTTTTTTAGAAGGATATCTCGATTTTTTTCCCCCTCCTCTTTATTTATTATTTTTGTTTCTTTCTCTTTTTTTTGTGAGGCAATTATCCCAAGTAAGGTTATCGGGATTTTCTTTTTAAACCATAGAAGAGTGAAATAAATTATACTCTTAAATAAAGGTTGATTAATTACAACTAAAAGATGACAACCACGAAAATAGGCACGTTTAGGAATAGGAATATTGATGACGTCCTATTAGGGGTTGTGAAGCTCTAATGACGAACCTTATAAGAAGTAATGTCATTAGTTCGATTAAAAAGTACGTAAACGAATCATCAGAATAGAAAGTAGTATTGCGCTAAGGTTGAAAGTGCAACTTTGATAGTAGCGCCTGCCACATGCGGGTTTTTTTTTTTTTTTTTTTTTTTTTATTTTTTTACCGTAAACGCAAAAAATAAAAGAACGATAAAAGACATGTTTTTAGATGTTTTAAAAAATAGACGAACAAAGTAAAAGCAACTAAGTTGGACAACCTTTAGCCAAAGAGATATTATTAGCACCTACTTAATGACTAATCTTGAAGCGGTAATATCGTTCTCTCTGTATAACATTGCTTGTAATGAGTCAAAAATAACATTGAACAGTGGGCGCGCGGAAGAGTCGAGTGCAACTTTTGGACTTGCGCTTAAAGGGAGCGCGCAAGTTTGATAATTGTGCGCGCCAACCGGCAGGTTTGACATTTTGATTTTTTTTTTTAATTTTATTTTTATAATCGAAACGATTTTTTTTTTTATCAAAATTATGTTTTTATTTTTTGGTCGAACCACTATTTTTTCGAATTTTTTATATCTCTAGGTAACGAGTTGGAATTAATTAGATCAGACACAAAGCATATAAGCACATATTCATGTAGTCACATAAGCACATAAAAGAAACCGTTAAAGAATACAATGCCATTCTTAGATCAAGGCTTGGGTGTCCAAAGGCACCATATCTTAAGAAACGATGTATGAATCAATCACTCAACATGTTGACCCATGACATAGTTCTCCCAATATTTTGTTGGCAATATGGGTAGGATGATTGTTATTGATTTTGGATGGAAGCCTAGTGTTGGCGACCCCTAGTCAATGAGCCAATCCCCAATGGTTAGAAGGTGCTATGATTATGCATGATGCAATGTTGCTTGTTTGGCTTTTACTTTTGTGAAGAAGGAAGATATTATGCGTTCAAGTCTCGCTGTCAAACTAGAGCTTATCCAAGTTAACCTTCATTAAAACTCATAGGTAACCTAAGTTGGAAACCTTAAACCATAACCAAAAGCAAATCTTGTAATCTCTAAGTCCCAAGTGGAGTTGCCACTATGAGGAGTGTAGCCCATCGTTGGGAATCCCACTTCCTCTATTCCCATGGCCCTTTAAAAGCCTAGGACTTTACAATTTTTAAGGTGTGTTAGGATTTTAATTCCTGAATGTAATGTGTCCATTTTATTATAGTGATTTACCCCCGTCCCTTGGTCATATTTTGGAGTATTTTTTGGCTCTACGGAGCTATTTTTTTTATTACTAATATGCGTTTTCTAGTGTTTTCGTAACTTTGGTATTGTTTATATGAAATTGCAGTTTTGGAGCTTTTTCCCGGACTTATTTGGACCACTGCGAGCATTGGATTGGGATCGGGTTCATATGACCATATTCCATAGCCCAAGACCGCATTAGAGTAATTAGACCGGTGATTAAGGGCTCGGTGAAGAAGAAGAGACTGAGGCAATGGACCGAGTCATAAAGACCCAAAGAGGAAATCCAGATTGGGCCAAGAAGGAGCCCAGTCGAAGTGTTCTTGTTGCTTGGATGCTCGCCCGACCGAGAGATGCCCTCGCCTTGAGGCGCGCCCGGCCGGGCGCAGAAGAAAGAGAACAACAACTGCTCACCCGAAGGCGCGCCCGATCCGGCCAGCGAGCGAGAGATTGACACCTGATCGCCCGACCGGGCGCATGTTATTGAGGAGCGTTTGGCGACGACTTTACTTTGTTTTAGATTAGGATTTCTTAGCTTTAATATAAATACTCTTTTGTTAAGCCAAACAATTACGTCATTCATTAGTTAATTTCCAGATTTTACTTTTAAGATTTTGATTAGTATTTTTTTCTCTCAACACTTTTGGTTTATGCAATTCAATATTTCCATTTATTTTGGTAACGGTTTATTTCCCTTTTATTTCCAATAATTTAATTGCTTTGATTGATCATGTCTTGTTTTATTGGTTTTCTTAGTTTAGATTTCAATATGTGAGAGTAGTTTATTTCTAGGGTTCATGGGGATCCATAAATAATATGAAGGGGTGATTTATTATTGTTGATTGTCAATGCTTTGATTGATTTCCTATTGATTGATTTAATTCTATGCAATTAGATTAGGCCTTGTTGAATTGTATGAGTTTTGCAATATTGATTCGAGATTCGACAAATGAGAATTGATGTTTAGGCTTAGTTTCAATAGGTAGGTTATTTTTTAAATGGTTAAGTCAATATTCGAGAGATGCAATTTAATACCGCTAAGTTAATTTTGTGATTGTAATACGTAGCGAAATCCCTTTATGATTAGATTAATTGATGCATTGATAATTGATTGATATGCTTTACCCTGGAATATTATTTATTAGTGAACCTATACCCTACACTTTGATTTATTGTTATTCTCCTTATTTTTATTAGCATTAGTTTATTTATTCTCTTTAGTTTAATCCTCATAAAAAAAATTTGGTTACTTGATAATTTAGATTATATTAGTTATTTAGGAATAGAAAGACATTGTTTCCCTGTGGATTCGACCCTACTTCCCTATCTGGTTTAGTTAGAAGAATTAGGAATTACTTTTAATTTAGTAATATGACTAGATCCTATCAGATTGTTTGGGGGACCTTGAATTAGAATTGATTCTATCATTACGCTTTTTTGTAAGAAACTAATAAGGAGTCGCCAATGAGTTTTATAAAAACTCATAAACCTCGTTCATGCCTTTCTCCCAATTAGCGTTCAAGGGATATTTAGCATGAATCATAAGTTTACCCATGCCAAAAATTGGTCTACTTGTACCAGAAATGAGTTCGAGAGCCAGGTACTAAAATAACGTTCCTTTTAGGGAGGAATCGCTATTCTAGCCCAAGTGCGGCCTCTACTAGCTCTTCCTTTTTCACAATTTCATCACCAAACAATATATGCAACGTGATACCTAAAAGTAAGTTAGTTAATTTTATTTACAAGCATTAATCACATAAAGATTACATTGCAACGAATGTCGTTATTCTTTGTTATTCAAATTCATGAAAAGAATAAGAAATAAACAATATTCGCCTTGACTTAAGTGATAAAACAACAATTAATTATTCCAATTCTAGTCTTTAATTAAAGCAAGATACTATGTGAAATTAATTAATTAAAAGTTTGTTTAAAGTGATCAAACAACACTAATTATTCAATTAAAGTTACTTAAACAATATAAAAAAAGTGATTTATCTAAGTGCTCAGGAAACTAACCGCTCTTCTTTGTATGATAGATCTCCGTTTTATGCGTTTATGGACTTTCCTCCTTCTTTGTGCCCCCAAGGAATTCAATGGAATGGATTAAGGTTGAAGAGTAGTTGGGAAGAGAGAGGAAAATTAGTATGTTAGTAAGAGCGTTTGAGAGCGAGATTAAGGTTTCAGAATTTAGATTTTTAATTTCTAATTTTTCTGTTGTGTTTAGGTCCAAGCGAAGACCCCTATTTATAGGCATAGGAATCTAGGTTTAGGGTTTTAGAGTCGCGGCGTCATGTGGCGTACGCAACTCTCAGAGTCGCGCTGGAATGCCGAGCGCAACTCTATGATTTGTGCACGGCAGGCGTTGCGCACAGTGCGGTTTGCCTTATACAAAAACACATTTTTAAAACTTCCATAACTTTTTATTGCAAAGTTGGATTAAGACAAATAAGATATCATTGGAAATCTCTGAATGTCTACTTTCCAATGCCATTAGAAGTAGGTTAAAATCTTTTATGGATCAAAAGACGTGGCCGTTTGAGTGCAAGGGTGTTGGTTTTAGGTCCCGGTTTAGTATTTTGATGATAACTTCTCCATTCTAACTCGGAATTGGTCTTATAATATATCGTTGGAAAACTCTTTGAAAAGGGCTTTCCATATGAATAGGCTTTGCATGAAAATCAGATAGTTAATCGCTCTGGTTGGATCATTTTTCAACAATGTAAGATCCATTGGATCAAATCATTGCATTTGATCATTTGGGTCTTTCATTAATTAAGATTAAACATGTATGAGCACCTTTTAGGCCTAATTATTAATTGGACTAGGATCTAAGGTACTTTGGTCTCAAACGGGTTTTAACTTACTTCATAATGCATTTCAGAGTCTATAAACACTTTAACTTTGATCTAACATTAAGAACATGAGGCTAAAAGTAGGTGTCTACAGAGGGACAAGGTTCATACTCCAAGTATAAGAAGGAACCACAAAGGCAGCAAAAGGGGATGAATAGCAGCAGAGCAACGAAACAGAGTAACAATTCAAAGCTTTCGGGTGCATTTCACACAATGGTTTATCATAATTGGGTGATGTTCTCTTCAATTATGAGTAGCTAATTTCTCAATTCTAGGTCTTAGATGAAACCCTATTCGTATGGTTTGATAATTTAATTATTTGAGAATTATTATTGGTTTTATGATTGCATGACTTTATAAGATAATTTGGGTGATTATTATTTTCCGATTTATGCTAATTATAATTCTTGTAGAACTACCTTTTAGTTTAACTGGTTATCTAATTTACACACTTTGTTCTTGTAGTGCAGAGTGTGATGTTATGCAATGGTGTTTCATGTTTGTGATTGAGTAATTGAATAGTTTGTGCTTTACCTAGATAAATTATGTCACCTATTTAATCGCATATCCCGACTTATAGTTTAGGGTGCTCAATAAAACTAATTAAATTTCTCTCTGGTTAAATTTTTACTCATATTAATATAGGTGAATTCAACTGTCCTAGAGTCCCTCTCATTTGATTGTTCTATGTGATTTTATTATTTCCGTCTGAAAGGAATGGTGTCCTTCCAACAAGTGTATTCTTCCGATAGAGGGTTCAGAATTATTACGGAGCTAATTCTTCAGTAAGGTCAAGTGATCGGAATGCCTAGGTGGAGGCCGCTTCCGATCATAATATCAATTTACAATTGATGTTACAACTCAATCTTAACTGAACCCTTCGGGTCGAACCCAATCGAATCACCGATCCGAGACGACGAATTAATCCGAAAGGATTTAATGAGTCGACAGCGTTTTACGAATACAGACGTCAGATATCAAGCCTAGGGCGTCGAGACCGAGCGTCGAAAAATCACAAAGCGACAAGTATGAACATAGCCCTAGCACCGCACTGGCCTAGCCATGTGGATGCTAGGCTAGTTCAAGCTGGCATGCACCTAGCATGGCTAGGCGCAAGCCTAAGCACACTAGGTGTGCTAGGCGCACCATCACAGCCCATCGCAGCCCATACAACATCACTAGGCGCACCATGCGTGCCCTAGGATGGATGGGCACCATCGCAAGCCAAAGAGCATCACTAGGCGCACCATGTGTGCCCTAGGATGGCAGGGCACCATCGCAGCCCAGGCAGCATCTTTAGGCGCACCATGCATGCCCTAGGATGGCCGGGTGCTGTCGAGGCCCTAGCTCAATGCTGGGCGCATGGCAGGACCACACGCACCAAGCACAGCTACTGTTAGGCACTGGTGCATGCGTGGTGCGTGGTGCTTGGCCGAGGCTTGTGCATGCATAGTGCATGATGCATGGCTGAGGCTGGTGTGTGTGGCTGTGTGAGTGTACGCAAGTGAGAGATAGCAAGCAGCATCAAGACCAGCATGCGTGGCTCGCTAGCAGCACACATGCTAGGCATTGCGAGCATGGGGCTGGATGCGTGGGTGCGCGTAGTGTGGGTGTGTGTGAGTGTGTGAGGCAGTGCGTGGGAGTGCTAGGGCCAGCACCAGCACGCACCAGCGCCTAACACCAGCACGCATCAGCGCATAGCACCAGCACGCACCAGCGCATGGCACTAGCACGCACCAGCGCCATCACACAACACCAGCCCAGCACCAGCACGCACTGGTTGGCTGGGGTACTGGGCAGCAAGGCAGTGCTTGCTGGCAGCCCTAGCTGGCACGCTAGCTGGCAGCCAGCTAGCCCTCCTTGACCCGGTTTTGTGCATAGGGTGTGGGGACCAAATCAAGGCCTTGGGGATCAAGGCAATGGTCCCCCCCAAGCCTTGGTCCTCACTTGGCTTTCTCTATTATTGTGCCATGTGTCGATTTGTGATTGAATTGATTAATCATTTAATTTTGGAATTAAATAATTATCATTTTACCAACTCTCCCACATTGATGGGAGATTGGAAATCAAGGGATCATTTCCCTATAAATACCAAGATTGGGTATTTGGGAATGAACAACCTTGAGTGGAATTAAAAAGGCAACTCTAAGTAAGAGTAAACCTTTGATTCGTAAAACTAATAGTTATTTTGTTCGGGCCTTGACTAACCTTCAAGACTTAGGACGCTCGGGTCGGGTCGAGGGTACGATCCGTCGGAGATCTCGTGTTTTTTGGATTTTGAAGTAAGAGCTCTTTGGGAGCGAAGCACGTGACAAAGGTATAATTCTTATTCTTAATCTTGTCTGATTAAGTTTAATATGCTTGTTAATTGTTTTAATTAAGGGGCGGGTCTTGGTGGGTTTCCTTCCGCGTAGTGTCGGGTCACTACGAAACCCTACACCGTTCACCTTATTTGTCTTATTTAATTTCTGTTTTTAGTTTATTTAGTCAAAACCACTCAATCTATTTCTCGATTAAATTAGTAGACTATAAGTCATAGTCTTATTCAGCGTTCCCTGTGGATTACCTTATTATTTATCACTTACTACTAAAATTTGTACACTTGCAAGAATAGGGTTTTAAAGCTTTTCTAAAATTACTATCAAGTTTTTGGCGTCGTTGCCGGGGAATGGTATTAGAATAGTCCTATTTAATAGTCTATTTTTTTATTCTATTGCTTTAAAATTTTCTGTTCTGTTTTTTTAGTTTGTATGTGTTCTTTATTTTTTTCATTCCTTCACAGTTTATGTCATATTTAGTTTTTTATTTATTTATTTATTTATTTATTTTTTATTTTTTATCTGCTTGTTGATTTAGTTAGCCAATGAATTCTGGTTTTCTGTGTCAGTTTGCTAGGTAGCACTTTGGGTCAGCCACATAGCCTGGGAAAGAGCCGATTGAACCTGCCAGGTGGTATCTCTCCACAAAATCTTGTTCCTTTCAGTTAGTTCTTGTAATTCTGGTCAGCTACTTATCTTTGAAACGAGTCTACTAAAATTTTATTTTCCAGGTGCTTTCTATCTAGTGCATTATATTACTTTACTTGTGTTTGGTGTGTTTAGTTTATGTTTGGTCGTAGATCCTTGACTTGTGATTTAAGTCCATACGATTCTGAAATTGAACGCACACTTATGATAAATATCATTTATAACACATTTTAGGGCGTTTTTCTTCCTTAGTTTTAGGTTTATTTCGGTGTTTCTTTGTTATTTCTATTCCTTTTAGTCTTGTTTTAGCTATCTTTGTCTTAGTTTATGGTTTTAGGCCTTAGTTGTGAATAATATGCTTTTTGCTCGGTTTCTAGCTTAATTTGCGTGTTTTTCTATGTGTTCTTTCACTCTTTTCTCTCTTGGTCTATTTGTGTAGGTGCTTGATGCTTTCTTCAATGCTTATGACTCGAGAAAAGGCAAGAAAGTTCAATAGAAGAATCTTGAAGCTAAGAAAGAAGCAAAGAAGCTTGAGGCAAGAAAGCTTGAAGCTCGTGGAAGGCCTTAAACCGAGTCTTACACATCATATTGAAGCGTTTCAAATTGCGTTGGATACTAGACTTGAAGAGATTTCCAACAATAGGTTTTAAATCCCAAGAGGCCTCCTAGAACAGAAGTTATGGCCATTTGAATCTGCAAGACGCTGCCAGGCTATCGCGGGCGCGGGTTTCTGGGTCTTTTACGAGCTTAATTTTCGGATTTTTTTCTTTCTCTTCATGTAATATAAATAGCGGACTTCTTAGACTTCCTAAGGGAGAAGTTTTTGGGAGTCTTCTCTCCTCTTTGAGGGTATGAAACCCCTTTGCTTTCTCCATCTTTTTATTACTTAGATTAGGGCTTTGATTTAGTTTTATCTTTGTTTTGTAATTTAGTTTAAGAGTAGTTTAGAGAGAGAAAGTGAAGAGCTTCAATGGTGGGTTGAAGAGGTTGAAGATGCAAAATGTGACATTGTTTTGGATTCCTTTTCAATACTTTAATGAGCATTCTAAACTCTATCTCATTTATTGTTTTCATTAATTATTGCTTTGATTAAGTTGCTCTTGTTATTGTTTTTGTTCTTAGTTTAATGTTTTCCCTAATTTCTTGTTTACTTAGTTTAATTGTTTAGGTTTAATTGTTCTTGTTAGTTTGGTTTAATTGGTTTCTTGATTGTTTTTCTTTATTCTTGTTAGTTTAGATGGATTTAGTTTCTTTGTTTTGTTGATTAAGTCATGTTAGTTTAGTTTCCTAGCTAGGGTTAGGGATGATTGTTGATTAATGTGAAAAATGAACACTTTATTGATGTTTTGATTGGGATTGTTGGTGTATTGAACTTAGAATGAAGTACTTAATGCTTGACGTCTTTTTAGTCAATCAATATCATGATTTAATCGCTATTATGCTAGTTGTGCGTAAGTGAGCTAGTTTAATAGAAGTATTTTGTTGCTTAGTTGACCACGACCTCATAGGCGGGGTTGAGAGTCTAATGGCCTAGTGTGTGCGAGAGTGACCTAGGTTGTTAGGCGATTTTCCGATTTCATCTACTTGACCGATTAGATAATCGATAGTGTTTGTTTGCGTTTGATTAGTGCTAGTATTGCGGTGTGTATGGTTATTTCTTGGTGATTTGGATGTTCTCATTGAGGTATGTTTAATGCTTGCTTTCACTACTTTGGCTAATTGAATGCATGATCTAATTGCTACCCTATTCAGTTGCTTGGAAAAGAGCTTTTAAGGTAGAAGAGAACCCCTTGAGTTGATCATGAGCCTTTGGCCGGGATTGGGTGTTTAATTGTATAGCGTGCTCGAGAGAGACTTAGATGATTAAGAGTTGCCCCTTGCATTTTATTGCAAATGTCCATGCTTATTGCTATGCTTATGCTCGTCACATTAGTTATGCTTGATTCCCTTTCCCTAGTGACTTTATTTCTTAGGTTCTAATTCCGTAGTTAGTTAGTTCTTCTCTTTTGTTTTAATCCACCCCTCATATCTCCTTTGACCTAGCTTAGTTAGTGGTAGTGTTGACGATAGTTTAGTCGTCTCTGCGAATCGACCCTTTGCTTACCATTAGACTTGTTTAGTGTAGGTTTAGGTATATAAATATCGTTTGGTAGAGGGATAGTTAGTCCAAAGACCTAACCAAATTCGCTTTCATCGACTTAGAAAGTTAAGAGCTTTGAATAAATATACTGTTATAGATCTTGGTAATAATAAAGAAATAATCATGGCAAATGAAACTAAGCTTAGTGAGTATTTTACCCTTGGCACTTACATTTCACCTGTTGGTAATAGGATGCCTAATGTTGAAGGAAATTTTGAAATTAAACCTCAAATTATTTAAATGCTTCCTACGTTTTATGTAGTTGAATCTGAAAATCCTTACAAGCATATTGATGCATTTTTAGAGGTTTGCTCTACTTTAGTATTGCTGATGCTGTTGTTGATGCTATTCGTATGCGTTTATTTAATTTTTCCTTGAAAGAAAAGGCTAAAGAATGGCTAAATAACAAGAATGTTATAACTTGGTCTTAATTGCAAAAGATTTTAAGAAAATTTATTCAATAGGTAAATTGAGTGCTATGAAACGTGCTATAACCACTTTTGCTCAAAAGCCTAATGAATTGTTTTATGAAACATGGGAATGTTTTTTAAGTTTGTTACGTGAATGCCCACATCATGAAGCTCCTAAATGGAAAGTGATACATAGTATTTATTATGGAATAAATGAACATAATCAACAAATGGTAGATGCCTCTTGTGGGGGAAACTTTATGCAGAAAAACTCTAATGAAGCATGGCAATTAGTTGAAGATTTAAGTGAAAATTCACAACAACATGCTACTTCCTCTGATACTAATGCATCTTAAACTCTAGGGGTAAAGTTGAATTTATGAAGTTTCTAATACTCATGATCTTGCAATAAAAGTAGATCCTCTCACTAAGAAAATGGACCAAGTGGATTTTTTGAATAAAAAGATAGATCAATTGGTGAATATGAACAATTTGCATGTGAATTCTATTAATGCTAACGAAGGATGCACAGTATGTGGTAATCCTAATCACTTATCTCATAATTGTCCTAATATCTACTTCGAAGTGTCACAGGAACATGTAAATGCAGCCCAAGGATATCCTCCACACAACAACCCATATTCAAATACGTATAATCCAGGGTGGAGGAATTACCTTAATTTCTCTTGGAAGCAACAAAGTGGTGAGGCTCAACAAGGAAGTCAATCTGGTATGTCTAATGTTGCTAATTTTAATCCTCAAGGGTATGTTTCTAATCATTCCCCACCTCCTAACAACACTATTGATTTATAAAAAATCATATCTACTCTTGGAACCATTACTACTACCATACAAAACATAGACTCTAAGGTACAAGTGATAGAAAAGAAAATGCATGTTGTTGATTCTCACATACACTCCATAGCTAAGTTAGAAACTCAAATTGGACAGCTAGCAAATGCAATAAGTACGAGAGAGAATGGTAAGCTTCCAAGTAGTTCTATCAACATACTTTTCAACTAGATAAAGCTGTTGTTTAGGGTAAAACTACCGCTGTCCACGTGGACCAATTGCATGCTGACACGTGTCAGCATTAGAGAGGTTATGAGAGAACCAACCCTCTGGTGACATGTAGCACTCCAACCCCTGAAAAGGGAACTGATCCCCTTACACTATAAATAGAGGAAAACCTCACTTATTGCATGATTCAGATATATACACACTAAACTTGAGCAATATTAATTGCAGAATTCTCTCGGAATCCGAGAGAAAAACCTTTACATCTCGTACTTTTATACATCCGGATATGTTCTAACATGATAGTCGGAGGCGGAACTCCACCCAACCGGAGTTTTCTGTGGTTTTGCAAGTACAGATGGTCGACGCACATTGTTGGAATTGTAACTCTCCCGAGGGACTCCAAAAACCCCGAAACATTTGGCAACGTCTATGGGGAGTGTACTTCTAAGATGGCTTCACAGCAGTCTGTACCGCCTGCTAATGAGAATCGGCCTTTGGCCGGAGTAGAGGTCTATACAGACCAAGAGAGTGGTGACGACTTCGATGTCGACACCTATGTGACCTCCGACGGGTCACTCAGAACAAGACGCACCCGTTCCAAGGAAACAAGGGAAAAGGGCGAAGACAAAGCTGGTCCAAGAAACCCAACCATCAAGCCGGCTGAGCAACCCCAGGCGGCGGAGGGTGCTGCCCCCGTAACTAGAGACGAACTCATGAAATTCATGACGAGTTTTAAAGGGGAAATTAAGGACCTGATAAACAAGTCAAATGGCACCAACAAGGGTCAGTCGGCCAAGAAGCCCTCTCCCTCAGGGAAGAAGCATGTGAAGGGGACGGATGGGCCCGTGATCGATTTATCAAAACTCTTATTCCCTGAATCAGGGAAAAGAAAGGCCATCCGGTAAGTTCAGCCGGATGGATAAAAAATGACTTACTTAGATGCCCGGATGTTAATCTAGCAGAAGAGAAGTCAACAGTTGTCCGAGTCGGCCTCAACGTAGACTTACCTAGACAGTTTCCAGAATACTTCAATGAAGTATTCGGAAACAAACCGAGAGAGTCAATCACGCAGCTTGTCTGCACGTACTGGCCCTCAAATCATCTAATCGGCTCCGTATGTGCCCCAACAGCCATACATGTCGTATGGATCACCCTACATGCAGCCGACCTTCTTCAGGGGTCAGGCGGCACAAAATGTCCAGCCAATGGACTGATAGCTCTGACTCTTAAACCTTGGGGAACAGCCGTTGGCGTTCTCCAGGGAGATAACCAAGGCGGCTCAGCCGACCAAGGTTAAGAACGTGTTGGTTGGTAACTATGACGGTACCACCAACTCGGAAGACCACCTAATGGCTTACACCAACCTCATGTACTTATAGGGGTTGGATGACGCCGCCTGGTGTCGATGCTCCTAGCAACGTTGAAGGGCATAGCCCAACGATGGTTTAGCAATCTGCCAACCGGTTGCATCAATAATTTCAAGACGCTTGCATACTTGTTCACGTCCAACTTCTCTGTGAACATCCCCGCTAAGAAGACAAGTCTCGACCTAGGGGCTATAGAGCAGGGAGATAGAGAAGGGCTGAGATCCTATGTTAGGCTGTTCAATTTGATGAGAATTTAGATTCAGGGGCTGTCTAACGAAGTTATCTACACAGACTTCTTCAAGGGTCTGAAAAACGGGTCGACCTTCAAATTCGACCTTGTCAGATAGAGGGTTGCTACCCTCCTAGAGGCTTTGATGGAAGTCGAAGCCTATATACAGGTGACGGAGCTTTGTTCCATCAAGCAGCCGTCGGACCCTAAAAAGTCCGACAAAAAAGAGAGCCGGTTAGCTCAGCCGGCTAAAAAAGAAGAGAGCTGATTGGGGGATAATAGGTCATTGGTCTACTATCCTAGATCAAATTTACAATTTATATTCCTAACCTAACTTTATCAAGGTCACACTAGATAGTGGCAAGCTAGGGTCGAACCACAAGGACTAAGTGTATAAATTAGAGCTAATTAAACTAGTAGGAAGGTTGTGAGAAAGAGAGAGAAACAACTAAAACACTACTTAAAGCAATTAATAAGGTACTAGGGAAAGGGGAATCCAATTATGTTAATAAATTCAATAACAAGTTGCAATAGATGATCATTATCTCAATTAGGAACGAATAACACACTTAACTCACTCTCGCGCAATTAAGCATGCTAATTATCCTACTAAGCTAACTCACTCCCGTGCAAATAGCCTAGCAAAGGTATGGAAGAATCTAGACTCTCAATCAACTCACTTCCGCACAATTGATTGCAAGCACAATGAAGAACCTAGAATCAATTAGCTAAAAAGATTCTAGTCAATGTAAGCATCATCCAAACACAATAATCAAGAATCAATTGCATACTAATCACAACCAATAAATCAATCCATCAACCTAACCTTCATCCATTTCCCTAGAACAAAAACTAAGCAAACATAATGAAGATGAACATGGAAAACAAGATAAAACTAGAATTAAAGAAAGAATCAAACAACCAAACTAATTAACTACTCTAATCAACAATGAATTAAACCAAAACAAGAATTAAACAAATCAATAAAGGTGAGAGAAAGTTAGAAAAACTCATTGAATAGATGAGAAGAGAATCCACAAAGTTGCTTTTTCAACCTCCCAAATCTCCATTGAAATCCAAGCTTTCTCTCTCTAAAACTTCTCCTAAACTAGAGAGAGAAAATCCTAATCTAACCCTAACCCTAATAAGAGGAGAGAGGAAATTTAAAATTCTCCATTAAGAAATCTAGGAAGTCTTCTATTTTTATTACAAGAAAATAAAGAAGGAAACCCGGAATTAAAGCTCGAAAAAGACCCAGAATGCCGCGCCCGCGGCAAGGCATCTCTAGAAAGTTGCAAATCCGGGAAAACAGAGTGTCGCGCCCGCAGCAGAAATGGCCGCGCCCGCGGCACCACTGTCCGCGCCCGCGGGTGTTATGGCCTCGCCCGCGGAGGCTGCGTAGCCTGGCAGTATCTTGCAGATTCAAACGGCCATAACTTCTGTTCTAGGAAGCCTCTTGGGGCGTGCGACCTACCGTTAGAAAGCTCTTAAATCGCCTCAATTTGATGTGTAGATCAAAAGTTATGGCTGAAAGAGTGAACAAGACTCAATTTAAGGTCTTCTACGAGCTTCAAGCTTTCTTGTCTCAAGCTTCTTAGCTTCTTCCTTAGCTTCAAGCTTCTTCTATTGAACTTTCTTGCCTTTTCTCGAGTCATAAACATCGAAGAAAGCGTCAAGCACCTACACAAATAGACCAAGAGAGAAAAGAGTGAAAGAACACATAGAAAACATGCAAATCAAGCTAGAAACCGAGCAAAAAGCATATTATTCACAACTAAGGCCTAAAACCATAAACTAAGACAAATATAACTAAAACAAAAGTAAAAGGAATAGAAATAACAAAGAAAAACTGAAATAAACCTAAAACTAAGGGAGAAAAACTCCCTAATATGTGTCATAAATGACACTTATCAAGAGCAAGAAAAGAAAAGAAGTCTGGGTGGCGGACAATTCTGGTCAGCCGTCCTAGAAGAAAAAGAAAGAGTTGAAGCCATACGTCCCCAAGTACAAGTTCAACAAGGACTGTTCCTCCATCCTCATGGAGATTAGAGACCGGTTGACCATTGAGAAACCGGCTGCAATGAAAAGTCCCATCAAAAGACGGTCCATGAGGATATAGGCCATGACACCAATGGCTGCTATAGCCTCAGGCGGTTACTGGATCGTCTAGCTGGCGAGGGGGATTTAAAGTCCTACATTCTGAAGTTCAAGGGTAACCCCAGAACAAACAGTGGACTGCCGCCTAAGAAGCCTGACAACCTTACTATAAGCTCTGACACTGATGAAGAGCAAATCTTTACTATAACAGGTGGTTTCGCGGGAGGGGGTCCTACCATCCGGGGCACCAAGGACAACATCCGAAAGCTGGAGGTCAACTCAGTGGATGAGGGCCAAGCGTCGAAAGACACCTTCCCTGAGGTCATCATCTCTGAGAAGGACCGGGGCAAGGTCAGGCGGCCTCATGATGACCCCATAGTCATCGAATGTAAAGTTGCCAACCAACGAGTGGGCTGGATCCTTATTGATACCGGGAGCTCGTCTGACCTTATCAGCTATCGGTGCCTGGCGAAGCTCAAGTACAAGCCTAGTAGCATCCACAAAGTTTCTCACTTTTTAGTTGGTTTTAGGGGAGGAGTAGTGCATCCGGTGGGGAGGATTGACCTACCCATCCGGGTAGGAGAAAAGGGGGAGGGACGGCACATGGTCGTCAAGTTCTTGGTAGTTGAGGAATTAAACGCCTATAATCTGATTTTGGGCCGTCCAACCCTCAACGAGTCCAAGGCAGTCATCATCCCATCCCTCATGCTGCTGAAATTTGAGAGGGATGATGGGATAGTGGGTTCCCTGAATGGGGATCAGAAGACGACAAGGGAGTGCTATCTCTCAGACGTCAAGCCTAGTGTGGCCGGTTATGGTGGGGACGGTTGCTTTTTCCAAGTTGGGTGCAGATTTGCACCAACTGCTGAAATAATTCAAAGACATTTTTTCCTTCGAAGTGGAAGAGATGCCAGGCGTCAGCCTGGATCTTGCTATCCAAAAACTTGCTGTGGATACAAAAAAGAAGCCGGTTAGACAAAAGAAGAGAAATCACGGCGAGGAAAGATCTCATGCGGCTACCGTCGAGGTCAAGAAGATGATGGATGCCGGGTTCATTTGGCAATGTTACTACCCGGATTGTGTAGCAAACATTGTCCTTGTTAAAAAGCCGAATGGTACCTGGCGGATGTGTGTTAATTACACATATTTGAACAAGGCATGTCCAAAGGATAGCTATCCACTTCCAAAGATCGATAGTCTGGTCGACTCTACAGCCGGTCATGCCTTGATGAGCTTCATGGACGCTTACTCAGGCTTCTACCTGATACCCTTGTGGAAAAAAGACCAAGAGAAGACGACATTCATCACTGATCAAGGGTTATTATGTTATACGGTGATGCATGTCGTTCGGGCTGAAGAATGCGCCTGCTACTTTCCAACGAATGATTAATACAATCTTCATTAATCAAATTGGGAGGAATGTAAAGGCGTACATTGATGACATGATAGTCAAATCTAAGCAGCAGACGGATCACCTTGCTGACCTCCGAGAAATATTCACCACCCTCAGGCGGCATAAGGTCATGCTTAATCCTAAGAAGTGTGTCTTTGGTGTTGAGTTTGGGAAGTTTCCCGGATTTTGATTGCTCAAAGGGGGATATAGGCCAACCCGGAAAAGGTACAGGCGGTAATTGACATGAATTCACCCCGCAGTGTCAAGGAAGTTAAAAAACTTACCAGTTGCCTGACAGCATTGGGGAGATTCCTCAGCTGATCAGGTGACATGTGCCTCTACTTCTTCCAGGCAAACAAAAAGAAGACTAGATTCGAATGGGGGGAAAATGCTGAGGAGGCATTCCAGAAATTGAAAGAGCACCTCCACTCATTGCCATGACTGGTTAGCCCTATAGAAGGAGAGGTTCTCTATATGTATTTGGCCGTCTCAAATCATGCCCTTAGTGCCGTTCTCCTAGCTAAAAGAGACGGCATTCAGCTTTCGGTATATTTCATTAGCCATGTACTTCGGAATGCTGAGCTACGGTACCCCTTGGTTGAAAAATTTGGCCTTGCCCTTTTCATGGCAATTAAGAAGTTGGAACCTTACATCCGGTGGTGGTCTATACAGACTAACCCCTCAAGAGACCAATGACAACCTTGGAGTCATCCGGCAAAATGCTTAAATGGGCCATTGAAATGCAAAGTCTGGAAATAACTTTCGAACCAAGGAAGGCAGTGAAAGGTCAGGCATTTGCCGACTTCATTGTCGAAATGAAAAGACCGGCTCAGCCGGAAAATGTTGATCAAGTTTGGAAGGTATATGTAGACGGGAGCTCTACTATGAACGGCTGAGGTGAAGGGATAATATGCTAGTCCTCAGACGAGGACAAATATGAATATGCACTACGGTTCTAGTTTCAAGCCTTGAATAATGAGGCGGAGTATGAGGCCCTGCTAGCCGGTATCCGCATTTGTAAGGCGGCAGGGGCAAGAAAAGTTGACGTCTGCTCTGATTTTATGTTGATCGTTAGCCAATACCATGGTGACTACGAGGCCACCCATCCGGCTATGATCAAATATCTGCAAGCAGTCAAAGATGAGGCCGGGACACTTGACGAATTTCATCTAATTCAGGTGCCCAGGTCAGAAAACAATCAGGCGGATGCACTCTCTAAGCTGTCATCATCCGCCTCCTATGATATGCCTAGGTCAGGCTTTTGGGAAGTCATGAAAAAAAAAGTATTGAACATGATCCCATTGGAGTTCTTGACCGAAGTTCGACCTGGATGGATGCCATCTGGGCTTATCTGGCAGACGACACTTTGCCGGATGCCCTTTCAAAAGTGGCTGCACTGAAGAAGCGGGCCGCAAGTTTTGAGATCCATAATGGAGAACTCTTCCGGAAGGGTTACCTCCAGTTGCTGCTGAAATGTGTCACCCCTGAATGGGGGATAGAAGTTTTAGAGGATCTGCACTCGGGCTTTTGTGAGTCACATATAGGTGGCAGAACTCTAGCAAAAAGGGCTAGGCGGCAGGGCTACTTTTGGCCCACTATTTAGGCAGACACCATGGAAATGGTGAAGAAGTGTGATAAGTGTCAAAAATTTGGCAAACTCATACACCGTCCAGCTACTGATTTGACGGCTATCTACAGCCTAGTTCCATTTGCAAAATGGGGCATGGACATCCTGGGTCCATATACGCCTGCTACAAGCGGACGAAGGTAAATCCTGGTTGCGGTAGATTACTTCACCAAATGGATTGAGGTAGAGGCGGTCAAGGGCATTAAGACAAAGGATGTCATCTCCTTCATTTGGAGGAACATCATCACTCGGTTTAGGGTACCTATGTCTATGGTCTTTGACAATGGCCCTCAGTTTGAAACGCCTACCCTCAAGAGCTGGTATGGAGATAAAGGGATCTCACATTGTTTTGCATAAGTCGGTCGTCCCCAAGCAAACGGCCAAGTTAAAGCCTTCAACAAGCTCATCTCAGACGGCATCAAAAAGAAAATTGAGAGGGCTGAAGGTTTATGGACAGATGAGTTGCCTCATGTCCTATGGGCCATTTGAACAACTGAAAAAGGGGCAACCGGTGAAATCCCGTTTCTCATGACATACGATACTGAAGTTGTCCTGCCTATTGAACATTACGAGCCAACACTTCGAATCATGCTCTATGATGAAGAGGCTAATTTGGAGGCCATGCGTCTAGCATTGGATTCACTATCTGAGCGCAGGGGCAATGTCGTCTTGCGTCATGAGATATACCGTCTGAGAATGACGAGAGCCTACAACAGGAGAGTGCACTAACGACCCTCAAAAGTGGGGGAATTTGTGTTGCGAAAAATGGAGGCCACCGGTAGGGCCAATGAGCAAGGAAAGCTAACCCCAATTGGGAGGGCCCCTACCGGATTTTTGAAGAAGTTAGAGGCGGCACCTACTGCCTGGAAACTCCAGCCGACAGGCAGCTAGCCAGAACTTGGAATGTAGATAACTTGAAAAAGTACTACTTCTAAAGACTTGTAAATCTTTGTGAATAGAGTATGTTAATGAAAAGATGCTTTATTTATGTTTTCTTGTACAAAGTCCCATTTGTGCAATGCACATCCGGACATACGTCTGTTCTAACTTGAGTAGATATAAGCTAAGTCCCAAACTTAGCAGCTATTTATAAGGCCAATGGCTGGATAGCCTTCAAACCGCCTGCTCCAACATGAGCAGGCAACCGGAGACTCCTATTTGGGTGAATTTGTCGAAGAGAGCATCTCCCATTTGGGTGGTACATTGTTCTATAAATCATAACTGAAGCGGCTTTAACCGACTGACTAGGTTAAAGATAACTCACGACCGTTTGATTAATGAATAGAGATCTAGATAATAGCTGGTCATTGCTCTAAAGCAAGGCAGACAGTAGCTGATATCTTGATCAGATATAACCGGTCTTTGCCCAAAGGCACTACAGTCGGTTACAAGTAAAAATTAAGCAAGATCAAAACCTTAGCAGCTAATTCATAACCTCGTTATGATGCATATGCTCGGCTAATGGCCGCCTGCTTCCTAACAAACGACGACGACAGATTACCCAAAGGGTAATTCGCCGCCGTTTAAACGAATAATCTAGGTTGGCTCTAGCCGGCACCGTTTGCTAATCCAACTTAGAGAATAATTCCACTTCTTTAAATACGGTCAATGACCGTCTGTTACATCTCCAGATGCTTGATTGGACGGCTGCCCGCTTAGGGTGGGGTAACTACCAAGCAAAAAACCGTCCAGGGGCAGGTAAAGCCAATGCACCGGTAAACTGCATGTGTTAGGTTACTTGCAAGAATATTCATGCATACCATAAAATTGAGGAAATTGCAAAAAATTAAAGAAAAATATATTAAAGGAAAATATGGGCAAAACCGACTTAGTCGGTAAAATCTACTGAATAAAGTAATTGTCAGCCGAAACTACGTTCGGGGAAAAGGAAAATACATGAGATACTCGGCTCTAGGCCGGAGATAAAAAAGAAAAACAATCAAGGTTCACTGCTGCTAGGGAGGCTGAGACGTTTAGCTCTGACTGGATGGAGGAGAATCTTGAGTTTGCTGAGTTTGGGTTTCATTAGCCTCACCCAGCGCTTGTTCTTCCGCCTGCTCCTCCTCCTTATCTTCCTCGACAATGCCAGACCATTCCTCGAAGGGAGCCGGCTTCTCAACCCAAGAGTCTGAGCATCGTACACCTCAGTGGCATACTTGTACCTTAGCTCAAAGAACTCCCATTCGGTGTCCGGGTATATGAGGGACCAGTCCATTTTCATGCGAGCCTCGCAGTCCTATTCCTTTCAGCAACCAGCCGGTCCTGCTTGGCTGCCAGCTTGGCCTTGTGATCAGCCTGCGTCTGGGCCAGCTCGTTCTTCAGTGGGGAGACATCTGCCCTTATATAGGTGTTCTCCTTGTCGGCATCCCCCTGCGCTTTGACATCGGCTTGGAGATTTTTCACTTGCAGCTCAAAGTCAGTCGCCTTCTTGTTGGTCGTGTAAGCAGCCTCAGTGAGCTCCTTGATAAGCTCCTCCTGTTTCATCTCCCGACTTTTAGTTTGAATTTCATACATTAAAGTGTTGTATTGAGTAACGTCAATAAGGTCAGCCGCCCGCCTATTGGCGTCTCTGTTGGGTTTCGTAGTGACCCACACTACGCGGAATGAAACCCGCCAAGACCCACCCCCATAATAAATGCAATTAACAAGCAAAACATAATTAAAAGCATAATAAAGGATAAAAGGTTATACCTTTGACGCGTGCTTCGCTCAACTATGAGCTCTTACTTGAACCCCGAAAATACAAGGCCTCCGACAGGATCGTACCCTCGAACCCGACCCGAGCGTCCTAAGCCTCGAAGGTTAGTCGAGGCCTGGACAAATATAAACTTAGAGTTTTACGAATTTCAAGGTATACTCAACAATGGAGTTGCCTTTACTTTTCCACTCAAGTCCTCTTCTCAAAATCCCAACCAAGTGGGTATTTATAGAGAATGGGAACTTGAATCCCATTTCATGATCAATGTGGGATCATGTGCAAATTCATTAATTTATTTAATTCCAAATTAAATAATTAATTAAATGCAATCACTATGAAACAAGTGTCAAAGGGAGAGAGAGGGTTAGGTGAGGACCATGAACCTTGGGGGGGGGGGCCATTGCCTTGCTCCCCAAGGCATGCTCCAAGCCCTTGGTCCCCACTCCCTCAAACCGCCACCAAGCAATGGTTGTGCTGGCAGCTTGCTTCGCTGGCCAGCTAGCACAGCCAGCCTAGCTTGCCCACCTGGTGCGCACAGCACGCATCACCGAGCCCTCAAGCACTTGCGTGCTGCTAGCGAGCCACGCCTTGTCCTAGGCGTTGGGCGCTGCTGCCAGGCTATCGAACACATACACGCACAGGCATGCTAGCTGGTGTGTGGTGCTGCTGCCTACCCCTTCTCGCACATACTCGCATAGCCAGCATGCGTGCTGCTAGCGAGCCACGCATGCTGGCCCCCTACCTCGCCAGCCACACGCACAAGCATGCGAAGCTTGGTGCTGTGATGCTGCGATGGCTTGCACACATGCGCAGTGAGCGAGGCTAGTGCTGCTGCTGTGATGCCCTACACGCACACGCACATACGCACTGGCCTAGCCATGCGATAGTGCGTATGCTTGTGCTAGAGCTTGCGATGGTGCGAGGCACACACAAGGCCCAGCATGCATGCTGCTAGCGAGCCACGCATGCTGGATGGCTTGATGCTTGGAGATGGTGCTAAGCACACACGCACACGCACACACGCAAGTGCCCAGCACTGCGATGGTGTGATGGTGCTGCGATAGTGCCTAGGCACCCATGCACGCACGTTGCGGTGCTGTTGTGCCATGCGAAGGCACGCACACACGCAGGTGGTGCTGCGATGGGCAGCCTAATGCGCCTAGCATGCATGGCGCGCCTAGCACACCATGGTGCGCCTAGGGTTGCTATGAGCTAGACTAGCCTAGCTACGGCTATGCTAGTACTTGTTTCTTGTGATTTTGCGACGCTCAGTCTCGTCGCCCTAGGCTCGATATCCGACGTCTATATTCGTAAAACTCCGTCGACTCATCAAATCATTCGGATTAATTCGTCGTCTCAGATCGGTTGTTCGATTGGGTTCGACCCGAAGGGTTTAGTTAAGATTAAGCTGTAATATTAATTATATCTTAATATTACTGATCGGAAGCAGCCTTCGCCTAGGCATTCCGATCACTTGACCTTACTGAAGAATTAGCTCTGTAATAATTCTGAACCCTCTATCAGAATAATACACTTGTTGGAAGAACACCATTCCTTTCAGTCTCTTACCTCCTCTTGCTTCTTCCTCAAGGGGACCTTGAGTCAGTCGCCTTCTTGTTGGCCGTGTAAGCAGTCTCAGTGAGCTCCTTGATAAGCTCCTCCTTTTTCATCTCCCGACTTTTAGTTTGAATTTCATACATTAAAGTGTTGTATTGAGTAACGTCAATAAGGTCAGCCGCCCGCCTATTGGCGTCTCTTACCTCCTCTTGCTTCTTCCTCAAGGGGAACTTGAGGCCGTCTACCCTTAGCATCACCTGCAAAATCAGCCGAAAAAGGGTTAGTCTCTCAACTATAGTACAACCAACAAAAGTGTAAATTATACCAAAGCACCCCAACTGGCAAATTACCTCAGCAAGCAGTGAGTTGATGTGGTCATTGTTGACCTGGTGTACACCTGTAACCGCCTCTTTTTTGGACCGGGTGAGGGTCCTCAGCATCTTCTTGGCATATTGTTGGAGGTCAGGCCAACAGGAAGAGGCATCTGCACCAACAGAGTCATTCGTTAAGTATTGAGCATAGGCGGCACCTATATTCTGCCGGCTGCTTGACAAATCCCCTAATTGGGTAACTTGGGACTTGACTTGCATCGGCCCAACCGGCCAGGGGGGATCAAAGGTGAAAGTCATACCTTCATTTTCAGGCTTAAGGGTCATCCCACCCCCAGCCGCATTGGAACCGATCATTACAGCAAGCTGCCGGCTCGAGGGAGTTTCAGACTCCTTCGTCTCAACCTTAGCCGGCCTGGTGTTTAGGCCAAGGTCCTTCAGGCTCTTGCCTGCTGAGGTAGGCCTGTCAGGCCCAGGCGGCCTTCCAGAAGAGGGAGGGGCAGCCGGAACCCTCCTGGACTTGGAAGGAGGCTGGGAGGGCTCCTCACCCGGTCTTTTTAGCATCTTTGTTAAGGAGCAAGGAACATTATTGCTCCCAGTCTAAAAAAGAAACAAAACAATCGGTTAATATCAGAATTGACATCAAACTATACAGACGGTAATATTAGCCGGACCTTACGCCATCGTCCTTGGCCGCCAATTGTTTTAGTAGGCATCTTCTCTCTGGAGACACCATCTCTGATCCTTTCTCTGCAAAGAATAAAATCAAAAAGTCAAATGCTATTCAAGCATGATACAGACGACATAAAGTGTCGATTATCAGTCAACATACGTCTGCTAAACATTGTGCTCAGGCCACGGGCGGAAAGGAACTCCTCGTCCTTTAGCCAGTCCGGATGCGGGACCTAGTTCTTGGGGACAATTATTTCAGTCCCATCATCCAAAGGCATTGAGGTTTTAAAGAGCCCTGTCTCCAATATTTGCATCCAGGCCTCTTCCGGTACTTTAGGAAGGGCGCATTTCTTTCTAAGGAGAGTCGGATGCTTATTGTAGTGACACAGCCAGTGGTTAAGACGCAAAGATGGAGAAGAAACCAATTAAAACTTGCTCTTCTAGCTGCTCCACTTTGACGGCTTCTCCAGCGTCATCATGTACTCCGGATGCGTGGTTAATGTATACCACGCATTCTTGCCGCCTGGGGCACGACTGAGGTAGTGCATATGTGCAAACGCCTCCCAGCTAGGCGTTATGTCCTGCATCTCGCAGGCGGCTATGTATCCTAATATATTCACCTAGGAATTGGTTGTAAATTGCCAAACGCCAAGGTTGTAGCCTCTTAGAATGGCTGTTATTGTATTATGTAGAGAAAACCGGAGGCCGGCTTTAAATGCCACCTCATAGCAGCCAAAATATTCGTCGGCATGATCAAGGTCGTCATCCCAAACGACGGTTGCCTCCACATGCGGCACTACAATTTCCCATCCTTCCCCAACCGGGCACTTCTTTATAAACCCGGGAAGGGTAGCGTTCAGAATGACCACATCCCTGGCGGACATGTGAGCCTCTGTTGGATTATTAAAGGAGGGCCATTTATACGCCTCCTCATCCCCTTGGAGGGCATTCGGTTCTAGAGAAGACTCTTCAGAGTCGGACTGTTGGACGGTCTCCTCACCGCCTATATCCTCGGACTCCTCTAAGATGTCATCACTGAGTGTGGTAGGTACACCAGGATTGTAATAATGTACAAGGTCAGCCAGAGCTTCGCCTGAGCCGTCTGATCGGTAGTCGGGGTCTACATCCGTTCGTCTCATCCGAGTCATTCTGTCCTGCACATGAACAAAGACGGTCAGATTTGTGGAAGAGTAAGGGTGGTCCAAACACCCCGAGACAGCATCCCCAGTCCTAGACTCAGCCGTATCTGGTGACCGGCTGACAACTGTCCTAGGCCGTGCCATGTGTGTGTTGAAGAGGGTCTACAGCCATATCTAGATCAGCAGCCGGAACTCTCTCTGTTGCTTGCTAGAAACCCAGACGGTTGGGATGTACCCACTTGAAGAGCAATTCAAAATTGTAGAAAAACCCAAACGTTCCTCTAAAGCGTTGCTTGATGATACCCCAGACGGTTGAGCGGCTGTGGGTGTATTGAAAGCAAAGGGAATTAGTCAAAGGACCCCCAGGCGGTTTTAATGTGTTTTGGGTGATGAGCACTCAGACGGTAACCGGTTGAGTGAAAAAAAAAGAAGACGGTTGCGCAAGATATAGCAGCCAGTATCAGAACTTTTTTCTCTCAGAAAATTTCTCAAAAATTGCAAAGTGTTGAAAATGAGGAGGGGGAACCTCTTTTTATAGAGAACCCTAGAAGGCATACCGTCACCTTCTAAATTCAAATTCAAATTCAAAAAAAAATAAAAAAGAATAGAGAGAAGGAGACGAAACGTCACCTCCTCAGATCATGACGCCTGTCAAAGGTACCATGTGGCAAGCCACGTGACACCTGTGAGGGGCCAATGTTTAGGGTAAAACTACCCCTGTCCACCTGGACCAATCGCGTGCTGACATGTGTCAGTAGAGAGGTTATGAGAGAACCAACCGTCCGGTGACACGTGGCACTCTAACCCCTGAAAGGGGAAATGATCTCCTTACATTATAAATAGAGGAAAATCCTCATTTATTGCACGATTCAGATATATACACACTAAACCCGAGCAATATTAATTGCAGAATTCTCTCGGAATTCGAGAGAAAAACCTTTACATTCCGCACTTTTATACATCTGGATATGTTCTAACTTGATCGTCGGAGGCGGAACTCCACCCAACCGGAGTTTTCCGTGGTTATGCAGGTACAGACGGTGGACGCACATTCTTGGAATTGTAACTCTCCCGAGGGACTCCAAAAACCTCGAAACAGCTGTAACTGTGTTAAGAAGTGGAAATATCATCAATAATATGGTAGGTGAAAACGTTAAGGATTCTAATGATATAGAGATTGAAATTGAGAAAAATAAGGAGAAAGACCCTTCCCTTAAACGTGATGATTCTTTAACTTCAATTCCTTTTGAACCTATGGTACCATATCCACAAGCTTTAAAGGCACCTTTTAATGTGAAGAAAGATAAGAAAAATGAAGATATTTTAGAAATTTTTAAACAAGTTAAGGTTAATCTGCCTCTCTTAGATGCTATTAAGCAATTTCCAGCTTATGCTAAATTCTTGAAAGATATGTGTACTTATAAAAGGTATTCCAAAAGTCATATGCCTAAAGAGGTCAATTTACATGGTCAAGTGAGCTCTATTTTGCAGTATAATACTTCACCTATGTTTAAGGATCTAGGCATTCCTACTATTTGTTGTTTTATTGGTGATCATAATATTGATAATGCACTCTTAGATTTAGGTTCTAGTGTTAACTTAATTCCATATTTTGTTTATGAGAAGTTAGGATTGGGAGAACTACAACCTGTAAACATGACTTTGCAACTGGCTGATAGATCATTTAGAGTGCCACGTGGAAAAATTAACGATGTTTTAGTGAAAGTTGACAATGGCTTCTTCCCTATGGATATTGTAGTTCTAGATATGGACCCTAATAAAATCCATATAAGAATAATACTCTTGTAATATTAGGTCGTCCATTCTTGACAACTGCGGATGCAACTATCAATTGTAGGACAAGAGTGATGGATGTTTCTATTTTGAATATGTGAGTAAACTTAATGTTTTTAAATCTTTATCCCCTTCCTCTAGTGAAGATGAATCTTCTTATTATTTTGGCTCTTAAGGTTAAGGATCCTAAATATTCCCCACCCTTGTCTTCTAAGTCAAATTCTTGTGATTTGTTGCATATTAATCAAGTTCTTACAAGGGAGGTTGCTCAGAAAAATTTACAGTTGAGTGAACCTCGTATTGATACTCTAAATAATAAAGACATCAACATTGTAGTACATAAGAAATTGATGGGAAAATCTATTGTGATTGACCCTGGTTGATTTTATAAATGGCTAAAGAGGTCCGACTGAAGATTCATTAAACTAAGCGCTTACTGGGAGGCAACCCAAGATTTTTTTTCCAGTTATTTTCAATCATTTTATTTTATTCTGTTCCCTTTTTCTCTCGAGTGTTAGTTTATTTTTTTTAGCTGCTCAAAATTAGCTGATGTAGCATTTGATTGCTGCTGCAAGTTCAAGGTATATTACAAGCATATTGTGCACACCATTCATGTGATGAGCTGCTTCTAGTGACAGGTTGTTCAACCTGTATAAGCAAATTAAACCTGCATGTGGGAGTAATATAACTTATCAAGAATCAAGCAACAAACCTGGTAAGTGACGTGCAAACATGGGCTGAGTAGTCTATTTGTTATTCCTTTGTTACAGATTTAAAGCTGAAATTATAAGCTGAGACTAGATGCACACAAATCTGCCAAAACACTAGCCGAGTTACAGAAGTTGGTTTGCTGATATGTACCTCTGGAATAAACTTGCAGACCGCATGTCAGGTTGTGTTGCTCTATGTTTCCTCCTATTTTAGCTATCTTTTTCTTTGCATTGAGGACAATGCATGATTTAATTAAGTGGGGGGGGGAGTGCAAACTGGAATAATTGGCTGAAATGTTTGTGTTGCTATGTGTGAATCATGGTTAGTTTTATGCAGGTGGTTATTTGGGTTAAGAAAAATTATTTTGTGCCAATTACAAAGGAAATGCTGATTAGGGGGATTTTCCCTTAATCACCTCTCGCCATGTGGACCAATCAGGCCCTGACAAGTGTCACCCAGTTGGACTTATCAGGACCTGCCACGTGGCGCGCTTCAGCTGGTCCGCCATGGACCTCCTATGCTATGCCATGTGGCTCTTTTAGCCTTGCCTAAACAAGTAACAGATTGGGCCCAAATCCCAAGAAAGCCCAGTCAGTCCTAGGCTTGGCCAAAAACCCTAGAACCTGGCACGCTTCCCAAGGCTCTAAATACGGTCATAAACGCTCATTTATGACAGAGACTGTTCACAAGAAACACACGGATTGCACAAATCCCAAGACAATCACACACCACTCGGTACCGCCTACTAGACCCGTCCTAGCATCCGGCACCTATTTACATTCCGCATTATAACTCCTTCATTCACTAACTTGATCGTTGGAGGCGGAGCTCCCTACCCAAGGAGTCTCTCTTGCAGGTACAGGCGCGTGGTTCCAGCCTCGAAGTTGTAACTCTCCCAAGGGACACAGAAAACCCCGGAACATTTTGGCGCCGTCTGTGGGGAGAGTACCTTTGAGATGGCATCACAATCTGTACCGACTAATAGTGACAAGCGTCCCGAGGACGACTACCAAGAAGACGAGCCTCATGTTTCTTCTGATCAGGACACTGAGCCTGAAGTTGAGACTCGCACGGCCCCAGACGGGTCCTTCAGGGCTCGACGCACTACCCCTCGTGAAAGGTAGGAACGACAAGACCAGGCTGGTCCAGGCCAAACAGTTGGACCTTCGGTTGCCTCTCATCAAGCGGTCGACTGGACAACTTCTGTCTCAAGGAATGATCTTATGACCATCATGAGAAGTTTCAAGGGTGAGATTAAAGATCTCATCAACAAAAAGGCGGTTGTCTCCCAAAAAGGGCAGTCAAGCAAAAAGCATCCCTATTCTAGAAAGAAGAAGTCATTAAAGGATCGTGAGGCAACCCCCCACCCTCGCCAAGAGGAGAGGCGGGTACCTCTGGTCGATTTGTCCAAGCACCGTATCCCTGCCTCATTGGGAAGGAAACCAATCCGCCTGGTTCAACCAGACGGTTCAAAGAAATCCTACTCAGACGCCCGGCTGCTGATTCAGCAGAAAAGGAGCCAACAACAGTCTGAGTCGGCCTCCACTTCTGATTTTCTTGACAGTATACAAAACACTTATATGAATCATTCAAGGTCAAACTATGAGATCCGGACAGGCAGTACACACTCCGGTTCTAGCTCTCATCAACAACAGTCGGCACCATATGTCACTCAGCCGCCATATGTGCCGCAAACTCACTACTTTTTGCCACCTCCTCCTTTTGGAGGTCAGATGGCTAAGAATGTCCAGCCTTTGGACTGGCAGTTACGGTTGCTCCAACTAGGAGAACAACCAACCGCCTTCTCCAAGGAAATTTTACAAGCCGCCCAGCCGGCTAATTTGAAAAATGTGTTAATAGGCGCCTATGATGGCACCACTAACCTAGAGGATCACCTAATGGCATTCACCAATCTAATGTACCTTCAAGGATTGGACGATGCCACATGGTGTAGGTGTTTTCCTGCCACTCTGAAGGGAGTCGCCCACCAGTGGTTAAGCAACCTACCGGCGAGCTGTGTTAACAACTTCAGAACATTGGCTTATTTGTTTGCATCAAATTTTTCCATGAACATACCTGCCAGGAAGACGACTCTTGATTTAGGAGCCGTCCAGCAGGGAGAAAAGGAGGGATTACGCTCCTACATAAAAAGATTCAATCTGATGAGGATACAAATACCCAACCTGCCGGATGAAGTAGCCTATACTGATTTCTTCAAGGGATTGAAGGACGGCTCGAACTTCAAATTTGATTTAGTCAAAAAAAGAGTGGCTACTCTCCAAGTGGCAATGATGGAGGCCGAGACCTTCATACAGGAAGTCGACCTCTGTCACATGGGAAAGCAAGGGGACCAGAAAAGGTCCGAGAAAAAGGAGGGTCGCTCACAGAAAGCGGCCCCCAAGGAAGAGAAAAAGAGAAAAGATGTTTGGATGGTCGACTCTTCTAGTCAACCATCCAGTAAGAAGAGAAATGAGTTCACTCCATACTCCCCCAAGTATGAGTTAAAAAAATATAATCATACCATTTTCAAAGAAGTTAAGGGCCGACTCTCACTCGAGAAGCCGGCATCTATGAAGGGTGATCCTAGCAAGCACAACCAAGGCAAGCACTGCCATTTTCATGATGACATTGGGCTTGAGACCAACGAATGCATTAGCCTCAAGTGTCTGCTGGATTAGTTGGCTGAAAAGGGTGATCTGGACTCTTATGTCAAGAAACCTAAAGGAAAACAGCCCCCCAAACAAAATCAGTCGGCCAGGCAAAAAAGACAGAAGCCGACCGACAGCTCTGACACTGATGAAGCTGACATCTATACAATAGCAGGCGACTATGCAGGGGGAGGCCCGACTATTCGAGAAAACAAGGATAGCATCAGGCAATTGGATGTTAACTCTGTTAATCGAGGTGAGACCTCTAGTACCTCGTTTCCTGAGGTTGTTATTTCTGAGAAAGATTCTGGTGGCGTCCGACTGCCGCATGACAACCCGATTGTCATCGAGTTGATATAGGGAGTTCGTCGGACCTCATCAGCCATAAGTGCTTGACCAAGATCAAGTACAAGCCTGAGAGTATGCAGCCTGTCTCCCATCCTCTCGTAGGATTTGGAGGGGGAGTCGTCCATCCGATTGGTCAAGTTGACTTGCCCGTCCGTCTGGGTCAGAGAGGCGAGGGCCTCCACATGGTCATTCATTTCCTGGTAGTGGAAGAACTTACTGACTACAACATGATCTTTGGGCGCCCCACCCTTAATGACTCTAAAGCAGTTATCATTTCATCCCTTATGAATGACAAAACAGTTGGCTCCATAAGGGGGGACCAGAGAATGGCCAGAGAATGTTACCTCACTGACATCAAAACAACGGTAACTTCAGACGGCCCAGCTGACAAAGCCATAAGGCAGGCGGAAGGAAGAGAAAAGACTCCGAGACGGAGGCTAAGAAAAAGCATAAGCAATAGAAATCACTGGCTAAGGAGCGGCCGGATGAATTCCACCCTCAGCCAGCTAGGGAGCACGTAGATGTCGCCCTCGGTGACAGTCGACCAGACCGAACTGTTAAGGTGGGGACGACTGCTCTGACTTAACTTGGCAATGACCTTCGCCAACTGCTGAAAGAGTTCCAAGATATTTTTGCATTTGAGGTGCATGAGATGCAGATATTAGTCCAGACCTGGCGGTGCACAAGCTAGCTGTCGACCCAAAAAAGTAACCGGTACGACAGAAGAAAAGGCATCATGGTGAAGAAAGAAATCAGGCGGCCGCCGCCGAGGTAAAGAAATTACTTGATGCGGGATACATTCGGCAGTGTTTCTACCCAGAATGGGTTGCAAATGTTGTGCTAGTCAAGAAGCCGAATGGTTCCTGGCGCATGTGTGTGGACTACACTAATTTAAACAAGGCATGTCGGAAAGAAAGCTATCCTTTTCCAAAGATTGACAGCTTGGTCGACTCAACAGCCGGTCATGCCTTGATGAGTTTCATGGACGCCTACTCAGGCTTTCACCAGATCCCTTTATGGAAAAAAGATCAAGAGAAAACTGCCTTTGTCACAGAACAGGGGCTCTATTGTTACACGGTCATGCCGTTTGGTCTGAAGAACGCCCCGGCAACCTTTCAAAGAATGATAAACACTGTGTTTTTTGAACAAATTGGAAGAAATGTGGAGGCGTATATTGATGATATGATTGTAAAGTCAAAACTTCAAACGGACCATCTGGCAGACCTCCGAGAAACATTCGCCACACTCAGGCAGCACCGAGTCATGCTTAATCCAAAAAAGTGTGTCTTTGGAGTTGAGTCTGGGAAGTTTCTTAGATTCCTCATAAATCAAAGGGGAATAGAGGAAAATCCTGACAAGGTGCAGGCGGTCATTGACATGCAGTCGCCTCGCACCGTACGAGAGGTACAAAAGCTAACAGGCTGCCTCGAAGCCCTCAGAAGGTTTCTCAGTTGGGCAGACGACAAGTGCCTCTACTTTTTCCAGGCAATCAGAAAGAAGGCAAAGTTTGAATGGGGACCAGATGCTGAGTCGGCCCTCCAAAAGCTGGAAGAACATCTGCATTCCCTGCCGAGACTCGTCAGTCCTTTGCCAAAAGGAGTGCTTTACATGTATCTCGCAGTATCAGATCATGCTTTCAGTGCCGTCCTCTTAACTGAAAGAGACGGTTGCCAACTCCAAGTCTATTTTGTCAGTCATGTCTTGAAGAATGCAGAGTTGAGGTACCCACTGGTGGAGAAATTTGGACTCGCCCTGTACATGGCAGTGAAGATATTGAAGCCTTATTTCCTGGCACATCCGGTGGTCGTCTACACAGACCAGCCAATCAAACGGCCCCTGACGACCATGGATTCGTCAGGACAGATGATAAAGTGGGCAATTAAGATCCAAAGCCTTGAGGTCACGTTCGAGCCCAGAAAAGCTGTGAAGGGGAAAGCCTTTGCAGACTTTATAGTTGAGATGACTCGGCCACCAGAATGTGAAAAAATTGACCAACTCTGGAAAGTCTATGTTGATGGGAGTTCCACGGCAAATGGTTGTGGGACAGGTATTATATGCCAGTCGCCAGAGGGCGACAGGTATGAATATGCTCTTCGTTTCAAGTTTCAGACGTCAAACAACGAAGCTGAGTATGAAGCCCTTTTGGCTGGTATCCGCATGTGCAAAGCAGCCGGGGCAAGAAAGATAGCCGCCTGTTCAGATTCACAACTCATAGTCAGCCAGTACAATGGGGATTATGAAGCCACTCATCCGGCTATGGTCAAGTACCTAGAGGCCGTGAAACAGGCGGCAAGCTCGCTTGAAGATTTCCAGTTAACTCAGGTCCCAAGGTCCGAGAATAACCAGGCGGACGCCTTGTCCAAACTAACATCCTCGGCCTCATACGACACCCCTAGAACTGTATTTTGGGAGGTAATGGAAAAACAGAGTATTGAGGAAAACAACATTGCAGTCCTTGATAGAAGCTCAACATGGATGGACCCAATCTGGGCATACCTAACAGACGGTACCTTGCCGAATGATCATCATCAAGCGACCTCACTAAAGAAGCGAGCGTCCAGTTTTGAAATGATAAAGGGGGAACTCTACAAGATAGGGTACCTTCAACCCTTCTTGAAATGTGTTACCCCAGAAAAAGGGCGAGAGGTCCTAGAAGACCTACACTCTGGATATTGCGCCTCTCACATAGGCGGTAGGTCGCTTGCTCAGAGAGTAAGGCGGCAAGGGTACTTCTGGCCGACTCTGGAGGCAGACGCCATGGATCTGGTTAAAAAGTGTAACAAGTGCCAGAGATTTGGCAAATTGATTCATCGTCCAGCTACAGATCTAACGGCTATCCACAGCCCAATACCATTTGCTAAGTGGGGCATGGATATTCTAGGACCCTATACGCCTGCATCAGGTGGCAGGAGATACATCCTGGTAGCATTCGACTACTTCACCAAATGGGTGGAGGCCGAAGCGGTCAGGGGCATCAAGACCAAGGATGTAATCTCCTTCATTTGGAGGAATGTGATCACTCGTTTTGGGGTTCCTATGTCTATGATTTTTTACAACGGTCCCCAGTTTGAGACGCCCGTTCTCAAAACTTGGCTGAGAGATCAAGGCATTGCCTACTGCTTTGCATCAGTCGGACGGCCGCAAGCAAACGGCCAGGTCGAAGCATTTAACAAAATCATCTCAAACGGTATAAAGAAGAAGATTGAGAAAGCAGGCGGCCTATGGGCAGACGAACTACCACATGTTCTCTGGGCCATAAGGACGACTGAAAAAGGAGCGACTGGAGAAACACCTTTCCTCCTAACATATGGGGGCGAAGCTGTCCTGCCCAGTGAGCACTATGAGCCGACTCTCCGAGTTATGTTGTATAGTAAAGATACAAATTGGGAAGCAATGCGCCTGGCATTGGATTCCCTCCCAGAATGTAGGGGCAATTCTACCCTACGCCATGAAATATACCGCCTGAGAATGACTCGAATCTACAACAAAAGAGTACACAAGCGCCCACTCAATGTAGGGGACTTTGTACTAAGGAAAATGGAATTAGTCGGTAGGGCCAACGAGTTGGGAAAGCTAACTCCTAACTAGGAAAGACCCTACCGAATCTATGAGGAGGTCAGGGACGGCACCTACTGCCTGGAAACTCTAGAGGGCCGACCCCTACCTAGGACTTGGAATGTAGACAATCTGAAAAAATATTACTTTTGATGTAACTATTTGAAGTTTATTAATGAAAGTTCCAAGTTTACCCTCTTTTCATTTGTTTTAAAAAGGAGTACACTCCGTCTGTCCCAAGACAGGCGGATACCCCCCAGCACATATTTACTAAAGGGCACGCCTGTTTGCCCACCATACGACTAATCAACCCAGGCACCAAGCCGCTTGATTACGCTTAATTTTTAAATTAATATGACCTGTCCCAATAAATAGCAGGCGTCCGACAACATGCCATTTAAATAAGATTCGTCGCAGAGAGCAGCTCCCATTTGGGTGGAATAATGCTCTATAAACTACTTACACGGCCTCTATACGGCTGTCCCTATGGACAATGTTTCCGTTTTGAGACAAGGATAACTCAACACTTTTATAAGTGTCAGCAGTTGACATCTGCGTCGGATAGCCGCCTGTATTACTTGGGATAAATACAGGAGGCGCCCTCTGAGTTAATAGTCAACAAAAACTGACGAATCAAGGGGATTAGTCGGCCTTGACGACTGATACCTCTACTACTCAGGATTAGGAGCAGCCACGATTGGTTAACACCACAGTTAAACCATAGTTGCTCTTCCATACTTGGTCCGGAATCCTAGAAGTTTGAGCAGTCCGCCTAGTCCTTGGCAAAAAGGCACTCAAACAAACATTCCCACTAAGAAATACTAAATGAATCTGAACAATCTAGAAGGACCTCTCGGTGTCCGACTGGATGTGATAACTACTAATACACCGATCTGAATTGGCAGTCGTTCAAACAACAAACATCCTACTATGTTTCTTGTAAACATGCCAAGGAACTAGGCGACTAGCCGACTGTTCTCTAAGAACTAGGCGACCCCTTTGTGTTGAAGTGCACTTTAAGTTGACTAATTCAGTTGGTACATTACCACTATGACTAAGTGCATTTCACTCAAGGCTGGTTATGTTTTACTAATGAGGTCCGATTGTCTATGGCCGACTAGTTACTCTCTCTTCAAGAAGTAACCTAGTCGTCTAGGGGCAAGGGCAGTCGGCATCAAGATTCAACAATTTAGCTAAAAAGTTTAACATGGATACACCATATAAGCGGCTATTAAGTTGCGACATGCAAAATGTTTGGCAAATTCAACAAAAACAAAAGTCAAAAGACAACAGCATACGCAACAGCAAAAGACGACTCAACAGTCGCCAAATCATGTCAAATTAAAGCCAGACAAGCTAGCAAGGTTAACTTAAAACTAGACAAGCTGGCAAAATATTCAGAAGCCCCGGCCCCCTGGCCGGGTAAAGATATACAAACAAACGGCTCGCAGGCCTGATCAAGAATGAATATAAAAAGCTTTAAGTTTGAGGTAGAGTCTCGGTATTGACTGCCGCCTGATCATCAAGGGACGCCTGTTTCTGAGAGACATCCTTCTTACTTGTCTCGGCATCATAGGCAGCTTCTTTAGATGCTTCTACCCCAATTGGGTGCAGGGCCACCACCACCTCTTCCTCCTCTTCTGAGCTAGACTCGGCTGCCTGATCCTCCTCAGCCGCCTGCTGCATGATTTGCTGGTTTTACTTTTCAGTACAAGCAGCGAATTTCTTCTCCCAGGCGGCATAATGAGCTTTTGGAAAGAGAGCCATCCAGGTCATCCTCATGATTTGAGCAGAGTCATCCATCATGGCCCGGGCCAGCTCCCTTTTCTCTTTTTCGGCCTTGGCCGAGAGCTCATCAGTAAGGCTCTTCTCTTGCTAGAACAGGCGCTCTTTGGTCGAAGCCAAGGATTTCTCCAATGTCTCGAACTGAGTCATCTTCTGTTTAAGCGGCCTCAGCTCATCCTTGAGGCTCTTGACCGTCACCTCCAGTTTGTTGTTCTTCTTTTTGGCCGCCTCCAACTCAGCACGGATATTGGCAGTGGCTTGCGCCTGATAATAAAGAATGTCAGTTGTCAAAAATTCAGATTGGCAATTTGAAACATTGCCTTATCAGCGTTAGAGGCGGCCATAGCTTTAGCAGCCCTTACCTCTTTATTTTTGGCGATGATCGGCCTACGAAGGCCGTGTACTCTCAACATGGTCTAAAAACAGGAAAAACAGGCGTTAGATTCGAGAAAAGCAGGCGGCATGACAAGTAATAAAGTTTAAAAATATTCTAAGTCTACCTCAGAGAGGAGACCCATGATGCCATCCAGGTCAAGGGTGACGACTCCCTTGACCGCGTCCCTCTCCTCTTGAGGGACAGCTTTAATCATAGACTTGGCCATTTGAACCAAGTCTGGCTCTGAAGGGCCGCCTGAATCAAAAAAGAGAAACATCAAAAACATGAAGAGAGTGAAAGAAATAAGCAAGTCTAGCAGAATAGGCTATACTTCTTGGCGGCTGTGTCACAACAGGCAATTGGTACTCCACACTTTGTGGGGGTGGCCGGCTGCTTGTCAGCCGATTGCTTCCTGGTAGATCCAGGCGTACTCTCACCAGTTAGTTTTCGAACTTTCGAGTCCGGTTGGTGGGAGGATGAAGGTTTGGAAGTGCCCGTCTGCAAAAGAGACGAGTGGTCAACATTCATCAAACAGTCTTTCAAAGACGAGTTTTAAGGATCGACACTCACTGTGGGCGTCCCCTTGGCAGGAGAGCCAGAAGCGGTTCGCTGCTGTTGCATTATGGAGGCTCGCAACATGGCAGGCGCCTTCTTTGAAGCAGTAATTTGGTCCATAGCCTCACCTACAAATGTGAACCACAAAAGTTAGAGAAGTATTCAAACAAGTCAAAGCGAAGGGTGCATATTTTCAAATGGTCGGCTACCTCTGGAGGACCGGCTGCTAAGGCCACAGGCGGCCAGGAAGAACTCGTTATAGAGCCATTGAAACTCTGGGACACAGTTTAGGGGAACCTGTTCTCGTACCCCAGTAGTAGAGTTTGCCCTAATCTCTACTTTAAAAAGCCCTCAGTCCAAGATCTCTTCCCTGGCCTTAAGGGGAACAAGCAGCATGCTGCGTCCGCCTGCAAGAAGAGGCGGATCCTTATTCCACCTATTGTAGCGTTTGTTCAGCAAGCGCTCGGGGCTAGAGATGATGAGGAAGGTGTTTCTCCAATCCTTCCATTTATTCTCTTTGCCTATGGTCATAAGGTAGCCTTTATGACTTGTTATTTGGTACCAGCCGGTACCACTTGCTTTGGGGGTTCGGCTAAGGTAGTTCATATGGGTGAACGCCTCGAAATTTGGCTCCACCCCATGCATCTCACATCCGGCTACATAGCCAAGAATGTTGAACCAAGAGTTGGGGGCTAACTGCTAAAGCCCCACCTCGTACCCATCGAGGATTTGCTGGACGATCGGATGCAATGGGAACCGCAATCCAGCCTTGATGGCCGCCTCGTAATAGCCAAAACAGGCGTCCCCGTAGCTGGCGCCCTCTGAAAAATGTGTCCTCGCCATCCGGCACGAATACTCGATAATTCGGACCCATTGTATTGTCCGAAAGAAAGGTGTCTATGCGCTCTTTCATGGCCTTGATTCGGCCCTTGGGTACATGGCAGTAATAAGGAGTGTTCAACTCCCTATGAGAGGCTCATGGTTCCGGCTGACCTTCCCCCTTTTTAGCCGCATGGGGATCTCTCACCTCGTGAGTATGTCTTTCTTCCGAGCTTATAGAAGGGCGGCTCGATGAGCTAGAGCCAGACTTGCCATCGGAAGAGTCCGGCTCCTCCCCATTTCCTGAAGGGGCCGACCCCTCTTCTTCTTCAGGGGCCGTCTATTGACTGGCCAGGTCAATAGTAAAATGAGAAGGAACTACCTTATGTCCCTCCTCAGAGCTTTCGGTTAAAGGGCCGCCTTAGGTCCCTGCGGTATCAGGCGGCTGGTCTGATATTTCACCAATCGAAACCCGGAAAGAGGAGCCATCAGAGTTTTCTATTCTCTTGGTCTTTTTTGTTCTTGTCATACTCTCCTGCATAGATACAAAGACAGTTGGATTCCGGGACTTGCGCAAAGTTTGAAGTACCGCAAGGAAGTCGGCACCCCTAGTCCTAGACTCAGCCGTCCCCGGTGACCGGCTGATTGCTAACGTAGGTCGTGCCGAATGCTTTTGAGATCTCATTTTCGAAAAAAGAAAGAAAGAAAGAGTGCAAAAGCAAAAAGAATTAAAGAGCAGACGGTTACCTGAAACTTAAGTTCTGAAAAAGCTTGATCAATGTAAGCGCCCAGTAAAGCAGTCGTCCTGACCAGTCAGAAGTAGCAAAGGGTCAGAGCTCAAGTTCAGGGGTCCGAGAGATCTCTTTCTGGAAATAATGTGAACAAATGTGAACAAAAGACTTGTTGACCAGCCCTATTTATATGGAGAGAATGAGCAGAAGAGCATTCAAATTCAAAAACTTGGGCGGGAAAATACTCGGCCTAGCTATCCGTCGACACCTATCGCCTCCCCATTGGGCGACGCTTTTCACAAGTCACACGTGCCAGGTCACGTGCCACCTATGAGGGGCAAATGATTAGGGGGATTTTCCCTTAATCACCTCTCGCCATGTGGACCAATCAGCCCTGACAAGTGTCACCCAGTTGGACTTATCGGGACCTGCCACGTGGCGCGCTTCAGCTGGTCCACCATGGACCTCCTATGCTATGCCATGTGGCTCTTTTAGCCTTGCCTAAACAAGTAACAGATTGGGCCCAAATCCCAAGAAAGCCCAGTCAGTCCTAGGCTTGGCCAAAAACCCTAGAACCTGGCACGCTTCCCAAGGCTATAAATACGGTCATAAATGCTCATTTATGACAGAGACTGTTCACAAGAAACACACGGATTGCACAAATCCCAAGACAATCACACACCACTCGGTACCGCCTACTAGACCCGTCCTAGCATCCGGCACCTTTTTACATTCCGCATTATAACTCCTTCATTCACTAACTTGATCGTTGGAGGCGGAGCTCCCTACCCAAGGAGTCTCCGTTATCTTGCAGGTACAGGCGCGTGGTTCCAGCCTCGAAGTTGTAACTCTCCCAAGGGACACAGAAAACCCCGGAACAAATGCTGCCGAATTTTCTACAGGATTTAAAAGAAAAAAAAAATCGTT
Source organism: Chenopodium quinoa (assembly GCF_001683475.1). Classification (NCBI taxonomy): domain Eukaryota; kingdom Viridiplantae; phylum Streptophyta; class Magnoliopsida; order Caryophyllales; family Amaranthaceae; genus Chenopodium; species Chenopodium quinoa. The sequence continues at coordinate 58,105 of NW_018744111.1, forward strand.
TTGGTTGGCACATATTGACTTGCATTGGATCTAAAAAAATGGTATATAAAGATAGCATAAGTCCTTCATTAACATTGTCTGTGGTAAGATGGATTGCATTTTCCTTATACGATGAAACCCGAAAGGAGGGCCACGAACCTCGTAAGACTCGATCATCTACATTTTTATACTCCTTGATCGCTCAAATTGGGACTTGTAATTTAGCTTCCAGAGATCAATTGAACAAAGTGTATGAAAAATGATAAAGGCATATTTTTCATGGTTAGAACCTTTAGAATTTAGGTGCACTCAATATTTTCTTTTCTTTATAATATTCCCTTTTTCTTAGCCTTGTTGTACCTTAATATCCTTCTTATTGGCTTACCATACATTACAAGCTTATGTCCCTTTACCTTTGCCTTGTTAATAGAAGCATAATTATTACTAGATTGGTGTTGTAAGTTTGTAATGATAAATTAAAAAAAAAAAAAAAAGAGAGAGAAATGAAAAAAAAACGTTGGAAAAGGGAATATGTATATCGTATGAATGAAACATGTCGATGAATGAATAAAAAAACAAAGAAAGAAGAAGCAAAGAGAAGGTATAATTAAACATTGGAGTATGGTGTTGTGTTTTGAGTAGGAGTTGCATATGATGATATTTACTTTAAAAGGTCATGTATATTTTCATTGTTTACTTGCTCCTAAAGCTTGGCATTTTTATACCACCACATTCCTAAATATTTTCACACCTTAACTCTAGCCTCTTTACAACCCTATAGAAGTCCTTTTGATCTATGTACTCTATTGGTTCAAAATGGTGGAGGGTTAGATTTTGTGCAAGTCCTGACGAGGGTCATCAAATCGAAGTGAGCATAAGCTAAAATAATTGAGCATCCCTGGGGTGGATTCGTATTTTGGGAAAAGAATCCATATTATTACGGCTTAATCTCGACTGAACCCTTCAGGTCGCACCCTTATCCAATAATCGATCCGAAACGACAAATCAATCCGAAGGATTAGATGAGTTATCAGATTATTACACAAAAAGACGTCGGATGTCGAGCTTAGAGCGTCAAAACCTAGCGCCGTAAGTCGAGTCGAATTTAGAATTCGACAAGACGTAGATTTAACAAGTGACAAGTTTGAGCTAGGCCACATCCTCGCATTGACCTAGCCTTGCGAGTTCTAGGCTAGCCTAAGCTACCATGCACATCGCAAAGCATGCCGCAAGCCTAGCGTGCATTACGTGCTAGGCCAAGCATGCTAGCATGCCTAGTGTTGCTGTCCGCAAGCATCCTAGCAGCTAGCGCATGTTAGCGTGCTAGTGTGCTGGGCCATGCACCCAGTCGCAAGCATTGCACACACCTAGCATGAGCATCGTAGCATGCTGGGCATCGCACAGCGCAACACACAGCATCGCAAGCCATGCGTGCGTGTGTGTGGCTGTGCGTTCTTGCTAGCCAAGCAGAGCGAGCTATCGCAGCATGTTATGCGTGCATGCTAGCTCTTCGCAGCCTCGCACCAAGCAGCAGCGTGCTAGCCATGTTGGGCTATGCATGCGTACTAGCGTAGCAGCGCCTAGCAGCAGCAACAGCAGCATCGGATGCGCGCTGGCTGCGCATGTGTTGCGTGTTAGCTGGCTGCGCGTATGATGCGTGCTAGTTGACTGGGCTGCCCAGCCTTGGTGCTAGGCGCCGGGTGGGAGCCTTGGCAGCCAAGGCAGGCTGCCAGCCAGCCACGTGGCATGGTCAGCCGGTCAAGAGGAGGGGACTAAGGGGTTAGTGTGTGGCTTGGGGAGCAAGGTGATTTGGTCCCTCCCTTTGGTGGTCCTCACCTATTCTCTCCCTCCATGCGACACTTGGAACTTGTTGATTGCCTTACATTTTTATTTTATTTTTGATTAAAATAAAATAGAAGAAAATGCAAATCTCCCACATTGATGGGAGAAGCGATATCAAGTCTCCATTCCCTATAAATACCCAAGTTTTGGGTTTGGGAAAAATCACTTAAGTTGAACTCAATAAGGCATCTCATCATTAGTGAGAAAACCTTTAAGTTCGTTATACTCTAGTTTTTCCTTGTCAAGTCTCGACTAACCTTCAGGATTAAGACCGTTCGGGTCGGGTCGAGGTTGCGAGCCGTAGGAGGCCGTCACACTTGAGTGGCTCGAGCTTTGAAGTAAGAGCTCGTGAATCGAGCGAAGCACGCGTCAAAGGTAAGAATGTCTTTTCTCTTCCTCTCTCTTATGTTATTAATTATGTGATTGCATGTTTAGTTGCTTTAATTAGTGAGCGGGTCTTGGGCGGGTTTCTCTTTCGCGTAGTGTCGGACGCTACGAAACCCAACAGCAGTATCGGAGCCGCGCTCATTTTAATTATTGTAACTAATAATTAATTGAGGTGATTTAAAATGGTTTTAAATTCTGGTTTTGCTTTCTAATTAGATTAGAAGCTCGTTTTAATTAGTTTTAATCTCGTATTTTACTAATTTTGGCCAACGAACCCAGACTTCTACACAAATATAGTGATTTTTAGGTGGAATCGATGTTCTGAATCGTTTTTTACCCTCTTTGAGCACTGTCCATAAGTCAAAATCCACCCAGAATCATGTTTTTCGAGGGGTTTTTTCGTTTTTGACGAAAAAATTTAAATCTTTAAACCTTGATTAATCATGGCATGTTAAAGGTAGATTAAATGTATGGTTGCATCACTAATCTACTGCATAAAATATTAAACAACTTTGATTAGTTTTAATTAGGCGCGTTAATCGGATTAACCACCTAAGTTAGTTACTAGTCTGCGCGTGTTATGCATTGTTACTTTTTTTCGTTGTAAAATGCATGGGCCATTCACTAATAGTGAATGGATGAATGGAATGTATATTGTTTCACATGTTTTATAATAATGGCAGCTAGTAGGGCCCGACTAGGATAGTAAATACGGGCTGCGATCCTTTATGTATTTTTGTAAATCTAAATACGGTCTGTGTACCATTGCGTATTTTTGTACCTTAATATTTAGATTAATCCTAGTCATAGTAACTAGTAATTGTATATTTGGCGGCGATGTCTCAAAGACGGCGTTTTTAAGAAGATGAGCCAAGAGGATGCATCAAAGACCCTTGAAGATTTGAAGACTCAAGGAGTCATGCTAGTTGCCAAATGCATCTTTTACTTATGTTTTCTATATATAATTGTGTTTATATATGATTGAATGGTATGATAGATGCATGTTTAGGATTTCAAATGTTGCGATGATTAATTAAGTTCGCTTAATCAACCAACATAGAAACCCTAGGTCCCTATAATATTGAGCCAAATATTCCATTCCAAGAACAACACTTACCGAACTAATGAGCGTAGTGATGGGCTACGCCAAAGCGAGGCATCATTACTTCCCTAGGAACATAAGGTATACTAAGTATACAAGTTGGTCTCAGTTAAGCTCAACGATATCAGTAAGGAGTCCTTAGATGTCGTGGCAATGGAGATAAAATGTCAAGGAAGTATTAGATGCGACGTTTCATCGAACCAAGAGTAGCTTAGAGCTATTAGCAATTGGATTGCTTACCCTGAAATATTAAGTGTTAAGACAAGCCAAAGCATGCTTAATCACTTTTTGATTTTTGGGATCTTGGAATCGTTTTATTCTCGCTTAAAAGGGACTAATATTAATGTGTGGATAAAACGCTCAATAGGATTGAAAATTTGCATGTATGCTTTAAATTTCAAAATTATTGGTTTATGAATGGTTTTTCATTTCAAATTCTTTCAATTGTGGAAACATGTCTGCAAATAACTCAAACAACCAGTTTCATTACGCTCAATTCTCGACAAGGAGAATTTGAGTGGGCCAAATTTTCTTGATTGGCAAAGGAACTTGCGTATTGTTCTCATGTAAGAGCAAAATACGTCCTTGATGAGGGAATTCCCGACACTCCCAATGAGGAGGTCTCTCAGGCTACCCTTAATCGATGGCAAAGTGCCAATCGGGATGTCAAGTGCACCCTATGTCTCCGGACCTTCAAAAGACTTTCATTGAAAAGGAGACAGCTTTTGAGATCATTTCTGAACTTCAGAACATGTTCTAAGAGCAGGCCCGAACTGAAAGGTTCAAAACACATAGGCAGATCCTTGAGAGCAAGCTCAAGAATGGAGAGCCAGTCAACCCGCATGTTCTTAAAATGATTGGATTATTTGAGAACATGGAAAGGCTTGATGTTGGGTATTCAATCGAGATGGAAATTGACATAATTCTCTATTCGCTACACAAAGGCTATGATTAGTTCAAGATGAACTATAATATGCACAGTATGGAGAAAACTCTCACCGAACTTCATGGTATGTTGAAGTAGGCCGAGCAAACCGTCAAGGATGAGGGGAAGCATGACATGCTCATGGTGAGAAAAGGCAAGCCATTAATGCGCTCGGGCAAGAAGAGAAGCTTTAAAGTGAAAAGGAAGAAGAATTTTCCGCCTAAGTAAAGTGCTGCTAAGAGCGGAAAGGACAAGAAGGTAGCCTCTTCTAAATCCGAATCTGAATAGTTTCTACTGCAAGAAAGACATTGGAAGCGAGATTGCATCAAATTCAAGGAAGATAAGAAGAACGGCACCGTTGCTTCTTTATCAGGTATTTTTGTTATAAACTTAAACTTCGCTAGCAAAACATCATGGGTATTAGATACCGGATGTGGCTCACACCTTTGTTCCAATGCTTAGGGACTAAAGATAAATAGGAGGCTAGAGAAAGGAGAGGTCGAGCTCCGGGTCGGCAATGGAGCAAGGATGTCTGCCGTATCTGTCGGAACTCTCAGTTAGTCTTTGCCCTCTAGGCTTGTTTTAGTACTTGACAATTGTTATCATGTTCCAAGAGTTATTAAAAAAAATTATTTCAATTTCGCGTTGGACGCCAATGGATTTGAATTTCGAATAAAAGACAATAGTTGTTCTTTTTATTTCGATAATGTTTTATATGGTAAGGCATATTCAGAAAATGATCTTTATGTGCTTTCTCTAGACAAAAAAATTTATAACATTAACGATACCGCCAAAAGAGCTAAGATCATCAAAACGAATCAAACCTACTTGTGGCATTGTCGTCTTGGCCACATTAACATCAAACGCATCAAGAAACTTCTTCATGAAGGTATTCTTGACTCATTCGACTTAGAGTCGTTTTTATTAGGCAAGATGATAAAGCAGCCATTCTCCAAGTTGGGAGAAAGGGCTAGTGACTTATTAGGTCTAATACATACGGACATATGTGGACCAATGAGTACACCCGCAAGGCAAGGTTATTGATATTTCATAACCTTCAACGACGATTATAGTAGATATGGTAATGTCTACCTTATGCCTAACAAATCTAAATCTTTTGAGAGATTCAAAGAGTTTCAGAGTGAAGTTGAAAATCAACTTGGAAAGAAAATCAAAGCACTTCGATCGGATCGAGGTGGCGAGTATTTGAGTCACGAATTCGACGATCACTTGAAAGAAAATGGTATTCTTTCAGAATTGACACATCCCGGACCACAGTGGAACGGAGTGTCCGAACAGAGTAATCGAACCTTGTTAGACATGGTCCGATCTATGTGAACTTCCTATCTCCTTCTGGGGACACGCACTTTTAACTGCGGCACTTACACTGAACTGAGCTCCGTCAAAAGCTGTCAAAAAAACTCCATATGAATTATGGACGAAGAAACCTCCGAGGTTGTCTTTTCTTAAGATTTGGGGTTGCGAAGCATATGTCAAGAGATTAATATCCGACAAACTTCACCCAAAATCAAACAAGTGTTCTTTGTGGGATACCCAAAAGAAACCAAGGGGTATTATTTCTACAACAAATACGAGAACAAAGTGTTTGTTTCTCTTGATGAAGTCTTTTTGGAGAAGGTACACCTTTCCAAAATGACAAGTGGGAGGAAAATCGAACTCGATGAATTACGAAAGGGTGAGCAACAAAGTCAACCTAACAAAACTGACAAGCAAAAAGCTTTAGAAGTAGCTAAGGACATTGGTCAGAGTCAAATTGACAATGCAAATGCTTAACCTATTACCCTGCGTAGGTCGCAACGGCCAAGATCTTAACCAGACAAATACCTTGGTATTGTCTTAACCGAAGATCAAGACATCCTATTTTTGGATGGAGATGAGCCAACGACGTACAAACAAGCTATGACGAGCCCCGACTCCGCAAAATGGCAAGAGGCCATGAAATCTGAGACTCCATGTTTGAAAATCAAGTCTGGGAGTTGGTTGATTTGCCCGAAGGTTACAAACCTATCGGTTGCAAATGGATTTTCAAATTGAAAACCCACAAAGATGGAAATGTATCTATATACAAAGCTAGACTGGATTTTCAAATTGAAAACCGACAAAGAAGGACTTGGGAGAGGCACAGTACATATTGGGCATCAATATCTATAGGGATAGATCTAAAAGGATGATTGGATTGAGCCAAAGTACTTATATTGATAAGGTGCTGGCACGATTCAACATGGAAGGGGACAAGAGAGGGCACTTACCCATGTCACATGGCATAAATCTCAACAAGAAGCAGTGTCCACAAACACCTGATGAGTGAGAAAGGATGAATCAGATTCCATATGCTTCGCTTATTAGATTGATCATGTATGCCATGATATATACTAGGCCGGATGTATCTCATGCCTTGAGTGCTACGAGCCGATACCAATCAGACCCAAGAGAGGCGCATTGGACTGCAGCCAAGAATATCCTAAAGTACCTGAAAAGGAACAAGGATAAGTTCCTAGTCTATGGTGGTAGTAATAATTTGGTTGTTGAAGGTTATACTAACGCGAGCTTCCAGACTGACAGAGACGACTCCAAGTCGCAGTCAGGGTACATATTCTACCTAAATGGAGGAGCGTTTAGTTGGAAGAGTGCTTAGTAAATCACCACTGCAGATTCTACAACTGAAGCCAAATACTTGGCAGCTTCGGAAGCAATTAAGGTGGCAGTTTAGATTCGTAAGTTCATTAGTGAACTTGATGTTGTACCCTCCATCAAGGGTCTAATAGACCTCTATTATGATAACAATGGATCTATTACTCAGGCCAGGGAGCCAAGGGAACATCAGAAGGTCAAACATGTCAAGCGGCGATTTCACATGATAAGGGAATGGAAGTCCGAGGGTGAAATAAGAATTTGTAAGATAGGAACAGACAACAATGTAGCCGATCCATTGACTAAACCTTTTCCTCAAGTGAAGCACAGCAAGCACGTTGAGGCAATGGGAATCAAGAATTTTGGAGATTGGCTTTGATTTCCCTGTTCATGTGTTTTAATTAAACTTGATGTCTTAATGTAAAACACTATGTTGAACCATTCGGTTTTTGGAGCAATTAAATTTTCTGCAAATTTATTATTACTCCATTTCTATTTAATTGTGGTTTAGAATTAAATAATGATTCCATTCGATTTCTGAGAATATTCAAAATAGGGTATCAAGACCATGTCTTGGATAAAGAAACACTTTCAATCGAAAATTATCCCTAATCAAGATCATTTAAACGATGGACGATTAATGACCACTTGAGATTAGTGTGTTGTATGATTCGTAGCACCGTTTCATGTGCTACGAGGACATGATTGTCATAAATCATTTGCACAGGTATTGGTTTAGAACTATACCGGATCGACCTATGAGAATACTTTAAGAGATATAAAATCGTCATAAGTATATTTCTCATTATAGCTATCGGAACCTTTTTTCCTCGACCATGAGTATTGTAAGTTCTCTTGTTTGAGTACTAGTCTGTTTTGATGTTGTCAAACATTTTCCATAAATGGGGATTATAACGGCAACACTCGGGCGACTAGGTCCTCTTAGTAAGGGAGGCTAACAATGCAAGACTGGGAATGTCCCCCTATTAACAATAGGGAATATGTCTTTGTTGTTTACAAGGCCTCTCAAAGAGCGAGACTGTGAAAATGCATGGTCGTGCTCAGATAGATTTTAGAAATCATCTGCTTATTGACAGTCAAACTCGGAAATTGAGAAACACTTCTGGATGTAATAAGGATGACGAAGAATCTTACCTTATAGTTCATGAAGAGACATTAAGCGACATAGGAAATGGGCTATACACTAACTGCACACTTGTCCGGAAGGACAAGTGGGAGATTGAAAGGATTAGTGTCCTTCCAACAAGTGTATTAATTTGATAGAGGGTTTGGAATTATTAGAAAGCTAATTCTTCAGTGAGGTCAAGTGATCGGAATGCCTAGGTAAAGGCCGCTTCCGATCTGAAATATTAATGTGTAATTAATATTACAACTTAATCTTGACTGAATCCTTCGGGTCGCACCCCAATCGAATAACCGATCCGAGACGACGAATCAATTCGAAGGATTAGATGAGTCATTACAGTATTAAGAACAAAGACGTCGGATGTCGAGCTTGGAGCGTCGAAATCGAGCGTCATAGTTGAGTCAAATTATGTATTCGACGAGACGAGAAATCAAACAAGAAAATGTTTGAGTTAGGTCGTAGGCTCGCATTGGCCTAGCCATGTGAGTATTAGGCTAGCTTAAGCTACCATGCGCATCGCAACACATACCGCAAGCCTAGCATGCATTGCGTGCTAGGCCAAGCATGCTAGCAAGGCTGGTGCACAACGCCGCGAGCATGCTAGCGTGCTAGTGTGCTGCGCCACGCACCCAGCCGCAAGCATGCATCGCATAGTAGCTCTCTATGCGTGCTTGTGCTATGGGTTATGCATGATGGGCATCGCATAGGAGCAATAACATCGCACTAGCATAGCACACGCATTGCTGGAAGCGCGTTGTGTATGCGTGTGTGTAGCTGTGGGTGCTTGCTAGCGAGCAGCGCCAAGCATCAGCCCTTGGCCTCGCCTATCGCACAACAACACGCACCAAGTAGCAGCATCACAGCATCGCATGCGTGTGTGCTGGTTGGCTGGGCTGCCCAGCCTTGGTGCTAGGCGTCAACTGGCAGCCTTGGCAGCCAAGGCAGTCTACTAGCCAGCAAAGTGGCGAAGTGTGTGTGCTGGTTTTGTGTGGGGACCGAAATTAAGGGGGTTTCTTGGTGAAAAAGGGTTTGGTCCCCCCCCCTTAAATGGTCTTCACCTACTCTTGCCCTCCATATGCCACTTGGAGCTTGTTGATTGATTTTTCATTTTAATTTGTTTTTAATTAAAATAAATTGAGGAAAAATGCAATTCTCCCACATTGATGGAGAATGGGAAATCAATGCTCATTTCCCTATAAATACCCAAGTTTTGGGATTTGGGAGAGCACTTGAGTTGAACTGAATAAGGCATCTCATCATTAGTGAGAGAACCTTTAAGTTCGTAATATTTTTGGTTTATTTGGTCAAGTCTCGACTATCCTTCGGTATTAAGAACACTCGGGTTGGGTCGAGGGTGCGAGCCGTAGGAGGCTGTCGCACTTGCGAGGTTAAGCTTTCAAGTAAGAACTCGTGAATCGAGCGAAGCACGCGTCGAGGGTAAGAATGTCTTTCCTCCTTCTCTCTCTTATGTTGTTAATTATGTGATTGCATGTTTAGTTGCTTTAATTAGTGGGCGGGTCTTAGGCGGGTTTCTCTTCCGCGTAGTGTCGGACACTACGAAACCCAACATGGCGGTTAAAGGTTGTTCATCATCGGGTTTGGTTTTGGGGAGATATTTTTAGGTGTCTACAAATAGATCTCTACCCTAAAGTCGAATTTTCCCCGCACAGTATACGCGGACTCATAGCAATCGACCTCTAGGGATACACGACTCCAACTCATCGATGTACTAAAAAGAGTTAGATTGAAAACACCTTCGAACAATGCTCAAGAGAAAAGGAGGTTATGAGGAATCATTATAAGAGAGGATATATCCTCACTTATTCTATGTGTCTGAAAAGGGATAAAAAGAGATCTTTATATAGTATATGAGTGTGAACCATATACAACGAATCTGGTCACGAATGAGAGTGAATCAAATACAATGAATTTGGTCACAAATGAAAATGAACCAGATATAACGAATTTGGTTACCAATTATAACAAAAATGAATAGCATGTATAACCCCTAATTAAGCCAAAAACAATTGACTAATTGAGCATATATCAAGGAATTATCTTAATTTAGGAATCCATGAAAAATACTATTAAATGCAATTTTTGACAAAGGAGAAAGTAATTCTTTTGAAGCACAACTTATTTGGAGTTCTCTATTAAAACTCCAACACAAAACTAGGCAAGGAACCTTAATTAAAATAAATTGTATGTGCTCACTAATTAATTCAAGAATTAAACTGGAGTATGTGTTGATTATTATTATGTTCGTTGTATTCTTGATTAATTGGTTGGAGTCATCACATGTTAAACTGGTATATCATGTAAAGTGTAAGAGGATATGTACCAAAACTCTTGGAACGTATACACCTAGAGTATGAACATGCGGGGGAGTTATGGCCTTTATTTATCCATGGCTTCTAACAAGGGTACAAGACGATGTACTTTCTTTTATTATTAGGATATTTTGATTTTAACACCTAACAAAAACCCGAAAATGGTTTTTAACACCCCAAAAAAAAATGTATTTTAACACCAGACTAAAAACTATAAAAATGGTTTTTACCACCACTTAATTGATTCCGTTTAGGAATCCGTTAAGTGGGGTCATGAGCCACGTGTCGCTTTATTATTGGCCAAAAAAGAAAAAAAATAAAAATAAAAAAAAACCTAAAACTACCCAGCCACCCTAGCCCCACCACTGCCACCTTCTTCTTCACCTTAACCCACAGTCGCCGACGTAGCCACCGGCACACCACCTCCCCCTCCCTCACCAACCGACCTAAACCCATCCCCACCCTTTTCCCGCATCCTTAAACCACCCTAGCCCCACCACCGCCATCATTAGCCACGAATTTCGATTTGCTCTGATTTTCGATGTGCTCTGATTTTATGGTTGTTGCTCCAAGAACGGCCACGAAGTCGGCCATTGATGGCCGAAATCGGCAGGTTAAGGCCACTCAGCCCTTAAACCGGCTGATTTCAGCCATTAATGGCCGAATTTGTCGTCGTTTTTGGTGAAGGAAGGTTGTGGAAACGGCCAACCCCACCACCCCTGAATCGAAAACGGCCAACCCCACCTAACCACTAACCCGATACCCAACCTCACCTTCGAACACCCAAACTTCACTGGATCCCAAAATCCACCCCAACCTAGCCCTAAAACTGTAGTTGTCGGGACCGATTTTGAAGGTGGGGGAATGGTTCAACGTTGGTGGCGGTTCCCGATTTCTAGGTTGCGGGAAGGGAGGAGGAACCAGTTTTGGGTTTTTGGGAAGCAAGGGTACACCGATTTTCGTTGTTAGGGCTGGTTTGGTGGCGAAACCCAGTGACGGGGGGTGGGAGGGGGTGGTTTGGGAGTTGGCTGGGAAGAAGGGCCACCGTTGGTGGCTGCCTGCTTGTTGTTTGAGTTTTTTAAAATAAAATCTTTTTTTTTTCTTTTTATTTATTTTTTTAAAATTTTTAATTTTTGAAAACAAGTAAAATGGTGACACGTGTCACTGTGGACCCCACTTAACGGAATTTTTGGACGGAGACCGTTAAGTGGTGGTAAAAACCATTTTTGTAACATTTGTTTGGTTTTAAAATACATTTTTTTGGGTGTTAAAACCCATTCTTGGGTTTTTGTCAGGTGTTAAAATAAAAAATACCCTTATTTGCGTTGGAATTCCGTCAAGGTGACACTAGTTGGTACTCGCTTGGTTAGCTCCCAAGTGAATGGTCCCTTATTATTAAGGGTAGGTAAGATAAGGAAAATCGTTCGATACGTTATTCAAAGCTATTTATTAATAAATAATAGAGTCATGAGTCAAAGGTAAGTTGGCTTGTGTTGTATGACGAGCAGTTAAGCGTTAGCTGAAGTTACTCAGAAGCTGTTTATTGGTGTTTCTCGGAACTAATTCAGCATCGAGCCTCATCTCAGTTGAAGTTCCTTGGAAATATTTTTGAAGTTTCTAGGAGTTTTTTCAACTCGAGCGTTTTAGCTGAAGGTCATCGAAAATGTTTTCTGATATTTATCGGTACTTTTTCAGCTTAAGGCTCGTCTCAACTAAAGTTCCTCGTGATTATTTTTTGATGTTTCTTGGAACTATTTTAACTCGAGCCTTGTCTAAAGATCCTCAAAATTGTCATTTGAAGTTTATCAGAGCAAGTTTGGCTCGAGCCTTGTCTTAGATGAAGTTCATTCCTTGGTATTTTTCTTAGAAGTTCCTCAAAAAATTGAAATCAAACCCAACTTATTTTTCAAGTGGAATTGGGTTTGAGGGCTAGTTATTTGGGTACTAAAATGGTCTTACCTATTTTCGTCCAAATATATAATCTCCACCCTAGTATGCCAAAAGGAGATCAAAGACCCCACATGACCCTAATAAGCCAAATGCCCTACTATGGCCCATTATTGTCCATCCATGCACCACTATATATTCCCCTCTTAGGGAAAACGTAAAAGGAGAGGTCACTCATACTCCTAAAATGACCATCCTCCCTCTTTCTCTCCCCCCCCCCCCCCCCCCCAAAAAAAAAAAAAAAAAAAAAATTCTCAAGTATTCATTATATGGCATCTAACTTGGCCGTTGAAAGCCCCGCCACAAGATAATTCCTAGGCCCCTAGCAAATTTTGCAGGTCCACACGTTCCCAAATCTGAGGCCCACGAGCAGGTCCTCGTGGCCCGGGAAGTCAACTTTTTGCCGAAACACGTGATATATGATCTTGATATTCTTGATTTACAGTAGCCCACATATTGATGAATTTCTAAAATAATAAGCAACATGAACATGATGAGAACGATATGAAATATTTGGTTGTATAGACTCCTACCATTTTTATGAAGGAAGAAGTTATTATTATTTTTTTTTCATGGTCAAAGTATAAGGAATTGGATGAACAAAATTAATCCAAAGATATAATGGGTTAAGATTTACACTCATAATAGTAGCTACAATTTTACTGTAACTATTGAATAACCTTCGTTATGTTATTATATATGTTTTATCATTGCTTGGTTTGTACACAACAACGTACACGCGAAAGAACATGATGGATAAAATTGACCGAACATGAAACTCGATGAGGAGGCCCAGGTTTATCACAGAGATAAACAAAATATCTTAATGGCAAATTTGTGATTACAACCCTAGGTTTCTGTGTCAACTCTATAAAAAAGAATAAAAACAAAGTACATAAAGATGAACACTATAATGTGGTACTTATGGCATTCTCCTAATTTTGGCGAGACAATTGTCAACAGGTCTTGAGATTGGTAAGTATTTTACAGGACATCCAGGATCAATTCTCTCCAACCTGCACATTAAGCATTACTAGTAAAACATTCTGCAGTAGCGGCGAAAGGCAATCAAAACAACATTGACAAACAAAAATATCAGTTAGAAGCAATCATACTTGTAGTTAAGGAGGAAGTAGTGAAGGAAGATACAGACTTCAAGTTTGGCTAAATCGCGGCCAGGACACATCCTACTTCCAGCTCCAAACGGAATGAAATTTGCTCTTATTTTTGGATCCTGCCCAAAAAAATGCAATCTTATATTTTTGTAAACTTTATTATATATGAATCAAATTTGGAGCTGAGATATTGATTGATGTATAGTACTTACATCCCATCTAGAAGGGTTAAATTCCTTGGAATTGAGAAATTTGTCAGAATTTAAGTGAGCACTTCTTAGCCAGGGCAATATCCTCCAACCCTTAGGTACAGTGAAACCTTTATCAAGCAAAGAAAATTATATCAGTTCGCTTATATGTCAGATACATAGCTGTATCTGATCTATATTAAACCAAGTAGAACCAAAGAATTTTCGGTAGCACTAACCATTGATTTTAACATCCTTGGTTGCCTCTCGAAAAAGTGTAAATGAGATGTTAACCACGCGTAGTGTCTCATCAATGATCTTAAAGGAACCGTAAACATAATTATGGTTAGTCATTATTAAAATTAAACCATTTTTGCTTCAAACAGCATATGAAGAATTATCCATTTGTTTGTTTAATTATATTGTTTATCATGTACAATACCTTGGATAGATACTCCATTTGTCTGGTCTCTTTCAATGTCAGTCCTTTCTGATTTGGCGGCCGTTTGCTTACAATATGCTCTTGTTCTTCCTGGTATCATGGCAAAATCAAAAACTTCAATTCTAAATACAAAGAAAATTTGAACATGTTTATTGAAAGTTGAGATACTCGTATAGTCGTATGTAAGTAAGGCACACTGTGACACTAACCTTGGCTCTTTGGAAGACCTCGGGGTGATCTTCTAAGAGCACAACTGCCCACATAGCTGCATGACCAGAAGATTCATGTCCGGCATTTAAAAACATGATGATTAAGTCTACAATCTCCTCATCGCTCAATTTACCCCCATTCTCATCTTCGATTCCCATCAACATATCCAACATATCCTTCTTTTCTACTTGTCTATTTGCCAATTGTTCTAGCCTTCTTGTATCTACGACGCCCTGAAACATTTTCTGCAAGTTCTTCCTAGCCTAATTCAAAAATTACAGGTTAAAAAAAATCGAAAGAGAGTGAAGTTCGAAAGGATGCTGAAAAATCCAGAGTTTACTAACCTTAAGGGCGTTGTGATAAGCAAAGCCCGGCAGGTCAATAGCCATAGACTTCAGTCCATGATTCAAAGTAGTGTACTCCTTTTCCAAGGCCTCCAGGATGGAATGATCAGTACTCGTTTCACCCACCATAACATACATGATCACCTTAAAAGCAATCTTCCTCATCTCAGTTAAGAACTCGATTGGTCTCGACATGCCAGCCCATTCCTCAAGTGAAGTGATTGTGATTTCTTCAATGTGCTTGAGGTAAATGGACAATGCCTCTTGGCCACTAAGGGCAGCCGTGGTAAGCCTTCGAAGTCGCTTGTGTTCTTCCGGGGTAATGCCATGAAATGCCTTTTTCCCCATGAGTTTGGTGATTGATTCAGGGAAACCAGGCCCAAAAGTTGCATCATCTGACAAAACTTTTTTGCAGGATTTAGGTGTTGTTACTATGACACAGGGTTTTCCAAACATTACAGCTCTGTATATTCCTGTAGGCCCAAATCTGTAAATTTTTATCCAAACATGTCAATAATATAGTCAATAACAGATTAGAATAAGTCCACTTATTCATTATACTAAAAGTTACATGTACAAGTGTACAACATAGATGTTAACTTAACTAAGGGACATTTCAAAAAGGAATACGCTATAAACAGAACAACAAGAGTAACCGAACAATAGAAATATCGAGTTAGAGTGACAAAGAGAGACCTTTGGGCAAGGGTGGAGATGAAGGAATCAGGGTTATCGGACTTAAAGGCCTTAAGGAAAGATAATTGAGTGCCAATGGAAGGCCATCCCATATCACCAGGAGGAAGTTGTCCTCTCATTTTGCCTAAACTCCTCACATAAAACCACTCATTTGCATTTTTTAGGAGCCCAAAAAATGCCAATAAACCTCCTAAAATAACAGTTAACACCATCCAAACTGACCACCCTATCTCCATTTAATTTCCTACAATCAAAAAAGTTCGAAATATTTTTTTGTTTGATGATTTTTTTTTTCGATTGAAGAAAACTAGTTCATATAAGATGATTGGTTTTCTTTGTATGTTGTAACTTGAATTTATGTTCAATATATGTAGCCTGTATTTATAGTTAAGAAACATGTACTATTGTAATATTTTTTTATGTGTAACATATGCTTGTAATTCTAGTATCAAATATATGCATGATATGGTGACAATGGTGTATAAATATCTGATACGTTTGTGACATACATGAATCAACCTCTGAAAATACTAAAAATCTTAAAACTTTAAAAAAAATTAAAAAAAAAAAAATATTGAATATAATCAGATACTTTACGACCTTGGACGATTAGGGTGGAATTAATAATTATAATTTATAAGGTGTTGGTTGAAATTGATTAAGAAATCAGATATTCTGATGTTATTATCGTGTAAGTAGAGTATACATCAGACGATCAGAGTATAAGACTCCTTTAAAAATCAAAAATAATAACAAGGTCGCTCTAATTAAGACGTATTGTTAAATCATATCATATGATTAAGATATTTGATGCCAAATATTATTTCTTAATTAGATTAGAAAATGACGATGATTATGACTTTACGCGAATGAATGAGGTCACAATTTTGTTTATAATTTATAAAATAAATTCTGTATATTTTATATAATAATGGGTCCATAGCTCAGTGGTAGAGCAATTAGGTCACCGGTTCGAACCCGGTTGGGCCCTACATAAATAATTTTTGATTTCTTTTGATACAGAATCTTAAAGTAATAACAAAAAAAAAACCTCACCAATACCATACCTTAACTCTCTCGATCCTATTAATCCAAAAATCTTTTGTATAAAGTGATTGAAAAAGTAAAATAGAATTACCTATTTAATCAACTATAGCTTCTTTTTTTTTTTTTTTTTTCCGGATACACTCAAGGGAAATTCCTTCATGATCAAAGATACTCCATGACCATGTTATTGAATAAGGCAAGCCTTATTTGGTTAAAAAAGATAATATTTAAATCTTAACACAATAAGAGAAAATATATTAAGTAGCTAAAGCCAAACATTCAAGTACAACCATCACACTATATGTTGAGAATACTCTAGAAGCTACGCATGCCACATCAGCAGAATCAAGAATGAAGGAAGAATCTGTTATAACAACTTGATGATCTGGCAAAGTTGTTATAACCAACTTCTTACTTAAAGAATTTCTTTCCTGCTATTTTACACATTGATGTATATATAGTTAGCTTTAATCTTTTTTTCTATTCATCCAATTAATACACAATTTTTCGCTTCTTCCAAATATTCTCTCTCAATTCATTTTCTGCCATTGTTGAATGCTCAAGCTTGCTGCTGGAACTTCTAACATGGTATCAGAGCAGGTTTAGCTCGTTGCGCTTCTTCTGCAAAGTTGATCATCTCCGGTTTGTTCTTCAATTTTTCATTCTTCTACATTTGCTTGACGTTTTTCTGGAGAATTGAAATTCTTCTTTGATCTTCAATTGTTGCTCATTCTTCATAGATCGATTGCTGGAATAGTTCTGTTTGATTGATAATTGTTCTTGATTGATTCTTCTTGAATTAGTTTCCTCAATTTATTTTTTTTTTAAGAAAATTACTTCTGATTCAACTATGGATAGTACAAATGTTAGAATGCCTTTCTTAGATCCTTCACAAGATCATATATCTCCTTTCTATTTGCATCCTTCGGATAACCCTGGTATGAAACTTGTTTCTGAAAAGTTTAATGGCATTGGTTATGGTGATTGGAAAAGATCTATGTTGATTAGTTTGTCAGCTAAGAACAAACTAGGTTTTGTTGATGGTTCAATTGAGAAACCTACTGATTCTAACTTCTTGAGAGCTTGGGAACGATGTAATAGCATGATCATATCCTGGATATTAGGAGTATTAGATCACAATTTGGCTAGAAGTGTTCTGTATTTTGGTACAGCAAGAGAAATTTGGGTAAACCTTGAGGAGAGATATGGTGCTTCTTCTGGCACTGTACTCTATGCTCTTGAACAAGCAATTAATGAACTAGAACAAGGTGTTGATGGTATTTCTACTTTTTACACCAAAATCAAGAGATTATGGGATCAATTAGACGATGTGGATCCTCTTCCAATATGTCAATGTACAAACTGCAATTGCAACATTGTTCAGAAGATGCTCAAATCTCAACAGGACAAAAGACTTGTTCAATTCTTGATGAAGCACAATGATGGTTTTGAAGTAGTATGAGGTAGTATATTGTTAATGCAACCTCTTCCTGTGATATCTCATGCATACAGACTTTTAATGCAAGAAGAGAAACACAAGAAGCTGTATAAGGAACATAGAGAATCAGTTCCAGAAGATGTTATGGCTTTGAATGTGAATAGAGGAAAACCACAAGAAAGATGGAATAACAGATCAAGGCAGACTGTTTTTCATAATAATAACAATAATTTTCAGGCTCAGAAGTTCAATGTTGGTGCAGAAGGTGTTCAGATAACTGTAAACTACTATTGTGATCACTGCAAAATGCCAGGTCATAGCATGAAAAGATGTTACAAGTTGAATGGCTATCCACAGAATTTCAAGAACAAGAAAATTGCTGCAAATGTTCATAGTGGTGACCATTTCAATTCAACTGATGAGCAGGGAAGATTGATTATACCACCAGCACAAGCTCAACAATACCTAGAGTTTTTGGCTACTCAAAGCAACAATCAAGAATCTGAAGAATCTAGAGTTTCTGGCTGCAAATCTGCTAATGTAGCAGGTAAAATTTGCCTATTATCCTCTGTTGTCAATAGTTGGATAATAGACAGTGGCGCCACTGACCATATCTGTCATGACAAATCTTTGTTTGTAAGTTGGCATGAACTACATGGTAATGACAATTATATTACCATCCCTGATGGAAGAAGAGTAAATCTCACACATAAAGGAAATGTTCAGTTAAACTCTGAAATCATTTTAAGGAATGTTTTATATGTTCCTGATTTTAGGTTTAACCTCATTTCTATACCTAAAATCTGTCTGGATCTAAAGTGTACTGCAGTGTTCACTGATAATACATGTATTCTCCAAAGTTCTTCAATGAAGCCTCAATTTCTTGGTAAACTCAGAAATGGACTTTACTATCTTGAAGACAGCTTGCTTCATCAAAATCAATGTCAACAGAACATGGCAGCTGTTACAATTTCTGAAGATCAAGTCAATAATACCAAGCTTTGGCATTTAAGAATGGGTCATCTACCTGTTTCTCAGCTTAGGTATGTTCCTGTATTTTCTAATAAATTGCAGAAACCTTGTTTAGGCAGTGATTTTTGTCAAATTTGTCCTGCTTCAAGACAACCTAGGATGTCTTTTTCCCCTAGTTCAATAAAAACTACTTGTGCTTTCCAATTGTTACATCTGGAAGTTTGGGGACCTTATAAAGTCCATGCTCATACTGGTTGCAATATATTTCTCACCCTTGTTGATGATTTTACAAGAATGACTTGGGTTTTCTTCATGAAACAAAAATCTGATGCTATTTCTGTTTTCTCAAATTTTTTGAGTTTTATTGAAAATCAGTTCAATTTACATGTAAAGTCAGTCAGATCAGATAATGCTCTTGAGTTATGTGAAGGAAAGATGAAAGTTCTATTTCTTATCAAGGGTATAGAACATCAAAGAAGCTGTCCAGACACACCCCAGCAGAATGGAGTGGTAGAGAGAAAACATAGACATTTGTTAGAGACCTCTAGAGCTCTTTATTTTCAGTCTAAACTACCTGTAAAGTTCTGGAATGAATGTGTCCTTTGTGTTGTTCACTTAATAAACAGAATGCCATTATAGGTTCTTCATAATAAGAGTCCTTATGAGTTATTATTTGGGAGAGCTCCAGACATTGATCACTTGAGAGTTTTTGGTTGCTTATGCTTTGTTTCTACTCTCCAGCAAGGTAGAACTAAGTTAGATCCTAAGGCTCAACCTCATGTTTTTATTGGTTATTCTCCTGGTCAAAAGGGATATAAGGTCTTAGATTTGGCTACTCATAAAATCCACATGTCTAAAGATGTTGTGTTTAAAGAACACCATTATCCCTTCCATTTTTCATCACTCACAACATCATCCTCACCTTCACCATTTTTCCTACCAATTGTCACAGAATTCACCCCTATTTTTGATGATAATCTACCAGATATTTTCATTTTACATAGTCAAGAACCTTCTCATCCTCCTTCTCCTCCTCCTTCTCCTCCTTCTTCTCTTTCTCCTCATTCTCCTCACTCTCCTCCTTCTTCTCTTTCTCCTCCTCCTGTTCCTACTCTCAACAGAACAGATAGAATCAGGAAACCTCCATCTTGGCACACTGATTACCTTTGTAATACTACTACTACTTCTCACAGTCCTCCATATTGGTGCAATTTGATTCATTTTTCAGACACTCCCTCCTCTCATCATGCTTTTGTTTGCATGACTGAAACTTTACTTGAACCTACCACTTATGCTGAAGCTGCACAAGATCCAAGATGGGTTGCAGCAATGACTAAGGAGTTACAGGCTTTAGAGAACAACAAAACATGGGTTGTGATGGATCTCCCAGTTGGTAAAAAGGCCATAGGCTGCAAATAGGTTTACAAGATCAAGCTTAAAGTTGATGGGTCTGTTGAAAGATTTAAGGCCAGATTAGTTGCAAAGGGTTTCACTCAGAAATTTGGTATTGATTTCACTGAAACTTGTAGTCCAGTGGTTAAAATGGCTACTGTCAGGTGTGTCATTGCCTTAGCAGCTAGCAGGGGTTGGACTTTCTATCAGTTGGATGTGAATAACGCTTTTCTTCATGGTGATCTTCATGAAGTAGTCTACATGAAACCTCATGAAGGTTATTCTATCAATCCAGGAAAGGTTTGCAGACTGATGAAATCTCTCTATGGCTTAAAGCAGGCTTCTAGGCAATGGTTTGCAAAACTCTTGTCTGAGCTGCATTTCTTGGGTTTTGTTCAATCCAAGAATGATTATTCTTTGTTTCTCAAGTGGAACAAGGATCTTCTTACCATTGTTGCAGTCTATGTAGATGATGTGATACTCACTGGTAGTGACTGTTCTGGTATTAAAAATTCGAGGATTCATTTGGATCAGGTTTTCAGCATTAAAGATCTTGGTATTCTTCACTATTTCTTGGGCATTGAAATTGGCTACCTGCCTACTGGAATTTGCTTAACTCAGAAGAAATTCACAAGAGAACTTTTGGCAGAATGTGGTATTAGTTCTCTCAGATCAGCTGTTACTCCATTACCCCTTAATCTGAAGCTCAATGCCTCTGATGGAGATCTTCTGCAAAGTTGATCATCTCTGGTTTGTTCTTCAATTTTTCATTCTTCTACATTTGCTTGACGTTTTTCTGGAGAATTGAAATTCTTCTTTGATCTTCAATTGTTGCTCATTCTTCATAGATCGATTGCTGGAATAGTTCTGTTTGATTGATAATTGTTCTTGATTGATTCTTCTTGAATTAGTTTTCTCAGTTTTTTTTTTTTAAGAAAATTACTTCTGATTCAACTATGGATAGTACAAATGTTAGAATGCCTTTCTTAGATCCTTCACAAGATCATATATCTCCTTTCTATTTGCATCCTTTGGATAACCCTGGTATGAAACTTGTTTCTGAAAAGTTTAATGGCACTGGTTATGGTGATTGGAAAAGATCTATGTTGATTAGTTTGTCAGCTAAGAACAAACTAGGTTTTGTTGATGGTTCAATTGAGAAACCTACTGATTCTAACTTCTTGAGAGCTGGGGAACGATGTAATAGCATGATCATATCCTGGATATTAGGAGTATTGGATCACAATTTGGCTAGAAGTGTTCTGTATTTTGGTACAGCAAGAGAAATTTGGGTAAACCTTGAGGAGAGATATGGTGCTTCTTCTGGCACTGTACTCTATGCTCTTGAACAAGCAATTAATGAACTAGAACAAGGTGTTGATGATATTTCTACTTTTTACACCAAAATCAAGAGATAGAGAGCCGACTCCGCATCCTAAATCAAAGGAGGGGAAGCGGCCCTTGATTGATCTTACAAAGATCCAATTCCCTGAGATAGGGACAAGGAAGGTCATTCGGCACATCCAGCCAGATGGCACAAAGAAGACTTACTCTGATGCCCGGATATTGATCCAGTAGAAGAAGTTTCAACAACTGTTTGAGTCGACTTCAACGTCGAATTACTCAAATAGCTTAGAATACCTTAATGAGGTATTCGCAATCAAACCGAGAGGGTTTGTTAGGCAGCCTGTCCGTCCACTCTGGCCCTAGATAATCCATTCGGCTCCGTATGTGCCTCAGCAGCCATACATGTCGTATGGATAACCTTGCATGCAACCGGCCCTCTTTGGGGGGCATGCGGCACAAAACATCCAACCTTTGGACTGGAAGCTCCGTCTGCTAAAACTTGAGGAACAATCTTCTGTGTTCTCCAAGGAAATAACCGAGGCGGCACATCCCGCCAAGGTTAAAAATGTTATGGTAGGTACTTGTGATGGTACCACCAACCCAGAAGATCACCTCATGGCTTGCACCAACCTCATGTATTTACAGGGGTTGGATGATGTCGCATGGTGTCGATGCTTCCAGGCCACATTGAAGGGCGTCGTCCAACGATGGTTCAACAACCTGCCAGCCGGATGCATCAACAACTTCAAGACGCTTGCATACTTGTTTGCTTCCAACTTCTCTATGAACATCCCTGCTTAGAAAAACAAGTCTTGACTTAGGTGCAATACAGCAGGGAGATAGAGAAGGGCTACGATCATATATCAGGCGGTTCAATCCGATGAGAATTCAGATTCAAGGGTTGTCTGATAAAGTGGCATATACAGACTTCTTCAAAGGTCTGAAAGAGGGGTCGACCTTTAAATTCGACCTCGTGAGAAAGAGGGTTTCTACCCTCCAAGAAGCTCTGACAAAAAAGAGAGTCGGTCATCACAGCCGGCTAAACATGAATAAAGTAAAAAGAGAAAAGAGATTTGGGCGGCATACAGATATGAGCAGCCGTCCCAGAAGAAAAAGAAGGATTCTAAATCGTACATCCCAATGTACGAGTTTAACAAGGACTGTTATTCCATCCTCATGGAGATCAAAGACCGGGTGACCATTGAGAAGCCGGCTGCTATGAAAGGTTCTGCCAAAAATCGGAACAAAAATAAGTATTGTCACTTCCATGAGGACATTGGCCACGACACCAAATAGTCTCAGCGGCTGTTGGACCGTCTGGTTGATAAAGGAGTGCTAAACTCCTATGTTTTGAAATACAAGGTGACCCTGCAGAAAAACCATGGACAGCCGTCCAAAAAGAAGGCCTAACTTGCTAATAGTTCAGGCACTGATGAAGAACCGATCTATACCATAGCAAGCGGCTTTGCTGGAGGCGGCTCAACCATCCGGGGTACCAAGGACTACATCAGGCGGCTGGATGTCAGCTCAGTTGATGAGGGGAAGACGTCCAAGGACACTTTCCCTAAAGTTATCATCAATGAGAAATATAGTCATCACTTAGAAAGATAGGGGAAAGGTCAGGAGGCATGTACAAGGTATCTCATCCCTTAGTTGGTTTTGGGGGTGGAGTTGTGCATCCGGTAGGCCGGATAGACCTACCCATTCGGCTAGAGGATAAGGGAGAAGGACGCCACATGGTGGTCCGTTTCTTGGTTGTTGAAGAACTGACCACCTATAACTTGATATTGGGTCGTCTTACTCTAAACGAGTCCAAGGCTGTCATCATTCCTTCTCTTATGCTTCTAAAATTTGAGAGGGATGATGGATCTGTTGGCTCCCTAAGAGGAAACCAGAAGACGGCAAGAGAGTGTTATCTCTCAGACGTCAAGCCCACTGTGTTCGCATTCGGCCATAGTGAGGAAACAATAGATCTTGATGAAATCAAGAAAGTCGCGCCTGCTCCAACAACAACCAGAAAAAAAAAAAGATAGGCCGACCAGTAGGTGGCCATGAAAAAAGAAAATCAATAACAATCACTGACCGGAGAACGGCCGGATGAACTCTGTCCCAGACGTGAACACATTGATATCACCCTAGATGACACACGTCCGGATCGTACTGTTAAGGTGGGGACGATTGCTTTTGCAAAACTGGGTGTAGACTTGCACAATTTATTGAAAGAGTTCAAAGACATTTTTGCCTTTGAAGTGGATGAGATGCTAGGCATCAGCCCGGATCTACTACTAGAAATAGGCCGATTTCCGACGGACCAGTTCCGACGGACATGTTTTTCCGTCGTAAATTCCGACGGATTTTTATTCCGTCGGAAATTTATGACGGATTTCCTACGGAACAAAAATCCATCGGAATTTATGGGCTTTCCGACAGAATATTCCGTCGGAAACTTAATGTTTCGACGGAAATAAAATCCGTCGGAAATTTCCGACGGAATATTCCGTCGAAAACTTAATGTTTCGACAGAAATAAAATCCGTCGGAAAATAATTAAATAATAATAAAAAATACAAACCTAAAACCACGGTCATACATACCCCCCTTTTCATTTCTCATTTCTCTCTCCTTTCTCTTCGCCTCTCTTTCCCCTCTCCTTCTCTCGTTTCTCTGTCCTCTCCTCTCCTCTTTCCCTCTCCTCTCCTTTTTCCTCTTCTCTTTCTTCTTCCATCTTCTTTCCCTTCTCCTCTACTGTCTCAACAACAACAATGGCTACCCACCCACCGTCAACAACAACAACGGCTACCCACCCACCGTCAACAACAACAACGACTACCCACCGTCAACAACAACAACCACAACCACCGTTAACAACCACAACGACCGAGCGACAACCAACATCAACACCAACAATAACGGCGTAACAACCACCGTCATTCACTTTCAAGGTTTTTGTTTTGTAGATCTAGTTTTAATTTAGTTTAGATTGTAGATCTAGTTAATTTTTTATGTAATTGTAATATTAATTATAAATTTGATTAGATAATTGTATTTCCTTTAATTTTTGTTGTTTAATTATCATTTTTTTTTCATTTTTTTTAGAAATTCTAATTAAAAATGTAGATCTACTGATTTTGATTTTTTTGTGTGGTATTTTTCGATTATGTTGTGTTAATTTTCATATTTTTGGCCTAATTTATGTTTTTTTGGGGTTAAATTCGTTTTTTTGGGGTAAATGTTTGGTGTGGTGGTGTCGGTGGTGGTGTGTGAGGGTGGGATAGGGGCTGGTGTGGGTGGTATCGATGGTGGTAGTTGGTGGATTTGGTTTAACTTTCGGTTAGGTTTACGGCCGTTGGTGGTTTGTTGTGGGTTAGAGTTAGGTGGGTTAAGGGTTAGGTGGTGGGTGTGGTGGGTTACGGTGGTGGGTGTGGCGGGTTAAGGTCGTGGGTCTGGTTACGGTGGTGGGTCTGGTTAAGGTAGTGGGTTTGGGTGAGGTGGGTGTTTTTTTTTATTTTTTTTCAGCATTTTCCGACGGAATTCCCGTCGGGAATTTTCGACAGAATTGAATCCGTCGGAAGTTTCCGATGGATTTTTCCGGTGCCGGAAAACCTCTTCCGACGAATGTATTCCGTCGGAAACAACTTTCCGATGGAATTTCCGATGAAAAAGGTCATTTTTCCTACAAAACATTTTCCGACAACCGGTTCCGACGGAAATTCCGTCGGAAACACCTTTTCTATCGGAAAACAGGATGTTTCCGACGGAATTTCTCCGTCGGAAATGGGCTGTTTTCTAGTAGTGGATCTAGCCGTCCACAAACTCGTTGTGGATCCCAAAAGGAAGCCAGTTAGGCAAAAGAAAAGAAACCATGGCGTGGAAAGAAGTCAGGCGGCATCCGCCGAAGTCAAAAAGCTGTTAGACGTTGGGTTCATTCGGTAGTGTTACTTCCCAGATTGGGTTGCCAATGTTGTACTTGTCAAAAAGACGAACGGAACCTGGCGCATGTGTGTTGATTACACAGATTTGAACAAGGCATGTCCAAAGGATAGCTATCCTCTTCTAAAGATCGACAGTTTGGTCGACTCTACAACCAGCCATGCCTTGATGAGCTTTATAGACGCCTACTCAGGCTTTCACCATATTCCTCGGTGGAAGAAAGATCAAGAGAAAACGACATTCTCCGTTATTTTGCAGGTATAGGCGTCTGAAATCCAGTCTTGGTGTTGTAACTCTTCCGAGGGACACATAAAACCCCGAAACCCATATTATTCCATCCAAAAGCATGTAGATTACTTAGAACAAATTTAATAAGGTAATATATTATCATATAAGATGCAAAGACTTACAAAGTACATAGATATATAAATATTATCTTTATTTATCAAGAGGACAAAATTTTCTTCTTTTGCATTTCTGGCCTAGGTTCAATTTTTGAAAAGAAGACCGAGATCAAGGAGTTAATCATTTCATTATGACATCTCGTATGTCTGGTTTCTAGTTGCTAGTTGCTACAACCTATTGCCACATTCAAAAGGTTCCTTACAGTTAGGGGTGAGCAAAAAATCAGGGTACCCTGAATCAGAACCGGAACTAGAAACTGTAAGTTCCGGAATCGGAACCTGTACAAGGTTTCGGTTCCGGGTAGCAAAATGGAGAACCTGTTGTAACAGGTTCCGGTTCAGGTTCTCAAGTTTTTGGAACCAAAACCTGTAGGCTACCCTGTAACTTGTTAAAAGTATCACTTAATTTTAAATTATACACCAATTCTAATTTTTAAATAATAAATGTCAAAATCACAATTATAAATATACGTATTAAATTTGTTAGATAACTCTTATTAGTTTGTTTATTTTTTGAGTTGTAAACATTATAAATTAGTGACCAACAAGTTTTTTTTATTAAAAAAAATCTGCAAAAAGTTAGTAAGTTTATTACAAGATAGGGTACCTTGAATTTTTACAAGAACTTGTTCAACAGGTTCCGGTTCTGGTTCCCATTTTGAGAAACCTGTTGCAACAGGTTCTGGTTCCAATTCTAAGAATTTTTACAGGGTACCCTGTTATGCTCACCCCTACTTACAGTTGAATTGCTCCTGCACATTGATTGGTCGTGAGAGCTCATCGTCGCCGGTTTCTATTTTGGTCCTTTAAGTTTATTTCGTTTGATTTTTAATAATTTCATGCTTCTTGTCAATAATTTTTTTTTTGTTAAAAAAAAAATAAAAAAAAACATCCACGAATTACGTCAATGTCTGCCAATTCAGTGCAAGTGAAATCGTTTCAGACAGTAAGGTTAAAAGGTTATACTATCTTGACGCAAATCTCAAATATTATATTTGGTTTACATTACATTACTTACAATTATTTTCATCTAAAAAATTATAGGCTCTACTTCTGTTTGTTTTCAATAAAAAAAACAATCAATTTTCAAAAAAGTGTTTCACTAGTATATTACTCTGATAGCGAACACCATTAGACTATAAGAGTAGGAAGGTTTTGTGCCTCACCATATTTCCAGTAGCAAATAAATAATTTCCAAGAACTTTTACCAGAATCGCAATTATATACAAGTATAACAAAAAAAGAACCAAATCAAATATAACAATCTTATCATATCACACAAATCATACACAACTTGCAATAACACATAATGTACATGTCTAATGGTCAAACTTTCAAGACTTAGTCAAAGAAAGCTAAAGCAGTAAACTGTATCTTTCCAACAAGATATAATACACATCATCTGTGCTATCAATATATCATTCATAGATGACCATTTGCTGGAAGTGCAATCTTGTCCGGTGAAGGTACATACGAGATCGAGATCAACTCTGACCTAAGCTCTTCTTCTTTATCAGCACCTGTCACCGAAGCAGCACCATGATCATTTGTAGGTTCCTTGCCAGATTCGGAACTGAGAATATCAGGTAGAGACTTGGACTTAAGTTTTTCTGGTAGAGACTCAGAAATTGCAATAAGCAATTCTCTGGCCAGATCCAAAGAAACCTCCTTGCCAAGTGATGGGTTTTCAGCCATACACAGTCTGTTTTACTTCCTGAACAAAACAGGAAAGATCAAAATCAATCATTGAATAAGTTGAACACAGAAAATCAAATTCAACTATGGAAAGTGTACATTAGGTTAAATGAAGATAAACACTCTCATTTCATACAGATTGAAGATTTTCTACACAATACAATTGCAACACCCCTATACTTTTTTTCATTTATTATTATTATAATTTCTTTATACGTTAACTAATGCACTAAAAATCTCAAAGGAAACAATGAAAGCAATAGTGATTACAGGGACCACAGATAATATATTACATCTTCTGTAAGTAGCAAAGAGGCCGATTCAACTTATAGGATAATAATAAAAAAAATAACTGCATAACTATTAATAACAATTTTCACAAACCTATTATTCTTCTAGGAGTTCAAACATATAACACACTTTGCAAAGAACTTCTGAAACAATTCAACTGATAAAGGTGGATCACAAAGTGGGGACTTACAAGCAGAGCAATAAAGTACAAGCTCAGATACCTAGTAACTTAAGACATTGCACTTGGCTGAGGTTTAAGATCACAAAAAAAAAAAAAGAGCAAAATCTGAGCTTTATGCATGTTCTACAACAAAGAGAACCAGAAAAGATTACTTTGTATATTTCACACTTGCCTGTGTAAGTATATGAGGCTAATTTTGTACAAGAACATTCAAAATAGATGATTCAAGTAAAGCAAGCACAATCACCAACAACTTCATAACTATAATACCCACAATACCAAGATAAATCAACCAGGGTAAATCATTGTTTTAAAAAATATATAAAACCTAAAAACCAATCAAATTAGCTACACAAACTCTTATACAAACAGTGCAACATACTTTTTACAGCTTAAAATAATCACCAATAAAAAACAAACTAAAACCACAAGCAAAAGTAAACAGTGGCACCCTTTATTACCATAATTGTCAAGCCTGACTATCTAAGGAAAAGACGTTAATCCCAAGTACCTGTTGATAATCAATTGATTGTCTTCACAAATACCAGAATAGACCAGCCTTATAGCTAATGTTCATGAACCCGCACAAGCTGGCACTACAAACTTAATTCGAGTACTAGGCACACTACATATAACTCCACACACCTTTAAGTGTTCTTTTGCAGCACATATATAAAATCACTAAGTAAACCATCTAATTCTTCACCACCTCAGATTGTGGAACCAGAAATAATTATTGCCTATAGGCCATTACTTGTGCCACTTGGGAACTAAACAAGCTAAACACAGAATAGAACAAACAATTGTGACAAAAATCACACTCACAAAAGGAAGTGTTAATGTAATAATGTATCTATGGTAGTTAAAAAAAATGATCAATTTCAGGGAAATTTTAGTAAAATTACTACTGAGCAATTACTTTTACAATTTTTTTTTTACGAACAATTTGACAAAATACATAGACCAACCATTTTAAACAATCCCAAAAAAGAATTCTTATTCCTCCACTCTTAAACCTAGGCCAGGCAATCCATAAGTACATCCAAATTCGCAATGGTGTATATTTTGTCCATATTCATCAAAAATTGCATTTGACAAAAAGTCGATCAATTTGCTCATGAAAAGGAAATACAATTGAGGAGGGACATGAGCCGTGACGCCCTAGAAATCAATCAAGATCTGCCGCCACATCAAGCAATGATCTAAAACCCAAAATCAACTAAAAATAGGAAGTAAATGAATGTAAAAAAACCTACTATAGTGTCTCAATACCTTATTTCTACTACCTTGATCTTAGTCCATGACTAAATCTAGAACGAACCCTATCAATTATTGATAACTTTTTCGACGAAAACGACCTGCTAAACTTTTTACTCAATTCATCAAAAAAATCCAAACAAACAAACAAAATTCATATGCCCCCACTCCAACTTGAGAAATAAACAACACATCAATATTAAACCACTGTAGATCATACACCAACAGACCCACATCATAAAATTGAGATATAAACATTAATTAAACCTAATAATAATATCATACTATGAAACCATCAATTAAAAAAATCACTAATAATAAGTTAATCTTTCCAAAAATTCGCTTCTTTTTCCAGCAAAACCCCAACAAATCAATCAATCATAAAAACCCTTAAAAATTATATCAAATCCCAAGAATAGAGCAGCAAGATATCAATCACAATCGATTAATCCAATTATATACAACAGTACTTCGTTCTTTAACTATTTTTGCAGCATGTGATCGATTTACGAGATTCAGTAACATCAGAAATAGCAAGAAATTTTATAATTTGACAAAAAAAATAAATTGAAAAAAAATTTACAAAATTGGGAGAGATGGGTGAACGCACCTTTGGTAAGATGGTTGTAAATTGCAGAGAATGAAGAGAAGAAGGATACGATAAAGACTTTTGTTTGACAATTCAAACACGATGTCTTTGTCTGAAAGAATTTTCTAGAATTTCGCTTTTATTTCCTATTTTGCCTTTTTTGGTGGGTTTCAATGCCTTTTATTTATGGTTAAATTAATGAATGGATAATAATTTTTTGATAGGTGCCGTCAAAAATTAATGTCATTACGTATGGGGAAGTTTAATAACATATCGCATAGCCTGTGCAATGTATAGGTTATTCCTGTTAGTTAAACTTTCTCGTTAACGACATCTCTCACATGCGAAATACTACATTGTCAACACCAAAAAAAAAAAAAAAAAAAAAATTACCCCTACTCATCACCCTTTCTTTATGATTAATTAAATATATCCATGCATCATACAAATTAAAAATTAGACAACGTCCTACATTATCAAATATTCAAAATTGGGGAAAAGAAAGGCAAGAGAAACAGAATTTCAACCTTATTTAAATTCGTACCAATTATAAACTTTGTCGAAAAAAAAAAATCAATCATAAGCCGTAATCAACTAATTAACTTATTAAACCATATGTTTACCAATCAACAAAAGCCCAAACATTAGAGCAAAATGAACTTTAAAAATTCTAGAAAAATAAGAGCAAAGAAGCAAGAGCCTTTTACTCCCTCCGTCCCATAATACTTGGGACGTTGGGATGGACACGTAATTTAAGGAAATTATAAGTGGGTCAACTTAAAACATTGGTTTATTATGTAAAATATTCTCTTTTATATTTTTATATTGTAAGAAAAGAACAAGTGGGGTGGAAGTGGAGTAGGTGAGGAGAGAAAAAATGAGAGAAAATATTATTTTATTAATGGTCTCATTCTATATTTAATAACGTGTCAAGTATTGTGGGACGGACGAAAATAAGAACTGTGTCAAGTAAATTTCACGTAAGCCTAAGCGCGAATAGTTGCCGGAACTCTCCTAAGTAAAAACTTTTTCCGGCGGATATATGTGAAAGCTTTTTCCTGAACTTTCCTCGAAGAATTGAGCCTGCTGGGTATAATTTTCTCTGTGTTTCAGACAAGAATTTGTTAAACTTGCGCGGATTCTAAATTTAAGTTCAGGTAATTGTATTTTCGTGGCTTGTATAGAATTTCTAGGGTTTTTTCAGTTAACCTGGGCGAATTCATTGCATATTACAATTTAATTTAGTTTTGTTAATCTGTAGGAATGTCAATAGGTGTTGATGTATCGTCGCGGCTAATAGTAATTGATAGCTCAGAGGTGGAAGAAATTATTGTATGTGTACTTTGCTTAATTTTAGTTATTTTTTTCGATTTTCAAGTCTGAATATAAATAGGGAAATTTCGGGAATAATTTCGGGGATGAATTTGAACGGCTCTGAAACTCGTGAGGAAGTTTTGCAGTGTTTAATTCTAAAGACAATGGACGCAACCCACATTATAATTAATCAGTTTCCAATTTTGTATCAAGTTTTCTAGGCTTTATCTGCTTCCCCAGTTTATAAAGAAGTTTCCCATAAAGTAGAAGGTAGGAGTGGATGGATGATATTGATGAAGTAATTATGATGAATGTTTTTTGATAAATCTGCCATAGAATTGAAGTAAGAGTAGATAATTGAAATGGATAAAAGAGGAGGAAGAATAGACCAATATACCTTGTAGATTATTCCATTATTATGTTTTTGTTTTTGAATAGGATTTGAATATGATGTATTAATGTATGTTTATGAATATCTTAAAAGGTTTAAAGAAAATGGATCTGTTTAGCTATATACTCAATGTGGAATATATATGATAGTTTGGATTGTTAGAAAAGAAATTTGTAAATTTTGAAGTGTATAATTGATGAGATGTACCTAAAAATGTCCAACATTAATAGAGAGCAGTAAGATTGTGTTGGATTTTTGATGGTGGAAGCCTGCTATATTCATTATATAATCTCCAAAAGTTTATCTATGATGTTTGCTTGTTATCTGAATTACATCTTTCAGTCTTGTAGCTTCTTATTTTTTTGATATATTGATATTGTTGATGATAGATGAAACTGGTGGAGTATATAATTGTTGATATTGTTGATGATAGATGAAACTGGTGGAGTATATATATTTGATATGTTGATATTGTTAATGAGAGATGAAACTGGTGGAGTATATATTTTTGATATGTTAATGTTTATGTTGTATAGAAATCTATCAATATATATTTTCAGAATGCTGGAAGATAAACCTTTGAAACCTTTATGTTTTCAGGAGCTCCTTCAAACCTTTCAGAGTATTCATCTTTTAGCCAATCCATTCCATAAACTTAAATTAAATGTCTTCTTTGACAACATTGTCTCGTATGAATAAAGCTGTTGTGATGAATTTATTTTGGAGTATTGTTTCTCTCTAACAATCTGCTGTCTGCAAACTACTAGAGCAGTTTGCTTGCCAAAACTTTTCTGTAAATAATCCTTATATAAAATTAGGTTGCCTGAAACCTCAATGTGCATCATAGACAATATTAACATAACTACGTCGTGTCTCAGAAACGTTTGGTACTCCTGTAATTTGGATAATTGGGCAATTTGATGACTTAGTGTTGGTCACTATTTGATGAATTCAATGTATTGTATTGAAATTGTAGATCATGAATTTGTTGTATTAAGTTGTTAACTTGAAATCTTCTTTATTCTCTTTTTTTTTTTTTTTTTTTTTTTTTTTTTTTTGACGTGTTAAAATAGTTAAACAATTACAAAATGGAAAAAGAAGTAAGACTAGAAGAAGTTATAGCTTATAGCAGCAAGTTGATGTGACCGGTGAACTCTGCTTCGGTCAACTTTATGGATGCTACCAACCTTAGCAAATAAGAGGCAATCCTTCAATTCTGACAAATCTGCACTTGGCCTGAAAGTCCCATATCTAGGATTTGTTGAACAAGAAAGCTTCGTGTTTGCTGAACTCTGCTTCGGTCAATTTTATGGATGCTACACCAGGAGAAACTCTTTCCAAGAAGTGCAATTTGTTGTAGGGTCCATAAGAGTTGTATATCCTTCGAAACTTGTAGCAAATATTAGATTATGTGAAATCTTGTTGGCGTGTACTATTATAAGAAATTTTGTTTGATTTTGTAAAAGAAAGGTTTGGGCAAGAATGTGTCAATATCCATTCTCTATTATGGATATATTACCTAGGAAAATCTTGCTCCTAAATTTCCCATGTATAGTCTTTAATTGAACAAATAAATTTCCCATGTATCTACCTAAAAGTTAATTTGGAGGATATTCCACATAATTTCCAATAAATTATTATTAAAGTATTTATTTACTTTATGTCTTTTAGTACAATCCATCAATAATATACTTTTTTAAATTTTCAATTAATCAATTAACTTATACTACTAAAACATTTATACTTGAATTCAATAGCTAAGAAAGAACCAAAAGAGTGAGAAGTCATTTTTTTTTCCTAAATTGTAAACTTAAATCATGATTAGGTAATATATCGTCCTTCACATCGTTTCATATATGTGTTTATCGTCTCTTAGACAATTCATCGTCATTGATTATGGGGATTTTTCCCGCCACGTGGACTAATGATATCCTGTCATGTGTCATCCACGTGGACCAATCAGAGTCCGCCATGTGTCACCTCGTGAGAGGTCTAAGGTGGACCAATCAGGTCACGGCACGTGGCAGGTAGAATTGCCAACTGAGCATGTGGCCTCCTACGGCCCAAAGTTCCAGGCAATGCCCAATCAGCCCTAGGTTTACTAAAACCTACTATTGGGCACGTTTTCCAAGACCCTATAAAAGGGAGATGTTTCTCTCCTAGTAACATATATTCAGATATATTCAATACACATTAACTCTGCATCAGAGAAAGTTAGACACCTGACACCCCAAACCGAGCAATTATACATTGCAGATCCTCTCTTGGAATCCGAGAGAGACCCTTTACTTTCCGCACTTCACTCCTCAAACATGTTCTAACTTGATCGTTGGAGGCGGAGCTCCCACCCCCCGGAGTCTCCGTTGTTTTGCAGGTACAGGTGTCCAGAAAGTCAGACTTGGAATTGTAACTCTCCCGAAGGACATCAAAAAACCCCGAAACATTTGGCGTCGTCTGTGGGGAGAGTACTTCAAAGATGACTTCACAAGAACCTGTACCACCTCTTAATGAGAAGCGGCCTACGGCCGACGTCCAGGTCTTCTCAGACCAAGATACGGATGACGACTATTAAGTCGCCACCCATACGGCCCCTGACGGGTCCCTCAGGACAAGGCACATCCGTCCCACCGAAAGGAGGGAACGGAACACTAACCAGGCAGACCTTAGTGAAACAGTCGGTCAGCCGACAGGTCAGCCTCAAGCGGCGGAAGGATCCACCCCCATCACTAGAAACGACCTCATGACCCTTATGACAAGTTTCAAAGGGGAAATAAAGGATGTTATTGATAAACGGACGGTTATCCCTTCTAAAGAACAGTCGGCCAAGAAACCCTCTTATTCTGGGAGGAAAAAGCCGGTCCAAGACCGAGAGGCCACTCCTTACCCTAAACCAAGGGAGGGACGAAAGCCTTTGATAAACCTGGCTGGACTGCGGCTCCCTGAGCTAGGGCAGAGGAAGGAAATTCGGCTTATACAGCCGGATGGTTCTAAGAGAACATATTCCGATGCTCGGATGATAATCCAGCAAAAGAAGAATATGCAACTGTTAGAGTCGGCCTCCACATCGAACTTCAATGACAGTTTTCAGAATGCCTCACTGAGGTATTCTCAGCCAAACCAAGAAGACCAGACAGGCGGCCTGTCCGCCCATATTAGTCCTCAGATGTTCCAGGAGGCCCCGTATGTGCCTCAACATCCATACATGTCGTATGGACCACATAACATGCAGCCTACCCTCTTCGGGGGGCAGGCGGCACCCAACATCTAGCCTTTGGATTGGAAGCTCCGATTGCTCAAACTTGGGGAACAGCCTTCAGCTTTCTCTAAGGAAATAACTGAGGCCGCACAGCCGGCCAAGGTGAAGAATGTGTTGGTGGGCACTTATGATGGTACCTCCAACCCAGAAGACCACCTGATGGCATACACCAACCTTATGTATCTACAAGGGTTAGATGATGCTACTTGGTGTAGATGTTTCCCGGCCACATTGAAGGGCGTCGCCCAGCAATGGTTCGGCAACCTACCAGCCGGATGCATCAAACTTCAAGACGCTGACATACCTGTTCGCGTCAAACTTCTCAATGAATATCCCTGCAAAGAAGACAAGTCGGCCTTTAAGTTTACAACAGGGAGAGAAGGAGGGGTTGCGCTCATATATCAAGCTCTTCAATCTGATGAAGATTCAAATTCAAGGGCTGTCTGATGAGGTAGCTTACACAGACTTTTTCAAAGGTCTGAAGGACAGGTCGGCCTTTAAGTTTGACCTCGTTAGAAAGAGGGTGGCTACCCTCCAAGAGGCACTGATGAGGTGAATGCCTATATGCAGGCGACCGAGCTCTACAACATCAAAAAGCAGTCGGACTCAAAGAGGTCCGACAAAAAAGAGAGTCGGCCATCAAGGCCGGCTAAGAAAGAAGAAAAGAAAAGAAAACAAGTCTGGGTGGCTGAATCCTCTGAACAGCCGTCCCAGAAGAAAAAGAGAGAAGCGAAGACGTAATCCCTAAAGTACGAATTCAATAAAGATTGCTACTCAATCCTCATGGAAATTAAGGACCGAGTCTCTATCGACAAGCCGACTCCTATGAAGGGTTTGATGAGTGGCATTTATAACACCATTTCACCCTCTTTCATTAGAGAATTCCCCCAATTTGTCACTTGTTTACGCCTATTCTTACTGCTTTTACTTCTATTTTAGTTACTTTAGGTCCCTCTCGTGTTTTCCCTTCCCTTTTATCTTTTCTTCCACTTTTTACCTTCTATTTGTGTGTTTTGATAGCTCCTAGCACTCGTGGGCGAATTTTGGATTGCTAGATAGAGTGGGGATGCTAAGGAAGCTTGCCAAAGGAAGAGGAGATGCCACAAGGGAGAGGGCGCGCTGCTACATAGGGTCGTGGGCGCGGGCTTCATAGCCGCGGGCACGGACAGGGAGGTCCTGAGCCATTGGATAGTTTCTAGAGATGGCTGGGAGATGGTGAGCCGCGGGCGCGGCGTGCTGGGTTTGGCGTACTTCCTACCCAACACGGAGAGGGCGCAGCAACCAGCTTGGAGAGCCCTCTCCTTTGTCCATTTTCCTTAATTTTAGGGGAGACTATAAATAGTCTTGGGCTTGAATCTTCAATCATCCACTATCCCATTGGCATCAAAACACTTTACAGAGAGAGAAAATGCATGTCTTTTAGAGAGAGAAAACACTTAGTCTTCAAGATTTAATCTTTGTAATCAAATATTCAAGCTTTCTTCTAGATTATTGCAACTACTTTGATGATTGGGTAATCCTTCAACATTTATAATAGTAATCTTTTCTCTTATTTCTCTAGTACTTAGTTTTATTGCTCTTATTTATGTTTTCTTCATAAATTTCTATGCTTTATTTGTTTCATTGATTTCTCTTTGACTTAGAATCATGCTAGGTTGTATTAGGATTGAATACATGTTAGGGTTAGTTGTCATGGCTATTCCCCTTTCTCTAGATTAGATTTTTAGCTAGGGAAGGGGGTGAAAATCATGTTTATTTGAGTTCCTATTGATTATTGATTGGATTTTACCTTGAGTTAATGATGTGTGCTTAAATATTCTTGGAGTTATTGTGTGCACCTATAACCCCAATGTTTTAGTCCTAGATTAGATGCATGAGAATGATCTAGTTTAGGGTTGATTGACTTCATCGACTTGCTTTGAGTAGTTGCGTGAGAATGAATTGCTTTGAGTAGAGTTTGAATTCCTTGGTATATTTCTTTATTGATTTTCATTAGTGTCTTGTGGTCATGATTGGTGTTTCGGGGTTTTCTGATGTCCTGCGGGAGAGTTACAATTCCGAGACTGGAACCGGACGCCTGTACCTGCAAAATAACGGAGACTCCTGAGAGCTCCGCCTCCAACGGTCAAGTTAGTACCTGATTAAGGAGTAATCAATACAGAAATTAAAGTAATGAGATCTCTCTAGGTGAGAGTGCTTAGTGTTGGTAATCTGCGTTGTTAGCGAGATTAGCCGGTTGTTAATAACTCTGTTCTTCTCTGCTTGATCTCTTGATTAATGAGGATTAATTAAGTATTTATAGTCTTGAGATGCGTGCCACTCTCTAGGTTTAGGGTAAACCTAGGACTGACCGGGCCTCTAGACAGGATTGGGCCTTGTTGGCCGGTTTTCCCATTTGGCATGGGTGGACACGTGGCGTGCCTCGATTGGTCCGTAGAGGACGTATCTGTGATTGACACGTGGCAGGCTCCTATTGGCCTTCGTGAAGGACACGTGGCGGAACCTGGTTGGTCCACTTGTCAGACGGTGATTGGTGGATAAAAATCCCCTAATCATTTGCCCCTCACAGGTG
Organism: Chenopodium quinoa; assembly: GCF_001683475.1. Taxonomy (NCBI): domain Eukaryota; kingdom Viridiplantae; phylum Streptophyta; class Magnoliopsida; order Caryophyllales; family Amaranthaceae; genus Chenopodium; species Chenopodium quinoa. The sequence goes on from NW_018744111.1 coordinate 95,486, forward strand.
GCACGTGACTGGTCACGTGTCGCCTGTGACAGGTGTCGCACGGTGACAGGCGACGGCCTGCTACAGGTGTCACCTTGCAAACGGCCGAGAGATTTTCCCGCCCAAATTTTGAATTTGGAAGCGACCCTTCGCCTTCTCACTTTGCCTATATAAGGAAGTGCTGACTTCGGTCATTTTCACATTTGAGAACTTTGCGAGAACATTCGGACCCCTGAACTTGCTCTGACATTTCGGACCTTTTCTGCCTACCGCCTGTTCTGACAAGCCGACTGCACCGGACTTCCAGAACTTCATCAACCGTCACTCGTTCAGGTAACTCAGTTCTCTTACTCTTAATTTTCTTTTTATTTTTTGAAATGGCACCACGGAAGCACACGACACGACCTAAGTTAGTGATCAGCCGGTCACCGGGGACGGCTGAATCTAGGACTAGGAGTGCCGCCTGCCCTTTTCTGGACCCATCTTTGCCCTTTATACAAAGTCCGACTGTATCTGTGCCTATGCAGAACGTGATGGCCAGAACAAAACAGACTGCTATGATATCAAACTCAGACGGCTCCTCCCAAAGGGTGCTCCTTAGTGAAACATCTGACCAGGCGCCAGATGTAGAATTGAAACGAGGCGGCTGCCAAGCCGACAGTTCTGAGAGAGGGGCCAAGGGGGTCCCTTCCCATCTTACCGTTGACATGTCTAATTTTCCTTCTGCTCCTTCTAAGGGAGAGGAGGCGGGCCCCTCTGGGAGAGGGGAGGAGTCGTCCTCTTCGGACTCGTCAGAGGACGAGTCCGAGTCCAGCTCTTCTGGCCACAGTTCTCCAGGCTCAGAAGAAAGACATAGCCGCCTACAAGAGGCGAGACTTTCTCATGCAGTTGAGAAGGGGGACAATTGGGCGGAGCCGTCCGCCTCTTACAGAGAGGAAAACGCCCCCTACTACTGCATGGTACCCCGGGGCCGGATCGCAACCATGCAAGACAAAGTGGCGAGCTTTATTGCTAACCACAGAATGGGCCCGGAATTTTTACTGTTCGTGCCGGATCCAGAAGACACTGTCGTCTGGCCGGCTGGTACCAGCTATGATGACGGCTGCTTTGGCTGCTATGTGGCGGCCATCAAAGCTGGACTGCGCTTCCCATTACATCCGGTTGTTCAGCGGATTTTAGATGGGTATGATCTGGGGTTATGGCAGTTAGCCCCCAACTCTTGGGTAAACGTACTCGGCTATGTGGCCGGGTGCGAAATGTACGGGGTGGAGCCAAGCTTTGAGGCTTTCGCCCACATGAACTATCTCAGCCGGACCCCTAAGTCGGGAGGTACCGGCTGGTATCAATTAACAAGTCACAGGGGTTACCTCATGACGAGAGGTAAGGCGAACAAATGGAAGGATTGGCGGAACACCTTCCTTATCATTGAGAGTTCAGACACGGAACTGAACAAACGTTTTAACAAGTGGAATAGGGATCCGCCTCTCCTCGCAGGCGGCCGCAGCATGCCGCCTGTTCCCCCAAAGGCTAAAAAAGAGATCCTAGACAAAGGACTCTTCAAGGTAGAGACTAGGGTGAACTCTACTTCAGGGGTACGAGAGCAAGTACCCCTAAACTGCGTCCCGAGCTTCAAGTGGCTCTATGACGAGTACTTCTTGGCCGCCTGTGGCCTCGGCAGTCGGTGCTCTAGAGGTAGCCGGCCTGGCAACTACTCTGTTTTTTCACGCCTTGTTTACTTGGGATCTTTACTAACTTTGCTGTTTATTTTTTGCAGCTGACGCCATGAGTAAAATAACAGCATCCAAGACTGCGGCGGCCATGTTGCGGGCCTCTCTCATGCAACAGTCTTGTGCCGACTCCCCCAACAAGGGGGCACCCTTGGTAAACTTCGAAAACTCTTCCTCTTTTAGTTGTCTTATGCATATACTAACTCTTTTTGGTTTCAGTCTGGCACTCCAAGGGCTTCTGCCTCGCAATAGCCGGACCCCAAGGCCCGGAGGACGACTGTTGCAAGCTCTCCTGGATCTTCCAGGAAAACTGTGGCGGCTGAAAAGCAACCGGCCACTTCTTCAAAAACCCAGGCGGGGCCGCCTAGATGTATGAATACTCACTTGTAAAAACTCACACTTGCTTCCTGCTTGACTAGGTCTAACTTGTTTTTTCCTTTCACTTAATGCAGCCGGCCCCCAAGGGCTTGACTTGGTTGAGGTGGCCAAGTCAATGGTTAAAGTAGTTCCTCCATCTGACAGGGAGGCGGTCAGGGGTGCCGGCACCCTTGACCTTGATGGGATTTCAGGGGTCCTTGCTGAGGTACACTTTTGAGCTTTTGAGTTCCAGGACGCCTGTTAACTTTTCTGTCTGACGCCTGTTTTTCTTTGTACTTAGGCCCTGCTCCGAGTCAACAGCCTTCGCAAGCCGATTGATCGGAAAAACAAAGAGGTAAAGGCCGCAAAGGCTATGGCCGCCTCCAGCTGTGATAAGGCAATGTTTCAAATTGCCCAAAATGAAGTACTGACCATTGATCTTCTTTATTATCAGGCGCAGGCTACCGCCGCTGTTCGGGCTCAGTTAGAGGCGGCCCAAAAGAAGGTTGACGAGCTGGAGGGGACCGTCACCAACCTTAAGGCCGAGCTGAAACCTCTTCGCCAAAAAATGCACTCTTACGAAGCCATGGAGAAATCTTTGGCCAACGTAAAGGAACGCCTGGTGAACCAAGAGAAGAGTCTTACCCAAGAGCTCTCGGATAAGGCCGAGCAAGAGAAACAAGAGCTCGTCCGGGAGATGGTGGAAGACTCCGCTCAAATCCAGCGCATGACCTGAGAACGACTGTTCCCCAGTGCCGACTTTGCCTCATGGGAAAGAACGTACCGCCAGTGTTCGGAAATATATAATCAACAGATCCTGGCGGCTGCTGAAGAAGAGGCGTTGGACGGTGCGTTGGAGGAGGAAGAGCCGGTCGTGGCGCTTGTGCCACTTGGGGGTAAGGCATCAAAAGAGGGTGCAGCTAAGGCCGAGTCCAGCAAGAAGAGTGCTGACCAGGCGGCAGCTGCTGATACTGAACTGCCCCCTTCTTAAGCTTTAAGTATTATTTCTTTTTTTTTTTTTTTTTTTTTCACGGCCTGCGTGCCGTTTGCTTTGTAATTACCCGGCCAGGGGGCCGGGGTTTTGAATATTCTGCTGGTCTTTAATGGCCGGCTCATTTATCAAATTTTTGTTTTGGTTCAAATTTGTCTAAGTATTTTTAATTTGTTCACTAGACCGACTGTTTTGTATGGCCGAACGTTAAGACAGGTACAAATAGTAAGTATGCCGCTTATGCCCCTGGACGACTGGTTGTCTGTTTCCAGGATAGATGATCAGTCGGCCATTTATTCAATCGGTATTCGAACTATTTATTCAATTTGTCTGACCAAGTAAATAGTATATCCTAGTTGCCAAGGATTTAAGTAGGATAACAAGCGGCTGGTGCCGGTTGTCCAAGAATTTAAGTAGGATAACTAAGTATTGGTTGAGAGCCCTTGTTTATAAAAAACAGGTGGACGACTCATACCTTTTAGGCTCCATACTAAGTTTGAGTGACTATTAAGTTAACATAGGAGTTACTTAGTCTTCGTCACAATCTAGATTGAGTAGTAGAGGTACCAGGCGGCGTAGGCCGGCTAGACCCCTTGATTCGCCAATGTTGGTTGGCTATTAACTCAATAGGTTACTTAGTAGGAATAGGGGTTCGAGGGCCCTTGTTTGTTTAAAACAGGCGGACGACTCAAACTTTAGATTCCATACCAAATTTGAAGGAGTGACTATGAGTTAACGTTGGAGTTACTCAGTCGTCGTCACTTTTGAGGTACCAGGCGGCGTAGGCCGGCTAGACCCCTTGATTCGCCAATGTTTGTTGGCTATCATCTCAATAGGTACCCCCTGCATCTATCCCAAGTAATACAGGCGGTCATCTGACTCAGATGTCAACTGCTACCACTGATTTGGTTAGTGGTAGAGTTATCCTTGTCTCAAAAACGGCTACGTGGTTGCCCTTGGGGACAGTCGTATAGGTGCCGTGTAATTAGTTTATAGAACAATGTTCCACCCAAAAGGGAGCTGCTCTCTGCGACGAATTTCATCCGGAGGGATGCCGTCGGACGCCTGCTATGATGTTGGGACAGGTCGAATTAGTTTTGTAGATTTGATCAGTTGGCTTGGCGCCTGGTCTGATCATTCGGCCGGTGGCCTTTGTAAGTTCTTGGTGAACGTAGGTGCTAAGTGAGAGAAGGGTAGCCGCTTGTTAGGCACAGGGTCGGCCAGGCCCTAATCCTTTTATCCCTATTGTGAGTACAATACTCAATGGAGAGTAGCCGACTGTAAAGGAACAAACGGCGTGCCCCTCAGAAGATAGAGTGAAAAACTCAATGGAGAGTAGCCGACTGTAAGGAACAGACGGCATGCCCCTCGTAATACAATTAAATAGTAAGTGCAAACTTTATTAAGTAGCTCTTTACTTTACATCTCTCAGAAGAAATATTTTTTAAGGTTATCTACATTCCAAGTTCGAGGCAACGATTGTCCGTCTGGTGTTTCCAGACGGTAGGTACCGTCCCTGACTTCCTCATAGATTCGGTAGGGTCCTTCCCAGTTGGGAGTTAGTTTGCCAGACTCATTAGCCCTACCTACTGCTTCCATTTTTCTAAGTACAAAGTCCCCCACTTTGAGTGGACGCCTGTGTACTTTTTTGTTGTATGATCTAGTCATTCTCAGGCGATAGATCTCATGGCGCAAAACAGCATTGCCCCTCTTTTCAGGAAGTGAGTCTAATGCCAAGCGCATGGCTTCCCAGTTTGCCTCTTCGTCATATAGCATTACTCGAAGAGTCGGCTCGTAGTGTTCTATTGGAAGAACAGCTTCCGCACCATAAGTTAGGAGGAATGGAGTTTCTCCAGTCGCCCCTTTTTCAGTCGTCCTAATGGCCCAGAGAACATGTGGTAGTTCATCCGCCCATAGGCCGCCTGCTCGTTCAATCTTTTTCTTGAGACCGTCTGAGATGATTTTATTAAAGGCTTCTACCTGGCCGTTTGCTTGTGGACGACCGACAGATGCAAAGTAGTGTACAATTCCTTGGTCTCCCAACCAGCTTTTGAGAACAGGCGTCTCAAATTGGGGACCATTATCAAAAACCATAGACATGGGAACCCCGAACCGAGTGATGACGTTTTTCCAAATGAATGAAATTACATCTTTCGTCTTGATCCCCTTTACAGCCTCCGCCTCTACCCATTTAGTGAAGTAGTCAACGGCAACAAGTATATACCTTCTGCCGCCTGTAGCAGGCGTATATGGACCCAGAATGTCCATGCCCCACTTAGCAAACGGTAGTGGGCTGTGAATGGTAGTGAGGTCAGTAGCCGGACGGTGAATTAATTTGCCAAACCTTTGGCACTTGTCACATTTTTTCACCATCTCCATTGCATCTGCTTCCAAAGTAGGCCAAAAGTAGCCCTGCCGCCTTGCCCTTTGAGCAAGCATCCTACCACCTATATGGGAAGCACAGAAACTAGAGTGAAGATCATCTAGTATCTCTCGTCCCTTTTCAGGAGTAACACACTTTAAGAAGGGTTGAAGGTACCCCCTCTTGTGAAGTTCTCCCTGTATCATTTCAAAACAGGAGGCTCGTTTTTTCAGTGCTGCCGCCTGTTGAGGATCATTCGGCAGTGTACCGTTTGTCAGATATGCCCTGATTGAATCCATCCAGGTTGAGCTTCTGTCTAGGATTCCAATAGGGTTTTCCTCGATGCTTCTCTTCTCCATTACTTCCCAAAAAACAGTTCGAGGAGTATCGGAGGAGGCGGATGATGCTAATTTCGAAAGTGCATCTGCCTGGTTGTTTTCTGATCTCGGCATTTGGATCAGATGGAAATCCTCAAGGGAGCCGACTGCTTGTCGGACCGCCTGTAAATACTTGATCATGGCCGGATGAGTTGCTTCGTATTCGCCATTGTACTGACTCACTATCAATTGTGAATCAGAACAGGCGTCTATTTTTCTTGCCCCTGCCGCCTTGCACATGCGGATCCCGGCTAGTAAAGCTTCATATTCTGCCTCATTGTTTGAAGCCTGAAAACTGAAGCGTAGAGCATACTCGAACCTGTCGCCCTCTGGAGATTGACATACGACGCCTGCTCCACAACCGTTTGAAGTAGAGCTTCCGTCCACATATACCTTCCAGACTTGGTCTGGAACTTGAGAGTCAGGAGGACGAGTCATCTCTACAATAAAGTCAGCAAAGGCTTGCCCCTTCACTGCTTTTCTAGGCTCGAAAGTAATTTCGAGACTCTGCATTTCTATGGCCCATTTGATCATTCGTCCGGACGACTCCATGGTGGTAAGGGGCCGCTTGATTGGTTGGTCGGTATACACGACGACTGCATGTGCCAGAAAGTAGGGCTTCAATTTTTTAACAGCCATGAAGAGTGCAAGACCAAATTTCTCCACTAGGGGATACCTCAACTCGGCATTTTTCAGTACGTGACTGACAAAGTAGACCGGGAGCTGACAGCCGTCCCTTTCAGCAAGGAGCACAGCGCTTAACGCATGATCAGAGACAGCCAGGTACATGTAGAGATTTTCTTTGGGCAAAGGGCTGACCAGCCTCGGCAAGGAATGCAAGTGAACCTTTAATTTCTGGAAGGCGGCCTCAGCATCCGGCCCCCATTCAAACCTTGCCTTTTTCTTAATTGCCTGGAAAAAGTATAGGCATTTGTCGCCTGATCGACTTAGGAATCTCCCCAAGGCCGCCAGACAACCTGTTAACTTTTGAACCTCTCGGACGGTACGAGGCGACTGCATGTCAATGACCGCCTGTACCTTCTCAGGGTTCGCCTCTATTCCTCTCTGGTTGATAAGAAATCCGAGAAATTTCCCAGACTCAACTCCAAATACACATTTCTTGGGATTGAGCATGACATGGTGCCGCCTGAGTGTGGCGAAAGTTTCTCGGAGGTCCGTCAGATGATCTTTCTGAAGTTTAGTCTTGACAATCATATCATCAATATATGCCTCGACGTTTCTCCCAATTTGATCAAAGAACACTGTGTTTATCATTCGTTGGAAGGTAGCCGGGGCATTCTTAAGACCAAACGGCATGACCGTGTAACAGTACAATCCCTGATCAGTGACGAAGGCCGTCTTCTCCTGATCTTTCTTCCATAAAGGAATTTGATGGAAACCAGAATAAGCGTCCATAAAACTCATCAAGGCATGGCCGGCTGTTGAGTCGACCAGATTATCAATTTTAGGCAGAGGGTAACTGTCTTTGGGGCACGCCTTGTTCAAGTCTGTGTAGTCTACACACATTCGCCAGGTGCCATTCGGCTTTTTAACAAGCACCACATTTGCAACCCAATCTGGGAAGTAACATTGCCGAATGAACCCTGCATCAAGTAATTTTTTGACTTCGGCGGCTGCTGCCTGACCTCTTTCCTCACCATGGTTCCGCTTCTTTTGCCGTACCGGCTTCTTTTTCGGATCCACAGCGAGTTTATGTACTGCCAGATCAGGACTAATGCCTGGCATTTCATGGACTTCAAATGCAAAGATGTCCTTGTATTCTTTCAACAGGTTGTGAAAGTCATCACCAAGGTTTCTCAGAGCAGTCGTCCCAACTTTGACTGTTCGATCAGGACGGAAGTCGTCTAATATCAGGTCCGCATGCTCACCAGCCGGCTGAGGGCGGGACTCATCCGACCGCTCCTCTGCCAATGATTGCTATTTTCTTGCTTTTCTTGCGGACTCTGTTTGGGACGCCTTTCTTTTTTTGTCGCCTGTTTCTTGAACAGGCACACTCTCCTTGACATTGTCAAGGTCTGTTTTTTCTCCACTTGACCCAGTGGCCATAACAGTGGGCTTGACATCCGAGAGATAGCACTCTCGGGCCATCCTCTGATCTCCCCTTAGGGAGCCGACTGTTCCATTATCCCTTTCAAACTTAAGCAGCATAAGTGACGGGATTATAACAGCCTTAGAAATATTCAGGGTTGGTCGACCCAGAATCATGTTGTAGGCCGAGAGTTCCTCTACCACTAGGAACCGGACTACCATGTGTCGTCCTTCCCCTTTTTCGCCCAGGCGAATGGGTAGATCTACTCGTCCCAGTGGGTGGACGACTCCTCCTCCAAACCCTATTAAAGGATGGGAGGCCGGATGTATGCAGTCCGTCTAATATTTCAGTTTTGACAGACATTTGCTGCTGATGAGATCTGAGGAGCTCCCGGTATCTATGAGGATTCGGCCAACTCTCTGGTTGGCCACTTTACATTCAATAACGAGAGGGTCGTCATGCGGCCCCCTTATTCCTCCTAGATCCTCTTCAGTGATGACAATCTCAGGAAATGTATATTTGGACGGCCGTTCTTGGTGAACGGAATTTACATCTAACCGCCTTATATTATCTTTGTTGCCCCTAATAGTGGGGCCGCCTCCTGAGAAGCCGCCTGCAATGGTGTAGACGACTGCATCATCTGTATCGGAACTGTCGGCCTGTTGATTCTTTTTGGCCGACTGCTTTTTTGAGGAAGTATTCCCCGTCGATTTCTTGACATAAGTGTCAAGATCACCTTGATCAGCCAAGCGGTCTAGGTACCGCATGAGACTGATGCAGTCATTGGTGTGATGACCAACGTCATCATGATAAGCACAGATTTTGTCTTGGTTCCGGTTGCTCGCAGAACCCTTCATGGGGAGCGGCTTCTCAATTGAGAGCCGTCCCTTTATTTCTTTTAGGATAAACTGGTTATCCTTGTTAAACACATACTTTGGGGAGTATGGTTTGAATTCTTTTTTCTTTTTCTGGGCCGGCTGTTTAGAGGAATCAACCGCCCAGACCTCTTTTCTTTTCTCATCTTTGTTAGACGACTGTTTCTGTCGTCCTTCTCTTTTGTCGAACCTCTTCCCGTCCGACTGTTTTATCGTACACAGATCAGTCGCCTGTATATAGGCTTCTGCTTCAATCAAGGCCTCTTGAAGAGTCGCCACCCTTTTTCGAACTAAATCAAATTTGAAGGTAGACCCGTCTTTGAGACCTCTAAAAAAATCAGTATAAGCTACCTCATCCGGTAACCCTTGAATCTGTATTCTCATCAGGTTGAACCGCCTGATGTAGGAACGAAGCCCCTCCTTCTCGCCCTGCTGAATTGTTCCCAAATCAAGGGTCGTTTTCTTCGCAGGGATGTTCATTGCGAAGTTGGAGGCAAATAAGTAAGCAAGCGTCCTGAAGCTGTTTACACAACCAGTCGGCAGGTTGCCGAACCATTGCTGTGCAATTCCCTTGAGAGTCGCTGGGAAACACTTGCACCAAGTGGGATCATCCAACCCTTGAAGGTACATCAGGTTGGTGAATGCCATCAGATGGTCTTCTGGGTTAGTAGTGCCGTCATAGGCGCCTACTAGAACATTTTTTACTTTGGCCGGCTGAGCGGCTTCAGTAATTTCCTTGGAGAAGGCCGACGGCTGTTCACCAAGTCTAAGCAGCCGTAACTGCCAGTCCATAGGTTGGACGTTTTTTGCTGCAGGTCCACCAAATGGAGGTGGCTGCATAAAATACTGTTGTTGCGGCACAAATGGTAAGTTCGGTACCGCCTGGGCACTATGAAAGCCGGACTGACGGGAGGTGCCGCCTGACTGACTCTCATGGTACGACTGAGTATGCCTCATCGAGGCATTTTGCAAACTGTCCTGAAAATTTGAAGTAGAAGCCGACTCTGATAATCGGTCACTCTTCTTCTGCTCTAGCAGGTGCCGAGCATCTGTGAACGTTTGCTTTGACCCGTCCGCCTGAATATGACGAACCGGTTTCCTATTTCCCGTAGGATAACGGAGTTTTGTGAAATCAAGAGCAGGTGGCTCCCGCTTCTTGGATTTAGGATGGGGAGTCGCCTCTCGCCCTTGAACTGGCTTCCTTTTCAGTGAAGTGGAAGGTTTCTTGGCCGACTGCTCTTTGACTGAAGCAGGCGGTTTTTTGTTGATCAACTCTTGGATCTCTCCCTTGAAGTCCCTCATGAAGGTCATGAGTTCGTTCCTTGTGATGGGAGCAGACCCATCAGTCGGCTGTTGCCGAGCAAGCGGTGCGCCTGCTGGCTTGCTTCCTGTTTGAAGATGCTCCCGTTCCCTCATTTCGGTATGACGGGTACGTCGGGCCCTTAGGGTCCCGTCTGGAGCTGTATGAGTTTCAACTTCAAATTCACTTTCGGTATCATGGTCCGACTGAACTTGAGGGTCGTCTAGGGGACGCCTCTCTTCTGGAGTCGGTACAGACTTGGATGCCATCTCTGAAGTACTCTCCCCACAGACGGCGCCAAATGTTTCGGGGTTTTCTGATGTCCTGCGGGAGAGTTACAATTCCGAGACTGGAACCGGACGCCTGTACCTGCAAAATAACGGAGACTCCTGAGAGCTCCGCCTCCAACGGTCAAGTTAGTACCTGATTAAGGAGTAATCAATACAGAAATTAAAGTAATGAGATCTCTCTAGGTGAGAGTGCTTAGTGTTGGTAATCTGCGTTGTTAGCGAGATTAGCCGGTTGTTAATAACTCTGTTCTTCTCTGCTTGATCTCTTGATTAATGAGGATTAATTAAGTATTTATAGTCTTGAGATGCGTGCCACTCTCTAGGTTTAGGGTAAACCTAGGACTGACCGGGCCTCTAGACAGGATTGGGCCTTGTTGGCCGGTTTTCCCATTTGGCATGGGTGGACACGTGGCGTGCCTCGATTGGTCCGTAGAGGACGTATCTGTGATTGACACGTGGCAGGCTCCTATTGGCCTTCGTGAAGGACACGTGGCGGAACCTGGTTGGTCCACTTGTCAGACGGTGATTGGTGGATAAAAATCCCCTAATCAATTGGAACCCCCTCTCCCTAGTGCTTTTTGCCATTATTATCTCTATAATCTTGCTCTTCATCTTCATTTTAGAGTGTCTAGTTTAATCTTCTAATGTTGGTTTAATTTAGTCCCTTTTGGTAGATAGGTTGATCATAGAACTCTTCAAAAACAAACCATAATACCCTTTTTTTGTCACTTGTAATGTATCCTAGATTTCGCATTGATTGTGCAATACCCCCGTTTCCTTGGGATTCAACCCTAACTTCCCGCTATCTAAATTAAAATTGATAGAGCTAGGTTAGGAGATAAAAATTGTAAATTTGATCTAGGTAGTAGTAACGACCTATTATCCGCCGATCAAATTTTTGGCGCCGTTGCTGGTGAGACGGCTTGTTTTGCACTTTTATTGTGTTATTATTGGATTTGTTGCCTTTTTATTTTGTTCCTTTACTCTCTTTCTAGTCATTGCTAATTGTTTGCTTAGCTTTGGTGGATGCAAAGGAGATCTCAAGGACCTCCTACTCACTACATTGACTACGAAATCGACCGCACTTTGAGACAAGTCCGAAGACTTTATCAAGAAGAGGGGCGAGGTTTTGGTGCTATTTTTGATAGTGAGAGTGATTCTTGGTCTTCAAGTTCTCAAAGCGAGGAAATGGCGAGGCAAGAGAATGATAGTTTGTTTCATGAGTTTTGAAATCCCGAGGATTATGAACTCACGGGAGGGATATTGCTACCCGTCACGGAAACCCTCATGGCTATATATCTTGGTGGCGGTGGACGATGTGACAAAATGGATTGAAGGTATACCCTCCCCCACTAACGACCACAAGGCTGTGCTCAAGCTTCTTAAAAAGGTCATATTCCCGCGATTTGGGGTTCCTAGGGTGCTAATTAGTGATGGAGGTTCTCATTTTGCCAAGAAACAATTCGAAGCTCTTCTCAAGAGATATGGGGTTCATCACAAGGTTGGTCTCCCTTACCACCCTCAAACTCAAGGGCAAGTGGAGGTGTCCAATAGAGAGATCAAAAACCTTCTTGAGAGGATGGTGAATAAGTCTAGAAAATATTGGTCTCTCAAGATTGATGACACGCTTTGGGCCTTAAGGACGGCATACAAGACCCCCATTGGCACATCCCCCTACCGGTTGGTCTATGGGAAGATAAGGCTTGGTGGTCGATCAAGGAGCTTAACATGGATATGTCCTTGGCGGGTGAGAAGAGATTTCTTAAGCTCAATGAACTTGAGGAGCTCCGATATGACGCCTACAAGAATTCGAGGCTCTACAAGGAGAGGACTAAGAGATGACACGACCGACATATAAGGAACAAGAGCTTCAAGGTTGGAGACAAGGTGTTGTTATTCAACTCTAGGCTTAGATTGTTTCCCGGAAAGCTATAGTCCAAGTGGTCGGGGCCTTTCACGATTTCGAGGACTACTCCTTACGGGTCCTTAAAGTTGGAGGCGGAAGGGAACAAGTTCATAGTCAACGACCATCGTTTAACGCTCTACCATTGCAATGATCAAGTTGGCATAATTGAGTGCATGAGGCTCGATCCATCGGATCCTAAGCCACCTTTTTGATGATGATGTATTATGGTCAAGCTAATGACCTCATAAAGAAGCGCTTCTCGGGAGGCAACCCGAGTTCTCAAACTCTTCTGGTTTTGTATTTCTCTTGTTTAGTCAATCTTGGGTGATACCCCTTTAGTTCTAATTGTGTATGCTACTCAAATCTTTGGGTTTTTGTCTATAAATTTGAGGTTGGAAGTTTTGAGGAGAAAGGATGAAAGCAAAATGGAGATGCCCTGGAGAGGGCGCTCCATGAAGGCCCGCGGGCGCGACCCTAAGACCTGCGGGCGCGGACAAGGTCATCTCAGGAATCAAGGACAAACAGGAGATGCCTTGGAGATGCCTGGGAGAGGGCGCGGGCTATCCACCCGCGGGCGCGACAGGCTACGTTTCAGAAAATTCCCATAAACAGGAGATGCCTACCCGCGGGCGCGGCCTTTACCTCCGTGGGCGCGGCTTTGCGGGCTTACGATCGTTAAGGTTCTTTCTTCAGCAAAATCCGAAAGTCCCCTACTTCCCAAATCAGAATTTCAAACCTTTCTCTCTCTAAACCTCTCTCCCCTTCAAACCCCAACTCAAACTACCTCAAATTCTCATCATTCATCAAAATTTCTCACTTCCCTTCAAATTTTACTCACCAAATTCTGAAATTTCACCTTTCAAAACCCCCAAATTTCGATGTTCCTCCTTGAACGGACTTTGTTTCCACCATTGAAGGGTTTTTGAAGGTGTGCTTGATTTCTTCTTCAAGGGCTAGTTGGAGTAGTCTTTGGTATTCATTGTTTGTATACATCTCTTTCTTACTCTAGCTTTACTTTGAATTTGAAGTAGTTTCTTTGGTTGAGAAAATTTGGTATCTTATGATTTTCATGTGGGAATTTTTTATGGTTGCATGCCTATTTTTTGTTAATTCATCCTATTAAGCATTGTTAATTGTTGAGTTGTTGTCTTTGTTAGTTTTGTTGAACTAGATTGCTTGGTTGTGGTTGTGCTTGGTGATTATTGGAAGTGTGCTCATTGTGGTGGTTACTTGAAATTGGAGACTTGTTGTGGTTTGATTGTTGTGGTGAATGGTTGAGGTAGTTGATTGCATCTTGGTGTTGAAAAAATGGTTTTTGGCTCAAAAAAGAGAAAGAGTGGGAAGGGACCTCAAGGTTCATCATCCACGAACCCCCAACAAAATGAAGAACCTACTCCACCACCCCTACCACCCATCAAATTCCACAATAAAAACCACAAACCCATATTTGACAACCTCTAAAGCAGAAAATTGAGACCCACAAAACACTACCACCAACCCTCCACCACAAAGCTCGGCATTGACGAGGATTGTTGGTTCTTATTCAACAACCTTAGGCTAGGCTCCTTTGTAACAAGTGCCTACCGAACCTACAAGGAGCCGACTCTTGAGTTTCTAGCCTCCTTTGAATGTCATGCCGCGGGGGATAAGGACCTCACCATCTCCTTCCAACTCCTTAACAAAAAAGAAACCTTCACCCTCCGCCAATTTAACCAATTGTTGGACCTAAACCCGGACGCCGATATGTTCTTCCCCGAGTATGAGGCTCTTCATGCTTATGAACCCCTTCATTGGTGGAAGGTCATCTCAAGTATGGATGCCTTCAATTCCAAGTACTCCTTGGCCAGTCAGATCATGCACCCCGCCATTAGACTCCTACATCGATTGCTCGGGTACATGGTTTTTAATAAGCAGGACTTGGGAAAGATTACAACTGAGGAAATCCGAATATTATGGCTAGCTATGCAGCCAGAGTTAGGGCATAGAATGAATTTTAGGTTTCTATTTACTACGTGCATTGAAGGTGTCCTCTCGGGTACAAGGAAAGGGGAGATCCACTTTGGTGGTATGATCACTCGGATGGCCGAGAAATTGGACCATATGGATAAGTTGGATTCTTGCACCCCCGTGGGGAAGAATGATGGGAGTGATATTTGGCTCGATCTCAATCAATTAAAGATGATGAAATTCATTGCGGATACGGAGGATCGAGGGAGGACTTGGAGTTTGCTAGTCTCCCACGAGCACCTTTGCTTCCTCCCCAAGCCGGAGTTCACTTCTTTCACGAGGGAGGGGGTTAATTACCCTTGGTGGGTAAAGAAGGATTCGAGTATCCTCCCTAGTGCAAGGATGGAGATGGGTGAAGGGTCCGAAGAAAGTTTTGGCCATGAGGAGGATGAGAGCCTGATGAGGGTCACCCCTTTAAGTCAACAACAACAACAACAACAACAACAACATTCTCAACAAAGGCATGGAAGAAGGCAACAACAACAACATCAACCTGACTACCAACAAGAAATGGAAGCGATGCGAGCTCAAATGGAGATCATGCAAATTGGCATACAAGGTATGTTCGCCTCCCACCAACACCTTTCTTTCCAAACTAATGCCCTATATGATGCTAGTGTACGTAGAGGAGATGTTACCCCCCCGGTTAACTACCCTTATGTGCCGACCCAACAAGGGCCCGTGCCATCTTGGGGGAGTGACAACCAACCTATGTACCCCTATTGGCAAGGTCCCTCGGACCCCAATGTGCCACGGCATGAGTTCCCCGATGAGTCCGGTCACTATGACTACCGGGTTTCGGGTGGGAGTGATTATAGGTGTGACCCTAACTACCCCTACGTTGATCCCTTTCACCCCTCACCTCTGGTCCAACCCGAGCCATATGACCAGTTATCCGCATCCCAACTTGACCTCTTCAAAGGTCATTATGGGTGGCCCCCCGGCTACACTGGAGGTTGGAACCCCTATGGCCCCCCTCGGGTTTCTTATGCGATAGTTGGAGTGCGGATGACGGTGGTGCCGGCCCTAGTGGCCACTAGTTTCCCCCTCGGTCTGTTTGTTCCCTCCTTTTGTTGTCCCTCCCTTTTATTCCATGTGCACGTGAAGCATCGGGGACGATGCTTTAATCTAGTGTTGGGGGTGTTTGAGTCAAAAGGGAGTGTTAAGGAATGCTTTGGGTAAGTGTGGGGGAAGGCACCTAAGACTCAGGGGAATGTCTAGGGGTTTGGGTTTGGGTGTTGTTGGTAAGCTTTTGGTAGCATTGTTGTTGTTAGTTGTTGATGATGTCTATCTTTATGATGATGATGATTTGATGATGATAATGATGTGTTGGGTAGTAGGTTATACCCAAATATTTGAGTTCATAGATTTTTCTCTCTCTTACTAACATTTTTCTCTCTCTAGTGTTTATTTTGTTTTGTTTTCTCTCACCTGTAACTTAGAAGAAATTTGGAAGAAACATATGGAGAAATGGTAAATTGCAAGGTTTCTCTATTATTTTCTTCAAGAGACATGGGTGAGATCTCTCCTTTACTTTCTCTTTTCTTTCTTGTGTTGTATTTAGTTTAGGATTTAGTTTAGGAAGGAGTTGAATGGTTTGAGGATGTTTGCATGCGGTTCTAAGGAACCTGGGATCGTTGGTATTGATACCGAATGATCACTTGTATGTCGATTGGGATTTATCTGAATTTATATGCCTCATGTTTGAACCTCTTTGATTTCTTCCTTCTTTTGTTTTGTTTTCATTTTCTTTCGTGTGACAAACATGACCATGGCATAATGATATAGTTGTTTTTTTTAGAATTTGCTTGACACATTTGGACTCTATCTCCGTGATGATGTGCCCTAGAATGCTTGTCTTTTCTTAACTTTGTGATGAGACGCACGTTTTGAGAATGCTTTTGATTGAATTAGACGAGCCTTAGCTAAGGTAGCAAGGGTAAGAACTTGTGAAGGCATTTAAACCCCTAGTTCATGGTATGTGGTAAGATGGAGTTGCTCCCCGTAGTGGATTTGAAACCCCCTAGTTGGTATTTGCTTACCTTTCTCGTCTCTTGTGAGGTTCAATTTTTTTTCAAGCCTTCATCAATTTGTTGAGCGGCATTTTAGGATCCTCGACTATGCATGTTTAAATCCTTGTGTTGATTACTAGCTCCCGAGATCGTGACCTAGCACTTTTAGGGGAGGAAAAGGGCACTATTTCTCATTTTTGTTTATATTCTCTTTTATTTAGTTACAAATTCGATTTTCCATTTTGCATCAACCTTCTTGCCAACCACTTTGAGCCTAATGTTTCCCATTCTTGTCTCAACCGCATTACAAGCCTAATGACCTATGTTTTACCAATCCTTTTAGTTAGTGAAGCATTTTGCATGTGAGGGTAATGTAATGAGAGTTGTGATTATGAGCGTGAATTAAATAGAGAATTGGTTTGGAACAAAGATTTGAAATGTAAACTTGAATATGAGCATGCGAGAAAAGCTTGAGAAGAGTGATGCCAATATATATATATATATATATATATATATATATATATATATATATATATATATATTATATATATACATATATATATACATATATATATATATATATTATATATATATATGTATGTAAGTATATATATATATACATATATATATATATATACACATATATATATATATATACACATATATATATATAGATATATATATATACATATGCATATATATATATACATATATATATATATATATTGAATAAGGTTGGTAATGTGTTGAAATCGAAATGATGGATGTTCATTTGAGTTGTGGTTGTTTCTTGAGTTTTGTCTATGAGAGTTGGACATTCTCTTGCTTCACTTAGGACTTGCCACCACTTTTTCAAATGTTCTCCCTACCTTTACCTTGAGCCGTGTAATTACAACCCTAATAAAAACCCTTAGACTTTAGGAGTGCATGGTCAATAACCGGTGGAGGGAGAAGGTTTTCAACCCTTTGGAGAGAGCTTGCATAGTTGAGATGTTGGGATGATCTTTAACCTCCTCAAATTTAATCTTTTTCCGGTTCCTTCGTGGAATCATTAGGAGCCATCTAGGGGGATGATTTGAAAGTAGTGGGGAGAACGCGGACCGTTTTAGATGGGACTAGGGAGGAGAATGATTCACTAGTTCTCTATGCTTAGCTTAGGTTTGACTCTTGCAACCATTAGCACCTTAAGACGTGCATGCATCATGTAATTGAGAAGGGCTAGTATTCTTTGACGTTGTTTATCATAGTTGAGTCCGAATAAAGCATTTGTCCACCCTGGAATTTGATATCGTTTTTTTTATAAGCCATGCCATGTTATGTTTGTCTTTGTAGTGTTTGTTTTGTATTTCTTTTCTTAGTTTTGCTTGAGGGCAAGCAAGAGGCAAATGTAAGGGATTTTGATGAGTGGCATTTATGCCACCATTTCACCCTCTTTCATTAGAGAATTCCCCCAATTTGTCACTTGTTTACGCCTCTTCTTACCGCTTTTACTTCTATTTTAGTTACTTTAGCTCCCTCTCGTGTTTTCCCTTCCCTTTTATCTTTTCTTCCACTTTTATCCTTCTATTTGTGTGTTTTGATAGCTCCTAGCACTTGTGGGCGAATTTTGGATTGCTAGATGGAGTAGAGATGCTCAGGAAGCTTACCAAAGGAAGAAAAGATGCCACAAGGGAGAGGGCGCGCTGCTATATAGGGTCGCGGGCGCGGGCTTCATAGCTACGGGCGCGGACAGGGAGGTCCTGAGCCTATTGGATAGTTTCTGGAGATGGCTGGGAGATGGCAAGCCGCGGGCGCGACGAGCTAGGTCTGGCGTACTTCCTACCCAACACGGAGAGGGCACGATTGGCAGCTTAGAGAGCCCTCTCCCTTGTCCATTTTCCTTATTTTTAGGGGAGACTATAAATAGTCTTGGGCTTGAATCTTCCATCATCCACTATTCCATTGGCATCAAAACACTTTGTAGAGAGAGAAAATGCATGTCTTTTAGAGAGAGAAAACAATTAGCCTTCAAGATTTAATCTTTGTAATCAAATATTCAAGATTTCTTCTAGATTGTTGCAACTACTTTGATGATTGGGTAATCCTTTAACATTTATAATAGTAATCTTTTCTCTTATTTCTCTAGTAGTTAGTTTTATTGTTCTTATTTATGTTTTCTTCATAAATTTCTATGCTTTATTAGTTTCATTGATTTCTCTTTGACTTAGAATCATGCTAGGTTGTATTAGGATGGAATACATGTTAGGTTTAGTTGTCATGGCTATTCCCCTTTCTCTAGCTTAGATTTTTAGCTAGGGAAGGGGGTGAAAATCATGTTTATTTGAGTTCTTATTGATTATTGATTGGATTTTACCTTGAGTTGATGATGTGTTCTTAAATATGCTTGGAGTTATTGTGTGCACCTATAACCCCAATGTTTTAGTCCTAGATTAGATGCATGAGAATGATCTAGTTTTGGGCTGATTGACTTCATCGACTTGCTTTGAGTAGTTGCATGAGAATGAATTGCATTGAGTAGAGTTTGAACTCCCTGGTATATTTCCTTATTGATTTTCATTAGTGTCTTGTGCTCATGATTGGAACCCCCTCTCCCTAGTGCTTTTTGCCATTATTATCTCTATAATCTTGCTCTTCATCTTCATTTTAGAGTGTCTAGTTTAATCTTCTTAATGTTGGTTTAATTTAGACCCTTTTGGTAGATAGTTTGATCATAGAACTCTTCAAAAACAAACCATAATACCCTTTTTTTAGTCACTTGCAATGTATCCTAGATTAAGCATTGATTGTGCATTACCCCCGTTTCCTTGGGATTCGACCCTAACTTCCCGCTATCTAAATTAAAATTGATAGAGCTAGGTTAGGAGATAGAACTTGTAAATTTGATCTTGGTAGTAGTAACGACCTATTATCCGCCGATCAAATTTTTGGCGCCATTGCCGGGGAGACGGCTTGTTTTGCACTTTTATTGTGTTATTATTGGATTTGTTACCTTTTTATTTTGTTCCTTTACTCTCTTGCTAGTCATTTCTAATTGTTTTCTTAGCTTTGGTGGATGCAAAAGAGATCTCAAGGATCTCCTACTCACTACATTGACTACGAAATCGACCGCACTTTGAGACAAGTCTGAAGACTTTATCAAGAAGAGGGGCGAGGTTTTGGTGCTATTTTTGATAGTGAGAGTGATTCTTGGTCTTCAAGTTCTCAAAGCGAGGAAATGGCGAGGCAAGAGAATGATATTTTGTTTCTTGAGTTTGGAAATCCCGAGGATTATGAACTCACGGGAGGGATATTGCTACCCGTCACGGATACTAAAGAGTTGGCCGGATTCTCATTGACACTGGGAGTTCGTCTGACCTCATCAGTCACAAGTGCCTGGCCAAGCTCATGTACAAGCCCGAGAGTATGCACCAGGTCTCTCATCCCTTAGTGGAATTTGGGTGTGGTGTGGTACATCCAATAGGTCAAATAGACCTACCCATTCGTCTGAGCGAGAAGGGGGAAGGACGCCACATGGTGGTTCGATTCTTAGTTGTTGAAGAACTGACGGCCTACAACATGATTTTGGGGCGCCCTACCCTTAATGAATCCAAAGCTGTTATCATCCCTTCCCTTATGCTTTTCAAGTTTGAGAGGGATGATGGAATAGTTGGCTCCCTACGAGGAGACCAGAAGATGGCCAGGGAGTGCTACCTCTCTGATGTCAAGCCCACTATGGTCGGAGCCGACCCCATTGGAGAAACAACCGATCTTGACCAAGTCAAGGAAGCCGCGCCTGCTATAACAGTAGCCGGCAAGAAGAGAAAGGCCAACCAAATGATGGCCGAGAAAACAGACAGACAATAGCAATCACTGACCGGTCAAAGGCCGGATGTACTCCGTACCCAGCCGGCTGGTGAACACATGGACATCGTCCTAGATGACTCTTGTCCCGACCGGACTGTAAAGGTCGGGACGACTGCTTTTGCTAAACTTGGTGCGGACTTGCACCACTTGCTAAAAGAATTCAAAGACATCTTTTCCTTTGAAGTGGACGAGATGCCAGGCATTAGCCCGGATCTAGCCATCCATAAACTTGCCGTGGATCCTAAAAAGAAGCCGGTAAGGTAAAAGAAGAGGAACCATGGTGAAGAAAGAAGCCAGGCAGCAGTCGCCGAGGTGAAAAAATTGTTAGATGCAGGTTTCATTCGGCAATGCTACTTCCCTGATTGGGTTGCCAATGTTGTGCTTGTAAAAACGACAAATGGAACCTGGCGCATGTGTGTAGATTACACAGACTTAAATAAGGCATGTTCGGTTATCCTCTCCCAAAGATCGACAGTCTGGTCGACTCTACAGCCGGCCATGCCTTGATGAGCTTCATGGACGCCTATTCAGGTTTTCAACAGATACCCTTATGGAAGAAAGATCAAGAAAAGACGGCATTCGTCACTGATCAGGGGCTATTCTGCTATACTGTGATGCCATTTGGTTTGAAGAATGCGCCTGCCACCTTCCAAAGAATGATTAATACAGTCTTCGTTAATCAAATAGGAAGGAATGTGAAGGCATATATTGATGATATGATTGTTAAATCCAAGCACCAGACGAACCATCTTACATATCTCCGAGAAACATTCGCCACACTCAGGCAGCACCAGGTCATGCTAAATGATAAGTGCATAATATACTATATTTTTAGATCCCTAATATTAGTCCAATGGCCGCTTTATATTGGTTATTTTATGATTTTATTTACTTTTATTATTTTAGATTTTATTTTATTCATTATTTTATTTTATAGTTATTCTTATAATAATTGATACTTAAATTTATGTTGTGTGTTTTTGGTAGGAAAGCAAAAGGAAAATAAAGCCCATTTGTGTTGCTATTCAAAGAATCATTTGCTATCATCAAAATATATGAAGAAGGAAGCAAGATACTTGAAAAATAAAAAAAAAATAAAAAGGAAAAGAAATAGCAACAAAAGCATCACGTGCTTTCTTCACCAAATAAAAAGAAAAGTAAAGAAAAGAAAAGAAGATAAGAACCAGCGTGAAAACCAAAGCTCGAAACCCACCAATGTCAAATTTAATCCTCAACAAGAATTGCAATTTTCCTTCGAAATTCAAGGACAAGATATGGAGAAGATAAATTTCAATCTTATTTCACAAATTTATCTCTTTAATTCCGGGAAACCTAGGTTGGTTTTGGGCTATAAAAAGACCCCAGTTATTCATTCTATACACGCACAACTACAACCAAAAATCTAAGAAATTGAGAGTGAAGGTTTCGATTGGGTCCCTGAATTGGAGCAATTGGTAGAGAAGACAGCCATTGAAGGAAGTTGAGTCTCAATTTCAAGGTCGAGCAAGAACGACGGTGAATTGCGGGGTCGAAGCCGAGTATCATACGGGTGTTCTTGAGTACAACTTTATAAGTTCTTCTTACTCAGTTGTTTTAATTACATACCTTGTTAATTCCCTTACTACTCTTTTTGACTTATTTTGATTTGATTATTAGCATAGTACTTTGGTTAGTATTGTTAAATATACTTTGAGTGATTTTACCGATTTAATTATTTATTGAAAATGCTTGTTATTAGTGATAAATTTTACAATTACATGGTTGATTGTTATCTATCATTGTGTGTGATTGTGAATGTTTGCTAGTTATACGGTTTAGCTTAGTTTACATCGTATAATGAAGTAGCCCCTTCTTATGTTAAATCTGCGATTATGGTTATAGTATGAGTTAGGAGTATTTTCAATCTAATTATTCTAACACTAAATCTCAAGAAATGTGTTTTTGGTGTTGAGTTTGGGAAGTTTCTCGGATTTCTGATTGATCAAATGAGGATAGAGGCCAATCCGGAAAAAACTCAAGCGGTCATAGACATGCAGTCGCCCCGCATTGTAAGGAAGTTAAAAAACTAACAGGTTGTCTGGCGGCATTGGGGAGATTCCTCAGTCGGTCAGGCAACAAGTGCCTCTATTTCTTCCAAGCAATCAAGAAGAAGACTATGTTTGAATGGGGGACGGATGCAGGGGCGGCCTTCCAGAAGTTGAAGGATCACTTGCACTCTTTGCCAAGGCTCGTTAATCCTCTATCAAAGTAAGTGTTGTACATGTACTTGGCCGTCTCTGATCATGCTTTCAGTGCCGTTCTCCTTGCTGAAAGAGACGGTTGCCAGCTTCCTATCTATTTCATCAGCCATGTCCTAAAGAATGTTGAGTTACGGTACCCCATGGTTGAAAATTTTGGCTTGGCCCTCTACATGGCAGTTAAGAAGCTAAAGCCTTACTTCTTGGCACATCCGGTCGTGGTCTACACTGACCAGCCGATCAAGCGGCCATTGACAACCATGGAAATCATCAGGCTGAATGATTAAGTGGGAAATTTAAATGCAAAGCCTAGAAATTACTTTTGTGCCAAGGAAAGCAATGAAGGGGCAGACACTTGTCGACTTCATTGTTGCAATGACTAAGCCGGCTGATCCGGAAAATCCAGACCAAGTCTGGAAAGTATATGTGGACGGGAGCTCCACAATGAATGGGTGTGGTGCAGGCGTCATATGTCAGGAGTCTCCTGAGGGAGACAAGTATGAGTATGCACTGCGTTTCAAGTTCCACGCCTCAAACAATGAGGTAGAATATGAAGCCCTACTAGCCGGTATCCGTATGTGCAAGGCGGCCGGGGCAAAGAAAGTGGACGCATGTTCTAACTCACAACTGATTGTTAGCCAATATCATGGTGACAATGAAGCCACACATCCGGCTATGATCAAGTATCTACAGGCGGTCAAAGAAGAGGCTGGGACACTTGAAGAATTTCACCTAAGTCAAGTGCCCATGTACGAGAATAACCAGGCGGATGCCCTCTCCAAATTGGCATCATCCGCC
The DNA here is from genome assembly GCF_001683475.1 of Chenopodium quinoa. NCBI lineage: Eukaryota > Viridiplantae > Streptophyta > Magnoliopsida > Caryophyllales > Amaranthaceae > Chenopodium > Chenopodium quinoa. Next base: position 118,597 of record NW_018744111.1, read on the forward strand.
TCCTGTGACACACTAAGATCTGTTTTCTGGGAAGTGATGGAGAAAAGGAGCATTGAGGAGGAACCTATTGAAGTCCTTGATCGAAGCTCAACCTGGATGGATGGCATCCGGGCATACTTAACAAACGGTACCCTGCCGGATACTTACCCAGAGATGATTGTAACGAAAAAGCGTGCATCTAAATTTGAGATTCATAAAGGGGAACTTTTCAAGAGGGGTTATCTACAACCTCTTTTGAAGTGTGTCACCCAAGAGAAGGGCCGAGAGGTCCTCAAAGATTTGCATTCAGGGTTCTGTGCCTCCCATATAAGCGGCAGGACCCTAGCAAAAAAAGCCAGGCGGCAAGGCTACTTCTGGCCTACCTTAGAAGAAGATGCCATGGAGATGGTTAAAAAATGTGACAAGTGCCAAAGGTTTGGCAAGCTCATCCATCGTCCGGCCACTGACCTGACGGCTATCCATAGCCCTGTATCATTCGCCAAATGGGGCATGGACATTTTGGGTCCCTATACGCCTGCTATAGGCGGACGGAGATATATTTTGGTAGCAGTCGACTACTTCACCAAGTGGGTAGAAGCAGAGGCAGTAAAAAGTATCAAAACCAAAGATGTCATCTCCTTCATTTGGAGAAATGTCATCACTCGGTATGGGGTACCCATGTCTATGGGTTTTGACAATGGACCTCAATTCGAGACGCCTACTCTGAAGAACTGGTTGGGAGACCAAGGGATCTCTCATTGTTTTGCATTAGTCGGCCGCCCCCAAGCAAACGGCCAGGTTGAAGCATTCAACAAGTTAATCTCTGATGGCATCAAAAAGAAAATTGAAAGAGCCGGCGGCCTATGGGCTAACGAGCTACCGCATGTTCTATGGGCCATCAAGACAACTAAAAAGGGGGCGCCTGGTGAAACTCCATTTCTCATGGTTTATGGGGCAGAGGCTATTTTCCCTATTGAGCATAATAAGCCGACTCTTCGAGTCATGCTTTATGACGAAGAGGCCAACTGGGAAGCCATGCGGCTAGCACTACATTCACTTCCAAAACGCATGGGCAATGCATCCTTGCGCCATGAGATCTATCGTTTGAGAATGACAAGAGCTTACAACAAAAGAGTGCACAAGCGGCTCCTAAAAGTAGGGGACTTTGTGTTACGAAAGATGGAAGCAATCGGTAGGGCCAACGAGCAGGGAAAGCTGACTCCCAACTAGGACGACTCCTACCGAATCTATGAAGAAATTAGAGGCGGCACCTACCGACTGGAAACAACAGACGGCAATGCCCTTAGGTTGTCATCCAAGCCTGTGGCCTCATTAGGTTGTTCAGAAAAGAACAAATTGCAAAGTAAAGGAATATGGCCGACTGTGTTCTGCATAGGCGGCTTGCCCCACTGAGGAGACTTGTACAATAACTGAAATAAATTGCAAACAACAGGTCGGATGATCAGCCTAAAGCCCTTGGCCAAATGATCTTTTTTAAAAAAAAAATAAACTGATACTTCCGTCCCTAAACTTGACCAAGCGTCCGGCGACAACCATCCGGGTGAATTCGTCGCAGAGAGCATCTCCCATTTGGGTGGCACATTGCTCTATAAACCTAAAACAAACGGCCCAACTGAGTGTGTCCACTTGACAACCTCGTAGCCGTTTGACCAGAGACAAAGATAAACGTACCGCTCCCCAAACAAGCGGTAGACAGTTCAAATCTGGGTCAGAAACCGCCTGCCATTACTTGGGATAAATGCAGTCGGCACCCTTTGAGTTAATAGCCAAGCAAAACTTGGCGAATAAAGGGGGTCAGCCGGCATAAGCCGCCTGATTCCACTACTACTCAAACCAAAGTGACGGAGACTGGATAACCCTAAGGTTAACTCGTAGTCACTCTTAACCTAGTACGAAACCTAAAAGGTATGAGAAGATCGCCTGTTTTTTAGCAAACAGAGGTACTCAACCACTATTCTTACTAGACAATACTAAAGCTACCACCTGTAACCCAACAGGCGTACCTACTTTGGCTGGACATCTCGTTTGACGCCTGCTTCTATGCAGCCACCATAACAAACGGCCAGCTAACATTCAACAAAATAAACTAAGTACCAAACTTAGTACATTGCAGTTCATATGAGGAACCATGCGGCCAAAGCCGCTTGTATCTTCTACTCACTCAAATCAGTGGCAAATTGGTTAACCAAAAGGGTCAACTCATGGTCACTCGCAAACTTAAGATGGAACCTAAACGGTGTGAACCAAGCCGCCTGTTTTATGGCAAACAGACAGTATTCAGCCACTATTCCTCTAAGTTGCAAACATAACAGCCAGCCATAGCTGGCTATTACTCAAGTACGAGTGAAAAAGATTGATCAACCTACATTTGGAATCTAAAAGGTACGAATGAAACCGCCTGTTGTTTGGCAAACAGAGGGCATTTGGCCACTATTCCTATTTTTGCTAACATCATGAGGCTACCTTGATTAAAAACGTCCAGATTAACGCCTGTTCTATACAAGCACCAAAAAGACGGACTATTTGTAATCAATTAGGAATCTCTAAGTACAAAGCCAAAGTTCGTTAAGAACATTATTGAGGCTGGGAGCCGAGATATGCTAGGTGTTCGCGTAGGCAATGGCCGACTGCCGCCTAGTTTGGGGAAATCACCATAGTGATTGATTGACCTAGAATTAGTAATACTAAAAAAGTATCAAAAATTTTAAGTCAACCAACTCACCTTTGAAAACCAGGCGCCCAGTCGCCCAGGGGTAAGAACAGTTTGTCTATAATGCATTCATGAAAACAAAAGGCAAGCTACATACATTTGGCAAAATTCATGAAAAGCAAAAAATTCAAAAACTTCAAAATTTGAAGAAAAACGGCAAAAATAGCCCAATGGTTAATATAAACAGTCGGACAGATGACCGACTGGAAATGTTGAAGTAAAAAATGGTATATAAACCCCGACCCCTTGGTCGGGTAAAGATACAAAACAAACGGCACCCAGGCCGAGGAGGACCTTTCAGTGTTGGCAGCCGCTTGATTTGGATCATCAATCGGCGCCTGTTCTGTATCAGCATTCGCCTCCTCCTGCGGCGGCTCCTCATCACCGTCCGCCTCCTGCTTCTCCTCCTCCTCCTGCTCCGACTCCCCGGAAGTGGAGTCGGACGCCTCCTCATCACCGTCTGTCTGCCCCATGATCTTCTTGTTGAATTGATCAGTACAGACGGCGAATTGGCTCCCCCACTTTTCATAGCTGGTATCAGGGAAGAGGGCCGCCCAAGTCATCTTCATGATGGCGTTTGTGTCCTCCATCATGTCCTTAACTATGGCCATCTTCTCTTCATCAACTTTTTGGTTAAGTTTCTGGGTGAGGTCAGCCTCTTGATTCTGCAGGCGGCCCTTGAGTTTGTTCACCCAGTTGCGGAGTCCCTCGGCCTCTTTTTCCGCCTCCTTTAGGGGACCGATCTCAGCCTTGAGGTCCTTTACGGAATTCTCCAGCTCCTGCATCTTTTTCCTGGCCGCCTCTAAGTCATTCTTCACCTGCAAAGTGGCGTTCGCCTGGTAATACAGTATGTCAGTTGTCAAAATCTCGTTTTCAGCTATCTGGAACATAGCTTTATCAAAATCAGAGGCGGCCATGGCCTTCGCAGCTTTTACCTCTTTGTTCTTCTCGGTGATGGGCTTGCGGAGACCATATACTCGCAGCATAGACTGCAGCCGGTAAAAAAAACAGTCGTCAGTTACAGGTGACCAGGCAAACGTTTAAAATGAAAATAGAGAACTTTTTACTAAGTTTACCTTTGCGAGGAGAGTCGGGATGGATTCAAGGTTAAGGGTGCCGACTCCCTTAACAGAGTCCCTGTCCTCAGCAGGGATGGCCTTCAGCATGGCCTTGGCCATCTAAACCAGGTCTGGCTCTTGAGGGGCTTCTGCAAAGAAAACTGATTAGTGTGTGGCATAATAATACAAAGTCAGCCGCCTGAAATCAGAGAAGTCGGTAGTTTGATCAAACTTCGAAAATTTGAGCAAGTTATACCTGTGGCCGCCTCTTTTTCCCTTGGGGCCGGCTGCTCCTAGTGGTGGCTGGAGTCCTCGACCCACTTTGGGGAGTCCTACCTTTCCTCCCAACCGTCTGTCTCCTGGCACCGCCAGGAGTCGGCACTTCCCCCACCGTCTGTTTTTGACGCTTGGGGTCCGGCTGAGTTGAGGAGGAGGGTCTGACAGTGTCGCTCTGCAACAAGACAATGAATCAAAAACAGGCGACAAAAATGATTGCTAAATTAAAAAGAAGGGAAATTATGCTAAAGTGAAGAAGCTCACCCTAGGCGCCTGTTTGGCAGGCGACTCCTCTGTAGACCGCTTGCCAAGAATGGCTGCGCGGAGTTGGGCGGCTATCTTTTTGGAGGCCGAGATCTTTTCCATAGCTTTATCTGCAAAAGATTAATCAGATGGTTAGACACAAAAATTAACCAAGTCTATCAAGACACGCTAAATAGGCGGTCCTCTACCTCTCGACATCTCCTCGCTAAGGCCGTAGGCGGCCAGGTACTTCCCATCGTATAACCATTTATACTTTGGGATGTAATTTTGAGGGACGAACTCCCTCACCCCAGTCTCGGGGTTCGCCTGTATGTACACTTTGAAGAGCCCTCTATCCAGGATCTCTTCCCTTGCTTAATGTGGAACAGGCGGCAGATCAGAGCCGCCTGTTAGGTAAGGTGGATCCCTGTTCCACCTGTTGTAATTTTTGTTCTTGACCCTGTCAGGGTTGGACACTATGTAGAAGGTGTTCCTCCAATCCTTCCACTTTTTCTCCTTTCCCATGGTCATCATGTAGCCTTTATGGCTAGACAACAGGTACCGCTTGTTTTGGGGGTCCGGTTGAGGTAATTCATGTGAGAAAAAACTTCAAAGCTTGGCTCTACCCCATACATCTCGCAGCCAGCAACATAGCCCAAGATGTTGAACCATGAGTTTGGGGCCAGTTGCTAGAGACCCAGCTGGTACCCATCCAAAATCCTCTCTACAGCCGGATGTAGAGGAAATCTTAAACCAGCTTTAATGGCCGCCTCATAGCAGCCAAAACACTCGTCCCTATAGCTGGACGACTCTGGCCAGACTACCGTATCCTCGGCATCCGACACAGTTAGAATGTAACCATGTCCCATCGCATGGTCAGCCCTTAAGCTCCCTATTTTTTCAGACATGGCCTTGCGCGTGCCTTTAGAAATAGGGAGTGTACATTTCCTTTTGGGTGGCAGCCGGCTCAACCCATCTCTCCGAGATCTCGCTTATGGAATCACTTGAGCTACTAGGGACGCCAGGCGGCACGTCCGAGATCTCGCTTATGGGCACGTAAAATGAGGAGCCTTCTGAATTCGTAATCCTGGTCGTTCTCTTTGTTCTGGCCATGGTGTCTTGCATAGACACATAGACAGCCGGACTCTGGCCTGTTCGCAAAGTATGGTCCAGAATGGGGCAGGCGGCACTCCTAGTTCTAGATTCAGCCATCCCTGGTGACCGGCTGATCACTAACCTAGGCCGTGCCAGGTGCTTTTGGGCTACCATATTCTAAAACAGAAAAAAAAACAAAGAGAAAGTGAAAAAGGAAATAGGCGGTTACCTTAGAAGTAGAGAAGTCTTGGAACCCTTGAAAAATTTAACAGCTGAAAAAGGAGGCGGTCTAGGAACAGGCGGTCTGTAAAAACAAGCGGTCTGTAAAAACAAGCGGCGGTAGTCCAAAGATTCAGAGCAGTCGTCCAAAGTCCTGTCTTAAAAGTTTCTAGAATGTCCAAATGATTTGGACACCCCCTATTTATAGTGGGGGAATTTCAAGGATCATAAAAAAAACGGTAAAAAACGTTCTCCAATCATGGCGTGACACCTGTCACAGGCACCACGTGGCATGCCACGTCACCCCTATGAGGGGCAAATGATTAGGGGATTTTTCCCCGCCACGTGTCATCCACGTGGGCCAATCAGATTCTTCCATGTGTCACCTCGTGAGAGGTCCAAGGTGGACCAGTCAGGTCACGACACGTGGCAGGCAGAATTGCCAACTGAGCAAGTGGCCTCCTACGGCCCAAAGTTCCAGGCAATGCCCAATTAGCCCTAGGTTTACTAAAACCTACTATTGGGCACGTTTTCCAAGACCTTATAAAAGGGAGATGTTTCCCTCCTAGGAACATCTATTCAGATATATTCAATACACATTAACTCTGCATCAGAGAAAGTCAGACACCTGACACCCCAAACCGAGCAATTATACATTGCAGATCCTCTCTTGGAATCCGAAAGAGACCCTTTATTTTCCGCACTTCACTCCTCAAACACGTTCTAACTTGATCGTTGGAGGCAGAGCTCCCACCCCCCGAAGTCTTCGTTGTTTTGCAGGTACAGGCGTCCAGAAGTCAGTCTTTGAATTATAACTCTCCCGAAGGATATCAAAAAACCCCGAAACAGTCATCATTTCATTCAAGACTATGTTAGGTTTATTTGGGCCATGAGTAGTTTCAAGTTAGGTGAATGAAAGATTAGGTAAAATCAAGTATTTTTTAAATAGTACTTTATTTGAAATTACAGTTGTTAATGCAAAATAACAGTATTTGAATGCATAATAACAGTATACTTAATTAACGTTATTATCAGAAATAACATTGTTAAAATGCTTCCTTACAAAAAAAAAAAGAAATGTTAAAATGCAAAGTATCATTATGAAATAACGGAATCAAAATGCAAAATAAACATAGATGTATCTCAATTAACAGTAACAAAAGGACAAATAAACATAGATGTATCTCAATTCTCAAATAGAAGTACTATCATATACTTCAATACTACTATATGATAAATCAACCTAGTGAATTTTTCAAATACTACTATATGATAGAAGAATTTTTTTTTTTATTATTATTTCAAGACTGTTAAATAATAATAATGAATAAAGAGTAAGATGCCTCAAATTGTAGTATGTTAATGCAGAATAATTGTATTAAAAATACAATACAACAGTATATTCCGTCAAATTTCAGTATTAAAATGCATAATAAAAGTAGTTGTCTCAAATTGTTGGTAAATCCCACAAGTTTTGAACACTAAACTCATGGATATAAGATCATATTTCTTACCATTTTAATATCTTATATCCAATACTACAATTTAAGTTCTCTATATACACATAAATAAATATATACTTCCTCCGTTTCTTTATACTTGCAATACACTTTATCACGATATTTAAGAAAAATGGACCTCGTATAATATAATACACTTAAAATGGGGATAAGAGATTGTTAGGAGCATAATCAGGTGGGCCATGAACTTTAAAGAAAGATAATAGTACAATTTTCATCATAAAAACCTTTCTTTTATAATGATTTTAGAGAAGTGTTGCAAGTATAAAGAATCGGAGGAAGTATATCTTTAAGTAAGCAAAAAATATATAAAATAATTATATAGCTTGGAAAAATTGAGTAAAGAAGAATAACCTCAACAATTCCAAAACAATGAAGAATAATTCTCTTTAAATCTTATTTTTAACTAATATTATATCTTAAAGTAGCAATTCAGCGCAACACCCATACTACACACTAGCCGTTTGTTTTAAAACCAATGCGTAATGAGAATTTATTTTTAATTCACCCAATATTGATGGAAATCTCTCTTTGTTGTCAAACTTAATTCGGAGGATATTCCACGTAATTTCCAATAAACTTGGTAAAAACATGTAGAATATTCCACAATTATATAATTAACTTGTAAAATATATAGTTCCAAATCATCTTAAAGATAAAATATAAAGCGTGTCTCAAATTACAGTATGATAAAGCGGAATAACAGTATTAAAATGCATAATAACTGTATGCTCCCTCCGTTTTTTATTCTGCTTAATTTCATTGTAAGTCTTTTTTTGTTCTACTTAAATTTCATAAATTTTATTATGTTTTTTTTTCTTTGTATTCACCTTGTTCTTTATGTATATTTTTTTTGATACCGTACTACTTTTACTATGTTCCCCTTCATTCTATTTTTAGTATACTACTTTTACTCTTACCCCTTTAACAGTATTCTCTCTCAATTCACTTTGTTTTTACACAAATCCATTTTTACATTCTTAACATAAAAGAACGAAGGGGGAACTTAACATTACTATGTAGAACTAATATTGCTAAAATGTAAGGTATTAGTATCAAATAACAAAATTAAAATTGCTAATTAAACATAACTATCTATCAATTAACAATATACAAATGCAAAATAACCAAAGGTATGGTAAAAATAACAGTATTAAAATGCAAAAGAAAGTTGCTCCATTTCTTCTAGGTAAAAATGTCGATGCAAATTTATAACAAATAGTATCTATAAATTTTATAAATAACCATAAGTAAGTATATATTATTAGGGGTGAGCAAATCGGGTATCCGGTCAAAATTTTAGAAACCGGACTCGGAATTGGTTGGGATCGGGTCCTAAAACTCAAAATCGAAATTTGAATTGGTTCAACTAGGTCCCTAAATTTAGGAATGGAAATTGGAACCACCGGGTACCAGTTCCGAGTACCTACTTATGTATATAATTGTTAAAATATAATACAGATTATAATATTTAATTTGTTTTATCTTCATTTTTAGCGTATAATACTTATATGTATATATGCATTAAGCTATTTTATTTATGTTAGGTATTACTTTTTTTATTTTTTTTATTTTACTAATTAGTATCTTCAACATACATATATATATATATATTTAATTATATTTGGTTTAATATTATGTTGGGTAATTGGATAACCAACCGGTTCCAAGTCCGAAAAATTGAGAATTGTAATTGAAACCGGTTACAATTGGTTCCTTAATTTATCACCCAAAATTGGAACCATCGAATCCAATCTAATTTCGAACCCATCGATTCCCAACCAGTTCCGATTCCAATTCCGGGTATCCAGAATTTTTGCTCAACCCTATAAATAATAATAATTGAACATTAATAAGCTATGTATTAAAACGATTTCAACGAGTACCACGACTAGGAATTGGGCAACCCTCCAAATTGTTTGGAGAGTAACATGAATGAAAAAAAATTGTAACATTAATTGATTATACATTTAAGTACAGTAAAATAAAAGTTTTTGGCCAAATACTTTAGGACTTTTAGATCACAAAAAAAAAGTTTACATTAGATTAGACAATTTCATATCATAAACTCTTGATCTTACCACCCAAAAAAAAAAAATTAAATAAAAAAATAAATAATAATAATGTAACAAAAAAACTACATGATTTGTCATGTAATATTTTCAAATGGTTTTAATTGAACTTCAATTGCTCCGGACCCCATAAAAGTTCATTATTCCTCACTTAAACTCTTAACACACAATTAGATAGATCTTGATTTGTGTTGGCGATAATCAACTCAGTTTGAAGCTCCAGTCTACTAGATTGTGGTCCTCTTTGAATTCCCTGCAAAGCCCACAACCCAATCACGAGACATGCATTGACTTAAAAACCTTTTGTGCAAATTATATATGTAAAGAATAAACACAACAATTACCAACCCCTATTATATTTTCTATTAACAATGAAATCACATTAACACAGTCTAATCTTCTATTAACACAATCAAATATTCCTATACAATCAAAACTAGACATCGCATATCTTAGAATTCTTTCCCAACAGTCTTTGCAATATTTCAAGATTCATCAGACTGAAGGTCATCCTATGATTCTGATTACAGATTTGTATCAAACTATGCCAATCAACTAGACTCCATCACTGAACAGTGAGTATAAGGAACGTTCCAATTTCATTTCACTTCAATCCAACAAGAACGATCCTGTTCGTGACAAAGGTACAGTGCTTTCGCTCAAACCCATTCGTCAAAGGTAAATTTCATATAGATTAACCCAATACCGCGATACCAATACATCTAATAGGAAACAGTTTGATGATAATAAGAAGTTGACATAAAGAGTGTTAAAAGAAGAGCTAACATGAGGCTCCATGACAGAAGTCTTTACCAACATATTCTCAAAACACATGAAATCTGAGTAAAGCTAACAATATCAATATTAATATATTTCATTCCAAGCTATGCCTTAAGTAACTTGAACCGATCAGAAGTCAATTTACTTGGGTCCAATATCATCTAGAAAGCTTTAGATGATATGCAAAAGGAATAAGCCAATTATAAGAACAAGCAAATTATGCAAAGGAACAATCCAATTATGCAAGACAATCATAAGAAACTCAACCAAATTTCAATAACTTCACCAATAATAGATAAAAGAGCTTTGGGAGGTTGCTTTATTTTGGAATTCCTGGCCTATTCTTAAATCAGGTATATTATATGATAGCAGTAGTAACTTATTATGAATGAATTTCCTTTGCTCATTCTGATTTTAATCATCTAGTTTGTAATTAAGGGAGCACAATAGTGTTTTTCATGACATGATACCACAAATATTCCGTGGCTCTTCTCTAACAAAGATTCATGAATTGAGTTTCTCACTCCCCCTCCTCTTCCCTTTCTTAAGGACGCACTTGTGCAAGAAGAACATGTAATCACACAACATAGCTCAAGGAGGAGAGGAATCTATGTTTGCGTATTCATCATAATCATCATAAAGATACCCCATACAGGCAACACTCTCTTTTTGCTTGAACCAAGTATATAGAATCTATTTCTCCAAATTCTTTGTAGGTTTTTAACAGATGTTCTGCCATCTTATCAAAATTGATATAGTATTTATTTTGCTGACCTTTAATGGCTATAAGAGCTCAGCCAAACAATTACACTGATTCATGCAAGCAATTATACTCAATTACGCAAGACAATTATGGCTATTATATAATCAAGCCAATTATGAAAGTTTTCTCAAATGAGCAATTACACTAATTCAACACAACCAAGCAACTACACTAATTAAACACAACCAAGCAATTACAAAAACTCAACCAAGCACTTATAAGAACTCAACCAAGCACTTATAAGAACTCAACCACACACTTATAAGAGCTCAGCTCTCTTTCAAGACAAATATCAAGCTGAAGATCAAAACGATTATCAACAAATTATATGTAGAATCTGAAAAGCCAATTATGCAAAATTAAAAACTACCTCCTCCGATCCATATTCACAAAAATGTATTAAATCTTGTTAAAGACCAACCTTTAATACAACACCGCTCCATCGCCGTCCTTTCACCCAAAAATTTGAACAAATAAACTAACCTTTTCAACAATCGCACGTCCTTCGACCTCCCTTCCGCCCCTTCCACCCCTTCGACCTGCAAAAAAAACCCTAATTAACATAACAAATAACTATTTTTTGGAAATAATTCATACATACAGCTTCAGGTGTTTACTTGACATCGTAATAGGCTTAGTTTACTTCAACACCTTCGATCTTTACTCACAAACGGAAAGTTCAAACTTAGCCACAACACCTTACGAAACACTACGATTCAGCTTTTCACAACTACTTTTACCAAAATTGGAGACTTACACCAGGATGAACTCAACCAACATCAACAAACTCGACAAAATTCGATAATTTCCACAGCTCTTTAGCTAGGTTTTCGCAATTTTTTCCGGCGAGAGATTTCCGGTGGGGAACCTTAGAGAGAGTTTTTTTTTACAGCAGTAACTATGAATGGAGATAAGAGAGAGCTTTTTTACAGTCAGTAACAAGTTATGACTTACTGCAAGATTTTTCAACGAAATGACGATTTTGCCCCCAGGTATTGGACACACATGTCCATACCGGGTAGCGGTTCATCACGCCTCGTACAAACATCCATTTAACACTTGCCCTGACCTAAAAAAAGCATTTTAGTGGAGAAATTTATTTTTTATCACAAGTACATACTCCCTTCGCCCACAATTATCTGCAACATTTGCCATAAATGGATGCTCTCTATTATCTGCAACAATTTATTTTTTTCCTCTTTTAGTAAATTTTTAACATCAAAATGTCAACCTTACCCTTACTTAAAACTTTTAACTTTGTTTACAATTTGTTAATTACACTGACTTAAATTCTAACTATCTAACTCACCCTAATGATTCCCACCAAAATATAACCCCCTCCCCTCTTGTCTCATCAGCAACCTTTCATCTCCCAACCACCACATTCAATGAACTGCATTGAATTGGCCTTGAAGATGCAGCCCAGATTGATTCATCTTCAGAAGAATTCTCCAGTTCATTCTAACACCTCCTCTCTCCCCTCTTCTCTCTCCACTTCTTCGTTTGTTGTTCTTCCCATTTGCTCTGCGAAACCCTAACTCCAATTTCTTCATCTCTCTCTGAAAAAATGAATAACAATCCAGATCTGAACGAGTCCCCTAATGCCTCACCCCCGAGAGGCACACTGAACCTTCGTTTACTCGGTACAAGTTGCAGCGAGGAACTGGGATCTTGAAACCAATTCGTCGGTGCTCTTCCTCCTTTTCCAGATTCACCCATGGAAAAATAGGAGCGAAACTCGTTGAGAACTTGGGAGCGATGAAGAAAAGGAAGAGGGTAGAAGGAGGTTATGGTGATTCCTGACTTCCCGGAGGGTTGAGGACAGATCTAGCGAAGAATGGGGTCCAGAAGGAGCCAGTAGTGGTTGTGGAGGTTCCTGACTCTCCGAAGGAGGTGACTGCGGTCTTCTCTGACCCTCCAACGGCTCCAGCCACCTCTGGCTCCGCTAGTGGGAGGAAAAGGTCCAGATCTGTGTTTACAGGGGACTATAGTGAGTGGGACCCTGATTACATGACCTATCTAAGGGACAAATACCCTCATGACTTCCCTCCCACAAACTGATCTTGCAGCGTAACTATTACTAAACCCTAATTTTGATTTTAGTTGTTTTGATTTAGCTTTGCCTTGTTTAAATGGTTGTTGTTGGTGCTTATCATTGTCGAAACACATGTGAAGTGTGCATGTGTGAGTTCTTACAATTGTTTGTTGCTGGATTATGATGCTTGATTGTGTTGTTTTGGAGGTTGGATTATGTATTCTTCTATATATGACGCTGGAATATGTTGGATGGTTGTTTGTGTACACTGCTTGTTTTTGTTTATGTATGCTTGGTTATATTATGTTGGATTGATGTTGATGGATTATGTTGGTCTGTGTTGGATTTGCTGGGTGCTTGTAGTGTTGGAATGGCCAAGGGAATGCATGGTTGATGGATGATGGGTTATGTTGGATGGTTGTTTGTGTATAGTCCCACTTGGATGTTGCTTAGTAGTGCTTGCAAGTCAGTGGTTGTGCCTTTCTGTATGAGTCCCCCATAAAGTGTTTTGTGTGTGAACAAATTCCAAATGATGAAGGGGCTCACTTTGAGTTGGATGTGTAGGTTTGTTTTGCTCCAATAACTGCCTTTTAACTCTTGTTGTTGAGGTAACAACCTACAACATGCCACTGAAACAAAAGCAAACTCCCTGATGTAATTCATTTTTCAACATTCATCCTAATATTCATTCATTACACTTTAAAAACTTACATGTTCACAAACCCTAAACCTAATCATTCATTACATGACTGCTTGAAAATAAGAAAGTTTATCTACCAAAATACACATAACCAAATCATTATAAGAATCAACAAAAAAAAAAAAGTTGCTTACTTAACACAAAAACCAGTTGTGAGTCCATATTTGGTTATGTGTGGAAGTCATGTTGTCATTGAATGATGGTGTTGTACCTAGTCTACATCAACCTCTGTCTCCATGTAGTCTGCATTGTGTTGATTAGTTGGAATAAAAAGAGTGTTGAGGTGCTCAACTGCTTGTTGAATGAGTCCCCTTTCAACTTTCAAAAACTCAAGAAGAAGACCTAGGTTGTCCAACCTTTTCTTGCCCATACGAGGTGGATTGAAGTTATTACCCCTTCTTTTTCTAGAATCTTTTTCATTACTCCTTACAAAGTGATCCATGAGTACTTGTTGAGTATTGGATCAAACCATTCATAAGCCTCATACACTTTCTCTATTAATTCATCAATTTTTGTGGGAAATGACTGGTATTGCAAGGACTGAATAACCTTGAACAAACTAAGGTCCAAAACATTCAGATTTGGAGATTGTGCTGGCTGAAACACCATTTGAATGTTGAACCCATTTGCTGTACATGTTGCAATGAAGTCATCATCCATTGGAATTTGATGTGGCTTAGCATTGTCCCATTGAATGAATATGTCCTCAGACAAAATATGATGCCATTGCCTGTGTAGTGCTCGAATGATGTTAGTCATGAGCATTTTCCTGATTTCTTCTTTGGTCACACTCTGCACAGCCTTTATCTCCATGACCCTTGTGTTTCGGGGTTTTCTGATGTCCTGCGGGAGAGTTACAATTCCGAGACTGGAACCGGACGCCTGTACCTGCAAAATAACGGAGACTCCTGAGAGCTCCGCCTCCAACGGTCAAGTTAGTACCTGATTAAGGAGTAATTAATACGGAAATTAAAGTAATAAGATCTCTCTAGGTGAGAGTGTTTAATGTTGGTAATCTGCGTCGTTAGCGAGATTAGCCGGTTATTAGTGTTCCGTAATGTTTCTGTTCTTCTCTTGATTTCTTGATGTTTTCTTGACTTCTTAATTAATGAGGATTAATTAAGTATTTATAGCCTTGAGAAGCGTGCCACTCTCTAGGTTTAGGGTAAACCTAGGGCTGACCGGGCCTCTAGACAGGATTGGGCCTTGATGGCCGGTTTTCCCATTTGGCATGGGTGGACACGTGGCGTGCCTCGATTGGTCCGTAGAGGACGTATCTGTGATTGACACGTGGCAGGCTCCTATTGGCCTTCGTGAAGGACACGTGGCGGAACCTGGTTGGTCCACTTGTCAGACGGTGATTGGTGGATAAAAATCCCCTAATCATTTGCCCCTCACAGGTGGCACGTGACTGGTCACGTGTCGCCTGTGACAGGTGTCGCACGGTGACAGGCGACGGCCTGCTACAGGTGTCACCTTGCAAACGGCCGAGAGATTTTCCCGCCCAAATTTTGAATTTGGAAGCGACCTTTCGCCTTCTCACCTTGCCTATATAAGGAAGTGCTGACTTCGGTCATTTTCACATTTGAGAACTTTGCGAGAACATTCGGACCCCTGAACTTGCTCTGACATTTCGGACCTTTTCTGCCTACCGCCTGTTCTGACAAGCCGACTGCACCGGACTTCCAGAACTTCCTCAACCGTCACTCGTTCAGGTAACTCAGTTCTCTTACTCTTAATTTTCTTTTTATTTTTTGAAATGGCACCACGGAAGCACACGACACGACCTAAGTTAGTGATCAGCCGGTCACCGGGGACGGCTGAATCTAGGACTAGGAGTGCCGCCTGCCCTTTTCTGGACCCATCTTTGCCCTTTATACAAAGTCCGACTGTATCTGTGTCTATGCAGAACGTGATGGCCAGAACAAAACAGACTGCTATGATATCAAACTCAGACGGCTCCTCCCAAAGGGTGCTCATTAGTGAAACATCTGACCAGGCGCCAGATGTAGAATTGAAACGAGGCGGCTGCCAAGCCGACAGTTCTGAGAGAGGGGCCAAGGTGGTCCCTTCCCATCTTACCGTTGACATGTCTAATTTTCCTCCTGCTCCTTCTAAGGGAGAGGAGGCGGGCCCCTCTGGGAGAGGGGAGGAGTCGTCCTCTTCGGACTCGTCAGAGGACGAGTCCGAGTCCAGCTCTTCTGGCCACAGTTCTCCAGGCTCAGAAGAAAGACATAGCCGCCTACAAGAGGCGAGACTTTCTCATGCAGTTGAGAAGGGGGACAATTGGGCGGAGCCGTCCGCCTCTTACAGGGAGGAAAACGCCCCCTACTACTGCATGGTACCCCGGGGCCGGATCGCAACCATGCAAGACAAAGTGGAGAGCTTTATTGCTAACCACAGAATGGGCCCGAAATTTTTACTGTTCGTGCCGGATCCAGAAGACACTGTCGTCTGGCCGGCTGGTACCAGCTATGATGACGGCTGCTTTGGCTGCTATGTGGCGGCCATCAAAGCTGGACTGCGCTTCCCATTACATCCGGCTGTTCAGCGGATTTTAGATGGGTATGATTTGGGGTTATGGCAGTTAGCCCCCAACTCTTGGGTAAACGTACTCGGCTATGCGGCCGGGTGCGAAATGTACGGGGTGGAGCCAAGCTTTGAGGCTTTCGCCCACATGAACTATCTCAGCCGGACCCCTAAGTCGGGAGGTACCGGCTGGTATCAATTAACAAGCCATAGGGGTTACCTCATGACGAGAGGTAAGGCGAACAAATGGAAGGATTGGCGGAACACCTTCCTTATCATTGAGGGTTCAGACACGGAGCTGAACCAACGTTTTAACAAGTGGAATAGGGATCCGCCTCTTCTCGCAGGCGGCCGCAGCATGCCGCCTGTTCCCCCAAAGGCTAAAAGAGAGATCCTAGACAGAGGACTCTTCAAAGTAGAGACTAGGGTGAACTCTACTTCTGGGGTACGAGAGCAAGTACCCCTAAACTGCGTCCCGAGCTTCAAGTGGCTCTATGACGAGTACTTTTTGGCCGCCTGTGGCCTCAGCAGTCGGTGCTCTAGAGGTAGCCGGCCTGACAAATACTCTGTTTTATTCACGCCTTGTTTACTTGGGATCTTTACTAACTTTGCTGTTTATTTTTTGCAGCTGACGCCATGAGTAAAATAACAGCATCCAAGACTGCGGCGGCCATGTTGCGGGCCTCTCTCATGCAACAGTCTTGTGCCGATTCCCCCAACAAGGGGGCACCCTTGGTAAGCTTCGAAAACTCTTCCTCTTTTAGGAGTTGTCTTATGCATATACTAACTCTTTTTGTTTTCAGTCTGGCACTCCAAGAGCTTCTTCCTCGCAACAGCCGGACCCCAAGGCCCGGAGGACGACTGTTGCAAGTTCTCCTGGGTCTTCCAGGAAAACAGTGGCGGCTGAGAAGCAGCCAGCCACTTCTTCTAAAACCCCGGCGGGGCCGCCTAGAAGTATGGACAATCATTTGTAAAAACTTTCACACTTGCTTCCTTCTTGACTAGGTCTAACTTGCTTTTTTCTTACGCTTGATGCAGCCGGCCCTCAGGGGCTTGACTTGGTTGAGGTAGCCAAGTCCATGGTCAAAGTAGTTCCTCCATCTGAAAGGGAGGCGGTCAGGGGTGCCGGCACCCTTGACCTTGATGGGATTTCAGGGGTCCTTGCTGAGGTATACTTAGCATATTTTTGAGTATTTGAGTTCCAGGACGCCTGTTATCTTTTTGTTTGGAAACTGACGCCTGTTTTTTTTTTTTTTTTTTTTTTTTTTTTTTTTTTTTTGTACTTAGGCCCTGCTCCGAGTCAACAGCCTTCGCAAGCCGATTGATCGGAAAAACAAAGAGGTAAAGGCCGCAAAAGCTATGGCCGCCTCCAGCTGTGATAAGGCAATGTTTCAAATTGCCCAAAATGAAGTACTGACCATTGATATTCTTTATTATCAGGCGCAGGCTACCGCCGCTGTTCGGGCTCAGTTAGAGGCGGCCCAGAAGAAGATTGACGAGCTGGAGGCGACCGTCACAAATCTTAAGGCCGAGCTGAAACCTCTTCGCCAAAAAATGCACTCTTACGAAGCCATGGAGAAATCTTTGGCCAACGTAAAAGAACGCCTGGTGAGCCAAGAGAAGAGTCTTACCCAAGAGCTCTCGGAAAAGGCCGAGCAAGAGAAGAAAGAGCTCGTCCGGGAGATGGTGGAAGACTCCGCTCAAATCCAGCGCATGACCTGGGGCCGCCTGTTCCCCAGTGCCGACTTTGCCTCATGGGAAAGAACGTACCGCCAGTGTTCGGAAACATATAATCAAGAGATCCTGGCGGCTGCTGAAGAAGAGGCATTGGGAGATGCGTTGGAGGAGGAGGAGCAGCCGGTTGTGGCGCTTGTGCCACTTGGGGGTAAGGCATCAAAAGATGGTGCAGCTGAAGCCGAGTCCAGCAAGAAGAGTGCTGACCAGGCGGCAGCTGCTAATACTGAACTGCCCCCTTCTTAAGCTTAATGTGTTTTTTCCACGGCCTGCGTGCCGTTTGCTTTGTATTTACCCGGCCAGGGGGCCGGGGTTTTGAATATTTTGCTGGTCTTTAATGACCGGCTTATTTTTAATCAAATTTTTGTTTTGATTCAAATTTGTCTAAGTATTCCATATCTAATATCCCATCGTTCACTAGACCGACTGTTGTGTATGGCCGAACGTTGCAGACAGGTACAAAAGTAAGTACGCCGCCTATGCCCCTGGACGACTGGTTGTCTGTTTCCAGGATAGACGATCAGTCGGCCATTTATTCAATCGGTATTCGAACTCTTTATTCAATCGGTCTGACCAAGTAAATAGTATTACCTAGTCGCCAAGGAATTCAGTAAGTAGGATAACAAGCGGCGGGTACCGGTTGTTTCCCTTTATTGCCAATGTTGGCTTTTAACTCGTAATTTGTTAACCTAGCAAGAGTAGTGGTTGAGAGCCCTTGTTTATTAAAAACAGGTGGACGACTCATACCTTTTAGGCTCCATACTAAGTTTGAGTGACTATTAAGTTAACATTGGAGTTAGTCTTCGTCACAATCTAGATTGAGTAGTAGAGGTACCAGGCGGCGTAGGCCGGCTAGACCCCTTGATTCGCCAATGTTTGTTGGCTATTAACTCAATAGGTTACCTAGTAGGAATAGGGGTTTGAGTGCCCTTGTTTGTTTAAAACAGGCGGACGACTCAAACTTTTTAGGTTCCATACCAAATTTGAAGGAGTGACTATGAGTTAACGTTGGAGTTACTCAGTCGCCGTCACTTTTGTTTGAGAAGTAGAGGTACCAGGCGGCGTAGGCCGGCTAGACCCCTTGATTCGCCAATGTTTGTTGGCTATTAACTCAATAGGTACCCCCTGCATTTATCCCAAGTAATACAGGCGGTCATCTGACTCAGATGTCAACTGCTACCACTGGTTTGGTTAGTGATAGAGTTATCCTTGTCTCAAAAACGGCTACGTGGTTGCCCTTGGGGACAGTCGTATAGGTGCCGTGTAATTAGTTTATAGAACAATGTTCCACCCAAAAGGGAGCTGCTCTCTGCGACGAATTTCATCCGGAGGGATGCCGTCGGACGCCTGCTATGATGTTGGGACAGGTCGTATTAGATTTGTAGATTTGATCAGGTGGCTTGGCGCCTGGTCTGATCATTCGGCCGGTGGCCTTGGTAAGTTCTTGGTGAACGTAGGTGGTAAGTAAAAGAAGGGTAGCCGCCTGTTAGACACAGGGTCGGCCAGGCCCTAATCTTTTTAGCTAAGTATTTTGAGTTAAATACTCAATGGAGAGTAGCCGACTGTAAAGGAACAGACGGCATGCCCCTCTGAAGATAGAGTGAAAAACTCAATGGAGAGTAGCCGACTGTAAAGGAACAGACGGCATGCCCCTCTGAAGATAGAGTGAAAAAACTCAATGGAGAGTAGCCGACTGTAAAGGTACAGACGGCATGCCCCTCGTAATACAAAATTGAATAGTAAGTGAAAACTTTATTAAGTAGCTCTTTACTTTACATCATTCAGAAGAAATATTTTTTAAGGTTATCTACATTCCAAGTTCGAGGCAACGGTTGTCCGTCTGGTGTTTCCAGACGGTAGGTACCGTCCCTGACTTCCTCATAGATTCGGTAGGGTCCTTCCCAGTTGGGAGTTAGTTTGCCAGACTCATTAGCCCTACCAACTGCTTCCATTTTTCTAAGTACAAAGTCCCCTACTTTGAGTGGACGCCTGTGTACTTTTTTGTTGTATGATCTAGTCATTCTCAGACGATAGATCTCATGGCGCAAAACAGCATTGCCCCTCTTTTCAGGAAGTGAGTCTAATGCCAGGCGCATGGCTTCCCAGTTTGCCTCTTCGTCATATAGCATTACTCGAAGAGTCGGCTCGTAGTGTTCTATTGGAAGAACAGCTTCCGCACCATAAGTTAGGAGGAATGGAGTTTCTCCAGTCGCCCCTTTTTCAGTCGTCCTAATGGCCCAGAGAACATGTGGTAGTTCATCCGCCCATAGGCCGCCTGCTCGTTCAATCTTTTTCTTGAGACCGTCTGAGATGATTTTATTAAAGGCTTCTACTTGGCCGTTTGCTTGTGGACGGCCGACAGATGCAAAGTAGTGTGCAATTCCTTGGTCTCCCAACCAGCTTTTGAGAACAGGCGTCTCAAATTGGGGACCATTATCAAAAACCATAGACATGGGAACCCCGAACCGAGTGATGACGTTTTTCCAAATGAATGAAATTACATCTTTCGTCTTGATTCCCTTTACAGCCTCCGCCTCTACCCATTTAGTGAAGTAGTCAACGGCAACCAGTATATACCTTCTGCCGCCTGTAGCAGGCGTATATGGACCTAGAATGTCCATGCCCCACTTAGCAAACGGTAGTGGGCTGTGAATGGTAGTGAGGTCAGTAGCCGGACGGTGAATTAATTTGCCAAACCTTTGGCACTTGTCACATTTTTTCACCATCTCCATTGCATCTGCTTCCAAAGTAGGCCAAAAGTAGCCCTGCCGCCTTGCCCTTTGAGCAAGCATCCTACCACCTATATGGGAAGCACAGAAACCAGAGTGAAGATCATCTAGTATCTCTCGTCCCTTTTCAGGAGTAACACACTTTAAGAAGGGTTGAAGGTACCCCCTCTTGTGAAGTTCTCCCTGTATCATTTCAAAACAGGAGGCTCGTTTTTTCAGTGCTGCCGCCTGTTGAGGATCATCCGGCAGTGTACCGTTTGTCAGATATGCCCTGATTGAATCCATCCAGGTTGAGCTTCTGTCTAGGATTCCAATAGGGTTTTCCTCGATGCTTCTCTTCTCCATTACTTCCCAAAAAACAGTTCGAGGAGTATCGGAGGAGGCGGATGATGCTAATTTTGACAGTGCATCTGCCTGGTTGTTTTCTGATCTCGGCACTTGGATCAGATGGAAATCCTCAAGGGAGTCGACTGCTTGTCGGACCGCCTGTAAATACTTGATCATGGCCGGATGGGTTGCTTCGTATTCGCCATTGTACTGACTCACTATCAATTGTGAATCAGAACAGGCGTCTATTTTTCTTGCCCCTGCCGCCTTGCACATGCGGATCCCGGCTAGTAAAGCTTCATATTCTGCCTCATTGTTTGAAGCCTGAAAACTGAAGCGTAGAGCATACTCGAACCTGTCGCCCTCTGGAGATTGACATACGACGCCTGCTCCACAACCATTTGAAGTAGAGCTTCCGTCCACATATACCTTCCAGACTTGGTCTGGAACTTGAGAGTCAGGAGGACGAGTCATCTCTACAATAAAGTCAGCAAAGGCTTGCCCCGTCACTGCTTTTCTAGGCTCGAAAGTAACTTCGAGGCTCTGTATTTCTATGGCCCATTTGATCATTCGTCCTGACGACTCCATGATGGTAAAGGGCCGCTTGATTGGTTGGTCGGTATACACGACGACTGCATGTGCCAAAAAGTAGGGCTTCAATTTTTTAACAGCCATGAAGAGTGCAAGACCAAATTTCTCCACTAGGGGATACCTCAACTCGGCATTTTTCAGTACGTGACTGACAAAGTAGACCGGGAGCTGACAGCCGTCCCTTTCAGCAAGGAGCACAGCGCTTAACGCATGATCAGAGACGGCCAGGTACATGTAGAGATCCTCTTTGGGCAAAGGGCTGACCAGCCTCGGCAAGGAATGCAAGTGAACCTTTAATTTCTGGAAGGCGGCCTCAGCATCCGGCCCCCATTCAAACCTTGCCTTTTTCTTAATTGCCTGGAAAAAGTATAGGCATTTGTCGCCTGATCGGCTTAGGAATCTCCCCAAGGCCGCCAGACAACCTGTTAACTTCTGAACCTCTCGGATGGTACGAGGCGACTGCATGTCAATGACCGCCTGCACCTTCTCAGGGTTCGCCTCTATTCCTCTCTGATTGATAAGGAATCCGAGAAATTTCCCAGACTCAACTCCAAATACACATTTCTTGGGATTGAGCATGACATGGTGCCGCCTGAGTGTGGCGAAAGTTTCTCGGAGGTCCGTCAGATGATCTTTCTGAAGTTTAGTCTTGACAATCATATCATCAATATATGCCTCGACGTTTCTCCCAATCTGATCAAAGAACACTGTGTTTATCATTCGTTGGAAGGTAGCAGGGGCATTCTTAAGACCAAACGGCATGACCGTGTAACAGTATAACCCCTGATCAGTGACGAAGGCCGTCTTCTCCTGATCTTTCTTCCATAAAGGAATTTGATGGAAACCAGAATAGGCGTCCATAAAACTCATCAAGGCATGGCCGGCTGTTGAGTCGACCAGGTTATCAATTTTAGGCAGAGGGTAACTGTCTTTGGGGCACGCCTTGTTTAAGTCTGTGTAGTCTACACACATTCGCCAGGTGCCATTCGGCTTTTTAACAAGCACCACATTTGCAACCCAGTCCGGGAAGTAACATTGCCGAATGAACCCTGCATCAAGTAATTTTTTAACTTCGGCGGCTGCCGCCTGACTTCTTTCTTCGCCATGGTTCCGCTTCTTTTGCCGTACCGGCTTCTTTTTCGGATCCACAGCGAGTTTATGTACTGCCAGATCAGGACTAATGCCTGGCATTTCATGGACTTCAAATGCAAAGATGTCCTTGTATTCTTTCAATAGATTGTGAAAGTCGTCACCAAGGTTTCTCAGAGCAGTCGTCCCAACTTTGACTGTTCGGTCAGGACGTGAGTCGTCTAAGATCAGGTCCGCATGCTCACCAGCCGGCTGAGGGCGGAACTCATCCGGCCGCTCCTCTGCCAATGATTGCTATTTTCTTGCTTTTCTTGCGGACTCTGTCTGGGACGCCTTTCTCTTTTTGTCGCCTGTTTCTTGAACAGGCGCACTCCCCTTGACATTGTCAAGGTCTGTTTTTTCTCCACTTGACCCAGTGGCCATAACAGTGGGCTTGACATCCGAGAGATAGCACTCTCGGGCCATCCTCTGATCTCCCCTTAGGGAGCCGACTGTTCCATTATCCCTCTCAAACTTAAGCAGCATAAGAGACGGGATTATAACAGCCTTGGAATTATTCAGGGTTGGTCGACCCAGAATCATGTTGTAGGCCGAGAGTTCCTCTACTACTAGGAACCGGACTACCATGTGTCGTCCCTCCCCTTTTTCGCCCAGGCGAATGGGTAAATCTACTCGTCCCAGTGGGTGGACGACTCCTCCTCCAAACCCTATTAAAGGGTGGGAGGCCGGATGTATGCAGTCCGTCTGATATTTCAGTTTTGACAGACATTTGCTGCTGATGAGATCTGAGGAGCTCCCGGTATCTATGAGGATTCGGCCAACTCTCTGGTTGGCCACTTTACATTCAATAACGAGAGGGTCGTCATGCGGCCCCCTTACCCCTCCTAGATCCTCTTCAGTGATGACAATCTCAGGAAATGTATATTTGGACGGCCGTTCTTGGTGAACGGAATTTACATCTAACCGCCTTATATTATCTTTGTTGCCCCTAATAGTGGGGCCGCCTCCTGAGAAGCCGCCTGCAATGGTGTAGACGACTGCATCATCTGTATCGGAACTGTCGGCCTGTTGATTCTTTTTGGCCGACTGCTTTTTTGAGGAAGTGTTCCCCGTAGATTTTTTGACATAAGTGTCAAGATCACCTTGCTCAGCCAAGCGGTCTAGGTACCGCATGAGACTGATGCAGTCATTGGTGTGATGACCAACGTCATCATGATAAGCACAGATTTTGTCTTGGTTCCGGTTGTTTGCAGAACCCTTCATGGGGAGCGGCTTCTCAATTGAGAACCGTCCCTTTATTTCTTTTAGGATAAACTGGTTATCCTTGTTAAACACATACTTTGGGGAGTATGGTTTGAATTCTTTTTTCTTTTTCTGGGCCGGCTGTTTAGAGGAATCAGCCGCCCAGACCTCTTTTCTTTTCTCATCTTTATTAGACGACTGTTTCTGTCGTCCCTCTCTTTTGTCGAACCTTTTCCCGTCCGACTGTTTTATCGTACACAGATCAGTTGCCTGTATATAGGCTTCTGCTTCAATCAAGGCCTCTTGAAGAGTCGCCACCCTTTTTCGAACTAAATCAAATTTGAAGGTAGACCCGTCTTTGAGACCTCTAAAAAAGTCAGTATAAGCTACCTCATCCGGTAACCCTTGAATCTGTATTCTCATCAGGTTGAACCGCCTGATGTAAGAACGAAGCCCCTCCTTCTCGCCCTGCTGAATTGTTCCCAAATCAAGGGTCGTTTTCTTCGCAGGGATGTTCATAGCGAAGTTGGAGGCAAATAAGTAAGCAAGCGTCCTGAAGCTGTTTACACAACCAGTCGGCAGGTTGCCGAACCATTGCTGTGCGATTCCCTTGAGAGTCGCTGGGAAACACTTGCACCAAGTGGGATCATCCAACCCTTGAAGGTACATCAGGTTGGTGAATGCCATCAGATGGTCTTCTGGATTAGTAGTGCCGTCATAGGCGCCTACTAGTACATTTTTTACTTTGGCTGGCTGAGCGGCTTCAGTAATTTCCTTGGAGAAGGCCGACGGCTGTTCACCAAGTCTAAGCAACCGTAGCTGCCAGTCCATAGGTTGGACGTTTTTTGCTGCAGGTCCACCAAATGGAGGTGGCTGCATAAAATACTGTTGTTGCGGCACAAATGGTAAGTTTGGTACCGCCTGGGCACTATGAAAGCCGGACTGACGGGAGGTGCCGCCTGACTGACTCTCATGGTACGACTGAGTATGCCTCATCGAGGCATTTCACAAACTGTCTTGAAAATTTGAAGTAGAAGCCGACTCTGACAATCGGTCACTCTTCTTCTGCTCTAGCAGTAGCCGAGCATCTGTGAACGTTTGCTTTGACCCGTCCGCCTGAATATGACGAACCGGTTTCCTGTTTCCCGTAGGATAACGGAATTTTGTGAAATCAAGAGCAAGTGGCTCCCGCTTCTTGGATTTAGGATGAGGAGTCGCCTCTCGCCCTTGAACTGGCTTCCTCTTCAGTGAAGTGGAAGGTTTTTTGGCCGACTGCTCTTTGACTGAAGCAGGCGGCTTTTTGTTGATCAACTCTTGAATCTCTCCCTTGAAATCCCTCATGAAGGTCATGAGTTCGTTCCTTGTGATGGGAGCAGACCCATCAGTCGGCTGTTGCCGAGCAGGCGGTGCGCCTGCTGGCTCGCTTCCTGTTTGAAGATGCTCCCGTTCCCTCCTTTCGGTATGACGGGTACGTCGGGCCCTTAGGGTCCCGTCTGGAGCTGTATGAGTTTCCACTTCAAATTCACTTTCGGTATCATGGTCCGACTGAACTTGAGGGTCGTCTAGGGGACGCCTCTCTTCTGGAGTCGGTACAGAATTGGATGCCATCTCTGAAGTACTCTCCCCACAGACGACGCCAAATGTTTCGGGGTTTTCTGATGTCCTGCGGGAGAGTTACAATTCCGAGACTGGAACCGGACGCCTGTACCTGCAAAATAACGGAGACTCCTGAGAGCTCCGCCTCCAACGGTCAAGTTAGTACCTGATTAAGGAGTAATTAATACGGAAATTAAAGTAATAAGATCTCTCTAGGTGAGAGTGTTTAATGTTGGTAATCTGCGTCGTTAGCGAGATTAGCCGGTTATTAGTGTTCCGTAATGTTTCTGTTCTTCTCTTGATTTCTTGATGTTTTCTTGACTTCTTAATTAATGAGGATTAATTAAGTATTTATAGCCTTGAGAAGCGTGCCACTCTCTAGGTTTAGGGTAAACCTAGGGCTGACCGGGCCTCTAGACAGGATTGGGCCTTGATGGCCGGTTTTCCCATTTGGCATGGGTGGACACGTGGCGTGCCTCGATTGGTCCGTAGAGGACGTATCTGTGATTGACACGTGGCAGGCTCCTATTGGCCTTCGTGAAGGACACGTGGCGGAACCTGGTTGGTCCACTTGTCAGACGGTGATTGGTGGATAAAAATCCCCTAATCACCTTGCATCTCTGTTCTTGCTTTTCTTCTTAGCCCTTTACTGGTAAGTGAATGGAAAAATTCCATACTTACCATCATGTAGCATATTGCCACTTATGTCATATAGGGGTTTACCAATCATCTCCACGAACATAGCCTTAATCTTGTATCTCTTGGACTGCTAACATCTGTATGGGTTTTCTTCCTTTGGTAAGAGGTAGAACCTCATTGTTTCTGAGTTTATATAGAACCATTTTTCATCTATGTGTATAACCTGTTGCATATCCATGAAAGTTGGATCTCCAACTACTGGAATAGGGTGAATATGGGCTAATGCCCACTTGAGTCTAACCACTTTGTGATTTGATGTGAGTGTTGGATGGTTGGTGCTTGTATGTGTTCTTAATCTGCCCTTTTTCTTCAAGCTATGGAGAAATCCATGTGAAACTTTTAGAGCAGCTGCATAACTCCTCTCTGTTGTCCTTTTGTATAAAGGCACTGATTGCAAGTACTCATCAGAAATAAGTCTGGGTTTGGGAACAGTTTTCCCTAATTGTTTGCTTCTGACATCAATCACATTCCCTTGTGCTATACTTTGCTTTACAAACTGGAAGACCCTCAGTGATGTGCTTCTATGAATGCCATATTTTCTTACCATTTGTGACAAACACCCCCTGGGTAGTTCCCCACCATGCATGTGCAGTAGATAGTCATCAACCATTTAGCGTTTCTGCTGCCCAGTTAATTGCTTTCTACTTGTTGGCTGTGCCTCTGCCTGTTCTTCCTCTTCACTGCTGTCCCCCTCAGTTTCATCATCTATGCTGTCAGCATCTGTGTTGTACTCAAATGGTCCCTCATTTAGCAGTTGGTCTATGTCAAAAAAATCCTGATCAAAGTATGCTTCCATGTGTACGTTATGTGTCCCTTTTTCCTTGATTTTGCAGATTTGAAGGAAGGTGATGAAGTTTTTTAGCTGCTGTTGTTTTTTGAAGTGGTGATGAAGCTGAACCCTAATGCTGCCCTTAGTGTAGGACTAATTCTAGTGTAGGCAGTACATATTTTGACTAGCGAAACTTGTAATTTATGGGGTTTATTTTTTGAAGAAACTTGAATGCTTTACTCAATGCCCATGGTGGGTGATGAAAGCCTGATTTTGGACAATCAATATTGTATGCCTTTTATGTTAGACACCTTATGTTTGAATGTGTTGTGAATTTTGAATGTTTTGTCAAATGTCAATTGTGGGTCAAAGTTTTGGTTTTGGGGGGAAAACAGAATTTTGGGAAAAAAAAAAATTGATTTTCAGGTGAAACTTGAAAATGGGGGAAATTTCAGAATTTTGGGTGACATTTGGGTGGAAATCTGAAGTTTGGGTGCAAAAATCTAGGCAATTAGCCTTTATCTATTATTCTAAAAATACATGTCTAATTCTTTTATTGAAATATGATATCGGTTTAATCTAATCTTAGTACTTTTTTTTTATTATAGGAGAGATATCTCAATTACGATACTGCAATACAGGAAAGATTTTGCCAAAAAATTTAGGCAATTAATCCTTTTTCTAATATTTATACGCAATTAATTCTCTATCTAAAATTTTACTTTTTGAGTATGAATGACTAACTTGAGATTTCATGTAATCTATTTTGTAGTTTGTACTTCTCTGCAAATGGGGGCTACAAATGGTAACAATGAAAGTGGCCCGGTGCAATTTTGTTAAATTAGGCCCTTAAATCATTTTTTTTGAAGAAAAATATGTTACTAAATTAAAAAATTGGGGCCCTTTTATAGTAGTTTCACTTAGGGGGCCTGTGCGATCTGTTTAGGGTAAAAATACCCCAGTCCATGTGGACCAGTTGCATGCTAACACGTGTCACCCTCAGTTCAGAACCTCTCCTCTGACGACACGTGGCAGTCCAAGTCATGAAAGGGGAGTTGATCCTCAAACCCTATAAATAGGGAGAGATCCGAGAGAAAACTCTTTACATTCCGCACTTTTAACTCCGTCCGTACGCATACTAACTTGATCGTTGGAGGCGGAACTCCACCCAACCGGAGTTTCCATGGTTTTGCAGGTACAGGCGGTCGGCATCCATTCTTGGAATTGTAACTCTCCCGAGGAACTCCAAAAACCCCGAAACATTTGGCGCCGTCTGTGGGGAGAGTACTTCTAAGATGGCTTCTCGTGAGTCTGTACCGTCTATTAATGAGAAACGGCCTACGGCCGAAGCTAAGGTCCACATGGACCAAGAAAGTAGTGACGAATTTGAGGTCGACACCTATGTGGCTCTAGAGAGGTCACTCAGAACAAGACGCACCCGTTCCAAGGGAACAGGGCGAAGAGAAATCTGGTCCAAGAAACCCAACCGTCAAGTCGGCTAGACAACCCTAATCAGCGGCGGGTGCTGCCCCCGTTACAAGAGACGAACTCATGAAATTCATGACGAGTTTAAAAGGGGAAATCAAGGACTTGATAAACAAGACGACTAACACTAACAGGGGTCAGTCAGCCAAGAAGTCTTCTCATTCAGGGAAGAAACAAGTGAAGGATCGTGTGCCTACTTCTCATCCTAAGCCAAAGGAGACGGATGGGCCCATGATTGATTTATCAAAATTCCGTTTCCTTGAAGCAGGGAATAGGAAGGTCATCCGGCAAGTTCCGCAGGATGGATAAAAAAAGACTTACTCGGATGCTCGAATGTTAATCAAGCAGAAGAGAAGTCAACAATTGTCTGAGTCGGCTTCAACGTCGACTTATCCAGACAGTTTCCAGAATACTTTGATGAGGTATTCGGAAACGAACCGAGAGAGTTAGTCATGCGGCTTGTCCGCACGTACTGGCCCTAAGATTATCCAGCCGGCTCTGTATGTGCCCCCACAGCCATACATGCCATATGGATCACAATACATGCAGTCGGCCCTCTTTGGGGGTCAGGCGGCACCAAATGTCCAGCCAATGGATTGGCAGCTCCGGCTGCTGAAACTTGGGGAACAACCGTCGGCGTTCTCTAGGGAGATAACCGAGGCGGCACATCCGGCTAAGGTTAAGAATGTATTGGTTGGTACCTATGATGGTACCACCAACCCGGAAGACCACCTAATGGCGTACACCAACCTCATGTATTTACAGGGGTTGGATAATGCCGCTTGGTGCCGATGCTTCCCGGGGAAATTGAAGGGCATAGCCGAACGATGGTTTAGTAATTTGCCAGCCGGTTGCATTAACAATTTTAAGACGCTTGCATACCTGTTTCCGTCCAAGTTTTCTATGAACATCCCCGCAAAAAAGACAAGTCTCGACTTGGGAGTTATTCAGCAGGGAAATAGAGAAGGGCTAAGGTCCTATATCAGGTGGTGAGTATTCAGATTCAAGGGCTGTCTGACGAAGTTTCCTACATAGACTTCTTCAAGGGTCTGAAGGACGGGTCGACCTTTAAGTTTGACCTGGCGAGAAAGAGGGTTGCTACCATTCAAGAAGCTTTGATGGAAGCTGAAGCCTATATACAAGAGACAGAGCTCTGCGCCATCAAGCAGCCTTCGGACCCTAAAAGTCCGACAAAAAAGAGAGTCGGTCAGCTCAGTCGGCTTAAAAAGAAGAGAGGAAGAAAAGAAAAGAGGTCTGGGTGGCGAACAATTCTGGTCAGCCATCTCGGAAGAGAAAGAAAGAGCTGAAGCCGTATGTCCCCAAGTACGAGTTTAACAAGGACTGTTACTCCATCCTCATGGAGATTAAAGACCGGGTGACTATTGAGAAATCGTCTGCAATGAAAAGTTCTGCCAAAAGTCGGGACAAAAGCAAATACTGTCATTTCCATGAAGATATAGGCCATGACACCAATGATTACTATAGTTTCAAGCGGTCGTTGGACTGTCTGGCTGACAAAGGGGTACTGAAGTCCTACATTTCTGAAGTCCACCCTCAAAACAAACAGTGGACAGCCATCTCAAAAATCAGACTAGCTTTCTATTAGCTCTGACACTGATGAAGAGCAGATCTACACAATAGCTGGCGGTTATGCTGGAGGGGGTGCCACCATCCGGGGCACCAAGGATAGTATCAGAAAATTAGAGGTCAACTCAATGGATGAGGGCCAGGCGTCGAAAGACACTTTCCCTGAGGTCATCATCTCTGAGAAGGACCGGGGCAAAGTCAGGCGGTCCCGTGATGACCCTATAGTCATCGAGTGTAAGGTTGCTAATCAACGAGTGGGCCGGATCCTCATTGATACCGGGAGCTTGTCTGACCTGATTAGCTACAGGTTCTTGGCAAAGCTCAAGTACAAGCCTAGAAACATGCACAAAGTCTCTCATCCCTAAGTCGGTTTTGGGGGTGGAGTAGTGAATCCGGTGGGGAGGATTGACCTACCCATCCGGCTAGGAGAAAAGGGGGAAGGACGCCACATGGTCGTCAAACTCTTGGTGGTTGAAGAATTGACCGCCTACAATTTGATTCTAGGCCGTCCAACCCTCAACGAGTCCTAGGCAGTCATCATCCCATCCCTCATGCTGATGAAATTTGAGAGGGATGATGGGTTAGTGGGTTCCCTGAATGGGGATCAGAAGACGGCAAGGGAGTGCTATCTCTCAGACGTCAAGCCTACTGTGGCCGCAGCCGACCAAGGCGAAGAGCCAATTGACGTAGATGATTTCAAGGAAGCCGCGCTTGCTCCAATGGCAGCCGACAAAAAGAGGAAGGTGGACAAGTTGGTGGCCGTCAAGATAGAAAAGCAATAACAATCACTGATCGGGGAACAATCAGATGAACTCCGTCCCCAGCCGGCTGGTGAGCATATTGACATTGCTCTGGATGACACACGTCTGGAGCGAACTGTTAGGTGGGGATTACTGCTTTTGCAAATTTGGGTGCCGACCTCACTACTACATTTTTGACCAAATGCAACGGCCTAATAAAGGCTAATACAACGGTATTCTAATTGCCGTTGCAATAGAGTAGGCTATTACCATGGATTTAACACTAATGTTCTTAGAGGTAGAGCTATTGCCACGCCTGTAAAGAATCGTTGCAATAGCCTAGCTATTTTAAAAAAAATGAGAGCTATTGCAACGGTATGTTGTATCATGAAAAAATTTAGAATGAAGCGCGCATTTTCCCTCTATTTTTTTCACCAAATATTTTGAACAACACGTTTCTTTAATTTGCTTCCCTCTATTCACAATTCTCACGTACAGTACCTTTCCCCTTTTACTCCATTTTCCCCATTCTCAATTTCTCATCACCATTTTCCCATTTTCTCCATTTTTCCATCTTCTTCATCCATTTGGTAATCTTCTTCATCCCGCAATCTCCTAAATTGTTCTAACCTTCTATGATTTTTCTGCTGGATTATAGAGTTCCGTTTGATTATTGCTCGGATAAGTTATTGGCCGAAGGTAAATCCTCAAATTCTTTCTTCTTTTTTTTTCTCCTCTCTATTCCATCATCATTATTGCTTGAATTGAGACTTTCTTTGCCTTAAATTCGATCAATTTCAAGTATCATGAACTCAATTTTAGGGTTAAGTTCTTTTTACAATGTCAATGTAAATTGATTTTGCAAAGACGGCGGTGTAGTCGGGTTTTCTAGTAAGATCTGCAACCTTTGATTTGATTATGTAATTGCAATTGTTACAACTTGCAATTGATGGGTGGAATACAAATTGGGTTGATCTTGCTTAAAGTTGGTGGGTCCAATACTTGTGCTATCTTCTTCTTCATTTATTCATGATTAGTTTTCTATTCTTTTTAATCTCTTTCTGATTTTAGCGATTTTTGATGATTTTTGTAAAAGGAATGGTGTCCTTCCAACAAGTGTATTCTTTCGATAGAGGGTTCAGAATTATTACAGAGCTAATTCTTCAGTAAGGTCAAGTGATCGGAATGCCTAGTTGGAGGCCGCTTCCGATCAGTAATATCA
This sequence comes from Chenopodium quinoa, assembly GCF_001683475.1. NCBI lineage: Eukaryota > Viridiplantae > Streptophyta > Magnoliopsida > Caryophyllales > Amaranthaceae > Chenopodium > Chenopodium quinoa. The sequence goes on from NW_018744111.1 coordinate 150,407, forward strand.
ATGTACAATTGATGTTACATCTTAATCTTAACTGAACCCTTCGGGCCAAACCCAATCGAACCACCGATCCGAGACGACGAATTAATCCGAAAGGATTTAATGAGTCAGCAGAGTTTTACGAATACAGACGTCGGATATCGAGCCTAGGGCGTCGAGACCGAGCGTCGCGAAATCACAAAGCAACAAGTATGAACATAGCCCTAGCACCACACTGGCCTAGCCATGTGGATGCTAGGCTAGTTCAGGCTAGCATGCACCTAGCATGGCTAGGCGCAAGCCTAAGCACAGTAGGTGTGCTAGGCGCACCATCGCAGCCTAAGCGCGCTATGGCACACCATCGCAGCCCATCGCAAGTGCTATGCGCACCATACCACACCATCGCAGCCCATCGTAAGTGCTATGCGCACCATAGCACTCCATCGCAGCCCTTCGCAAGTGCTATGCGCACCATAGCAACCTATCGCACCGTCGCAGCACAAGCACAACACCATCGCATGGCTAGGCCAGTGCGTGTGTGTGTGCTTGTGCCTTAGCCCATTGCATCATCGCAATAAGCATGCCTGCGCATATGCGTGCCTTCGCATGGCACTGCATCGCAGCATGGGTGCTTGGGTTCTAGGCACCATCGCAGGCACCACGCACAAGCACAACACCATGGTAAGCCTTGTGTGCGTGTGCATGTGCGTGGAGGGCATCGCAACAGCAGTAGCATGCGAGTGTGTGCGAGACTGGCGCGCATGGTTGGCAAGGAAAGGGGCCAGCATGCGTGGCTTGCTAGCAGCACGCATGCTGGCTATGCTAGCGTGTGTGCGATGGCGAGGGGTGATGCGTGCCAGGAGCCAGCACTAGCGCCTAGCTAGCAAGCAGCATCACCTGGCTGGATAGCGAGCAGCAGCGCTGGGCATGCTGTGCATGCGAGGGAGCTGCTAGGCAGCCTTGTGCTAGCTGGCTGGGCTGGCTGGCACGCTAGCTGGCTGCCAGCCCAACAGCCCTTAGTGGCAGTTTTTTGAGGAGAGTGGGGACCAAGGCTTAGAGCCATGCCTTGGGGAGCAAGGCAATGGTCCCCCCCTCAAGGTTCATGGTCCTCACTTAACTCTCTCTACCCTTTTGCCACTTGTTGCCTTGTGATTGCTTTTGCTTAATTATTTATTTTGGAATTAAATAAATTATTGCATTTGCACATGATCCCACATTGATCATGAAAAGGGGGTTTAAGTCCCCATTCTCTATAAATACCCACTTGGTTGGGATTTTGAGAAGACAACCTTGAGTGGAATTAAAAAGGCAACTCTAAGTAAGAGTAAACCTTTGATTCGTAAAACTCATAGTTATTTTGTTCGGGTCTTGACTAACCTTCAAGACTTAGGACGCTCGGGTCGGGTCGAGGGTATGATCCGTCGGAGATCTCGTGTTTTCTGGATTTTGATGTAAGAGCTCTTTGGGAGTGAAGCATGCGACAAAGGTATAATTCTTGTTCTTAATCTTGTTTGATTAAGTTTAATATGCTTGTTAATTGTTTTAATTAAGGGGCGGGTCTTGGTGGGTTTCCTTCCGCGTAGTGTCGGGTCACTACGAAACCCTACAGCGGTATCGGAGCCACGCTCCTTTTAATTTTTGCAATTATTTTTAAATTAAGGTGTTTTGAAAGAATTTATTTTTCTGGTTCATGTTCTTTAATTAGATTAGATGATCGTTTTAATTAATTTTAAAACTCGATTTTATTTTCGATTTGGCTGTCGAACCCAGATTTTGGCTCAAAATAGTGATTTTTGGGTGGAATAGACATTCTAGAACAGATTCAATCTTTGTAGGGCTGTCCAGAAGCCAAATTCGAACCAGAAACCCAATTTTTTTGGGGTTTTTCGTTTTTTAACGAAAATTTTAATTCTTTTTAAGCCTTGATTAATGCAAACATTACAAGGTTAGATTAAATGCACATTTGCATCACTAATCTACTGGTTTTAAAATATCCTTAAGCATAATAATGGAGTTTTTATTAGTGCTTAAGTTGATATACCATTTATTCACATAAACTTGTTTTCACAAATTTTGCAAATAAATTGCAATAAAATGTGAAAACTTGTTGTGATCTTGTAATTTTAAGTTCCTATAATGTTAAAGTTCTAATCTTTAAAGGTTTAAATGATTGGAACCCTAACCCTAAATTCCATGTTGAACAAAGTTTGGATTTTTCATGTTTGGTTGATTAAAATCCATCAAGTTCAATTACTTGTGAGTAAAATTTGATTAATCTTCATATTAGAAGATGTAATCTTGGTATTTTAAACAAGTATAAAAGTTGGAAAATTTTTATCATTGGATGGTTAATTTATTTTTCCAACTCCCATTTGTCAAACCCATTATTAATTTGCATATTGGCAAGATTAATTATGGACATAGCTCATTTTATTTTAAGCATAAAGTTAGACCTAATTTTGTTCAAAATTGAAATTTTGGATAATTTAGGTTTGTGCACAATTAAAATAAATTTTATATAAGTAGGACTTAATTTTATTTTATTTTATTTTCCCTCAATTTAATTCTAAAATGTAATTTAGAATTAATTATTGTCACACACAAATCAGAATTAAATTTCGAGAATTGGCACCCAAATCAAGGCAAAAACACCCAAGTGTCACCAAGGCTAGTCGGGCTGCCCAGCAGCCCACATGTGGCTGCCTATGGTGCGCACAGGGGTGTGCCATGATGTTACTGTGCGCTGCTGTTTGGCGAGGAGGCTGCTGTGTAGTGTGTGTGCTGGTGCGTGGGCCTTAGGCTGCTGGTGCGCTTGTGCTGCTGCTGGGCAACGAGGCAGGAAGCCCCAGCCAGCCAGCCCACTGCTGCCTGCGCCAGCAAGCAGCTAGCATGCGTAGCATGCTGCTGGTGCTAGCTAGCAAGGCAGGCAGTGCTAGGCATGCCTGCTAGCTGCCAGCACCACGCACCATGGCGTAGGGCCATGGGCTGCCTAGCAGCCATGGTGCGTGCCCACTAGGGGTTTTGTGGGAAGTTGTTGCTTAATGTTTGAGCTATGCAATTTTGCAAATTTTTCAATTTTAAAATATTTTGGTAATTATTTTAACGAGGCTAAAAACCTCGAATTTCTATTTTGCAAAATTTTGTCAAATTATGGGTTATGCCGACTTAATTAATCGGATTAATTAAGTACGGATGCAGAATTTAGTGGGAGCTTAATTAAGTACGTTAACATTTTGCGTTTAGAAATAATGGATTAAACAACTTTGACTAGATTTAATTAGGCGCGTTAATTGGATTAACCACCTAAGTTAGTTACTAGTTTTGCGTGTTTAATTATGTATTTCGTAAAATTTGCATTGGCCATTCACAAATAGTGAATGGGTGAACGGAAGATTGTTTTCAAAACAGGTCTTTGAAAATGGCAACTAGTGGGGCCCGACTAGGATAGAAAATACGGACTGCGTTCCGTTATGTATTTTTGTAAATCTAAATACGGTCTGCGAACCGTTATATATTTTTGTACTATTAGATTAATCTTAGTCGTTCTAGCTAGCTTCTTTTATTTCATTTTGGCCAAGATGTCTCAAGACGGCGCTTCGACGTAGACGAGCCAAGATGAAGACCCATGGAAATTGAAGATTTCAAGGGGTCATGCTAGTTGCCAAATGCATCTATTTTATGCCTTATATATATATTGTTATTATATATGATTCCTAGATGCATGTCTAGGATTTCTAATATGTTGCGACGATTAGTTAAGTTCACTTAAATCAACCAACATAGGTCCCTTAATAATATTGAGCTAAAATTTGTCGTTCCAAGAACAACACTTACCGAACTAATGCGCGTACGTGATGGATTACGCCAAAGCGAGGCATCACTACTTCCCTAGGAACGTAAGGTATACTAGGTATACAAGTTGTCTTGGTTAAGCTCAACGATATCAGTAAGGAGTCCTTAGATGTCGTGGCAAAAGAGATAAAATGTCAAGAATGCATTAGATGCGACATTTTGTCAAACCGAGAGTAGCTTGGAGCTATTAGCAATTAGATTGCTTACCTTAAGATATTTAATGATTAAGACAAGCCAAAGCATGCTTAACCATTTCTTGATCTTTGGGATCTCGGAATCATTTTATTCTCGCCTATAAGGGACATTTTTTAAATGCGTGGATAAAATGCTCAATAAGATTGAATATATGCATGAACGTTTTAAATTTCAACTTATTGATTTATGAATGGTTTTTCACTTCAAATTCTTTCAATTGTAGAACCATGTCTGCAAGTAACTCAAACAACAACCATACGTGCCCGGAACTCCCCGAGAAGTTGGCCTTTTCCTTAAACTTGGTCAACTTCAAGGAATGGGAGGAGGAACTCAGGAGAACTCTCCGAAATTGTTCCTTGGTGTATACTCTTGATACTCCCATTCCGAGCTTCTTTGCCAAAGGAATCATGACCGATGAGGCTCATGAAGAATGGTCTTCCAATTGCAAAAAGGTCTCACGACTTATGGCAAATTCCATCCCGGAAGATTGGAAGGAAAGTCTTACCTCCTATCTCCCGGACATGTTCATCAAAGCACTTGAGGACGTTGTCAATGTAAGAGTCACCAAGAGTGACAATGGCAACTTTGATGGCCTCGTGTTTGACTTGACTAGTTCACTTTCAAACATGAGGATAAAGCCACCAAACGTGGGATGTCTTGCTAAGGAAAGGCGCCGACTTTGGACAAAGGTCTACAATGCCAAATTGAGACCCGGCATGCCCCTCCGACCTCATGTGCTTGGAATGACTAGACTCTTCAAACACATGCAGCTTCTCGGAATCCCATTGGAAGATGAGATGGCGGGGCATATCTTGCTTGATTCACTCCACTCGGGCTATGATGCACTTAGAGTGCATATCGCTGCGGGAAAGGAGACACACTCCCTCAAGGAGGTGGTGCAACTTCTTAGCCAAGCCACCGCCTATGGAATGACCAAAAGGCCCTTGAGAGCTAAGAAGAAGGAGTTCAAGAAGGTCAAGGCAAAGATGAGATGCTTCCATTGTGGCATGCAAGGCCACTACAAGAGAGAATGCATGCTCTTCAAGGAAGAGGGGAACACTCCGACTACCTCAGGTATCTTCCTAAACACTTGTGAATTAAGCTTATCATAAGGTATTGGATACCAAGTATGACTCACTTCATGTTGCCGTTTCAGGAACCAAGTGAGAAGCTTATCAAGTGTTGGTGCAAGAGCAAGAAGACGACGAAGATGGTTTTTTCGGTCGTGCTTGCATGCCCCATTTTGTCTTTGAGATGTAATTAAAACTAATCCTAGTTTTGTCATGCTTTTGAACAATATTTTTATCAATGGTGTTGGACACCAAGATGTTTGAAATAAAAGACTTCTAACGTAGGTGTTTCAAAGATTATCTTTCAAACATATGTTCAAATTAAATTGCATGCTTTACACAAAGAAAATAGGAATGATACTAAATGAACTAAGACCGACGAGTCGAATCAAACCTACTTGTGGCATTGACGTCTTGGCCATATTAACATCAAGCGCATCAAGAAACTTCTTCAAGAAGGTGTTCTTGACTCATTTGACTTAAAGTCGTTTGAAAATTGCGAAGGAGGCTTATTAGGCAAGATGATAAAACAACCATTCTCCAAGTTGGGAGAAAGGGCAAGTGACTTATTAGGTCTAATACACACGGATGTATGTGGACCAATGAGCACACCCGCAAGACAAGGTTACCGATATTTCATCACCTTCACCGACGATTATAGTAGATATGGCTATATCTACTTAATGTCGAATACATTTGAATCCTTTGAGAAATTCAAAGAATTTCAGAAAGAAGTTGAAAATCAACTTGGCAAGAAAATTAAAGCATTTCGATCGGATCGAGGTGGCGAATATTTGAGCCATGAATTCGACGATCACTTGAAAGAAAATGGCATTCTTTCAGAGTTGACACCTCCCGAAACTCCTCAATGGAACGGAGTGTCCGAACGGAGAAATCGAACCTTGTTAGACATGGTTCGATCAATGATGAGTCTTAGTGACTCCCTATCTCCTTCTGGGGACATGCGCTACAAACTGCAACACTAACACTGAATAGAGCTCCGTCAAAAGCTGTTGAAAAGACTCCATATGAATTATGGACTAAGAAACCTCCTAGGTTGTCTTTTCTCAAGATTTGGGGATGTGAAGCATATGTCAAGCGATTAATTTCGGACAAACTTCACCCCAAATCGGATAAGTGTTTCTTTGTGGGATATCCAAAAGAAACCAAAGGGTATTACTTCTACAATAAATCCGAAAAACAAAGTATTTGTTGCTCGTGATGGTGTCTTTTTGGAGAAGGATCACCTTTCCAAAATGACAAGTGGGAGGAAAATCGAACTCGACAAAGTTAGAGAGGACGAGCAACAATGTCAACCTGACAAAACTGAAAATCTAGATACTTTGGAAGCATCTAAGAAGATTGGTTAGAGTCAAACAGGCAATGAAAATGCTCAACCGATTACCCTTCGTAGGTCGCAACGGCAAAGATCTCAACCAGACAGATACCTCGGTATCATCTTAACCGATGATCAGGACATCCTAGTCATGGATGGTGACGAGCCCCGACTCTGCAAAATGGAATTTTGGAAGAAACTGTGTATATGACACAACCAGAAGGTTTTGTCAATCTAGGCAACGCTGTAAAGGTTTGCAAGCTGAAGAAGTCCATTTATGGACTAAAGCAAGCCAGCAGAAGTTGGAATCTGCGATTTGATGATGCCATTAGCAAGTTTGGTTTTATCAAGAATCCAGATGAATCTTGTGTATACAAGAAGGTCAGTGGGAGTGATATTGCATTCCTAGTCCTATATGTCGATGACATACTTCTCATTGGAAACAGCACAAAATTGTTGAAGTTCGTAAAGGGCTGGTTGGGAAAGTGCTTTTCAATGAAGGAATTAGGAGAGGCATAGTACATATTAGGCATCAAGATCTACAGGGATAGATCTAAGAGGATAATTGGATTAAATCAGATTACTTACATTGATAAAGTACTGGCTCGATTCCACATGGAGAATGCCAAAAGAGGGCATTTACCCATGTCCCATGGCGTAACTCTCAGCAAGAAACAGTGTCCACAGACACTTTGAGCGAGAAAGAATGAATCAGATCCCATATGCTTCGCTAATCGGATCGATCATGTATGCCATGATATGTACAAGGCCAGATGTATTGTATGTTCTGAGTGCAACGAGTCGATACCAATCGAACCCAGGAGAGGCGCATTGGACTGCGGCCAAGAAAATCCTTAAGTACCTGAAAAGGAACAAGGATAAATTCCTGGTTTATGGAGGCCACAAAGAACTAGTTGTTGAAGGTTACACTGACGCTAGCTTCAAGACTGACAGAGACGACTTCAAGTCACAGTCGGGGTATATATTATGTCTGAATGGAGGAGCGTTTAGCTGGAAGAGTGCCAAGCAGAGCACCACTGCAGACTTTACAACTGAAGCCGAGTACTTGGCCGCTTCAGAAGCTGCCAAGGAAGCTGTTTGGATTTGCATGTTCATTAGCGAACTTGGTGTTGTACCCTCAATCAAGGGGCCGATAAACCTCTATTGTGATAACAATGGAGCTATCACTCAGGCCAGGGAGCCGAGAGAGCACCAGAAGGTCAAACACGTGCAAAGGCGATTTCACATGATAAGGGAATGGAAATCCGAAGAATCAAAATTTGTAAGATCGGCACAGATGATAATGTAGCCTATCCTTTGACTAAACCACTACCTCAAGTGAAACACAACAAGCAGATTGAGGCGATGGGAATCAAGCATGTTGGAGACTGGCTTTGAAATTCCCTGTACATGTGTTTTAATTAAATAGGATATTTAATGTAAGACACTGTATTAAAACCATTCATTAATGGAGTAATTAATTTTGTGCAAAATTATCATTCACTCCATTACTATTTAACTGTGGTTTAGAATTAAATAGTGAGTCCATTCGATTTACGGAAATATTCAAAACAGGGTATCAAGACCATGTCTTGGATAAAGAAACACCTGTTAAGTGAACATTGAATATTTAAATCGAAAATTGTCCCTAATCGAGGTCATCTAACGGATGGACGATTGATGACCGCCATAGATTAGTGTGTAGTATGATTTACAGCACCGTTTCTTGTGCTGCGAGGACGTGACGGTCATAAATCATTTGCACAGGCACAGTTTGGAACTGTACTGGATAAGACCTATGAGAGTACTTTAAGAATTTTAAATTTTTTCATAAGTACATTTCTCATTATGACTATCGGAACTTGTTTCCTCCGACCATGAGTATTGTGAAGTTTTCTTGTTTGAGTACTAGACTCTTTGATGTTTCCTAACGTCTGCCGTAATTGGGGATCATAACGGGAACACTCAGGAGACTATGTCCTCTTAGTAAGAGGAACTTACAATACAAGACTGGGATTGTCCCCCTACTAACAATAGGGAAAATGTTTTGTTGTTTACAAGGCCGCTCGAAGAGCGAGACTGTGAAAATGCATGGCCGTGCTCAGATGGATTTTAGAAATCATCTTCTTATTGACAGTCGAACTCGGAGATCGAGAATTACTTCTAAACGTAATAAGGATGACAAAGAATCTTACCTTATAGTTCACGAAGAAACATTAAGTGACATAGGAAATGGGCTATACACTGTATGCACACTTGTCCGGAAGGACAAGTGGGAGATTGAAAGGAATGGTGTCCTTCCAACAAGTGTATTCTTCCGATAGAGGGTTCAGAATTATTACAGAGCAAATTCTTCAGTAAGGTCAAGTGATCGGAATGCCTAGGTGGAGGCCGCTTCCGATTAGTAATATTAATGTACAATTGATGTTACAACTTAATCTTAACTGAACCCTTCGGGTCGAACCCAATCGAACCACAGATCCGAGACGACGAATTAATCCGAAAGGATTTAATGAGTCAGCAGAGTTTTACGAATACAGACGTCGGATATCGAGCCTAGGGCGTCGAGACCGAGCGTCGCGAAATCACAAAGCAACAAGTATGAACATAGCCCTAGCACCACACTGGACTAGCCATGTGGATGCTAGGCTAGTTCAGGCTAGCATGCACCTAGCATGGCTAGGCGCAAGCCTAAGCACACTAGGTGTGCTAGGTGCACCATCGCAGCGTAGGCGCGCTATGGCACACCATCCCAGCCCATTGCAAGTGTTATGCGCACCATAGCACACCATCGCAGCCCATCGCAAGTGCTATGCGCACCATAGCACTCCATCGCAGCCCTTCGTAAGTGCTATGCGCACCATAGCAACCCATCGCACCATCGCATCACAAGCACATCACCATCGCATGGCTAGGCCTTAGCCCATTGCATCATCGCAACAAGCATGCCTGCGCACATGCGTGTCTTCGCATAGCACTGCATCGCAGCATGGGTGCTTGGGTGCTAGGCACCATCGCAGGCACCACGCACAAGCACATCACCATGGTAAGCCTTGTGTGCGTGTGTATGTGCGTGGAGGGCATCGCCGCAGCAGTAGCATGCGAGTGTGTGCGAGGTTGGCAAGGCAAGGGGCTAGCATGCGTGGCGTGCTAGTAGCACGCATGCTGGCGTGTGTGCGTTGGCGAGGGGTGATGCGTGCCAGGAGCCAGCACTAGCGCCTAGCTAGCAAGCAACATCACCTGGCTGGCTAGCGAGCAGCAGCGCTAGGCGTGCTGTGCATGCGAGGGAGCTGCTAGGCAGCTTTGTGCTAGCTGGCTGGGCTGGCTGGCAGTGCTAGCTGGCTGCCAGCCCAGCAGCCCTTAGTGGTGGTTTTGTGAGGAGAGTGGGGACCAAGGCTTAGAGCCATGCCTTGGGGAGCAAGGCAATGGTCCCCCCCTAAGGTTCATGGTCCTCACCTAACTCTCTCTACCCTTTTGCCACTTGTTGCCTTGTGATTGCTTTTGCTTAATTATTTATTTTGGAATTAAATAAATTATTGCATTTGCACATGATCCCACATTGATCATGAAAAGGGGGTTCAAGTCCCCATTCTCTATAAATACCCACTTGGTTGGGATTTTGAGAAGACAACCTTGAGTGGAATTAAAAAGGCAACTCTAAGTAAGAGTAAACCTTTGATTCGTAAAACTCATAATTATTTTTTCCGGGTCTTGACTAACCTTCAAGACTTAGGACACTCCGGTTGGGTCGAAGGTACGATCCGTCGGAGATCTCGTGTTTTCGGGATTTTGAAGTAAGAGCTCTTTGGGAGTAAAGCACGCGACAAAGGTATAATTCTTGTTCTTAATCTTGTTTGATTAAGTTTAATACGCTTGTTAATTGTTTTAATTAAGGGGGCGGGTCATGGTGGGTTTCCTTCCGCGTAGTGTCGGGTCACTACGAAACGCTACATTTTGGTAATTCCCTTTTGTTTTGGTTTGTTAGGGTTTTAGGAATTTGAATTTGATATACATGTGTTGTGTTGTAATTTTGGATTATTCATTTATGTTGTTTATTGGAAAGGTAAGAAATTTTTTACTAGAGTGCTCTCAACTATGATTAATGGGTGGAATACGAATACTCGAATTACAGCTTTTTCGTGGTGTCGAGTTGGGGGTGATAATGTGAATGTAAAGCATGGTTATTTTGTTTTAGAGTACCCATATTTGCCTTAGGAAAAAGACGTGGATTGTCAAGATAAGTGAGAAATGTGTGTTGCTGAATTTGCTATCAACTACTGGTATGTATGCTGGGTGGAATGTTCAGCTGGTTTCGTGGTGTTAATTTTGTAGATTTATGTACTGACTACTGAGAATATAAGATAGATTGTACTGGATTGTCAAGCTTCAAGCCTTCAAGCTTTGTTCTTGAGTGTTTCTTCCTTTCCGGGGATGACTAGGTAAGGAGGTAAGGGGTGGTTCAATTTGGTTTTGTATTAGGTGATGAATTGTAATTCATCAAGTGTTCATTGGATATTGTTTGTTGCTGAATGCTGAGCTTTTTGTTTGATGGGTAGTTTTTGGCCAGTGTACATACTCCCACAATTCACTCCTTTTGTATTATATCATGCATGATGAAGTCTGGTCCTAAGTATGTCGTTTTAACGTAGATCATGAAATTTTGGTTTTGCTACTATTTAGTTGAATTTTGTACTTTTGATCGTTGATTTATGATTTTAAGATCTGACACATTTAGTTTATTGGTTGGATCGTACGATTGTAGTGATTTTGTTTGTAGATTTCATATGTGTTGTTATGTTAATACATGACCTAAGTTTGTTGTGATGGAACAGTATCGATATTTTGTACGTTTTCAATATTAGAAGTATGATATTTGAACAAGCTAGGAAGTTGAACCATAATTTATCATAATGTAATAGCCAATCAAGTTCTAATGTGACATGTGATCATGATGCACTAATAATCTATATCATCTGGCTGATTCAAAGATAAATTTAAGACTGATCAGACTTTTTTTTCCACTAATACAGTGGTTAAAGGAGGTTTTTGTTTTAAGGAACAATGGACTTACAATGCAAAAATGTTCTGGACTACAAGATCCATAGCAAGTGTCAAAAGTATAATGTTAGATCTTGCGTGGTTGGAAGATTGAGTTTCAAATTTACTATCATTTGGATCCAATCTTATTTATTGACGATGTTTTCTTCAGTTTATCAAACTACCTCTTTTACTTTGTAAATGTTTGTATTTCAGAATATGTTGAAGGATACATTTGCTAATTTTACTAAGCAGAAAATTTTGTCTCAGTCGTTAATGTGGTCTCGAGCTTCTTGGTGTGTCAGCATAACTTTGAATACTAACTTTTGTTTGTTTTAATCTGGTGCAGGTCTGTCATTGAAGTTCGTAATGGCCTGACTTTCCTTGACCTTATAGTTAAGCAAATTGAGGTACAACATTCTCCTCTTATTTTTTTTTTTATTTTTTTTTTTGTTATTTCTGTATATTATGATTCTTGTTGGCTCTTACCCTCTTTTGGATGATACACAGAGCCTTAACAGCAAGTATGGATCCAAAGTGCCTTTGGTTCTGATGAACTCATTCAACACATATGATGATACACTTAAGGTAAAGTACCCTTTTTTTTATGTTCCGTGCTGTTAGTCTTTTATCTTGTGGAGCATCTTTTCAAGACTTCAAACTCATTGCATACAGATTGTTGAAAAATACACCAATTCAAATGATGAGATTCACACATTTAATCAGGTATGTTACTCTAGCTGAGTTGATGCCTCTTGCTTTAGGTACCTCAGTATGGTGACGTGTTTCCTCTAATCATATCTTTACTCACTGGATTTTAATTACAATTCAGAGTCAATACCCTCGGCTGGTTGTTGAAGATTTCTCGACATTTCCATGCAAAGGTCAATCCGACAAGGATGGATGGTATTATTTTACGCTGATATTGGCCTCAATTATTTGCATGTTGTGTTTGTTGAATGTAGATGCTTATAATCTATCTCATCTCATATATGTTCTGTATTTGGTATAAAATTTGATCTGATGGAATAAATATGTACTTTCTTTTGTTGAATTAAATGTTTGATTTTGGGAGGTGGGTTTTAGAAATTAAGAGCAAATATTGCCTGGTTTTTTTAATTTTGGTTGATATGCTTCTATTTGTGGGTTATGACTTTTGACTGTGAAATTGAGTTGATTGTGAAAAATTCATGTCTAACTGAGTAACTGCATCTATAGCTAATTCTTTCACTTATATATTTGAGGGAATTTTTTTCTTCAAAAAAAAAAAATCTAAGGAATTTTTAATTTTTTGTATATTTTTAGTATGTTAGTCAGAGTAGGAGAGAAATGGGGAGAGGAGAGAAAACCGGTATGGGGCTCACCATTGTTAAATAGCTAAATGAAAAAATCATGAACCAATAACGATGTGATTTGAGTTTAGGATGTATTAAAAGTCTAAATTATTGATTTAATCCCTAAACGATGGTGATTTTTCTTGGAAAGTGGAAGTTTTGCTTGTTATGTTAGGGTGATCATATTAAGCTAGTGGTACATTTGGTAGTATTTTAGAATCAAGAGTATTATTGTGTTGAACTATAGATTATGCTTAGTAACTCGATTTTAGTTTAAGATGTACAAAAACTGCAGAAGCACCCAGCTTGCAGTCTGAGCAGAAACAGCAGCAAAAGCAGTAGGTTGGGCAGCAGAAACAACAGCTGGCAGAAACAGCAGCAGACATAACCAACAATAAGGACCTGCAGGCGAAAACTAGCAAGCCACGCCAGCAACACCTTTACAGCATTCCAGCAACACAACACCAGCAATACAGGAACAGCCAGCACCAGTAACAGATATCAGTAGCAACAGGTTGGAGAAAGCAGGCTGTGGCAGAACTAGCAGATAGACAAGGAGCAGCTGACTAGCTGAAGACCAGCAATGCCACAGCAACAGAATCCAGCATCAACAGCCAGCACTAGTACACCAATGGCAGCACCTGCAACCAGCAACAGGCTGGACAAAACCAGAACAACCCCAATAGCAGCTTGCACACACAGAGCTGCAAAGCGGAAGCAAGCAAAGACTTTTATTATTATTATTATTATTATTATTATTATTATTATTATTATTATTATTATTATTATTATTATTATTATTATTATTATTATTATTATTATTATTATTATTATTATTATTGGCATTAGGTATAGTGAACCGTGGCATTAGGGTATATGCATTGTGTGACATTAGGTATAGGGAACCGTGGCATTAGGGTATCTGCACCGTGGCATTAGGTATAGGAAATCGTGGCATTAGGTATTATAGTTATTGCCACGGCAATAATGTTGTCGTTGCAATAGGTAATGATCTAACGCCACGGATCATTGATGCCGTGGCATTAGGTGTCATATGCCGTTGCATTAGACCCATTGCAACGCTAGCAGATGTCACGGTACATGGCTGTTGCATTAGGCATAATACCACGGATTTTAACGCCTAATGCAACGAATTTGAGGGTTACAATAGATAAAAAATGTAGTAGTGCCTGCACCAACTGTTGAAAGAATTCAAAGACATTTTTGCCTTTGAAGTGGAAGAGATGCCAGGCATCGGCCCAGATCTTGCTGTCCACAAGCTCGCTGTGGATCCAAAAAAGAAGCTTGTTAGGCAAAAGAAAAGAAATCACGACGAGGAGAGATCTCAGGCGGCTACTGCCGAGGTCAAGAAGCTGATGGATGCCGAATTCATTCGGCAATGTCACTATCCGGATTGGGTAGCAAACGTTGTTCTTGTGAAAAAGTCGAATGGTACCTAGCGCATGTGTATTGATTACACAGATCTGAACAAGGCATGTCCGAAGGATAGTTATCCACTTCCAAAGATCGACAGTCTGGTCGACTCTACAACCGGCCATGCCTTGATGAGCTTCATGGACGCCTACTCAAGCTTTCATCAGATACCCTTGTGGAGAAAAGATCAAGAGACGACGACATTCGTCACTAATCAAGGGTTATTCTGTTATACAGTCTGGGATGAAGAATGCGCCTGGTACTTTCCAACGAATGATTAATATAGTCTTCATTAATCAAATTGGGAGGAATGTAGAGGCGTATATTGATAACATGATAGTCAAATCTAAGCTACAGACGGATCACCTTGCTGACCTCCGAGAAACATTCACCACCCTCAGGCGGCATAAGGTCATGCTTAATCCCAAGAAGTGTGTCTTTTGTGTTGAGTCTGGGAAGTTTCTCGGATTTTTTATTGATCAAAGGGGGATAGACGCCAATCTAGAAAAGGTGCAGGCGGTAATTAACATGAAGTCACCCCGCATTGTCAAAGAGGTTCAAAAATTAACCGGTTGCCTGGCGACATTGGGGAGATTCCTTAGCCGGTCAGGTGACAAGTGCCTCTATTTCTTTCAAGCAATATAAAAGAAGACTAGATTCGAATGGGGGGAAAACGCTGAGGCGGCATTTCAGAAATTGAAAGAGCACTTGCACTCGTTGCTAAGACTGGTTAGCCCTCAGTGCCATTCTCCTAGCTGAGAGAGATGGCATTAAGCTCCCGGTCTATTTCATTAGCCATTTTCTTTGAAATGCTGAACTACGGTACCCCTTGGTTGAAAAGTTTGGCCTTGCCCTTTTCATGGAAATCAATAAGTTGAAACCCTACTTTTTGGCTCATCCGGTGGTGGTCTACACAGATCAACCCCTCAAGCGGCTAATGACAACTTTGGAGTCATCCGGTAGGATGCTTAAATGGGCTATTGAAATGCAAAGCCTTGAAATCACTTTTGAACCTAGAAAGGCAGTGAAGGGTCACGCGTTTGCCGACTTCATTGTTGAAATGACAAGGCCGGCTCAGCCGAAAACTCTTGATCAAGTTTAGAAAGTGTATGTAGACGGGAGCTCTACAATGAACGGCTGTGGTGCAGAGATAATATGCCAGTCTCCAAAAGGGGAAAAATATGAATATGCACTACGGTTCAAGTTTCAAGCCTGGAATAATGAGGCGGAATATGAGGCCCTTCTAGCCAGTATCTGCTTGTGTAAGGCGGCAGGGGCAAGAAAGGCTGACGCTTGCTCTGATTCTCAGTTGATCGTTAGCCAATACCATGGTGACTACGAGGCCACCTTTCCGGCTATGATCAAATATCTTCAGGCAGTCAAAAATGAGGCCGGGACACTCGACGAAGTTCATCTAAGTTAAGTGCCAAGGTCAGAAAACAATCAGGCGGATGCACTCTCTAAGTAGACATCATCCGCCTCCTGTGATACGCCTAGGTCAGTCTTTTGGGAAGTCATGAAGAGAAGTATTGAGCATGATCCCATTGGAGTTCTTGATCGTAGCTCGACCTGGATGGATGGCATCCGGGCTTATCTTGTTGGGTTTCGTAGAGTCCGACTCTACGCGGAAGAGAAACCCGCCCAAGACCCACCCACTAATTAAGGCAACTAAGAATTTAATCACAAATTAAACAACAATTAAGAGAGAGAGAGAAAGAAAAGACATTCATACCCTTGGCGCGTGCTTCGCTCGATCCCGAGCTCTTACTTCAAAACTTGAACCGCGCAAATGCGAAGGTCTCCAACGGCTCGTATCCATGAACCCGACCCGAACGGTCCTAGTCCCGAAGGTTAGTCGGGACCTGACCAATAAAAACTAGAGTTTTACGAACTTAAGGTTTTCTCATTTTTCTAAGGAGATGCCTTTTTAGTTCCACTCAAGTGTTCTTCAAAATCCCAAAACTTGGGTATTTATGAGGAAATGAACCTTGATTTCCCATTCTCAATCAATGTGGGAGATTTGCAATTTTCCCCATTTTATTTTAATCAAAACAAAATAAAATTGCTATTCAATCACCAAGTTACAAGTGGCAATAGGAGGAAAGGGAGAAGGTGAGGACCACTAAGGGAGGGGACCAACCCACCTTGCTCCCCAAGGCAAAGACCAAGCTTTGGTCCCCACTTAGCAAAACCGGACCACCAAGCCAAGTGGCTGGCTTGCAGCTTGCCTTGGTTGTCAGCTGGCGTCTAGCACCAAGGCTAGGCAGCCTTGCCAGCCAGCCGCAAGCATGTGCAGCCAGCCAGTGCATGCGTGCTGCTAGCGAGCCACACATGCTGGGCTAATGCCTATGTGCTGCTAGTTAGGCTGTTGCTTGGTGCGTCAATGCTGGGCGCTGCTATGCGAAGCACAAGCACATCCCAACATGCCCAGCACGCTGCTGGCTGGTGCGTGGTGCTATGCGATGCTGCAGCTAGCAATGCGCTAGCGCCAGGCCCTAGCATGCTGCTTGGTGCGTGTCATTGCCTAGCACCACGCATCGCCCAGCATGCCAAGCACGCTGCTATGCGATGCTGGCGCTTGGTGCATGGCAGTGATGGTTGGTCGCCTAGCATGCTAGCACGCACGCAAGGCTGCGATGCTCGCGATGGCTAGCTAGTTTGCATGGCCCTAGCACGCCTAGCATGTTAGGCGTGCGGTTAGCATTGCGATGCGCATACTAGCTCGAGATAGCCTAGCCCTCGCATGGCTAGGCCAATGCGAGGCTACGGCCTAACTCAAACTTGTAACTTGATTTAGTTCACGTCTCGTCGAATTCTAAATTCGACTCGACTTGCGACGCTCGGTCTAGACGCTCTAAGCTCGATATCCGACGTCTTTGTTCGTAAAACTCTGACGACTCATCTTATCCTTCGGATTGATTCGTCGTCTCAGATCGAATGTTCGATTGGGTTCGACCCGAAGGGTTCAGTCAATATTAAGCTATAATATTAATTGTTCATTAATATTACTGATCGGAAGCGGCCTCCACCTAGGCATTTTGATCACTTGACCTTACTGAAGAATTAGCTTTCTAATAATTCTGAACCCTCTACCAGAATAATACACTTGTTGGAAGGACACCATTCCTTTCAATCTCCCACTTGTCCTTCCGGACAAGTGTGCAATTAGTGTATAACCCTTTTCCTATGTCGCTTAATGTCTCTTCATGAACTATAAGGTAATATTCTTCGTCATCCTTATTACGTCCAGAAGTGTTTCTCGATTCCCGAGTTTGACTGTCAATAAATAGATGATTTCTAAAATCCATCTGAGCACGGCCATGCATTTTCACTGTCTCGCTCTTCGAGAGGCCTTGTAAACAACAAAGACATATTCCCTATTGTTAATAGGGAGACACTCCCAGTCTTGTACTACAAGCTTCCCTTACTAAGAGGACCTAGTCGCCTGAAAGTTGCCGTTATAATCCCCATTTACGGCGACGTTTGACAACATCAAAACAACTAGTACTCAAATAAGAGAACTTGTAATACTCATGGTCGAGGAAAAAGGTTCCGATAGCTATAATGAGAAATATACTTCTGACGATTTGATATCTCTTAAAGTATTCTCATAGGTTTATCCGGTACAGTTCCAAACTAGTACCTGTGCAAATGATTTATGACTATCATGTCCTTGTAGCAGAAGAAACGGTGCTATAAATCATACAACACACTAATCTCAAGTGGTTATTAATCGTCCATCGTTTAAATGACCTCGATTAGGGATAATTTTCGATTAAAATATTCAATGTTCACTTAACAGGTGTTTCTTTATCCAATACATGGTCTTGATATCCTGTTTTGAATATTCTCAGAAATCGAATGGACTCATTATTTAATTCTAAACCACAATTAAATAGATATGGAGTAATCATAAATTTGCAGAAAATTTAATCGCTCCAAAATTGAATGGTTCAACATAGTGTTTTACATTAAGATATCGAGTTTAATTAAAACACCTATTTAGGGAAATCAAAGCCAATCTCCAATATGCTTGAATCCCATTGCTTCAACGTGCTTGCTGTGCTTCACTTTAGATAAAGGTTTAGTCAGAGGATCGGCTACATTGTCGTCCGTTCCAATCTTACAAATTCTGATTTCACTCTCAGATTTCCATTCCCTAATCATGTGAAATCGCCGCTTGACATATTTTACCTTCTGATGTTCCCTTGGCTCCCTGGCCTGAGCAATAGCTCCATTGTTATCACAATAGAGATATATTGGACCCTTAATTAAGGGTACAACACCAAGTTACCAATGAGCTTTTGAATCCAAACTGCCTCCTTAGCTGCTTCCGAAGCTTCCAAGTATTCGGCTTTAGTTGTAGAATCTGCAGTGGTGCTCTGCTTAGCACTCTTCCAACTAAACGCCCTCCATTAAGGTAGAATATGTACCCTGACTGCGACTTGGAGTCGTATCTGTTAGTCAGGAAGCTCGCGTCAGTATCACCTTCAACAACCAAATCATTACAGCCACCATAGACCAGGAAATTATCCTTTTTCCTTTTTAGGTACTTTAGGATATTCTTGGTTGCAGTCCAATGCGCCTCTCCTGGGTCTGATTGGTATCGGCTCGTAGCACTCAAGGCATACGATACACCCGGCCTAGTACATATCATGGCATACATGATCGATCCAATAAGCAAACCATATGGAATTTGACTTATTCTCTCTCGCTCATCAGGTGTCTTTGGACAATGTTTCTTGCTGAGAGTTATGCCATAGGACATAGGTAGGTGCCCTCTCTTGGCCCCTTCCATGTTGAATCGTGCCAGTACCTTATCTATATAAGTACTTTGGCTCAATCCAATCATCCTCTTAGATATAATCCTATAGATCTTGATGCCCAATATGTATTGTGCCTCTTCCAAGTCCTTCATTGAAAAGCACCTTCCCAGCCAGCCTTTTACGGACTCTAACAGTTTAGTGTTGTTTCCAATGAGTAATATGTCATCGACATATAAGACTAGGAATGCGATGTCACTCCCATTAAACTTCTTGTAGACACAAGACTCATCTGGATTCTTGATAAAACCAAACTTACTAACGGCTTCATAAAATCGCAGATTCCAACTTCTGCTTGCGTGCTTTAGTTCGTATATAAATGGACTTCTTAAGCTTGCATACCTTCCCGGCATTGCTTGGATCAACAAAAACATCCGGCTGTGTCATATACACAGTTTCTTCTAAAATCCCATTAAGGATGGCGGTTTTGACATCCATTTGCCATATTTCATAATCGTAATATGCATCAATCACTAGGATGATCCGGACGGACTTAAGCATTACAACTGGCGAAAAGGTTTCATCATAATCAGCTCCGTGAATTTTCCTGTAACCTTTTGCCACCAGTCTAGCTTTGTGTATAGACACATTTCCATCTTTGTCTGTTTTCAATTTGAAAATCCATTTGCAACCGATAGGTGTGTAACCTTCAGGCAAATTAACCAAGTCCCAGACTTGATTTTCAGACATGGAGTCCATCTCGGATTTCATGGCCTCTCGCCATTTTGCAGAGTCGGGGCTCGTCATAGCTTGTTTGTATGTCGCTGGATCATCTACATCCATAACTAGGATGTCTTGATCTTCGGTTAAGACAATACCAAGGTATTTGTCAGGTTGAGATCATGGCCGTTGCGACCTACGCAGGGTAATAGGTTGAGCATTTGCATTGTCGGTTTGACTTTGACCAATGTCAACAACTGCTTCTAAAGCACTTTGATTGTCAGTTTTGTCATGTTGACTTTGTTGCTCTACCTCTCGAACTTCGTCGAGTTCGATTTTCCTCCCACTTGTCATTTTGGAAAGGTGTTCCTTCTCCAAAAAGACACCATCACGAGCAACAAACACTTTATTCTTGGATTTATCGTAGAAGTAATACCCTTGGTTTCTTTTGGGTAGCCCACAAAGAAACACTTGTCTGATTTTAGGTGAAGTTTGTCAGAAATTAATCTCTTGACATATGCTTCGCAACCCCAAATATTAAGAAAAGACAACCTCGAAGGTTTCTGCGTCCATAATTCATATGGAGTCTTTTCGACAGCTTTTGACGGAGCACAATTTAGAGTTAGTGCCGCGGTTAGAAGTGCGTGTCCCCAGAAAGAGATAGGAAGTTCACTAGGACCCATCATTGATCGAACCATGTCTAACAAGGTAGACATAACCATATCTACTATAGTCGTCAGTGAAGGTAATGAAATATCGATAACCTTGCCTTGCGGGTGTACTCATTGGTCCACATACATCCGTATGTATTAGACCCAATAAGTCACTTGCCCTTTCTCCCAACTTGGAGAATGGCTGCTTTATCATCTTGTCTAATAGACATCCTTCGCAATTTTCAAACGACTCTAAGTCGAATGAGTCAAGAACACCTTCCTGAAGAAGTTTCTTGATGCGTTTGATGTTAATGTGGCTAAGACGACAATGCCACAAGTAGGTTTGATTTATCTCGATGGTCTTAGACCTTTTGGCGGTATCATCAATGTTATAAACTTGTTTATCTAGAGAAAGCACATAAAGACCATTTTCTAGATATGCCTTACCATATAAAACATTATCGAAATAAAATGAACAACTATTGTTCTTAATTCGAATTCAAAACCTTTTGGCGTCCATCGCCGAAATTGAAATAATGTTTTTGTTAACTCTAGGAACATGATATCAATTGTCAAGTTCTAAAATAAGCCCAGAGGGCAAAGATAAACTTAGAGTTCCAACGGATACGGCCGACATCCTTGCTCCATTGCCGACCTGAAGCTCGACCTCTCCCTTCTCTAGCCTCCTATTTATCCTTAGTCCCTAAGCATTGGAACAAAGGTGTGAGCCATATCCGGTATCTAATACCATGATGTTTTGCTAGTGAAGTTTAAGTTTATAACAAAAATACCTGATGAAGAAGCAACGGTGCCGTTCTTCTTATCTTCCTTGAATTTGAGGAAATCTCGTTTCCAATGTCCCTTCTTCTTGCAATAGAAACATTTGGAATTGGATTTAGAAGAGGCTACCTTCTTGTCCTTGCCACTCTTAGCAGCACTTGACTTAGGCGAAAAATTCTTCTTCTTTTTCCCTTTAAAGCTTCTCTTCTTGCCCGAGCGCTTGAATGAATTTCCCTTTCTCACCATGAGCATGTCATGATTTCCCTCATCTTTGAGGGTTTGCTCAGCTTACTTCAACATACCATGAAGCTCGGTGAGAGTTTTCTCCATGCTGTGCATATTATATTTCATCTTGAACTGATCATAGCTTTTGTGCAGCGAGTGGAGAATGATGTCAATTTTCATCTCGGTTGAATAGCTAGCATTGAGCCTTTTCATGTTCTCAAATAATCCAATCATTTTAAGAACATGCGGGCTGACTGGCTCTCCTTTCTTGAGCTTTCTCTCAAGGATTTGCCTGTGGGTTTTGAACCTTTCAGCTCGGGCCTGCTCTTGAAAAATATTCTGAAGTTCAGAAATGATCTCAAAAGCCGTCTCCTTTTCAAAGAAAGTCTTTTGAAAGTCCGGAGACATAGTGGCCAACATGATGCACTTGACATCCCGATTGGCACTTTGCCAACGGTTAAGGGCAGCCTAGATGACCTCCTCATTGGGAGTGTCAGGCATTTCCTCATCAAGGACGTATTACTTTTGCTCTTGCATGAGAACAATACGCAAATTCCTTTGCCAATTAAGAAAATTTGGCCCACTCAACTTCTCCTTGTCCAGAATTGAGCGTAATGAAAGCTGGTTGTTTGAGTTACTTGCAGACTTTTTCTACAATTGAAAGAATTTGAAATGAAAAACCATTCATAAACCAATAAGTTTGAAATTTAAAGCGTTCATGCAAATTTTCAATCTTATTGAGCATTTTATCCATGCATTAACATTAGTCCCTTTTAGGCGAGAATAAAATGATTCCAAGATCCCAAGAATAAAAAAGTGATTAAGCATGCTTTGGCTTGTCTTAAAACTTAATATTTTAGGGTAAGCAATCCAATTGCTAATAGCTCCAAGCTACTCTTGGTTCGATAAAACGTTGCATCTAATGCTTCCTTGACATTTTATCTCCATTGCCACGACATCTTAAGACTCCTTATCAATATCGTTGAGCTTAACCAAGACAACTTGTATACCTAGTATACCTTACGTTCCTAGGGAAGTAGTGATGCCTCGCTTTGGCGTAGCCCATCACATACACGCATTAGTTCGGTAAGTGTTGTTCTGGGAATGGCATATTTTAGCTCAATATTTTAGGGACCTAGGGTTTCTATGTTGGTTGATTTAAGTGAACTTAATTAATCATCGCAACATTTGAAATCCTAAACATGCATCTAACATATCAATCACATATATAAGTACAATTATACATAGAAAACATGAAATAAGATGCATTTGGCAACTAGCATGACCCCTTGAAATCTTCAAATCTTCAAGAGTCTTCGAGGCCCCATCTTGGCCCGTCTTCATAAAAACGTCGTCTTGAGACATCCCCGCCAAAAAGAAATTACTAGCTACTACGACTAGGATTAATCTAAATATTAAGGTAAAAAAATATGCAACGGTACACAGACCGTATTTAGATTTACAAAAATACATAACGGATTGCAGTCCGTATTTACAATCCTAATCGAGCCCCACTAGTTGCTATTTTCACGATACCTGTGAAACAATATATCTTCCATTCATCCATTCACTATATGTGAATGGCCCATGCATTTTACAACAAAAACAAGTAACAATGCATAACGCGCGCGAACTAGTAACTAACTTAGGTGGTTAATCCAATCAACGCGTCTAATTAAAACTAGTCAAAGTTGTTTAACATTTTAGTGATTAAGACTCGCCTAAGTAACAATGCAATTAATGAAGCTCCCACTAAATTCCACATCCAACTTAATTAATCCAATTAATTAAGCCGGTTAACCCAAATTTTGTCAAAATTAAAATTTTGCAAAAGCCGGAAAAACCGAGGCCTAGCCTCGTTAAATTAATTAAATAAAATTAAAACGGCAAAATTTTTGCAAAACCTGATAGCCCAATTCAAGAAAGAAATCGACCCACCAAAAATTCGTGGGATGCGCACCATGGCTGCCTAGTAGCGCTTGGGAGTTGCGGCTGCATGTGCTAGGTGCTTGCATGCTTGCCCAACAACGCATGCCACGCTTGCCAGCAGCACGCACAAGCATGACCAGCAGCCATCCACCACGCACCAAGCCCACAACAGCGCACACAAGACTTAGCCACACAGCAGCAGCTGCATCTCGAGGTGGAGCACCCTTATGCGCACATGAGGCAACCACATGTGGGTTGCGTGAGCAGCCCGGCTAGCCTTGGTGGCGCTTGGGTGTTTTTGCCTCGATTTGCGTTCCTTTTCTCGGGATTTTAATCCCGTTTTACGTGTGATATAAAATTAATTCTAAATTTATTTAATAATCCATTTAGGGAAAACCATTCTTAAAACAATTTAGGTCTTTCTTTATGCTACAAAAATTGAAGGGCTAAACTCATTATCAATTCAACAAAATATAAATTAATAACGAGATTCGACAAAAAAATGGGGTTGGAAAAATAAACCCATTCATCCAATAATTTTTCCAACTTTGACTTGTGTATAAATGAAAAATTACATTTTCCAATATGAAGATTAATCAAGATTCAATCACAAGTTTTGAACTTTTAGGACTTTAATCAACACAAAAATGATAATATCCAAAAATTAGTTCAACATGGAATATAGCTATCAAAGTTCCAACCAAATAAACAATTAAAGATTGGATCTTTAAAATATTAGGGACTTCAAAAATTGCAAGTTCACCATAAACATTCACACTTGAAGCAATTTATTTGTAACAATGTGAAAATTCAAGTTTATGTGAAAAATGAACACACCAAATTAAGTACCAATTATGACTTCATAAACATGCTTAATGAGGTTTATAAATGCAGTAGATTAGGGATGCAACCATACATTTAATCTACCCTTAACATGCTATAATTAATCAAGGTTTAAAAATTTAAAATTTTTCGTAAAAAACGAAAAACCCCTCGAATATTTCTGGGTGGATTTTGGCTTCTGGACAACCCTGAAAAAATAAAAAACAATTTAGAACATTGATTCCACCCAAAAATCACTATTTTTGAGTCGAAATCTGGGTTCACCAACCAAAATTAGAAAAAAATACGATATTAAAACAAGTTTCTAATCCAATTAGAAAGCACAACCTGAAATTTAAATCCATTTTAAATCACCTTAATTAATTATTAGTTACAAAAATTAAAATGAGCGTGGCTCCGATACCGCTGTTGGGTTTCATAGAGTTCGACTCTACGCGGAAGAGAAACCCGCCCATGACCCGCCTACTAATTAAGGCAACTAAGCATGTAATCACAAATTAAACAACAATTAAGATAGAGAGAAAGAAAAGACATTCATACCCTTGGTGCGTGCTTCGCTCGATCCCGAGCTCTTAGTTCAAAACTTGAAACCCGCAAATGCGAAGGTCTCCAACGGCTCGTACCCATGAACCCGATCCGAACGGTCCTAGTCCCGAAGGTTAGTCGGGACTTGACCAATAAAAACTAGAGTTTTACGAACTTAAGGTTTTCTCACTTTTCTAAGGAGATGCCTTTTTAGTTCCACTCAAGTGTTCTTCCCAAATCCCAAAACTTGGGTATTTATAGGGAAACAAAATACCTTGATTTCCCATTCTCAATCAATGTGAGAGATTTGCAATTTTCCCCATTTTATTTTAATTAAAACAAAATAAAATTGCAATTCAATCACCAAATTACAAGTGGAAATAGGAGGAGAGGGAGACGGTGAGGACCACCAAGGGAGGGGACCAACCCACCTTGCTCCCCAAGAAAAAGACCAAGCTTTGGTCCCCACTTAGAAAAAACCGGACCACCAAGCTAAGTGGCTGGCTGGCAGCCTGCCTTGGCTACCAAGGCTGCCAGCTTGCGCCTAGGACCAAGGCTGGGCAGCCTGGCCAGCCAGCCAGCTTACACGCATAGCCAGCCGCAAGCATGCACAGCCAGCCAGTGCATGCGTGCTGCTAGCGAGCCACGCATGCTGGGCTGATGCCTATGCGGAACTAGCTAGGCTGCTGCTTGGTGCGTCAATGCTAGGCGCTGCTATACAAAGCACACGCATAGCCCAGCATGCACAGCACGCTGCTGGCTAGTGTGTGGTGTTATGTGATGCTGCTGCTAGCAATGCGCCAGCGCTAGGCTCTAGCATGCTGCTTGGTGTGTGCCATTGCCCAACACCACGCATCGCCCAGCATGCCTAGCACGCTACTGTGCGATGCTGGCGCTTGGTTCATGGCAGTGATGGCTGTGATGCTTGCAATGGCTAGCTATGATGCATGGCCCTAGCATGCTAGTTTTGCGGCTAGCATTGCGATGTGCATGCTAGCTCGAGATAGCCTAGCCCTCGCATGGCTAGGCCAATGCGAGGCTACGGCCTAACTCGAACTTGTAACTTGGTTGATTTCATGTCTTGTCGAATTCTAAATTCGACTCGACTTCGACGCTCGATCTCGACGCTCTAAGCTCGATATCCGACGTCTTTGTTTGTAAAACTCTAACGACTCATCAAATCCTTCGGATTGATTCATCGTCTCGGATTGGATGTTTGATTGGGTTTGACCCGAAGGGTTCAGTAAAAGATTAAGCGTAATATTAATTGTTCATTAATATTATTGATCGGAAGCGGCCTCCACCTAGGCATTCCGATCACTTGACCTTACTGAAGAATTAGCTTTCTAATAATTCTGAACCCTCTACCGGAATAATACACTTGTTGGAAGGACACCATTCCTTTCACTTTCAAGCTTTTACTGTCTGTATGTATTGCATTGAATAATGGATTCACCCACAACACACACGACATAGTCTAGGACAGTGGTAAGCCACTCTCCTGGTATAGCTGAGTCTAGGACTGGGGATGCGGCCTGGGGGTCTTTGGACCACCCTTGCTCTTCCTCGAATCCGACCGTGTCTGTGCATATGTAGGACAATATGGCTTGGACGAAGCGGACAACCATTGACCCAGATTATAGATCAGACGGTTCAGCTGAAGTGCCGGCTGACATAGAATATAACAATCCTCCGAGTGCACCTAGCACTCGGAGTGACGGTATTTTAGAAGACTCTGATCAAGGAGACGGTGCTGAGGTCGTCCAACGATCCGACTCAGAGGAATCGATCTCACATTAGACGGATGCCGTCAATGAGGAGGAGGACGCGTATAAGTGGCTGTCTATAACCGACCCAACTGATGCGCTCATGTCTGCCATAGATATTGTAACCCTAACAGCCACCTTTCCTTCTTTTATAGAAAAATGCTCAGTGGGGGAAAAATGGGAAATAATTGTGCCGCCTGTTGAGCCTACATTCGTCTGGGATGACGACATCGACCATGCCGACAAAGGCATTCAAAGCCAGCCTCCGGTTCCCCCTTCATGATGCAATAAAAGAAATCTTGAGGGGTTATGATCTTTATGTATGACAACTCACCCCCAATTCTTGGGTCAACATCATTAGCAATATCGCCGCTTGTGAGATGCAGGACATAACGCCTAGCTGGGAGACGTTTGCACATATGCACTACTTAAGCCGTGCCTCAGTCGGCTGTAAGGTGTGGTACACTTTAACCACGCATCCGGAGTACATGATGACACTAGGCAAACCGTCTAAGTGGAGCAACTGGAAAAGAAAGTTCTACTTGGTTTCCTCTCCATCCAGACGTCTTAACCATCTGCTTTGCCAGTACAATAAGGAGAAGGCTCTCCTGGGGAAAAAGTGTGTCCATTCGCGTGTCTCGGAGGAGGCTTGGGCACAAATAATAGAGCCGAAGTTTTTCAAGAGGACCACCATGCCTCAAGATGATGGAACCGAAATAATTATACCCAAGAAATAGGTACACCATCCGAATTGGCTCAAGGATGAGGCTTTCCTCTCCGCCTATGGCCTTAGTACCTTTTATGATAGACATTCGTAGACCACTTAACTGGCAATTTTGTGCCGTCTCAATGATTCTCTTATTTTTGTATTTAACCAACAGGTACTCCTTTTGCAAAAAAAGGTCTAGAAATGGTTCCCCCTAAAAAGACGCCGACTAGGTCAGCAGCCCAGATCCAGAAGGATCAATTGGAAAAGAAAAGGGCCCAACTGGCGGCCAAGGATGATGGGGTAAGCACCGGTTGCATCCTTTATCTTGTAAAAATTTTGTCATCAGGCGGCTTTTAACCGGCTGTGACCCTTGTGTTTGACTTTTCAGGATGGAAGTAAGAACGTTCCACGCTCCATCTCCAAGATGCTGCTCAAACGGAAGGCTAAGGAACCTTCAAAAGCTCCCTCCAAGGCCAGGAAAGCCCCGCCTGCCCAGTCGACATCATCAAGGCCACTGTACAGGGTAGACCAACTTCTGTAGGTAAAAGCCTAAACGATCTTGGTCTGACTTCCGAGCCGGCTAACAAAGAGTCGGGCGTGCCTTAGACGCCGAAGAGGTGCATGCCACTCAATGCTGCATCCAGTTCTGCAGCAGCTGGGGGTGGGGTGACCCCTCAGTCTGAACCTTTTATGATAGACGTACGTAAACCACTTAACTGGCAATTTTTTGCCGTCTCAATGATTCTCTTATTTTTGTATTTAACCAACCGGTACTCTTTTTGCAGAAAAAGGTCTAGAAATGGTTCCGCCTGAAAAGACGCCGACTAGGTCAGCAGCACAGATCCATAAGGATCAATTGGAAAAGAAAAGGGCTCAACTGGCGGCCAAGGATGATAGGGTAAGCACCGGTTGCATCCTTTATCTTGTAAAAATTTTGTCATCAGGCGGCTTTTGACCGGCTGTGACCCTTTTGTTTGACTTTTCAGGATGGAAGTAAGAACGTTCCACGCTCCATCTCTAAGATGCTGCTCAAACGGAAGGCTAAGGAACCTTCAAAAGCTCTGTCCAAGGCCAGGAAAGCCCGGCCTGCCCAGTCGACATCATCAAGGCTGTTGTACAGGGTAAACCAACTTCTGTAGGTAAAAGCCTAAAGGATCTTGGTCTGAGTTCCGAGCCGGCTAACAAAGAGTCGGGCGTGACTGAGACGCCGAAGAGGTGCATGCCACTTAATGTTGTATCCAGTTCTGTAGCAGGTGGGGGTGGGGTGACCCCTCTGTCTGAACCTTTTATGATAGACGTACGTAGACCACTCAACTGGCAATTTTGTGCCGTCTAAATGATTCTCTTATTTTTGTATTTAACCAACCGGTACTCTTTTTGCAGAAAAAGGTCTAGAAATGGTTCCCCCTGAAAAGACGCCGACTAGGTCAGCAGCACAGATCCATAAGGATCAATTGGAAAAGAAAAGGGCTCAACTGGCGGCCAAGGATGATAGGGTAAGCACCGGTTGCATCCTTTATCTTGTAAAAATTTTGTCATCAGGCGGCTTTTGACCGGCTTTGATACTTGTTTTTGACTTTTCCGGATGGAAGTAAGAACGTTCCACGCTCCATCTCCAAGATGCTGCTCAAACGGAAGGATAAGGAACCTTCAAAAGCTCCCTCCAAGGCCAGGAAAGCCCCGCCTGCCCAGTCGACATCATCAAGGCCCTTGTACAGGATAGACAAACTTCTGTAGGTAAAAGCCTAAAGGATCCATGTCTGAGTTCCGAGCCGGCTAACAAAGAGTCGGGCGTGCCTGAGACGCCGAAGAGGTGCATGCCACTCTATGCTGCATCCAGTTTTGCAGCAGCTGGGGGTGGGGTGACCCCTCGGTCTGAACCTTTTATAATAGACGTACGTAGACCACTTATCTGGCAATTTTTTGCCGTCAATGATTCTCTTATTTTTGTATTTAACCAACCGGTACTCCTTTTGTAGAAAAAGGTCTAGAAATGGTACCGCCTGAAAAGACGCCGACTAGGTCAGCAGCCCAGATCCATAAGGATCAATCGGAAAAGAAAAGGGCCCAACCGGCGGCCAAGGATGATGGGGTAAGCACCGGTTGCATCCTTTATCTTGTAATAATTTTGTCATCAGGCGGCTTTCATTGGGTTGTGACCCTTGTATTTTACTTTTCAGGATGGAAGTAAGAAGTTCCACGCTCCATCTCCAAGATGCTGCTCAAACGGAAGGCTAAGGAACCTTCAAAAGCTCCCTCCAAGGCAAGGAAATCCCCGCCTGCCCAGTCGACATCATCAAGGCCGCTGTACAGGGTAGACCAAATTCTGTAGGTAAAAGCCTAAAGGATCTTGGTCTGAGTTCCGAGCCGGCTAACAAAGAGTCGGGCGTGCCTGAGACGCCGAAGAGGTGCATGCCACTCAATGCTGCATCCAGTTCTGCAGCAGCTGGGGGTGGGGTGACCCCTCAGTCTGAATCTTTTATGATAGACGTACGTAGACCACTTAACTTGCAATTTTGTTTCGTCTCAATGATTCTCTTATTTTAGTATTTAACCAACCGGTACTCCTTTTGAAGAAAAAGGTCTAGAAATGGTTCTGCCTCAAAACACGCCGACTAGGTCAGCAGCCCAGATCCAGAAGGATCAATTTGAAAAGAAAAGGGCCCAACTGGCGGCCAAGGATGATGGGGTAAGCACCGGTTGCATCCTTTATCTTGTAAAAATTTTGTCATCAGGCTTTTAACCGGCTGTGACCCTTGTTGACTTTTCAGGATGGAGGTAAGAACGTTCCACGCTCCATCTCCAAGATGCTGCTCAAACGGAAGGCTAAAGAACCTTAAAAACCTCCCTCCAAGGCAAGGAAATCCCCGCCTGCCCAGTTGACATCATCAAGGCCGCTGTACAGGGTAGACCAACTTCTGTAGGTAAAAGCCTAAAGGATCTTGGTCTGAGTTCCGAGCCGGCTAACAAAGAGTCGGGCGTGCCTGAGACGCCGAAGAGGTGCATGCCACTGAATGCTGCATTCAGTTCTGCAGCAGCTGGGGGTGGGGTGACCCCTCAGTCTGAACCTTTTATGATAGACGTACGTAGACCACTTAACTGGCAATTTTGTGTCGTCTCAATGATTCTCTTATTTTTGTATTTAACCAACCGGTACTCCTCTTGCAGAAAAAGGTTTAGAAATGGTTCCGCCTTAAAAGACGCCGACTAGGTCAGCAGCCCAGATCCAGAAGGATCAATTGGAAAAGAAAAGGGCCCAAATGGCGGCTAAGGATGATAGGATAAGCACCGGTTGCATCCCTTATCTTGTAAAAATTTTGTCATCGGGCGGCTTTTAACCGGCTGTGACCCTTGTGTTTGATTTTTCAGGATGGAAATAACAACGTTCCACGCTCCATCTCCAAGATGCTGCTCTAACGGAAGGCTAAGGAACCTTCAAAAGCTCCGTCCAAGGCCAGGAAGCCCCGCTTGCCCACTCGACATCATCAAGGCCGCTGTACAGCGTAGACCAACTTCTGTAGGTAAAAGCCTAAAGGATCTTGGTCTGAGTTCCGAGCCGGCTAACAAAGAGTCGGGCGTGCCTGAGACGCCGAAGAGGTGCATGCCACTCAATGCTGCATCTAGTTCTGCAGCAGCTGGGGGTGGGGTGACCCCTCAGTCTGAATCTTTTATGATAGACGTACGTAGACCACTTAACTTGCAATTTTGTTTCGTCTCAATGATTCTCTTATTTTAGTATTTAACCAACCGGTACTCCTTTTGAAGAAAAAGGTCTAGAAATGGTTCTGCCTCAAAACACGCCGACTAGGTCAGCAACCCAGATCCAGAAGGATCAATTTGAAAAGAAAAGGGCCCAACTGGCGGCCAAGGATGATGGGGTAAGCACCGGTTGCATCCTTTATCTTGTAAAAATTTTGTCATCAGGCGGCTTTTAACCGGCTGTGACCCTTGTTGACTTTTCAGGATGGAGGTAAGAACGTTCCACGCTCCATCTCCAAGATGCTGCTCAAACGGAAGGCTAAAGAACCTTCAAAAGCTCCCTCCAAGGCAAGGAAATCCCCGCCTGCCCAGTCGACATCATCAAGGCCGCTGTACAGGGTAGACCAACTTCTGTAGGTAAAAGCCTAAACGATCTTGGTCTGACTTCCGAGCCGGCTAACAAAGAGTCGGGCGTGCCTTAGACGCCGAAGAGGTGCATGCCACTCAATGCTGCATCCAGTTCTGCAGCAGCTGGGGGTGGGGTGACCCCTCAGTCTGAACCTTTTATGATAGACGTACGTAAACCACTTAACTGGCAATTTTTTGCCGTCTCAATGATTCTCTTATTTTTGTATTTAACCAACCGGTACTCTTTTTGCAGAAAAAGGTCTAGAAATGGTTCCGCCTGAAAAGACGCCGACTAGGTCAGCAGCACAGATCCATAAGGATCAATTGGAAAAGAAAAGGGCTCAACTGGCGGCCAAGGATGATAGGGTAAGCACCGGTTGCATCCTTTATCTTGTAAAAATTTTGTCATCAGGCGGCTTTTGACCGGCTGTGACCCTTTTGTTTGACTTTTCAGGATGGAAGTAAGAACGTTCCACGCTCCATCTCTAAGATGCTGCTCAAACGGAAGGCTAAGGAACCTTCAAAAGCTCTGTCCAAGGCCAGGAAAGCCCGGCCTGCCCAGTCGACATCATCAAGGCTGTTGTACAGGGTAAACCAACTTCTGTAGGTAAAAGCCTAAAGGATCTTGGTCTGAGTTCCGAGCCGGCTAACAAAGAGTCGGGCGTGACTGAGACGCCGAAGAGGTGCATGCCACTTAATGTTGTATCCAGTTCTGTAGCAGGTGGGGGTGGGGTGACCCCTCTGTCTGAACCTTTTATGATAGACGTACGTAGACCACTCAACTGGCAATTTGTGCCGTCTAAATGATTCTCTTATTTTTGTATTTAACCAACCGGTACTCTTTTTGCAGAAAAAGGTCTAGAAATGGTTCCCCCTGAAAAGACGCCGACTAGGTCAGCAGCACAGATCCATAAGGATCAATTGGAAAAGAAAAGGGCTCAACTGGCGGCCAAGGATGATAGGGTAAGCACCGGTTGCATCCTTTATCTTGTAAAAATTTTGTCATCAGGCGGCTTTTGACCGGCTTTGATACTTGTTTTTGACTTTTCCGGATGGAAGTAAGAACGTTCCACGCTCCATCTCCAAGATGCTGCTCAAACGGAAGGATAAGGAACTTTCAAAAGCTCCCTCCAAGGCCAGGAAAGCCCCGCCTGCCCAGTCGACATCATCAAGGCCCTTGTACAGGATAGACAAACTTCTGTAGGTAAAAGCCTAAAGGATCCATGTCTGAGTTCCGAGCCGGCTAACAAAGAGTCGGGCGTGCCTGAGACGCCGAAGAGGTGCATGCCACTCTATGCTGCATCCAGTTTTGCAGCAGCTGGGGGTGGGGTGACCCCTCGGTCTGAACCTTTTATAATAGACGTACGTAGACCACTTATCTGGCAATTTTTTGCCGTCAATGATTCTCTTATTTTTGTATTTAACCAACCGGTACTCCTTTTGTAGAAAAAGGTCTAGAAATGGTACCGCCTGAAAAGACGCCGACTAGGTCAGCAGCCCAGATCCATAAGGATCAATCGGAAAAGAAAAGGGCCCAACCGGCGGCCAAGGATGATGGGGTAAGCACCGGTTGCATCCTTTATCTTGTAATAATTTTGTCATCAGGCGGCTTTCAACCGGTTGTGACCCTTGTATTTGACTTTTCAGGATGGAAGTAAGAAGTTCCACGCTCCATCTCCAAGATGCTGCTCAAACGGAAGGCTAAGGAACCTTCAAAAGCTCCCTCCAAGGCAAGGAAATCCCCGCCTGCCCAGTCGACATCATCAAGGCCGCTGTACAGGGTAGACCAAATTCTGTAGGTAAAAGCCTAAAGGATCTTGGTCTGAGTTCCGAGCCGGCTAACAAAGAGTCGGGCGTGCCTGAGACGCCGAAGAGGTGCATGCCACTCAATGCTGCATCCAGTTCTGCAGCAGCTGGGGGTGGGGTGACCCCTCAGTCTGAATCTTTTATGATAGACGTACGTAGACCACTTAACTTGCAATTTTGTTTCGTCTCAATGATTCTCTTATTTTAGTATTTAACCAACCGGTACTCCTTTTGAAGAAAAAGGTCTAGAAATGGTTCTGCCTCAAAACACGCCGACTAGGTCAGCAGCCCAGATCCAGAAGGATCAATTTGAAAAGAAAAGGGCCCAACTGGCGGCCAAGGATGATGGGGTAAGCACCGGTTGCATCCTTTATCTTGTAAAAATTTTGTCATCAGGCTTTTAACCGGCTGTGACCCTTGTTGACTTTTCAGGATGGAGGTAAGAACGTTCCACGCTCCATCTCCAAGATGCTGCTCAAACGGAAGGCTAAAGAACCTTAAAAACCTCCCTCCAAGGCAAGGAAATCCCCGCCTGCCCAGTTGACATCATCAAGGCCGCTGTACAGGGTAGACCAACTTCTGTAGGTAAAAGCCTAAAGGATCTTGGTCTGAGTTCCGAGCCGGCTAACAAAGAGTCGGGCGTGCCTGAGACGCCGAAGAGGTGCATGCCACTGAATGCTGCATTCAGTTCTGCAGCAGCTGGGGGTGGGGTGACCCCTCAGTCTGAACCTTTTATGATAGACGTACGTAGACCACTTAACTGGCAATTTTGTGTCGTCTCAATGATTCTCTTATTTTTGTATTTAACCAACCGGTACTCCTCTTGCAGAAAAAGGTTTAGAAATGGTTCCGCCTGAAAAGACGCCGACTAGGTCAGCAGCCCAGATCCAGAAGGATCAATTGGAAAAGAAAAGGGCCCAAATGGCGGCTAAGGATGATAGGATAAGCACCGGTTGCATCCCTTATCTTGTAAAAATTTTGTCATCGGGCGGCTTTTAACCGGCTGTGACCCTTGTGTTTGATTTTTCAGGATGGAAATAACAACGTTCCACGCTCCATCTCCAAGATGCTGCTCTAACGGAAGGCTAAGGAACCTTCAAAAGCTCCGTCCAAGGCCAGGAAGCCCCGCTTGCCCACTCGACATCATCAAGGCCGCTGTACAGCGTAGACCAACTTCTGTAGGTAAAAGCCTAAAGGATCTTGGTCTGAGTTCCGAGCCGTCTAACAAAGAGTCGGGCGTGCCTGAGACGCCGAAGAGGTGCATGCCACTCAATGCTGCATCTAGTTCTGCAGCAGCTGGGGGTGGGGTGACCCCTCAGTCTGAATCTTTTATGATAGACGTACGTAGACCACTTAACTTGCAATTTTGTTTCGTCTCAATGATTCTCTTATTTTAGTATTTAACCAACCGGTACTCCTTTTGAAGAAAAAGGTTAGAAATGGTTCTGCCTCAAAACACGCCGACTAGGTCAGCAACCCAGATCCAGAAGGATCAATTTGAAAAGAAAAGGGCCCAACTGGCGGCCAAGGATGATGGGGTAAGCACCGGTTGCATCCTTTATCTTGTAAAAATTTTGTCATCAGGCGGCTTTTAACCGGCTGTGACCCTTGTTGACTTTTCAGGATGGAGGTAAGAACGTTCCACGCTCCATCTCCAAGATGCTGCTCAAACGGAAGGCTAAAGAACCTTCAAAAGCTCCCTCCAAGGCAAGGAAATCCCCGCCTGCCCAGTCGACATCATCAAGGCCGCTGTACAGGGTAGACCAACTTCTGTAGGTAAAAGCCTAAAGGATCTTGGTCTGAGTTTCGAGCCGGCTAACAAAGAGTCGGGCGTGCCTGAGACGCCGAAGAGGTGCATGCCACTCAATGCTGCATCCAGTTCTGCAGCTGCTGGGGGTGGGGTGACCCCTCATTCTGAACCTTTTATGATAGACGTACGGAGACCACTTAACTGGCAATTTTTTGTCGTCTCAATGATTCTCTTATTTTTGTATTTAACCAACCGGTAATCCTTTTGCAGAAAAAGGTCTAGAAATGGTTCCGCCTGAAAAGACGCCGACTAGGTTAGCAGCCCAGATCCAGAAGGATCAATTGGAAAAGAAAAGGGCCCAACTGGCGGCCAAGGATGATGAGGTAAGCACCGGTTGCATCCTTTTTCTTTTTCTTGTAAAAATTTTGTCATCAGGCGGCTTTTAACCGGCTGTGACCCTTGTGTTTGACTTTTCAGGATGGAAGTAAGAACGTTCCACGCTCCATTTCCAAGATGCTGCTCAAACGAAAGGCTAAGGAACCTTCAAAAGCTCCGCCCAAGGCCAGGAAAGCCCGGCCTGCCCAGTCGACATCATCAAGGCCGCTGTAAAGGGTAGACCAACTTCTGTAGGTAAAAGCCTAAAGGATCTTGGTCTGAGTTCCGAGCCGGCTAAAAAAGAGTTGGGCGTGCCTGAGACGCCGAAGAGGTGCATGCCACTCAATGCTGCATCTAGTTCTACAGAAGTTGGGGGTGGGGTGACCCCTCAGTGTGAACCTTTTATGATAGACGTACGTAGACCACTTAACTGGCAATTTTGTGCCGTCTTAATGATTCTCTTATTTTTGTATTTAACCAACCGGTACTCCTCTTGCAGAAAAAGGTCTAGAAATGGTTCCGCCTGAAAAGACGCCGACTAGGTCAGCAGCCCAGATCCAGTAGGATCAATTGGAAAAGAAAAGGGCCCAAATGGCGGCTAAGGATGATGGGGTTAGGACCATTTGCATCCTTTATCTTGTAAAAATTTTGTCATCAGGCGGCTTTTAACCGGCTGTGACCCTTGTGTTTGATTTTTCAGGATGGAAGTAAGAACGTTCCACGCTCCATCTCCAAGATGCTGCTCAAACGGAAGGCTAAGGAACCTTCAAAAGCTCCGTCCAAGGCCAGGAAGCCCCGCCTGCCCACTCGACATCATCAAGGCCGCTGTACAGCGTAGACCAACTTCTGTAGGTAAAAGCCTAAAGGATCTTGGTCTGAGTTCCGAGCCGACTAACAAAGAGTCGGGCGTGCCTGAGACGCCGAAGAGGTGCATGCCACTCAATGCTGCATCCAGTTCTGCAGCAGCTGGGGGTGGGGTGACCCCTCAGTCTGAACCTTTTATGATAGACGTACGTAGACCACTTAACTTGCAATTTTGTGTCGTCTCAATAATTCTCTTATTTTTGTATTTAACCAACCGGTACTCCTTTTGCAGAAAAAGATCTAGAAATGGTTCCGCCTGAAAAGACGCCGACTAGGTCAGCAGCCCAGATCCAGAAGGATCAATTGGAAAAGAAAATGGCCCAACTGGCGGCAAGGATGATGCGGTAAGCACCGGTTGCATCCTTTATCTTGTAAAAATTTTGTCATGAGGTGGCTTTTAAGCGGCTGTGACCCTTGTGTTTGACTTTTCAGGATGGAAGTAAGAACATTCCTTGTCCATCTCCAAGATGCTGCTCAAACGGAAGGCTAAGGAGCTTCAAAAGCTCCCTCCAAGGCCAGCAAAGCCCCGCCTGCCCAGTCGACATCATCAAGGCCGCTGTACAGGGTAGACCAACTTCTATAGGTAAAAGCCTAAAGGATCTTGGTCTGAGTTCCGAGCCGGCTAACAAAGAGTCGGGCGTGCCTGAGACGCCGAAGAGGTGCATGCCACTCAATGCTGCATCCAATTTTGCAGCAGGTGGGGGGTGGGGTGACCCCTCAGTCTTAACCTTTTATGATAGATGTACGTAGACCACTCTACTGGCAATTTTTTGCCGTCTCAATGATTCTCTTATTTTTGTATTTAACCAACCGGTAATCCTTTTGCAGAAAAAGGTCTAGAAATGGTTCTGCCTGAAAAGACACCGACTAGGTCAGCAGCCCAGATCCAGAAGGATCAATTGGAAAAGAAAAGGGCCCAATTGGCGGCCAAGGATGATGGGGTAAGCACCGGTTGCATCCTTTTTCTTGTAAAATTTTTGTCATTAGGCGACTTTTAACCGGCTGTGACCCTTGTGTTTGACTTTTCAGGATGGATGTAAGAACGTTCCACGCTCCATTTCCAAGATGTTGCTCAAACGAAAGGCTAAGGAACCTTCAAAAGCTCCGTCCAAGGCCAGGAAAGCCCCGCCTGCCCAGTCGACATCATCAAGGCCGCCGTAAAGGGTAGACCAACTTCTGTAGGTAAAAGCCTAAAGGATCTTGGTCTGAGTTCCGAGCCGGCTAAAACAGAGTTGGGCGTGCCTGAGACGCCGAAGAGGTGCATGCCACTCAATGCTGCATCCAGTTCTACAGAAGTTGGGGGTGGGGTGACCCCTCAGTGTGAACCTTTTATGATAGACGTACGTAGACCACTTAACTGGCAATTTTGTGCCGTCTTAATGATTCTCTTATTTTTGTATTTAACCAACCGGTACTCCTCGTGCAGAAAAAGGTCTAGAAATGGTTCCGCCTGAAAAGACGCCGACTAGGTCAGCAGCCCAGATCCAGAAGGATCAATTGGAAAAGAAAAGGGCCCAAATGGCGGCTAAGGATGATGGGGTAAGCACCGGTTGCATCCTTTTTCTTGTAAAAATTTTGTCATTAGGCGGCTTTAAACCGGCTGTGACCCTTGTGTTTGATTTTTCAGGATGGAAGTAAGAACGTTCCACGCTCCATCTCCAAGATGCTGCTCAAACGGAAGGCTAAGGAACCTTCAAAAGCTCCGTCCAAGGCCAGGAAGCCCCGCCTGCCCACTCGACATCATCAAGGCCGCTGTACAGCGTAGACAAACTTCTGTAGGTAAAAGCCTAAAGGATCTTGGTCTGAGTTCCGAGCCGGCTAACAAAGAGTCGGGCGTGCCTGAGACGCCGAAGAGGTGCATGCCACTCTATGCTGCATCCAGTTCTGAAGCAGCTGGGGGTGGGGTGACCCCTCAGTCTGAACCTTTTATGATAGACGTACGTAGACCACTTAACTTGCAATTTTGTGTCGTCTCAATAATTCTCTTATTTTTGTATTTAACCAACCGGTACTCCTTTTGCAGAAAAAGATCTAGAAATGGTTCCGCCTGAAAAGACGCCGACTAGGTCAGCAGCCCAGATCCAGAAGGATCAATTGGAAAAGAAAAGGGCCCAACTGGCGGCAAGGATGATGCGGTAAGCACCGGTTGCATCCTTTATCCTGTAAAAATTTTGTCATGAGGTGGCTTTTAAGCGGCTGTGACCCTTGTGTTTGACTTTTCAGGATGGAAGTAAGAACATTCCTTGTCCATCTCCAAGATGCTGCTCAAACGGAAGGCTAAGGAACCTTCAAAAGCTCCCTCCAAGGCCAGCAAAGCCCCGCCTGCCCAGTCGACATCATCAAGGCCGCTGTACAGGGTAGACCAACTTCTATAGGTAAAAGCCTAAAGGATCTTGGTCTGAGTTCCGAGCCGGCTAACAAAGAGTCGGGCGTGCCTGAGACGCCGAAGAGGTGCATGCCACTCAATGCTGCATCCAATTTTGCAGCAGGTGGGGGGTGGGGTGACCCCTCAGTCTTAACCTTTTATGATAGACGTACGTAGACCACTCTACTGGCAATTTTTTGCCGTCTCAATGATTCTCTTATTTTTGTATTTAACCAACCGGTAATCCTTTTGCAGAAAAAGGTCTAGAAATGGTTCCGCCTGAAAAGACACCGACTAGGTCAGCAGCCCAGATCCAGAAGGATCAATTGGAAAAGAAAAGGGCCCAACTGGCGGCAAGGATGATGCGATAAGCACCGGTTGCATCCTTTATCTTGTCAAAATTTTGTCATGAGGTGGCTTTTAAGCGGCTGTGACCCTTGTGTTTGACTTTTCAGGATGGAAGTAAGAACATTCCTTGTCCATCTCCAAGATGCTGCTCAAACGGAAGGCTAAGGAACCTTCAAAAGCTCCCTCCAAGGCCAGCAAAGCCCCGCCTGCCCAGTCGACATCATCAAGGCCGCTGTACAGGGTAGACCAACTTCTATAGGTAAAAGCCTAAAGGATCTTGGTCTGAGTTTCGAGCCGGCTAACAAAGAGTCGGGCGTGCCTGAGACGCCGAAGAGGTGCATGCCACTCAATGCTGCATCCAATTTTGCAGCAGGTGGGGGGTGGGGTGACCCCTCAGTCTTAACCTTTTATGATAGACGTACGTAGACCACTCTACTGGCAATTTTTTGCCGTCTCAATGATTCTCTTATTTTTGTATTTAACCAACCGGTATTCCTTTTGCAGAAAAAGGTCTAGAAATGGTTCCGCCTGAAAAGACGCCGACTAGGTCAGCAACCCAGATCCAGAAGGATCAATTGGAAAAGAAAAGGGCCCAACTGGCGGCCAAGGATGATGGGGTAAGCACCGGTTGCATCCTTTTTCTTGTAAAATTTTTGTCATCAGGCGGCTTTTAACCGGCTGTGACCCTCGTGTTTGACTTTTCAGGATGGAAGTAAGAACGTTCCACGCTCCATTTCCAAGATGCTGCTCAAACGAAAGGCTAAGGAACCTTCAAAAGCTCCGTCCAAGGCCAGGAAAGCCCCGCCTGCCCAGTCGACATCATCAAGGCCGCTGTAAAGGGTAGACCAACTTCTGTAGGTAAAAGCCTAAAGGATCTTGGTCTGAGTTCCGAGCCGGCTAACAAAGAGTTGGGCGTGCCTGAGACGCTGAAGAGGTGCATGCCACTCAATGCTGCATCCAGTTCTACAGAAGTTGGGGGTGGGGTGACCCCTCAGTGCGAACCTTTTATGATAGACGTACGTAGACCACTTAACTGGCAATTTTGTGCCGTCTTAATGATTCTCTTATTTTTGTATTTAACCAACCGGTACTCCTCTTGTAGAAAAAGGTCTAGAAATGGTTCCGCCTGAAAAGACTCCGACTAGGTCAGCAGCCCAGATCTAGAAGGATCAATTGGAAAAGAAAAGAGCCCAAATGGCGGCCAAGGATGATGGGGTAAGCACCGGTTGCATCCTTTATCTTGTAAAAATTTTGTCAACAGGCGGCTTTTAACCGGCTGTGACCCTTGTGGTTGATTTTTCAGGATGGAAGTAAGAATGTTCCACGCTCTATCTCCAAGATGCTGCTCAAACGGAAGGCTAAGAAACCTTCAAAAGCTCCGTCCAAGGCCAGGAAAGCCCCGCCTGCCAAGTCGACATCATCAAGGCCGTTGTACAGGGTAGACCAACTTCTATAGGTAAAAGCCTAAAGGATCTTAGTCTGAGTTCCGAGCCGGCTAACAAAGAGTCGGGCGTGCCTGAGACGCCGAAGAGGTGCATTCCACTCAATTCTGCATCCAGTTCTGCAGCAGCTGGGGGTGGGGTGACCCCTCAGTCTGAACCTCAAGATATGGCTTAGATCTTTGATTCCCCATGGCCTCTTGGGCCTATGCAAGTCAAGTCCCAAGTTATCCAATTAGGGAATTCTTTAAGCAGCTGACATAATATTGGTGCCTCTTATGTTGCTGTCTAACCACATTATTCTATTGGTGTAGATGCCTCTCTAAGATGGCCTGACCTCCAGCAATATTCCAGATGGATGCTAAGGTTCCTCACCCAGTCTGAAAAGGAGTCAATCCCGGGAGTGCATCAGGTCAATATGGACCGCATCAACGCCTTGCTTGCTGAGGTAACTTACCAGCTGTGTTAACTAAGCTAAATTTACTCTTCGCCGGCTGAGGTATCTGAGGTAAATTAACATTTTGCCGGCTGAGTTTTGCAGGTCATGCTGAGAGTGGAAGGGCTTAAAGTCCCTTTTAAAAAGAAGCAAGTGAAAGGAATGGTGTACTTCCTACAAGTGTATTATTCTGATAGAGGGTTCAGAATTATTAGAGAGCTAATTCTTAAGTGAGGTCAAGTGATCAGAATGCCTAGGTGGAGGCCGCTTCCGATTAGTAATATTAACGAACAATTAATATTACAACTTAATCTTGACTGTACCCTTCCGGTCAAACCCAATCAAACAACCGATCCGAGACGACGAATCAATCCGAAGGATTAGATGAGTCATCGGAGTATTACGAACAAAGACGTCGGATATCAAGCTTAGAGCGTCGAGATCGAGCGTCGTAAGTCGAGTCGAATTTAGAATTCGAAGAGACTTGAAATCAAACAAGCAACAAGTTCGAGCCTAGCTGTAGCCTCGCATTGGCCTAGCCATGTGAGTGCTAGGCTAGGCGAGGTCCCAACCTATGCGTGTCTAGCATCCCCTAGCACACGAACATCGCATGGCACTAGCATCGCAAGATGCGTGCATGCGTGTGGTGTGGCTATGCATGGATGATCGTGCTAGCATAGCAGCACTGGCCATCGCATCGTGTTAGGCCACGCACCAAGCCCATCGCTAGCTCGCAAGCATCGCAAGGCCAACAACATGTTAGGTTTGCTGGGCCTTGCTATCGCAAGCAACGCAGGCATGGTGCCTTGCGTGCTTGCTAGTGTGCTAGGGCTTGGCGCCTATCTCATCGCAGCCACGCATATCGCACAACACCACACACCAGCCAGCAGCATGCTAGGCTATGCGTGTGTGCTAGCAAGTAGCAGCCTCGCATAGCAGCGCCTAGTAGCACGCACCAAGTAGCATCGTTGCATGTGTGCTGGCTGGCTGCGCATGTGTTGCGGGCTGGTTAGCGATGTTTTAGCTGGCTGCTTGGGCTGCCCAGCTTTGATGCTAAGCGCCAGCTGGCAGCCTTAACAGCCAAGGCAATCTGCAGGCCAGCCAAGTGGCGTTGACAGCCGGTTAAGGTGGGGACCAATGGTTGGTGTTTTGGCTTGGGGAGCAAGGTAGGTTGGTCCCCTCCCTTGGTGGTCCTCACCTTCTCCCTCTCCTCCCATTACCAATTGTAGCTTGTTGATTGAATTGCAATTTTATTTTGTTTTGATTAAAATAAAATAGAGGAAATTGTAAATCTCCCACATTGATTGAGAATGGGAAATCAAGGTTCATTTCCCTATAAATACCCAAGTTTGGGTTTTGGGAAGAAAACTTGAGTGGAATTTAAAAGGCATCTCCTTAGTAAAGTGAGAATACTTTAAGTTCGTAATACTCTAAGTTTTATTTGGTCAAGTCCCGACGAACCTTCGGGACTAAGACCGTTTGGGTACAGTTCGTGGGTACGAGCTGTTGGAGACCGTTACGGTTGCGAGGTTTATCTTTTGAAGTAAAAACTCGGGTTCGAGCGAAGCACGCGTCAAGGGTAAGAACGTCTTTTCTCTGTCTCTCTTTTATGTTGTTAATTATGTGATTAAATATTTAGTTGCTTTAATTAGTGAGCGGGTCTTGGGCGGGTTTCTCTTCCGCGTAGATTCGGAATCTACAAAACCCAACAGCGGTATCAGATACGCGCTCATTTTAATTATTGTAACTAATAATTAATTGAGGTGATTTAAAATTTATTTAAATTCTGGTTTTGCTTTCTAATTAGATTAGAGGCTCGTTTTAATTAGTTTTAATCTCTTATTTTTACTAGTTTTGCCTACGAACCCAGATTTCGACTCAAAAATAGTGATTTTTGGGTGAAATCGATGTTTTAAATCATTTTTTACTTTCTTTGAGAACTGTCCAGAAGCCAAAATCCACCGAGAAACATGTTTTTTCGAGTGTTTTTCGTTTTTGACGAATTTTTATAAATCTTTAAACCTTGATTAATTATGGGTGGTGCAAATTAATTGCTTCAAGTGTGAATGTTTATGGTGAACTTGTAATTTTGAAGTCCCTAATATTTTAAAGATTCAATCTTTAATTGTTTATTTGGTTGGAACTTCGATTGCTAAATTTCATGTTGAACTAATATTTGGATTTAATCATTTTTAAGTTGATTAAAGTGCTAAAATTTCAAAACTTGTTATTGAAATTTAATTAATATACATATTGGAAGATGTAATTTTTCAACAATACACAAGTTATTGTTGGAAATTTTTCATTGGATGAAAGGGTTTATTTTTCCAGCTCCTTAATTTTGTCAAATCTCATGATTAATTTATATTTGATTAAATTAATTATGAGTGTAGCCCTTCAATTTTTAGCATCAAGATGGACCTATATTGTTTTAAAGAATGGTTCTTGAATAATTTAGGTTTGTGCACTATTAAAATTGAATTTAATTAAGTTGGACTTATTTTAGTTTTCATTTTTCACTAAATTGATTCAAAAATAAATTTAGAATTAATGTTATGTGACACATATATCAGGATAAAATCCCAAAATAATAGCACACAAATCGAGGTAAAATCACCTAAGCACCACCAAGGCTAGCCGAGCTGCTCACGCAGCCCACATGTAGCTACCTTGGTGCGCATGGAGGTGCTTTCATCTTGAAATAGATGTGGCTGTGTGGCGGGCTAGGAGCGCACAAGGGGCGTGCTTGATACTTGTGGTGCGTGGCTGCTGGAGATGCCCGCAAGTGCTGCTGGGTAGTAAGGCAGTGAGCCCCAGCAGGCCTAGCCACACCTACCGGTACGCATGCTAGCATGCGAAGCATGCTGGTGCCAGCAGGCTTGGCGTGCCTTGCTAGGCAGGCTGCCTGCGCCCAAGCACACCCCAGCCGCAGCTATAATGCCTAGCAAGCCTAGCCCCATGGCTAGGATGCTAGGCACTCGGTTTAGAGTAGGCTGATTTTACGATGCATGGTCTATGTGTTTTGCGAAATTTTGCCGTTTTAATTATTTTACAAAATTTGGGTAGACCGGCTTCATTAATTGGATTAGTTAAGTTGGATGCGGAATTTAGTGGGAGCTTCGTTAATTGCATGAACTAATTACGTCTTAATCACATAAAATGTTAAACAACTTTGACTAGTTTTAATTAGGCGCGTTAATTGGATTAATCACCTAAGTTAGTTACTAGTTCGCGCGCGTTATGCATTGTTACTTGTTTTCATTGTAAAATGCATGGGCCATACACATATAGTGAATGGATGAATGGAATATATATTGTTTCACAGATTTCGTGAAAATGGAAACTAGTGGGGCCCGATTAGGCTAGTAAATACGGATTGCCTACCGTTGCGTATATTTGTACCTTAATATTTAGATTAATCCTAGTTGTTGTAGCTAGTAATTGCATATTTGGCGGAGATGTCCCAAGATGGCGTTTCTTTGAAGACGAGCCAAGATGGTGCATCGAAGACCCTTGAAGATTTGAAGATTTGAAGGGGTCATGCTAGTTGCCAAATGCATCTTATGCTTATGATTTATATATATATTGTGTTTATATATGATTGAATTGTATGATAGATGCATGTTTAGGATTTCAAATGTTGCGATGATTAATTAAGTTCACTTAAATCAACCAACATAGAAACCCTAGGTCCCTATAAATATTGATCCAAATTTGCCACTCCAAGAACGACACTTACCGAACTAATGCGCGTGGTGATGGGCTACGCTAAAGCGTGGCATCACCGCTTCCCTAGGAATGTAAGGTATACTAGGTATACAAGTCGTCTTGGTTGATCTCAACGATATCGGTAAGGATTCCTTAGATGTCGTGGAAATGGAGATAAAAAGTCAAGGAAGCATTAGATGCGACGTTTTATCGAACCAAGAGTAGC
Source organism: Chenopodium quinoa (assembly GCF_001683475.1). Taxonomy (NCBI): domain Eukaryota; kingdom Viridiplantae; phylum Streptophyta; class Magnoliopsida; order Caryophyllales; family Amaranthaceae; genus Chenopodium; species Chenopodium quinoa. Next base: position 194,978 of record NW_018744111.1, read on the forward strand.
TTGGAGCTATTAGCAATTGGATTGCTTACCCTAAAATATTAAGTGTTAAGACAAGCCAAAGCATGCTTAATCACGTTTTGATTTTTTGGGATCTTGGAATCGTTTTATTCTCCCCTAAAAGGGACTAATGTTAATGCGTGGATAAAATGCTCAATAAGATTGAAAATTTGCATGAACGCTTTAAATTCCAAACTTATTTGTTTATAAATGGTTTTTCATTTCAAATTCTTTCAATTGTAGAAACATGTCTGCAAGTAACTCAAACAACATCTCTATGTGCCCGGAACTCCTAGACAAGTTGGCTTTTAGCCTTAACTTGGTCAACTTCAAGGAATGATAGGAGGAACTCAGGAAAACTCTTCGGAATTGATCCTTGGAGTACACTCTTGATACTCCCATTCCAAGCTTCTTCTCTAAGGGAATCATAAGCAATGAGGCTCATGATAAATGGTCTTTCGATCGCAAGAAAGTCACACATCTAACAGCTAATTCCATCCCAGAAGATTAGAAGGAAAAGCTCTCCTTTTATTTTCCGGACATTTTTCTCAAAGCACATGAGGATGTTGTCAATGTAAGAGTCACCAAGAGTGACAATGGCAACTATGATGGACTCGTGTTTGATTTGACTAGGTCACTCTCAAACATGAAGATAAAGCCACCGGATGTGGGTTGTCTTGCTAAGGAAAGGCACCGGCTTTGGTCTAGGGTCTACAATACCAAATTGAGACCTGGTATGCCACTCCGACCTCATGTGCTTGGAATGACTAGGCTCTTCAAGCACATGAAACTTCTCGGAATCTCATTGGAGGTTGAGATAGCGGGGCATATCTTGCTTGCTTCACTCCACTCGGGCTATGATGCACTTAGAGTGCATATAGCTGTGGGTAAGGAGACACACTCTTTAAGAGAGGTGGTTCAATTGTTTAGCTGAGCCACCTCCTATGGAGCGACCGAGAGGCCCTTGGGAGCAAGTAAAAGGGAGTTCAAGAACAAGGCGAAGATGCGATTCTTCTATTGTGGTGGGAAAGGCCACTACAAGAGGGAATGAAAGCTCTTCCGAAAGGAGGAGGAGGAGAGGAATGTGGCATCTGCCTCAGGTATCTTCATTACACTTGTGTATAAAGCTTTTCATAGGTATTGGATACCATGTGTAATTCACTTTATGTTTCCTTTTCAGGAACCAAGTGAGAGGGTATTGGATACCATGTGCATCAATAAGCAGATGACAAATATGGTCTTTTGATCGTGCTTGTAGGCACATTTATTTTGTCTATGGCTTGTAATTAAACAATGGTTGTTTCTCATGCTTTTGAACATACTCTTGATCTATGGTGTTGGACACGAAGTTACCTTGATCACAAGACTTAATCAATGGTTGGTTTTTGAAATGTATTGTTTATATGTTCTATAAAATTGCATGTTTTACATATGTTTAGACAAATTGATGATACCGCCAAAAGAGTTAAGACCATTGAGTCGAATCAAACCTACTTGTTGCATTATCGTCTTGGCCACATTAACATCAAACGCATCAAGAAACTTCTTCAAGAAGGTGTTCTTAACTCATTCGACTTGGACTCATTTGAAAATTGCGAAGGATGTCTGTTAGGCAAGATGATAAAGCAACCATTCTCCAAGTTAGGAGAAAGGGCAAGTGACTTATTGGGTCTAATACATACGGATGTATGTGGACCAATGAGTACACCTGCAAGGCATGGTTATCGATATTTCATTACCTTCACCGACAACTATAGTAGATATGGTTATGTTTACCTTATGTCGAACAAATCTGAATCTTTTGAGAAATTCAAAGAGTTTCAGAGTGAATTTAAAATCATCTTGGCAAGAAAATTAAAGCACTTCGATCGGATCGAGGTGGCGAGTATTTGAGCCATGAAGTCGACGATCACTTGAAAGAAAATGGTATTCTTTCAGAGTTGACACCTCTCGAAACTCCACAATGGAACGAAGTGTCCGAATGGAGGAATCGAACCTTGTTAGAAATGGTTCGATCAATGATGGGTCTTAGTGAACTTCTTATCTCTTTCTGGAGACACGCACTTCTAACCGCGGCACTAACTCTGAACCGTGCTCCGTCAAAATCTGTCGAAAAGACTCCATATGAATTATGGACGAAGAAACCTCCGAGGTTGTCTTTTTGGAGAAGGAACACCTTTCCAAAATGACAAGTGGGAGGAAAATCGAACTTGACGAAGTTCGAGAGGTCGAGCAACAAAGTCAACTTGACAAAACTGACAATCAAAGTGTTTTAGAAGCAGCCACTGACATTTGTCAGAGTCAAACCAACAATGCAAATGCTTAACCTATTACCCTGCGTAGGTCGAAACGGCCAAGATCTCAACCAGACAGATACATTGGTATAGTCTTAACCGAAGATCAAAACATCCTAGTTATGGATGGAGATGAGCCATCGACATACAAACAAGCTATGACGAGCCCCGACTCTGCAAAATGGCAAGAGGCATGAAATCCGAGATGGACTCCATGTCTAAAAATCAAGTCTGGGACTTGGTTAATTTGCCCGAAGGACATACACCTATCGGTTCCAAATGGATTTTCAAGTTGAAAACAGACAACGATGGAAATGTATCTATATACAAAGCTAGACTAGTGGTAAAAGTTTATAGGAAAATTCACGGAGTTGATTATGATGAAACCTTTTCGCCAGTTGCAATGCTTAACTCTGTCCGGATTATCCTAGCGATTGCTACATATTACGATTATGAAATATGGCAAATGGATGTCAAAATCGCCTTCCTTGATGGGATTTGGAAGAAACTATGTATATGACACAACCGGAAGGTTTTGTTGATCCAAGCAATGCTGGGAAGGTATGCAAGCTTAAGGTGTCCATTTATGGACTAAAGTAGACAAGCAGAAGTTAGAATCTGCGATTTGATGAAGCCATTAGTAAGTTTGGTTTTATCAAGTATCCAGATGAGTCTTGTGTTTACAAGAAGGTCTGTGGGAGTGACATCGCATTCCTAGTATTATATGTCAATGACATATTACTCATTGGAAACAGCACTAATATGTTAAAGTCCGTAAAAGGCTGGCTTGGGAAGTGCTTTTCGATGAAGGATTTAGGAGAGACACAATACATATTGGGCATCAAGATCTATAGGGATAGATCTAAGAAGATGATTGGATTGAGCCAAAGTACTTTATATTGATAAGGTACTAGCACGATTCAACATGGAAGGGGCCAAGAGAGGGCACCTACCTATGTCCCATGGCATAACTCTCAGCAAGAAGCAGTGTCCACAGACACCTGATGAGCGAGAGAGGATGTGTCATATTCCATATGCTTCACTTATTGGATCGATCATGTATGCCATGATATGTACTAGGCCGGATGTATCGAATGCCTTGAGTGCTACAAGCCAATACTAATCAGACCCAGGCTAGACGCATTGAACTAAGGACAAGAATATTTTAGAGTACCTGAAAAGGAACAAGGATAAGTTCCTGGTATATGGCGGCTGTAATGATTTGGTTGTTGAAGGTTATACTAACGTGAGCTTCCAAACTGACAGTGACGACTCTAAGTCGTAGTCAGGGTGCATATTCTTCCTAAATGGAGGAGCCTTTAGTTGAAAAAATGCTAAGTAAAGCACCACTGCAGATTCTACAACTGAAGTTGAATACTTGGCAGCTTCGGAAGCAGCTAAGGAGGCAGTTTGGATTCGTAAGTTCATTAGTGAACCTGGTGTTACACCTTCCATTAAGGGTCCAGTAGACCTCTATTGTGATAATAATGGAGCTATTGCTCAGGCCAGGGAGCCAAGGGAACATCAGAAGGTCAAACATGTCAAGCGGCAATTTCACATGATAAGGGAATGGAAATTTGAGGGTGAAATCAGAATTTGTAAGATTGGAACAGACGATAATGTAGCCGATCCACTGACTAAACCTTTGTCTCAAGTGAAGCACAACAAACACGTTGAGGCAATGGGAATCAAGCATATTGGAGATGGGCTTTGATTTCCCTATATAGGTGTTTTAATTAAACTTGATGTCTTAATGTAAAACACTATGTAGAACCATTCAATTTTGGAGCACTTAAATTTACTGCAAATTTATGATTACTCCATATCTATTTAATTGTGGTTTAGAATTAAATAATGAGTCCATTCTATTTCTTAGAATATTCAAAACAGGGTATCAAGACCATGTCTTGGATAAAGAAACACCTGTTAAGTGAACATTGAATATTTTAATCGAAAATTATCCCTAATCGAGGTCATTTAAACGATGGACGATTAATAACCACATGAGATTAGTGTGTAGTATGATTTATAGCACCGTTTCTTGTGCTACAAGGACATGATAGTCATAAGTCACTTGCATAGGTGCTAGTTTGGAACTGTACCGGATAGACCTATGAGAATACTTTAAGAGATAATAAATCATTATAAGTATATTTCTCATTATAGCTATCGAAACCTTTTTCCTCGTCCATGAGTATTGCAAATTTTCTTGTTTGAGTACTAGTCGTTTTGATGTTGTCAAACGTCTGCCGTAAATGGGGATTATAACGACAACACTCAGGCGACTAGGTCCTCTTAGTAAGGGAAGCTTACAGTACAAGACTGGGAATGTGCCCCCTATTTACAATAGCGAATGTGTCTTTGTTGTTTACAAGGCCTCTCGAAGAGCGAGACTAAGAAAAGGCATGGTCGTGCTCAGATAGATTTTAGAAATCATCTGTTTATTGACAGTCAATCTCGGGAATCGAGAAACACTTCTGGACTTAGTAAGGATGACGAAGAATCTTACCTTATAGTTCATGAACAGACATTAAGCGACATAGGAAAAGGGCTATACAATAATTGCACACTTGTTCGGAAGGACAAGTGGGAGATTAAAAGGAATGGTGTCTTTCCAACAAGTGTATTATTCTGATAGAGGGTTCAGAATTATTAGAGAGCTAATTCTTCAGTGAGGTCAAGTGATCGGAATGCCTAGGTGGAGACCACTTCTGATCAGTAAAATTAATGAACAATTAATATTACAGCTTAATCTTGACTGAACCATTCGGGTCGAACCCAATCGAACAACCGAACTGAGACAACGAATCAATTCGAAGGATTAGATGAGTCATCGGAGTATTACGAACAAAGACGTCGGATCTCGAGCTTAGAGCGTCGAAACTGAGCGTCGCAAGTCGAGTCGAATTTAGAAATCGACGAGACATGAAATCAAACAAGCAACAAGTTTGAGCCTAGCCATAGCCTTGCATTGGCCTAGCCATGTGAGTGCTAGGCTAGGCGAGGTCCAAACCTATGCGTGCCTACCATCCCCTAATACAGGTACATCGCATAGCACTAGCATCGCAAGATGTGTGCATGCAATTGGTGTGGCTATCCATGGATGGGCATGCTAGCACAGAAGCACTGGCCATCGCATCGTGCTAGGACACGCACCAAGCCCATCGCTAGCTCGCAAGCATCGCAAGGCCAGCAGCATGCTAGGCTTGCTGGGCCTTGCTATCACAAGCAACGCAGACATGGTGCCTTGCGTTCTAGGGCCTAGCGCCTAGCTCATCGCAACCACGCATATTGCACAGCACCACACACCAGCCAGCAGCATGCTGGGCATGCTGGGCTATGCGTGTGTGCTAGCAAGCAGTAGCCTCGCACAGTAGGGCCTAGCAGCACGCACCAAGCTGCAGCGATGCATGCGTGCTGGTTATCTGTGTGTTGGCTGGCTGCGCATGTGTTGCGGGATTTCTGGCGATGTGCTAGCTTGCTGGCTGGGCTGCCCAGCCTTGGTGTTAGGGTGCTAGCTGGCAGCCTTGACAGCCAAGGCAAGCTGCCAGCCAGCCAAGTGGCGTTGACATCCGGTCAAGGTGGGGACCAATGGTTGGTATTTTCACTTGGGGAGCAAGGTGGGTTGATCCCCTCCCTTGGTGGTCCTCACCTTCTCCCTCTCCTCCCATTTCCACTTATAGCTTGTTGATTGAATTGCATTTTTATTTTGTTTTGATTAAAATAAAATAGAGGAAATTGCAAATCTCCCACATTGATTGAGAATGGGAAATCAAGGTTCATTTCCCTATAAATACCCAAGTTTTGGGTTTTGGGAAGAACACTTGAGTGGAACTAAAAAGGAATCTCCTTAGTAAAGTGATAAAACCTTAAGTTCGTAATACTCTTAAGTTTTATTTGGTCAAGTCTCGACTAACCTTCGGGACTAAGACTGTTCGGGTCGGGTTCGTGGGTACGAGCTGTTGGAGACCGTCGCGCTTGCGAGGTTTATCTTTTAAAGTAAGAGCTTTGGTTCGAGCGAAGCACGCGTTAAGGGTAATAACGTCCTTTCTCTTTCTCTCTTTTATGTTGTTAATTATGTGATTAAATATTTAGTTGCTATAATTAGTGAGCGGGTCTTGGGCGGGTTTCTCTTCAGCGTAAAGTAGGACTCTACGAAACCCAACAGCAAGGGGAGGTAAGAAACGCCAATAAATAAGCGGCTAATATCCTTGATGTTGCCCAATACAAATGTTCAATGAATGAAATAAGGACTAAAGCCCGAGAGATGAAACAGGAGGAGCTGATCAAGGAGCTCACGACTACTGTGGAGACGACCAAGAATAAGACGTCTAGCCTTGAGCTTCAAATTAAAAACCTTTAGTCAGAGCTTAAGGCACTGGAGGATGCTGACAAAGAGAATACCCAGCTTAGGGCAGACGTCTCCCAGCTGAAGGATGAGTTGGCCTAGGTGCAAATTGACCACAAGGTTGAGCTTGCTGCTGAACAAGAACGGTTAGTGGATGAGAATGAGCGAGATTGTGAAGCTCGCGTGAAAATGGCATGGAATCTTATCCATCCGGACTACGACTGGGAGTTCTTCAGCTTGAGGTACAAGTATTCCTCTGAGGTATACGATGCCTAGTCCCTCGGTCTTGAGGCGCCGGCCCTGTTTGAAGATTGGGCCGGTATTGAGCAGTCTGATGAGGAGCATGAGGATGAGGACCTAAATGAGCAAGAAGAGCAAGTGTCGGTTGACACTGACCAAGTTCAACCAAGGCAACCTAAAAGCGAGCTCCCATCCGGCCAAGACCAGACAATGTCTCCACCTTAGCAACAACAAAATTAATCTTGTCTTTGTTTCTGGCCTGCGTGCCGAGTATTTCAATGTATTTTAACAACATTCTTATTTCACCGGATGTAGATTTAATATATCAGGCTTCTTCTCCCACTTTTTTTTTATGCTGGGAGCTTTTCATGAAATAGCCGACTGGGTCGGTTTTTAACAAAAAAAATTTATTTTTGCTTTATGTATATGCTTGCAATCTTAGCAAACTTGTTGATGGCACAAGGCACTTAACGACCCAGTTGCCTTTTGCCCCTGGACGATTGTACGTTTGTTAAGTCAATCACTCAGGTGATTGTCCCAAACGAAGCGAACAGTCGTCCATCGAGTATTCGGATAAAACATCAGACGGTCGTTGACCGAATCTTAATTAATTTCCTAGAGAGTTTAATCAAGTTGGAATGACGGCCGATTACCGACTGGTTTCAATAAGGCATGCGGTATTCGTTATATCGTTTATGTTCCATTTTAGATTAGTAAGGTCAAACGGCTGTGAGTTAGCCCTCATGGGTTAATTAGTCTTGCTGGATGTTCTCCACGATGAATTCACTTGGATGAACTTCGCCAAATGTCTTGTTCTTGTTAAAGAAGACGAATTACCGTTTAGTAGCAGACGACCATTGGCCGTGTGAAGTTTCTTTAACCGGGCAAGGTTTTAGCTACTAAGTTCCTAGCTTAGCTTAGAACTTCAAATTTAACTGTTTGTAGTGCTTTTGAGCCACAACAGGTTATATCCAACCAAGATGATTACCGGCTACCGTTAGTTATAGAACAGGTTGTAATCTATGGTATCATGGCCTCACTTGATCATTCAAACGGCTGCGAGTTATCTTAATCCGGACAATCGGTAGAGCCATTTGTTTTTAGGTTTATAGAGAAATGTACCACCGAATGGGAGATGCTCTCTGTGACGAATTCACCCGGATGGGCGTCGCCAATTGCCTACTCATGTTGGAGCAGACAGTTTTTAATATCATCTGGCATTGGTCTCACCAGGGTGTTCTAAAAGAAACAACACATATCTGCTAAGTTTTTGGACTTAGCTTATGTTTATTCATGTTGAAGCAGACGTAAAATATTTACAAGTCCGTTTGTACATTGTATAGACGGTATTCATATAGAGCATTAAACATGATTGAAAATAAAGCAACTTTTCATTGATAATCTTTATTTACAAAATTTTTAAAGTCTAAGGAGTAGTACTTTTTTAAGTTGTCTACGTTCCAAATTCTGGCTAGCTGTCTACCGTCTGGGGTTTTGAGGCGGTAGGTGCCACCTCTTAATTCTTCATAGATCTAGTAGGTGCCTTCCCAATTGGAGGTCAACTTTCCCTGTTCATTGTCCCTACCGGTTGCCTCCATTTTCGCAACACAAAGTCCCCCACTTTCAAGGGTCGTTTGTGTACTCTTTTGTTGTAGGCTCTTGTCATTCTCAGACGGTAAATCTTATGACGCAAGGGGATATTGCTCCTATGCTCCGGGAGTGAGTCCAATGGTAGCCGCATGGCCTCCCAGTTAGCCTCTTCGTCATAAACATGACTCGAATGGTTAGCTCATAGTGCTCAATTGGCAAGACCGCTTCTGCGCCGTACGTCATAAGAAATGGGGTTTCACCGGTTGCTACTTTTTCAGTTTTTCTGATGACCCATAGGACATGAGGTAGTTCATCTGCCCATAGACCGCCAGCCCTTTCAATTTTCTTCTTAATGTCGTCTGAGATGAGCTTGTTGAAGGCTTCGACCTGGCCGTTTGCTTTGGAAAAGCTGACTGATGCGAAGCAATGTGAGATCCCTTGATCTCCCAACCAGCTCTTGAGGATAGGTGTCTTAGACTGAGGTCCATTGTCAAAGACCATAGACATAGGTACCCCAAACCGGGTGATAATATTCCTCCAAATGAAGGAGATGACATCCTTTGTCTTTATGCCTTTGACCGCCTCTACTTCTACCCATTTGGTGAAGTAGTCAACAACAACTAGAACATATCGCCGTCCGCCTGTAGCAGGCGCATATGGACCCAGAATGTCCATGCCCTATTTGGCGAATAGGCGTCTGATCAGTAGCCGGAGGATGTATGAGTTTACCAAATCTTTGACACTTGTAACATTTCTTCACCATTTCCATGGCGTCTGCCTCAAGAGTGGGCCAAAAGTAGCCTTGCCGCCTAGCCCTTTTTGCTAGGGACCTGCCGCCTATGTGTGATCCACAAAAGCCCGAGTGCAGATCCTCTAGTACCCCCTTCCCCCTTTTGGGGGTGACACATTTCAATAACGGCTGCAGATAACCCTTCTTGAAAAGTTCTTTACTTTGAATCTTAAAGTTTGTAACACGCTTTTTCATTGCAACCGCTTCTGAGTAAGCATTCGGCAGAGTGTCATCTGCTTAGATAAGCTCGGATTCCATCCATCCAGGTTGAGCTTCGATCTAGAATTCCAATGGGATCTTGTTCAATACTTCTGTTTTCCATAAATTCCCAAAAGACTGACCTAGGCGTATCACAAGAGGCGGATGATGCGAGCTTAGAGAGAGTATCCGCCTGACTTAGATGAAATTCATCAAGTGACCCAACCTCTTCTTTGACCGCTTGGAAATATTTGATCATAGCTGGATGGGTGGCCTCATAGTCACCATGGTATTGGCTAACAATCAATTGTGAATTAGAGCAGGCGTCAACTTTTCTTGGCCCTACCGCCTTACACATACGGATACTGGCTAGCAGGGCTTCATATTCTGTCTTATTATTTGAGGCTTGGAGCTTGAACCGTAGTGCCTATTCGTACTTATCCCCTTCAGGGGACTGACATATAACACCTGCACCACAGCCGTTCATTGTAGAGCTCCCGTATACATACACTTTCCCAACCTTGTCATAGTTGTCTGGCTCAGCCGGCCTTGTCATTTCGACAATGAAGTCGGCAAACGCCTGACCCTTCACTGCCTTCCTTGGTTCGAAAGAGATTTTAAGACTTAGCATTTCAATGGCCCACTTGAGCATCCTGCCGGATGACTCCAGAGTTGTCATTAGCCGCTTGAGGGGTTGATCTGTGTAGATCACAATCAGATGTGCCAAGAAGTAAGGTTTCAACTTCTTCACCGCCACGAAAAAATAGCAAGGCCAAAATTTTCAACCACGGGGTACCGTAGTTCAGCATTTCGAAGAACATGGCTAATGAAATAGACCGGGAGCTGAATGGCATCACTCTTAGCAAGGAGAACAACACTGAGGGCATGGTCTGGGACGGCTAAGTACATGTAAAGCACCTTCTGCGGCAAAGGGCTAACAAGCCTTGGCAATGAGTGCAAGTGTTTTTTTAACTTCTGAAAGGTCACCTCAGCATCTTCCCCCCATTCAAATCTAGTCTTCTTTTTTATTGCTTGGAAAAAATAGAGGCACTTGTCACCTGACCGGCGGAGGAATCTCCCCAATGCCGCCAGACAACCAGTTAATTTTTGAACTTCTTTGACAGTGCGGGGTGACTTCAAGTCAATTACCGCCTGAATCTTTTCTGGATTGGCCTTTATCCCCCTTTGATCAATCAGAAATCCGAGAAACTTCCCAGAATCAACACTAAAGACACACTTCTTGGGATTAAGCATGACCTTGTGCCGCCTGAGGGTGGTGAACGTTTCTCGGAGGTTAGCTAGGTGATCCGTCTATAGCTTGGATTTGACTATCGTGTCATCAATGTACGCCTTTACATTCCTCCTAATTTGATTAATGAAGATTGTATTAATCATTCGCTGGAAAATAGCAGGCGCATTTTTCAACCCAAACGGCATCACAGTATAACAAAATAACCCTTGATCAGTGACGAATGTCGTCTTCTCTTGATCTTTTTTCCACAAGGGTATCTGATGAAAGCCTGAGTAGGCGTCCATAAAGCTCATCAAGGCATGGACGGCTATAGAGTCGACCAAACTGTCAATCTTTGGAAGGGCATAACTATCCTTCGGACATGCCTTGTTTAAATCTGTGTAGTCTACACACATCTGCTAGGTGTCATTTGGCTTTTTTACAAGAACAACATTTGCAACCCAATCCGGGAAGTAACATTACCGAATGAACCCAGCATCCAACAGCTTCTTTACTTTGGCGGTTGTCGCCTGACTTCTTTCCTCACCGTGGTTCCTTTTCTTTTTCCTAACTGGCTTTTTCTTGGGATCCACGACAAGTTTATGAACAACTAGATCTAGGATGACGCCTGGTATCTTTTCTACTTCAAAGGAAAAGATTTCTTTGAATTCTTTCAGTAGGTTGTGCAAGTCTACACCCAACCTCGCAAAAGCAATCGTCCCGACTTTAACAGTTCGATCCGGACGTGTGTCATCCAGAATGATATCAATGTGTTCACCAGTCGGTTGGGGACGGAGTTTGTCTGATCGTTCCCCAGTCAGTGATTGCTATTGCTTCTCTTTTTTTACGGCCACCAACTGGTCGACCTTTCTCTTTTTGCCTGCTGCTATTGGAGTAGGCATGGCTTCCTTGAACTCATCAAGATCTATAAGCTCTTCACCTTGGTCTGATGCGGCCACAGTAGGCTTGACGTTTGAGAGGTAACACTCTCTTGCCGTCTTCTGATCCCCATTGAAGGAACCTACAGACTCGTCATCCTTATCAAATTTAGTAGCATAAGGGATGGAATGATGATGGCCTTGGATTCATTCTGTGTTGGATGGCCCAATTTCAGATTATAGGTGGTCAGCTCCTCAATGACCAAGAACCGGACTACCATGTGGCGTCCTTCTCCCTTCTCCCCTAACCGGATTGGTAGGTTAATCCTCCCTACCTGATGCACTACTCAACCCCTAAAACCAACTAAGGGGTGAATTACTTTATGCATAATGTTGGGCTTGTACTTGAGCTTTGCCAAGAACTTATGGCTGATCAGGTCAAACGAGCTCCCGCTGTCAATAAGGATCCGACCTACCTTCTTGTTGGCCACTTTGCATTCAATGACTTGGGATCATCATGCGACCGCCTGACCTTGCCCCTGTTCTTCTCAGTGATGATGACCTCAAGAAAGGTGTCTTTTAACTGAATTGACATCCAACCACCTGATATAGTCTTTGGTGCCCCAGATGGTTAGTCCCCCTTCGACAAAGCCGCCTGTTATTGCATAGATCAGCTCTTCATCAGTGTCCGAACTATTGGCAGGTTGGGCCGCCTATTTGGACGGTTGTCCATTGTTTGTCCTCATTGTTAACTTGAACTTCAGAATGTAGGAATTCAACACCCCTTTATCAGCCAGACGGTCTAACAACCGTTTGAGGCTATAACAGTCGTTGGTGTCATGGCCTATGTCCTCATGGAAATGACTGTATTTGTTCTTGTTCCGATTTTTTATGGAACCTTTCATTGTAACCGGTTTCTCAATAGTCACCTGGTCTCTGATCTCCATGAGGATGGAGTAGCAGTCCTTATTAAAATCATACTTGGGAACATGTGGTTTATACTCTTTTTCTTTCTTCTTTTTCTAGGATGGCTGTTTAGAGTCATCTGCCACCCAAACTTCTTTTCTCTTCTTACTATCTTCTTTTTTAGTTGGCTTAGCAGGCCTACTCTCTTCTTTGTTGGACTTCTTAGGGTCCGACTACTTACTGATGGCATAAAGTTCAATCGCCTGTATATAGGCTTCCGCCTCCATCAGAGCTTCTTGTAGGGTAGCAACCCTCTTTCTGACGAGGTCGAACTTAAAGGTCGACCCGTCCTTCAGACCATAAAGAGGTCTGTGTAAGCCACTTTATCAGAAAGCCCTTGAATTTGAATTCTCATCAGATTGAACTGCCTGAGATAGGACCTAAGCCCTTCTCTATCTCCCTGTTGTATGGCACCTAAGTCAAGACAAGTACGTAAGCGTCTTGAAGCTATTGATGTAGCTGGCTGGCAGGTTGTCAAATCATCGTTGGGCAATGCCCTTCAATGTAGCCGGGAAGAATCGGCACCAGGTGGCATCATCCAACCCCTCTAAGTACATGAGGTTGGTGTAGGCCATCAGGTGATCTTCAGGGTTAGTGGTACCATCATAATTACCCGCCAACACATTTTTAACCTTGGTCAGCTGTGCCGCCTCGGTTATCTCCTTGGAGAACATATAATGTTGTTCCCCAAGTTTGAGCAGACGAAGCTGCCAGTCCAAAGGTTGGACATTCTATGTCGTCTGACCCCCAAAGAGAGTCGGTTGCATATATGGCTGCCCATACGACATATATGGCTGCTGAGGCACATACAGAGCCGAATGGATTATCTGAGGGCCAGTGTGAACGGATAAGCCTCATGACTGACTCTCTCGGTTTGATTGCGAATTCCTCATTGAGGTATTCTAAAAGTTGTCTGGGTAAGTTGACGTTGAAGCCGACACAGACAGTTGTTGACTTTTCTTCTGCTGGATTAACATCCGAGCATCAGAATAAGTCTTCTTCGATCCATCCGGCTGAACATGTCGGATGGCCTTCTTCTTCCCTGTTTCAGGGAATCGGATCTTAGATAGATTAATCAAGGGTCGGTTCACATCCTTTGGTTTGGTATACGGAGTAGGTACGCGGTCCTTGACTGGCTTTTTCTTCTTGGTCGACTGACCCCTGCTAGAGTCAACCATCCTCTAGTTGATCAAGTCCTTGATTTCCCCTTTGACAGTTGTCATGAATTTTATGAGTTCGTCTCTAGTAATTAGGGTTACGCCTTCTACCGCTTGGGGTTGTCCAGACGTTGTCCGATTGTCTCACTTGGACCAACTTGCTCTTTGCCCCATTCCCTTGTTTCCATGGGACGAGTGCGCCTGGTTCAGAATGACCCGTCTAGGGCTACATAGATTTTGACATCGAAATCATCACCACTGTCTTGGTCTGTATAGACCTCAAAGTCGAGCGTAGGCCGTTTCTCATTAGGAGGTGGTACAGACGGCGCCAAATGTATCGGGGTTTTCTGTGTTTCTCGGGAGAGTTACAACACCAAGAGTGGATTCCAAGCGCCTTTACCTACAAAACAACGAAAACTTTGGTTGGGTGGAGTTCCGCCTCCGACGATCAAGTTAGAACGTGTTCGGATGATGTAAAAAGTGCGGAAAGTAAAGTATCTTCTCGGATTCCGAGATCGAGAGTGTTCTCTGAGGTGAGAGGTAAATATCTGCAATTAATGTTTGCTCATTTTTCAGTGAATGTTTTTTAATATCCTCCCCTGGTGGGAATATCTCCCTATTGGAATTTGTGTCGCTTTTTTAGGTTACTGAAACCTAAGAATTGTGGGCTATCTCGGGAATTGGGCCTTGAAGGCCGTCTTTTTCCCAGTCATTGGGGATGCCATGTGTCAACAGAGGAGAGGTTCATTTTGAACCACTCTAAGGGTGAGACGTGTCACTATCTTATTGGGCCACGTGGCCTTGGGCATTTTTACCCAAAACATTAGCCATATTGCTCAAGCCCTCGGTTGGCTCGGCCATTCCCAGGCTAGGGCTATATGTTATGACTTGTTGTTTGGCTGATTTTTCCGTCTCGTCTTTCATTAAATTTGACTCGACTTACGACGCTCTAAGCTCGGATACCGACGTCTTTGTTTGTAAATACTCTATGACTTGTTTCGGGTGTTTTTAGTTCCTCGGGAGAGTTACAATGCTAGGTATGAGCGCCTGCCTCCTGTACCTGCAAAACCACGAAACTCCGATTGGGTGGAGTTCCGCCTCCGAAGATCAAGTTAGAATGATTCGGATGAGTAAGCGTGCAAAAAGTAAAAACGGTTGTTTCTCTCTTATTTAGGGAGATTCCGCAATTAATATTGCTCGGGATTTGGGTATGTATTTATGAATATTTGTGAATGCCCAATAAATGAGGAGGATTCCTCTATTTATAGCAGATGAGAATCAGCTCCCCCATTAGGGGTTTATTGCCACGTAGCATCCTCTGAGTGGATCCCCTTGAGCCTGTAAGAGGGTAACACGTGTCAGGCCCTCATTAAGCCACGTGGCAGGGGTAATTTTTACCCTAATCATTTGCACCTCACAGGTGTCACATGGCTTAGCCACGTGTCACCTATGACAGGTGTAAATCATAGGGAAGACGACTGTTGGCCTGCTTCCCGCCTTTTTCCTTTGCGGTTTGAATTCGAATGCTTTGAGGCAGAAGGTGGCGATTCGCCTTCTGGGCTTGCCTATAAATAAAGGCACACCCTCTCTCTCTTCTTTACTTTACATATTTTTCAAAAAAAAATTCTTGAGAGCTCTGACACCGACTGTTTAATTGTGCACCCAGCTTCCTTGCTTGAACACATCCGGATACCGGTTGAGTGCTTCTTCAATAAACTCACCCAGGTACCGTCTGGCTCTAGATTTATTCTTGATTTGAGTAGAACTACAGGCGGTCTTAAACCGTTTAGGGCACCTTAAGCCCTTTCTTTCATGTCTTGCATTTGGTAGACCCACAGACGGTTTGGACCGTCTGGGGTATCTTTTAAACCATGGTCTTCAAAAATAGACCCTCAGACGGTTATGGACCGTCTGAGGTATCTTCAAACAATGGACTTTCAAATAATGTATCCCATAGGCCCATAGTCGTTGATATACTGCCTGTGGCATCTTAAATCAATGGTCTTCAAGGAGTTGCATTTAAAAGACCCACAAACGGTTACATGTCGTCTGGGGCATCTTCAGACAATAGTCTTTAATATTTTGCATTCAATAGACCCTCAACCGGAAATATTCCACCTGGGTCATCTTCAAACAATTGCTTATCAAAAAACTTGCATTTCATAGACCCTTAGACGACTAGGAGCTGCCTGGGGTATCTTCAAACAAAGGATCTTCAAATCAAGACCCACAGACAGTTTTGGACCATCTGGGGTGTCTTCAGACAATTTCTTTTCGAAACTAGACCCACAGACAGTTATGGACCGTCTGGGGTATCTTCAAACAATTGTTCTTCAAGACTTGGATCCATGATACCCTCAGCCGGACTTAATCCGTCTGGGGTTATGCTCGAGCAATTTTCTTCATAACTTGCTCATGATCTGCCCTTGTGAAACCCACAGCCGAAAATAATCTGCCTGGGGAATTTCTGAGTAATATCCATCATATTTTAATTTGCATTCATAAGACCCTCAGCTGGTATTATCGCCGCCTGGGGGGGTTTTGGGCAATCTTCATCAATCCCGCTTGGGGGGTCTTTGAACAATGCTCTGCAACCCAATTCATTAGAACTTCAGGCGGCCTTTATGCCGTCTGGGGGACTTTTGGGCAAGCTTCCTTGATACCGCCTGGGGTTCCTTTGAGCAAGAATTTGTGATACTGTTTGGGGTATCTTTGGGTAAAACTTTGCGATACCGTCTGGGGTATCTTTGAGCAAAATTCTTTAAAATGTCTGACTGTTTCTTTGTGCTTCAGATTCTTAAATACAAACGGACTGATCCGCCTGTGGCATCTTCAAGCCACCTTTGGAAACTAAGCACTCAAGTCATCTACAACCGTTTCCACAAAATCAAGGTATCACCTTTTCCCCCTTGTAACCTCTTGAGTTTACCGGTTGTATAGGTTAGAGAATAATGAACTCTCTCAATACACACACGGCACGGCCTAGGGCAGTTGTCAACCGGTCACCGGATACGGCTGAATCTAGGACTAGGGATGTCGTCTGGGGGTGTATGGAACACCCTTACTTTTCTGCGAATCCGACCATCTCTGTTCATGTGCAGGACATAATGGCTAGGACAAGGAAAACGACTGTTGACCCCGAGTACAAGTCAGATGATTCACCCGGTACTCCGGTTGAAGATGTTCCCTTTGATCAACCAGGCGTTCCGAGTACGCCTGGTGATGAGATTCTGGAAGAATCCGGGAGCTCAAACGGTGAAGAAACCGATTAGGAAGCCGGATCTACAGAGTCTACCATGACACCGGATGCCCCTCAAGATAATGAGGAGGCATACAGCAGGCCTTCAATAAACAATACAATGGAGGCGCACATGAGCGCCCGGGATGTTGTGACGTTAAACACAACACTCCTAGTATTTTTGGAAAAGCGCCCGATTGGAGCCAGATGGGAGGTTGGCGTCCCGCCTGCTACAGCAACTGTCGTCTGGGAAGACGACCTGGAGCATGCCGCCAATTACTTCGGTTGCTATGAGGCGGCATTCAAAGCCGGCCTCCGGATCCCCCTCCATAGAACAATTAAAGCCATTCTACGGGGTTATGACCTTGATGTCTAGCTGCTCACACCCAACTCTTGGGTGAACATCATTGGATACATTTCCGCTTGCGAGATGCAGGACGTGACACCTAGCTGGGAGGCGTTCGCGCATATGCACTACCTGAGCCGCGCCACAGGCAGCTCGAACGCGTGGTACACTCTCACCACGCATCCGGAATATATGATGACCTTGGAGAAGCCCTCCAAGTGGACGAGCTGGAAGAGCAAGTTTTATTTCGTCTCTTCCCCATCAACAGCTGCTAATCACCAGATGCGCCTTTACAATAAGAACCCGGCTCTACTAGAAAAGAAGTGCACCCTACCAAGGGTGCCGGCTAAGGCTTGGGATGCCATAATGGAGCCGGGACAATTTAAGAAAACCAATGAGCCACTGGATGATGGGACACAAATCATTGTCCCCCAATTCTGGGTCCCTCATCCGGACTGCTTCAAAAACGAGGCGTTCCTCTCCGCCTGCGGTCTTAGCACCTTTTGGGACAAACGTAGGTTTACTGCTTAACCGGCGTATTATGTCGCCTGTACAATACTTAAATGCTCTTACATTTTTTCTTGTTATTTGCAGAGAAAGGACTAGAAATGACTCCTCCGGAAATGACGCCGGCTAAGTCAGCTGCCAAGATAAGGAAGGAGCAGCTTGAACAAAAACGAGCCCAGCTTGCGGCCCAAACGAGCGGGGTAAGCACCGGCTTGCTTTATGCCGTCTGCATATCTTGCAAATAACTTTGATACTGACTTGTTGAATGTCTTTTACAGACGGGAAGCCAGAACATTCCTCGCTCCCTGCGCCAGATGGTGAAGAGGCTGGGTGAGGAGCTCCTCCAACCGCCTCCGCAGAGGCGTAGGGTCTCAGGTGGCCCTGCACCAACTTCAACCGGCAGAACACCGGCTCCTGAGAAGCCCATGACCGCAGGAAAAAGTCTGCAAAGTCTGGGCTTAAGCTTAGAGCCTGCTGAGGCTAGATCTAAGAAGCCTTCTCCTTCTAGCCGGGTGCCAGCTATTGCATCCGGCTCAAATGCGGCTGGGGGTGGTGGCACCCCTCAGCCTGATAACCAAGGTATGGACTTCACCTTTGACCCCCCTTGGCCGCTTGGGCCAGTTCGAGTCAAGTCTCATGCTTCTCAATCGGGGGACTCGGTCAGGAACCGACTGAATATAGGAGCCGTTTATTCCCAACACTTAACCGATATCTCTCATGATGCAGATATCGCTTCTCGTTAGCCGGATATGAAAATATTTTCCAAGAGAATGCTAAGGACCCTGACCCGGTCCGAGAAGGAGGTTGTGCTAGGCATCAGCCAGGTCAACCTTGACCGGATTACCTCACTGCTTGCTGAGGTAAGTTACCGGATGGAGTATTTTTGTGCAATCTGCTTATTTACCAGATGGAGTATTTTTGTGCAAGATTTGCTAGCTGACAGTTGCTTTTTAGTTGAATTATGCTAACTCTATTACCGGCTGATCTTGCAAGCGTTGCTGAGGGTGGATGGGTTGAAAACCCCCTTGCGAAAGAAGCAAGAGGAGGTAAGGGATGCCCAGAAACAGGCAGCCGAATTAATAGATGTCTGTCAATACAACTCCCTAATGCTTGAAATCCAAACTAAAGCCCGGGAGATGAAACAGGAGGAGCTCATCCAACAGCTGACGGCTGCTGCTGATACAGCCAACAAGACGGCTGCCGACCGACAGCTCTAAATCGACCAGCTCAAAACCGATATCCAAGCTCTGAAGGATGCGGAGAAGGAGAGAACCGGGTTGAAGAATGAGATCACCTAGCTGGGGGAGGAGCTGGACAAAGCCAAGAATGATCTGGTTAAGTCCAAAAAGGATGCTCTAGACCAGTTGTCGGCTGAACAGACCCGACTGGTCACCGAGAATGAGCGCGACCGCGAAGCGCGCATGAAGATTGAATGGTCCATGATCCACCCGGACACCGACTATGCCTTCTTAGACTTGAGGTACAAATACGCAACAGAAGTATTTGATGCTCGAGTACTCGAGCTTAAGCAGTCGGCGCCTTTCGAGGAGAGGACCGGCATTGGGGATGATCAGGCAGAGGGAGAAGTGCCGGGTGAGGAAACTCAACCCCAACAGACCCAAAATGCCCCTAATTCCAGTCAGGGCCAGCAGCAACAGCAACCTCAGCCACAACAGCAGTAGGATCTTTTAAAATTTTCTTTTTACAGGCCTGCGAGCCGTGAATTTCTGTATCACTTTCCCGGACAGGGGTCCGGTTAACATTTGAATTTAAAATTATAATATATATATATATATATATATACCGACTATGTCGGTTTGCTTTGCATATTTTTCAAGTTTTCCAACTTTTGAATTATTGCAATTTTGTTTTGCATGCTCTTGTGATATACCGGATGTATCAGCTATGTATGCCCCTGGACGGTTGGTGGCTTAGCTGCTAAGTCTAAGCAGGCAGCCGTCCATAGTTATCTGGATAAATGTACAAGAGATCTTTGACTTTTACAACAGGTTTTCCCGGCTTCATACAGGCCCGGACCGGACGTATGCTTTGTGGACACTTATTAAGTATAAAGCAAGGTCTGGCCTTGTATCTGACATCGTAGCCGACTGTAATGCTTTTTTGCAAAAGCCGGTGGCACAGTGAGTTATAGATTGCCGCCTCTATTGCCTTGTGGCAATAGTCGGGCGAAGGCTGAGGTCAACACGGTCAACCTTATCAATGTCAATATTAGCGTCTGTATAGCGTTGGGGCAATAACCGGTTGCGACCTATGAAGCTATTTTCCGGTTGTATTGCCTTGAAGCAATAGCCAGTTGTAGTATGAAAAAATTTGTCGGTTGTATTTCCTTGGGGCAATAGCCGGTTCTAATTATTAAGATGTGATTTTGAAGTTAATTAGAGATAACTTCGGGATAGAAGCGGAGCCGGCTGTAGTGCTTTTGGGCAAAAGCCGGCTACTTAACAAGATTTAGTTCACCGTTTTTATTGCCTTGGGGCAATAACCAGGTATATCTTGATTGTGATAGGTCTTCGAACGACCATTGGTTATCTTTAACCTAACCGGTTAAAGCCGTTTGAGTTTACGACGCATAGAACAATGTACCACCAGAAAGGGAGATGTTCTCTTCGACGAATTCACCCGGATGGGCGTCGCCGGATGCCTGTTAATGGTTAAACCAGGAGGTTTAGATTATGTTGGCATTGTGCCTTTAAATGGCTAAGTTAGGTACTTAGAATTTTAAACGGTTAAGCTAGGTACTTAGCATTTTATTTGGTTGAGCAAATGGGTGCCCGGCTGTGTATCGCACAAGGTACTTTTAAGATGCCTAGTTGTGCATTGCACATGGGACTTTAAAGGATGCCCGGATGTGCATTTCACATTGGGATTTTAACACACAAATTGAAATAAAGTATTACTTTTTTTTATTTACTCTATTTACAAATAATAATTATATCTCCTTAGAAGTAGTACTTTTTTAAGTAATCTACATTCCAGGTTCTGGCCAACTCCCTGCCGTCTGGTGTTTCCAGGCGATAGGTACCGCCTCTAACTTCTTCAAAAATCCGGTAGGGGCCTTCCCAATTGGGGGTTAGCTTTCCTTGTTCATTTTCCCTACTGGCTGTTCCGGCCTAGTCATTTCAACTATGAAGTCGGCAAACGCCTGACCTTTCACTGCCCTCCTAGGTTTAAACGTTATCTCTAGGCTTTGCATTTCAACAGCCCACTTGATCATTCTGCCGGATGACTCTATGGTAGTCATTGGACGCTTGAGCGGCTGATCAGTATAGACAGTCACCGGATGAGCCAAGAAGTAGGGTTTCAACCGCTTGACTGCTTTATAAAGAGCCAGCCTAAATTTTTCAATCATTGGGTACCGGAGTTCAACATTTCTGAGTATATGGCTGATGAAATACACCGGGAGCTGTTTGCCATCTCTCTTAGCAAGGAGAACAGCACTAAGGGAGTGATCTGAAACGGCTAGGTACATGTAGAGAACCTCCTTAGGTAGGGGGCTCACTAGCATTGGAAAAGAATGCAAGTGTTGCTTTAACCACTGAAATGTCACCTCAGCCTCTTCTCCCCATTCAAACCTAGACCTCTTCCTAATTGCTTGGAAGAAGTAAAGGCACTTTTCACCTGACCGACTGAGGAATCTTCCCAATGGCGCCAGGAAACCGCTTAACTTCTGGGCCTCCTTGACAGTACGGGGTGACTTCATGTCAATCACCGCCTATACCTTTTTCGGATTGGCCTTTATGCCTCTTTGATCAATATGAAATCCGAGAAACTTCCCAGACTCAACACCAAATACACACTTCTTGGGATTAAGCATGACCTTGTGTCGCCTGAGGGTGGGAAAGGTTTATCAGAGGTCGGCTAGGTAATCCGCCTGTAGCTTGGATTTGACTATCATGTCATCAATATACGCCTCTACGTTCCTTCCAATTTCATTGATAAAAACCGTGTTAATCATTCGTTGGAAGGTAGCATGCGCATTCTTCAACCCAAACGACATCACCGTGTAGCAGTACAACCCCTGATCAGTGACGAATGGCGTCTTCTCCTGATCCTTCTTCCATAGGGGGATCTGATTGAAGCCTGAGTAGGCATCCATAAAGCTCATCAAGGCATGGCCGGCTGTAGAGTCGACCAAGCTGTCGATCTTAGGAAGTGGGTAGCTATCCTTCGGACATTTCTTATTCAGATCTGTGTAATCTACACACATCCGCCATGTACCATTTGGCTTCTTGACAAGGACATTTGCTACCCAATTCGGGTAGTAGCATTGCCAAATGAACCCGGCATCTAGGAGCTTTTTAACCTCAGCGGCTGCCGCCTGAGACCTCTCCTCGCCATGATCCCTCTTCTTTTTCCTAACGGGTTTTATATTGGGATCAAAGGCCAACTTGTGGACGGCTAGATCCGGGCTAACGCCTGGCATCTCCTCCACTTCAAAGGCAAAAATGTCATTGAACTCCCTCAGAAGTTGGAGCAGGTCTGCTCCCAACTTTTCAAAAGCAATCATCCCAACTTTGACGGTTCTGTCGGGTCGGCTGTTGTCCAGGACGACATCAATGCTTTCACTGACTAGCTGGGGTCGAGAGTCATCCGACCTTTCCCCGATCAGTGATTGCTATTTTGTTTTTCCGACGGGGGCCAATTGGTCCGCCTTTCGCTTTTTGCCGGTTGCCTAGGGAGCAGGCGCGGCTTCCTTATCATCAAGGTCAGTGAGTCCCTCATTATGACTGGCTGCAGCTGCAGTTGGCCTGACGTCTGAGAGATAGCACTCCCTAGCCGTCTTTTGGTCCCCGCTTAGGGCACCCATTGATCCGTCATCCTTCTCAAACTTGATCAGCATAAGAGAGGGGATGATGACTGTCTTGGACTCGTTGAGGGTAGGACGACCCAGAATAAGGTTGTAGGCGGTTAATTCCTCGACCACCAAAAATTTGACGACCATGTGTCGTCCTTCCCCCTTGTCCCCTAGCCGGATGGTTAAGTCAATCCTGCCCACCGGATGCACTACTCCTCTCCCAAAGTCGACTAGGGGGTGAGGAGCCTTGTGCATACTACTAGGCTTGTACTTGAGCTTTGTCAAGCACTGGTAGTTGATCGAGTTAGAAGAGCTCCCAGTATCGATTAAGATCCGGCCAACTCATTGATTGGCAACTTTGCATTTGATGACAATGGGGTCATTGTGTCCTTCTCAGAGATGAAGACCTTAGGGAAGGTGTCTTTCGACGCTTGGATCTCATCTTCTAGGTTGGATAATTTTCGGATGTTATCCTTGGCACCTCGAATGGTAGGACCTCAGCTTGCGAAGCCGCCTGCTATAGTGAAGATGTGCTCTTCATCGGTTTCGGAGCTAGCAGTCGGCTTCTTGGATGGTTGTCCGCCACTTGATTTGGGGTTGCCGCTGGATCCCTCTGCCCGAGGCTATAGCAACCATTGGTATCATGGCCAACATCCTCATGGATCTGGCAGTACTTGCTTTTGTCCCTGTTCTTGACAGAGCTTTTCATTGCAGCCGGTTTCTCAATTTTCAACGGTCTTTTATCTCCATGAGGATGGAGGAACAGTCCTTGTTGAACTCGTACTTGGGGATGTACGGTTCCAACTTTCTTTGTTTCTTCTAGGACGGTTGACCTGGGCGGTTTGCTGCCCAGACTTCTTTTCTTTTCTTTTCTTCTTTTTTGGCCGGCTGTCTCTTCTGTCGAACCGCTTGGGCTCCGACGGGTGCTTGATGGCGCAGAGTTCAGTTGCCTGTATGTAGGCCTCAGCCTCAATCAGCGCCTCCTGGAGGGTAGCCACCCTCTTACGGACCAGGTCAAATTTGAAAGTTGATCCATCCTTCAGACCCTTAAAGAAGTATGTATATGCAACTTCGTCAGACAGCCCCTGAATCTGAATTCTCATTAGATTGAACCACCTGACATGGGACCGAAGTCCCTCCTTGTCACCCTGCTGTATAGCCCCTAAATCGAGACTTGTCTTTTTGGCAGGGATGTTCATGGAGAAGTTGGACGCAAACAGGTATGCAAGCGTCTTGAAATTATTGATGCACCCAGCCGGCAGGTTGCCAAACCATCGTTGGGCTATGCCCTTCAACGTAGCTGGGAAGCATCTGCACCAGGCGGCGTCATCCAACCCTTGTAGGTACATGAGGTTGGTGTATGCCATTAGGTGGTCTTCCGGGTTGGAGGTACCGTTGTAGGCACCAACCAACACATTTTTAACCTTGGCCGGCTGTGCCGCCTCGGTTATTTCACGGGAGAAAGTCGAAGGCTGTTCCCCAAGGTTGAGTAGCCGGAGCTGCCATTCCATAGGCTGTATGCCTCCTGACCCTCGAAAGGAGCCAACTGTATGAATCCATACGGGGCATATTGCTGTAGGGGCACATATCGAGCCTGGTGGATCACGTGAGGGCCAGTTCGTGTGGACACGCCGCGTGACTGACTCCCTTGCTGCGTCTCCGAGTGCTTCATTGAAGCATTTCGGAAACTATCTTAGTAGGTCGACGTTGAAGCCGACTGAGACAAGCTCTGACTTCTCTTCTCCTGGATGAACATCCGGGCATCAAAGAAAGTCTTCTTTGACCCATCCGGTTGTGTATGCCGGATGGCCTTCCTTTGCCCTGATTCAGGGAAACAAAGTTTTGAGAGGTGGATTAGGGGCCCATCCGTCCCCTTGGGTTTGGGGTGCGGAGTAGGCACCCGGTCTTTGATTTGCTTCTTCTCGGAGGGAGAAGGCTTCTTTGTCGACTGACCCTTGCTTGAGCCAGCTGACTTCTTGATTATGTCTTTGATTTCCCCCTTGAAAATAGTCATGAGATTCATGAGTTCGTCTCTGGTGACGGGGGCAGCACCCTCCGACGCCTGGGGTTGTCCAGGGTGCTTGCCGCCTGGGTTGTTGGGATAAGCTTTGTCTTGGCCCCATTCCTTCTTTTCTTTGGAACGGGTGCGTCTTGAACGAAATGACCCGTCTAGGGCCATGTATGTGTCGACATCATTGTCGTCACCACTATCATGGTCCGTATGGACCTCAGGGTCAGCCGTAGGCCGATCGCCCTCTGCATTGGGTACAGTGTCGGATGCCATCTCAGTAGTACTCTCCCCACAGACGGCGCCAAAAGTTTCTGGTGTTTTCGGTCCCTCGGGAGAGTTACAATACTGGGTATGAGCGCCTGCCTCCTGTACCTGCAAAACCACGAAACTCCAGTTGGGTGGAGTTCCGCCTCCGAAGATCAAGTTAGAATGATTCCGGATGAGTAAGCGAGCGGAAAGTAAAAACGGTTGTTTCTCTCTGATTCAGGGAGATTCCGCTATTTATATTGCTCGGGATTTGGGTATGTATTTATGAATATTTGTGAATGCCCAATAAATGAGGAGGATTCCTCTTTTTATAGAAGATGGGAATCTGCTCCTCCATTGGGGGTTTAGCGCCACGTGGCATCCTCTGAGTGGATCCCCTTGAGCCTGTAAGAGGGTGACACGTGTCAGGCCCTCATTGGTCCACGTGGCAGGGGTAATTTTTACCCTAATCATGACTCATTTAATCCTTCGGATTAATTTGTCGATTCGGTTCGGTTGCACAATTGGGTGTGACCCGAAGGGTTCAGTCAAGATTAAGCTGTAATATTAATTATTCATTAATATTACTGATCGGAAGCGGCCTCCAGCTAGGCATTTCGATCACTTGACCTCACTAAATAATTAGCTTTCTAATTAATTCCAAACCCTCTATCGGAATTATACACTTGTTCGAAGGACACCATTCCTTTCAAGATCATGTAGAAATAAAGAAACATGCTGAATTGCATAAGCTATATCAGGGCGAGTAAAAGTGAGGTATTGTAATGCACCTGCAAGACTGCGATAAAGTGTTGGATCATGAAACTTAGGTCCAGCGTCTGCACTAAGTTTCGATTGAGTATCCACAGGAGTCTGTGCAGGTTTACAACTGCTTATACCCGCGAGCTCAAGAATTTCCTGTGCATATTTTTGCTGTGACAGAAACAAGTATGAAGGAGTACGAGTAACAGCAATACTGTGGATGTAACCAACACAATATCGTCAACAAATAGCAGTAAATATGCCATATCATTCCGATGCCGGAAAATAAATGAAGAATTGTCCATTTTAGCAATGAGAAACCCCATCAGCAAAAGATAATTAGCAAATCGCTGGTACCAAGCTCGTAGAGCTTGTTTTAGGCCATACAGAGCTTTCCGAAGTCTGCAAACATAGCCTGGAAATCTTTTGTCAACAAACCCAGGGGGTTGATACATATAAACACACTCATTCAATTCACCATGTAAAAAAGCATTTTTTACATCAAGTTGGTGAATAGACCATTTACGAGCCATAGCCAAACTCAACACCGTTCGAATAGTGGCTCTTTTAACAACTGGACTATACGTTTCATCACAGTCAACACCTTCAACCTGAGACCTGCTATCACAAATTAAATGAGCTTTGTGTCTTTCAAGATCACCATTAGCATTCAATTTATGATGAAACAACCACATGCAATTAACAATGTTCACCCCCGTAGGCCTAGAAACCAATTCCCATGTCCCCGTTTCAATTAAAGAACTATATTCATCACGTATCGTAGCATTCCAATTTGGGTCAGAAAGGGGTTGTTTGTGATTCTTTGGAAGCGGGGAGCGAATAGACATGGTTAAACCAAATTTTGGGTCCGGTTTAAAGATGTCGTGCTTTGACCGTGTTTGCATGGGTGGAGATAAAGAAGGTGGTCTTGTAGGTGTAAAAGGTGTGATGCCTCTATGAGGTGGGGGTGTGTATGTGGCTTGTGTATGTGAGGAGCTTGGGGTAGGAGATGAGTGTGGTGAAGGAGGGGAAGGCATGTGCGCACATGGCGAGGAAGGACCAGCAGCAGCAGTAGGAGAGTGGGGGGAAGGGCCTGGGCGTGCTGTGCTGCTGGTCTGCGTGGCCCGGCAGGCCAGTCTGCAGGTTGCCTGCGGTGTATGGCTGTGTGCTGATGCCTGCCTGTGGGGGGCTGTGCTAGGCTGCGTGGCCTAGCAGGCTACTCCGCGGCCTGCCTGTGGTGTGTAGCTGTGTGCCGCAGCCTGACTACGGTGTACGATGTCCTACACGGTTAGTAGCCAAAAAATGATTAAAATAGGGGAGGGGTCATCGACACTAAGAAAATCATAATCGGTGGCACGGAATTGACCAATATTTCGATATGAAAGAGTGTTTTCATCGAAAGTGACATGTTTATAGATGATGATTTTGTTAGTGGTAATATCTAAACAACGATATCCCCTATGATCGGCCGGATAGCCTAAGAAAATGCAAGGTGTAGATTTAGGTGCAAATTTGTGTGGCATGGTGGTCGATAGGTTCGGGAAACATAGACACCCAAACACTCTAAGATGGCTATAGGACGGGACAACCCCAAACAAAGCTTGAGTCGGAGTGATTTGTTTGAGAGTTTTGGTAGGAAGTATATTTAGGAGATGTGTGGTCGTTTCTAATGCGAAGTGCCAAAAAGACGATGGTAGTGAAGCATGGAAGAGTAGAGTACGCTTAACATTGTTAAGGGTACGAATCATGCATTCGGCTTTGCCGTTTTGAGATGATGTGTGAGGACAAGAGAACCGGAAAACCAAACCATTTTTCACACAAAAAAATTTGAACGGGTCATTATCAAACTCGCAACCATGGTCGCTTTGAAAGGACTTTATGGGACGTTCAAATTGAGTTAGAAAATATTGAAGAAAATTAAGGAAGGTTTTGAAAGCTTGAGACTTGTAAAGAAGAGGAATAGTCCACACATAATGAGTAAAATAATCCAATATAACTAAATATTATTTGTAACCTTTATCACTACAAATGGGAGAAGTTCACAAATCGGCATGAATAATGTCAAAAGCAGAAAAAGTAGTACTTTTAGAATTATGAAATGGCAAGCGAGTATGTTTTCCTAATTGACAACCTACGCAAAAATTAGAGTCGTGCTCCTTATTACAATCAATGAAGCTTTACTTCTAAGAAAATTAAAAGTAGGTGCTCCGGGATGTCCTGAACGGTTGTGCCATATGGATGGAGATAAAGCTGTGAGAGAAGTGGCTAGACAAATTGACGGTGGTGCTTTGGTCAAATGATAGAGATCCCTGGTACTATTGCATCTGGTTATTAGTTTCCCCGTTCGAAGATCCTTCATAGAAAAACCACTAGGATCATATTCTATTAGCACAGAATTATTTGAAGTAAATTTTCTAACATAAATTAAATTCTTGATAATTTGAGGAACTAAATACACATCACGTAAAGACAGAGATTTATTAGCAATAGTAGAATGACCAAAACCTGTTATTGGAATGCGTTAACCGTTCCCCACTTGAATATAATTATTTGTGCTTAAATTAAAAAGGGGTAAGAGAGTACCGGCATTATTGGTCATGTGGGAAGAGGCTCCGGAATACATGTACCACAACAAATCATAATTCTAGAATCCCATGGTCGCGAACGCATTGCCTAGCTCAGTTCGTGTCATAGCCAAGCCGTACTCCGTGCCTTGGGGTGAGGGCTACTGTTGCGAGAGAGCCGAGTAGAAGGCCTGCTGTGGTGGCCTTGGTGCTGTGACAAACCAGGCTTGGCAGCCCACTACTGTGGGTGCGGATAAGAGGGATAGCCCAATTGCGGGGCTTGTTGACTAGCAGGGGGGTAAGCACCTGCCTACTGCTGCGGCTACTGACCCCAAGCTGGTGCACCCTGCTGCTGTTGCTGGGGCTTCTGCTGTTGCGGACCCCGGCCATGGCCCCTACCTCGGCCGCGGCCCCGACCTTGGCCACGCTCACCTAGTGATCCGCCGCGCCCTGCTGACTGGGGTTGTTGCTGCTGTGGCGTGGCAGCGGTGGGTTGACCCTGGGAGCCGGTTTGTGTAACAAAGGATGTAGCCGGGGCAGAGACATCATTGGCGTGCCTCAATTCCTCGAGCAACAATCGAGACCGTGCGGTTTTAAACGGCGGTAGGGGCTCCGTTTGTTGGATCATGGCAGTAACGGTGTCGAAATCCATATTGACAAGGTCCGAAACCAAGCGAATTACAAGTTTTTGTTCCGACATGGGTTGATCAACATTAGCAAGTTGACCCTTCAAATTCTTCAATTCCCGATAATAGGATGCAATGTCAGAAAATTAAGAGAGATGTAATTGATTGAATTTGTTTTCAAGATAAACTGCCCTCGTAGTTTTGTCATCTTGAAAAATCTCCTTGCATTTATCCCAAAGTTGATGCGCTGTATCCCCTTTGCACATATGGTTTTAAGTAAATCAGTAGAGATTGTTCCATAGATCCAGTTTTTAACAACTGAATCAAGTCGCTTCCATATAGCATCGGATAAATATGCTGGCTTTTTGGTTTAGGGTCAATATGATCAAGGACGTTGAATGCATGATCATGACATTCAAAAAATTCAACCCAATTTGAGTATTGAACTTTCTCACGATCAAGGGTCAAAAGGATTGAATTTCTGATATTATTAACGCCAAAAGCATGGTGAAATCAGTCGAAGAAGAAGAAGAATCTCCATCTATAGTTATGGTGATCAGCTAGGTGATGCTAGGGAAGGAAGAAGGGTGGCGATTAAGGCTTGGGAAAAGAAAGAAAAAAATTAATTTGTGGAAACTGAGGTTGGATCTAAACCTAAGCTGTGATACCATGTTAGATTGTATGAAACTCCTCAAATTGGAGTGTATTCCATTGATTCCAATCTATAGGGTTACACGTATGAGATCTAATCTTGTTAGGAACTCTCAAAACATAAATACAGAGTATATACAAAATATATCCTACTATCACGGAATATCTAGAATATTAATCCTATATTCTATCACTTATTAATAAAATCCTTGGATATTCACTTTGTAAGAGGTTGAATTATGAGTTTGGACATCAATTCATGCATAGGTTCAAGAATGACACATGCAAAAAGATCACTCCTAAACTTAGAAGAATACCAAATATACAAAAGGGTTGCCTTTATTAATAATATCATCAGATTAACTTTAATTTAAAAGTGTTTAGAAAATTAAATTAAAAATACTACTTGGCAAGCTTTGATCGTGCAAAGGAAACTTCTAAGAGTGAAGGCTCTTTAAACATTAAACTTCGAATATAAAGAGTGCATAAATTAGATAGTAGAACTCTTGAATCTCTTTGATAAGAGAATGTAAGTATGAAACCCTATCAAGATTGTTTCTATGTAATACCCTAGTTCATGCTACAACGGGTTGCAATTGTATGAACATCATCAGGTGATTAATCTATAGTTAAACAAGCTTGGAAAGCTGTAAAAAAAAATGATTTAAATAGCTTAGTAAATGTTAGATTATTAAGGGACCCTTGGATGTACCGATTATGCACGGGCCTCGAGGACTTTTGGAGGGATTTTCAATATTGTGATAATCCAATGTTTAGAAGACATATGTTTGCTTTCCTTTGGTGTGATCAGTAGTGTTTTTGGTGCTTAGGAAGTGCTTAGGGGCGGGTCTTGGTGGGTTTCCTTCCGCGTAGTGTCGGGTCACTACGAAACCCTACAGCGGTATCGGAGCCACGCTCCTTTTAATTTTTGCAATTTTTTTTAATTAAGGTGTTTTAAAAGAATTTATTTTTCTGGTTCATGTTCTTTTAATTAGATTAGATGCTCGTTTTAATTAATTTTAAAACTCGATTTTAATTTCGATTTGGCTGTCGAACACAGATTTTGGCTCAAAAATAGTGATTTTTGGGTGGAATCGACATTCTGGAACAGATTCAACTCTTTCAGGACTGTCCAGAAGCCAAATTCGAACCAGAAACCCATTTTTTCTGCGAAAAATTTTAATTCTTTTTAAGCCTTGATTAATGCAAGCATTACAAGATTAGATTAAATGCACATTTGCATCACTAATCTACTGGTTTTAAAATATCCTTAAGCATAATAATGGAGTTTTTATTAGTCCCAAGTTGATATACCATTTTTTCACATAAACTTGTTTTTCACAAATTTTGCAAATAAATGCAATAAAATGTGAAAGCTTGTTGTGATCTTGTAATTTTAAGTTCCTATAATGTTAAAGTTCTAATCTTTAAAGGTTTAAATGATTGGAACCCTAACCCTAAATTCCATGTTGAACAAAGTTTGGATTTTCATGTTTGGTTGATTAAAATCCATCAAGTTCAATTACTTGTGAGTAAAATTTGATTAATCTTCATATTGGAAGATGTAATCTTGGTATTTTACACAAGTATGCAAGTTGGAAAAAAATTTATCATTGGATGGTTAATTTATTTTTCCAACTCCCATTTGTCAAACCCATTGTTAATTTGCATATTAGCAAGATTAATTATGGACATAGCTCATTTTATTTTAAGCATAAAGTTAGACCTAATTTTGTTCAAAATTAAAATTTTTGGATAATTTAGGCTTGTGCACCTATAAAATAAATTTTATTTAAGTAGGATTTAATTTTATTTTATTTTATTTTCCCTCAAATTGATTCTAAAATGTAATTTAGAATTAATTATTGTCACACACAAATTAGAATTAAATTTCGAGAATTGGCACGCAAATCAAGGCAAAAATACCCAAGCGTCACCAAGGCTAGCCGGGCTGCTCAGCAGCCCACATGTGGCTGCCTATGGTGCGCACAAGGGTGTGCCATAATGATGCGTGTGGGTGTGTGGCAGGGAGCTTGCTGGGCGCAGCAATGCGTGGGGCAATGGCTGGGCAGGGGCTGCCTATGCATGCTGGCTAACATCAGTAGGCGCCAGCCCAGCACGCAAGCAGCTCGCAAGCACCAGCATGCTAGCAGGCATGCGCAGCATGCTAGAAGGCAGCTGGGCATAGCAGGCCTCGCCCACGCACCATAGCGCCATGCCATGGGCTGCCTAGCAGCCATGGTGCGCACCCTCAAAGGGTTGTGTTGGGGCATTTTGCTTAAGATTTGGGCTATGATTTTTGCATTATCCCGTGTTTAAAGTATTATTGGTAATTATTTTAACGAGGCTAAAAACCTCGATTTTCGGTTTTGCAAAATTCTGACAAATTATGGGTTATGCCGACTTAATTAATCGAATTAATTAAGTACGGATGCGGAATTTAGTGGGAGCTTAATTAATTGCGTAAGCATTTTGCGTTTAGAAATAATGGATTAAAAGACTTTGACTAGTTTTAATTAGGCGCGTTAATTGGATTAACCACCTAAGTTAGTTACTAGTTTTGCGTGTTTAATTATGTATTTCGTAAAATTGCATGGGCCATTCACAAATAGTGAATGGATGAATGGAATATTGTTATTCAAAACAGTTCTTTGAAAATGGCAACTAGTGGGGCCCGACTAGGATAGAAAATACGGACTACTTTCCGTTATGTATTTTTGTAAATCTAAATACGGTCTGCGAACCGTTAAGTATTTTTGTACTATTAGATTAATCTTAGTCGTTCTAGCTAGCTTCTATTATTTCATTTTGGCCAAGATGTCTCAAGACGGCGTTTCAATGAAGACGAGCCAAGATGAAGACCCATGGAAATTGAAGATTTCAAGGGGTCATGCTAGTTCCCAAATGCATCTATTTTTATGCCTTATATATATTGTTATTATATATGATTTCTAGATGCATGTCTAGGATTTCTATTATGTTGCGAAGATTAGTTAAGTTCACCTAAATCAACCAACATAGAAACCCTAGGTCCCTTAATAATATTGAGCTAAAATTTGCCGTTCCAAGAACAACACTTACCGAACTAATGCGCGTATGTGATGGGCTACGCCAAAGCGAGGCATCACTACTTCCCTAGGAACGTAAGGTATACTAGGTATACAAGTTGTCTTGGTTAAGCTCAACGATATCAGTAAGGAGTCCTTAGATGTCGTGGCAAAAGAGATAAAATGTCAAGAATGCATTAGATGCGACATTTTATCAAACCGAGAGTAGCTTGGAGCTATTAGCAATTAGATTGCTTACCTTAAGATATTTAATGATTAACACAAGCCAAAGCATGCTTTACCATTTCTTGATCTTTGGGATCTTGGAATCATTTTATTCTCGCCCATAAGGGACATTTTAAACGCATGGATAAAATGCTCAATAAGATTGAATATATGCATGAACATTTTAAATTTCAACTTATTAATTTATGAATGGTTTTTCACTTCAAATTCTTTCAATTGTAGAACAATGTCTGCAAGTAACTCAAACAACAACCATATGTGCCCGAAACTCCCCGAAAAGTTAGCTATCAAGCTTAACTTAACAAACCTTGAAGAATGGGAAGAAGAACTCAGGAGAACTCTCCGGAGTTGTTCCAAGGAGTATGTTCTGGATACTTCCCTCCCAACCCTTTGTTCCAAGAAACACTTGAGTGACGAAATTTATTGTGCATGGTCAAAAGATTGCAAATTAGTGTCACAACTCATGGATAACTCCATCCCGGAAGAATGGAAAGAAAAACTTCCATTCTCTTTCCCGGACTTGTTCCTTGGAGGACTAAGGGATGTTGTCGGTGTGAGATTCTCTAATAGTTTCAACGACAACAATGGTGGACTCTTGTTTGAAGTGACTAGGTCACTTACAGACATAAATGTAAAGCCATCGGATCAAGGTTGTCTTACGAAAGAGAGGTACCATCTTTGGTCTACAATCTGCAACACCAAGTTGAGACCGGGTATGCCCCTCCGACCCCATGTGGCAAGAATGACTAAGCTCTTCAAGCACATGGAACTCCTCGAAATTCCACTAGAAGATGGAATGGGTGGTCATATTATGCTCACTTCACTCCACTCGGGATATGATGCACTAAGGGCATATATTTCTGAATCGAAGGAGACACATTCCTTGAATAATGTGGTGGAGCTACTTCACCGAGCCAACTCATTTGGGGCAACCAAAAGATCGTCAAGAATGAGGGATTTCATGGTTAAGGCTAAGATGCGTTGCCTCTATTGTGGCGGGCAAGGCCACTTCAAGAGAGAATGCAAGCTCTTTCGAGAGGAGAAAGAGAGAAAAGGAGCATCTACCTCAAGTATCTTCCTAAACACTTGTGAATTAAGCTCATCATAAGGTATTGGATACCAAGTATGACTCACTTTATGTTGCCTTTTCAGGAACCAAGTGAGAAGCTTATCAAGTGTTGGTGCAAGATCAAGAAGACGACGAAGATGGTTTTTCGGTCGTGCTTGCATGCACCATTTTGTCTTTGAGATGTAATTAAAACTAATTATAGTATTATCATGCTTTTGAACAATATTTTTATCAAAGGTGTTGGACACCAAGATGTTTGAAATGAAAGACTTCTAACGTAGTTGTTTCAAAGATTATCTTTCAAACATATGTTCAAATTAAATTGCATGCTTTACACAAAGAAAATAGGAATTATACCAAATGAACTAAGACCATCGAGTCGAATCAAACCTACTTGTGGCATTGTCGTCTTGGCCATATTAACATCAAGCGCATCAAGAAACTTCTTCAAGAAGGTGTTCTTGACTCATTCGACTTAGAGTCGTTTGAAAATTGCGAAGGATGCTTATTAGGAAAGATGATAAAACAGTCATTCTCCAAGTTGGGATAAAGGGCAAGTCACTTATTAGGTCTAATACACACGGATGTATGTGGACCAATGAATACACCCGCAAGACAAGGTTACCGATATTTCATCACTTTCACCGACGATTATAGTAGATATGGCTATGTCTACCTAATGTCGAATAAATCTGAATCCTTTGAGAAATTCAAAGAATTTCAGAAAGAAGTTGAAAATCGACTTGGAAAGAAAATTAAAGCACTTCGATCGGATCAAGGTGGCGAATATTTGAGCCATGAATTCGACGATCACTTGAAAGAAAATGGCATTATTTCGGTGTTGACACCTCCCGGAACTCCTCAATGGAACGGAGTGTCCGAACGGAGGAATCGAACCTTGTTAGACATGGTTCGATCAATGATGGGTCTTAGTGAACTTCCTATCTCTTTCTGGGGACATGCGCTACAAACTGCAGCACTAACACTGAATAGAGCTCCGTCAAAAGCTGTTGAAAAGACTCCATATGAATTATGGACTAAGAAACCTCCTAGGTTGTCTTTTCTCAAGATTTGGGGATGCGAAGCATATGTCAAGCGATTAATTTCGGACAAACTTCACCCCAAATCGGATAAGTGTTTCTTTGTGGGATATCCAAAAGAAACCAAAGGATATTACTTTTACAATAAATCCGAGAACAAGGTATTTGTTGCTCGTGATGGTGTCTTTTTGGAGAAGGATCACCTTTCCAAAATGACAAGTGGGAGGAAAATCGAACTCGACGAAGTTCGAGAGGACGAGCAACAATGTCAACCTGACAAAACTAACAATCTAGATGCTTTGGAAGCATCTAAGAAGATTGGTCAGAATCAAACTGACAATGAAAATGCTCAACCGATTACCCTTTGTAGGTCGCAACGGCAAAGATCTTAACTAGGCAGATACCTTGGTATCGTCTTAACCGATGATCAGGACATCCTAGTCATGGATGGTGATGAGCCGGCGACATACAAGCAAGCTATGACGAGCCCCGACTCTGCAAAATGGCAAGAGGCCATGAAATCCGAGATGGACTCCATGTCTGAAAATTAAGTCTGGGACTTGGTGAATTTGCCCGAGGGTTATACACCCATTGGTTGCAAATGGATCTTCAAAGTGAAGACAGACAAGGATGGAAATGTATCAATATACAAAGCTAGACTGGTGGCAAAAGGTTATAGACAAGTCCATGGGATTGACTATGATGAAACTTTTTCACCAGTTGCAATGCTAAATCTGTCCGGATCATCCTAGCGATTGCTGCATATTACGATTATGAAATATGGCAAATGGATGTCAAAATTGCCTTCCTTAATGGAATTTTGGAAGAAACTGTGTATATGACACAGCCAGAAGGTTTTGTCGATCCAGGCAACGCTGGAAAGGTTTGCAAGCTGAAGAAGTCCATTTATGGACTAAAGCAAGCCAGCAGAAGTTGGAATCTGCGATTTGATGAAGCCATTAGCAAGTTTGGTTTTATCAAAAATCCAGATGAATCTTGTGTATACAAGAAGGTCAGTGGGAGTTATATTGCATTCCTAGTCCTGTATGTCGATGACATACTTCTCATTGGAAACAGCACAAAATTGTTGGAGTCCGTAAAGGGCTGGTTGGGAAAGTGCTTTTCAATGAAGGAATTAGGAGAGGCACAATACATATTGGGCATCAAGATCTACAGGGATAGATCTAAGAGGATGATTGGATTAAGCCAGAGTACTTACATTGATAAAGTACTGGCTCGATTCCACATGGAGAATGCCAAAAGAGGGCATTTACCCATGTCCCATGGCATAACTCTCAGCAAGAAACAGTGTCCACAGACACCTGTTGAGCGGAAAAAATGAATCAGATCCCATATGCTTCGCTAATCGGATCGATCAAGTATGCCATGATATGTACAAGGCCAGATGTATCGTATGCCCTGAGTGCAACGAGTCGATACCAATTGAACCCAGGAGAGGCGCATTGGACTGCGGCCAAGAACATCCATAAGTACCTGAAAAGGAACAAGGATAAATTCCTGGTGTATGGAGGCCACAAAGAACTGTTTGTTGAAGGTTACACCGACGCTAGCTGCCAGACTGACAGAGATGACTTCAAGTCACAGTCGGGGTACATATTCTATCTGAATGGAGGAGCGTTTAGCTGGAAGAGTGCCAAGCAGAGCACCACTGCAAACTCTACAACTGAAGCCGAGTACTTGGCCGCTTCAGAAGCTGCCAAGGAAGCTGTTTGGATTCGCAAGTTCATTAGCGAACTTGGTGTTGTACCCTCAATCAAGGGGCCGATAGACCTCTATTGTGATAACAATGGAGCTATCGCTCAGGGCTGGGAGCTGAGAGAGCACCAGAAGGTCAAACACGTACAAAGGCGATTTCACATGATAAGGGAATGGAAATCCGAAGGTGAAATCAGAATTTATAAGATTGGCACAGATGATAATGTAGCTGATCCTTTGACTAAACCGCTGCCTCAAGTGAAACACAACAAACACATTGAGGCGATGGGAATTAAGCATGTTGGAGACTGGCTTTGAAATTCCCTGTACATGTGTTTCAATTAAATAGTATATTTAATGTAAGACACTGTATTAAAACCATTCATTAATGGAGTAATTAATTTTGTGCAAAATTATCATTCACTCCATTACTATTTAATTGTGGTTTAGAATTAAATAGTGAGTCCATTCAATTTACGGAAATATTCAAAACAGGGTATCAAGACCATGTCTTGGATAAAGAAACACCTGTTAAGTGAACATTGAATATTTAAATCGAAAATTGCCCCTAATCGAGGTCATCTAACGGATGGACGATTGATGACCGCCATAGATTAGTGTGTAGTATGATTTACAGCACTGTTTCTTATGATGCAAGGACGTGACGGTCATAAATCATTTGCACAGGCATAGTTTGGAACTGTACTGGATAAGACCTATGAGAGTACTTTAAGAAATTTAAAAAATTGTCATAAGTACATTTCTCATTACGACTATCGGAACTTGTTTCCTCCGACCATGAGTATTGTGAAGTTTTCTTGTTTGAGTACTAGACTCTTTGATGTTTCCTAACGTCTGCCGTAACTGGGGATCATAACGGGAACACTCAGGAGACTATGTCCTCTTAGTAAGAGGAACTTACAATACAAAACTGGGATTGTCCCCCTACTAACAATAGGGAAAATGTTTTGTTGTTTACAAGGCCGCTCGAAGAGCGAGACTGTGAAAATGCATGGTCGTGCTTAGATGGATTTTAGAAATTACTCAACCCCCCTCCATTTCAGATGAACAAAAAATAGGGGGTATTTAATAGAAAATGGAGAGGGTTGACTAGGTTATGCGCTTGGTGAAAGGAATGGTGTCCTTCCAACAAGTGTATTCTTCCGATAGAGGTTTCAGAATTATTACAGAGCTAATTCTTCAGTAAGATCAAGTGATCAAAATGCCTAGGTGGAGGCCGCTTCCGATCAGTAATATCAATGTACAATTGATGTTACAACTTAATCTTAACTGAACCCTTCGGGTCGAACCCAATCGAATCACCGATCCGAGACGACGAATTAATCCGAAAGGATTTAATGAGTCAGCAGAGTTTTACGAATACAGACGTCAGATATCGAGCCTAGGGCGTCGAGACCGAGCGTCGCAAAATCACAAAGCGACAAGTATAAACATAGCCCTAGCACCACACTGGCCTAACCATGTGGATGCTAGGCTAGTTCAGGCTAGCATGCACCTAGCATGGCTAGGCGCAAGCCTAAGCACACTAGGTGTGCTAGGCGCACCATCGCAGCCTAGGGGTGCCATGGCAGCCTATCGCAGCCCTAGCATCATGCATAGGCGCTGTCGCAGCCCTAGCATGATGCCTAGGCACCATCGCTGCCATTGCAGGCACTAGGCGCACCAAGCAGCCAATCGAAGCATGCGTGCTGGCTTGTGTGCTAGCCTTCGCATGGCAGCACCAAGCAGCGCACCATGCATGGGCGAGGGCCTAGGCGCCAGCATATTGCTAGGCCACGCATAGCAACCCAGCATCACCACGCACCAAGGCTACTATGTGATGTGTGGGTGTGCGTGTGGTGCGAGGCTGATGTGTGCTATGCATGACTAGTGCGCATGGTGCGTAGCTAGTGCATGTGCGAGGGATGCTGCGAGGATGGTGCGTGTGGCTGGCGAGGCAAAGGGGCCAGCATGCGTGGCTCGCTAGCAGCACGCATGCTGGCTATGCGAGCATGTGCGAGAAGTGTAGCGAGGATGCGTATGGTGCGTGGGATGCGAGGGCCAACACCAGTGCCTAGCACTGGCACGCACCAGCGCCAAGCATCGACCAGCACTGCCTGGCTGGGATGTGAGGCTGCTGGCTGGGCAGGTGCTAGCTGGCTGGGCTAGCTGGCACTGCTAGCTGGCGTGCTAGCTGGCAGCAGCCCAGCAGCCCTTTGGTTGAGGCGATTTTGAGGGGTGGGGACCAAGGCTTGGGCAAAGCCTTGGGGAGCAAGGAAATGGTCCCCCCCACCTCTCCATGGTCCTCACCTAACCTTCTCTCTCCCCTTGACACTTGTTGTATTGTGATTGAATTGAATTATTGATTTATTTTAGAAATAAATTAATTAGCAAATTATTCATTCTCCCACATTGGTTGGGGAATGAAGTTCAAGGGTTCATTTCCCTATAAATACCAAGCTTGGGTATTTAGGAATGAACAACCTTGAGTGGAAAAAAAAGGCAACTCTAATTAAGAGTAAACCTTTGATTCGTAAAACTCATAGTTATTTTGTCCGGGTCTTGACTAACCTTCAAGACTTAGGACGCTCGGGTCGGGTCGAGGGTATGATCCGTCGAAGATCTCGTGTTTTCGGGATTTTGAAGTAAGAGCTCTTTGGGAGCGAAGCACGCGACAAAGGTATAATTCTTGTTCTTAATCTTGTTTGATTAAGTTTAATATGCTTGTTAATTGTTTTAATTAAGGGGCAGGTCTTGGTGGGTTTACTTCCGCGTAGTGTCGGGTCACTACGAAACCCTACACTTGGCGCACGACCTTGTGCGTTTGGCATGTGCATTGGGTGCACAAGATGTGTGCCAAATGCACCACCTGGCAGCTCCCATTTAGCTCCTAGGTTAGCTTGTGGCTTAAGTTGAGTGGTTTTCGCGAAATTTCCCTTAGTTTGGATGCATATTTAGGTTTAAGGATTATGTGTTGAGTCTGTTGGAAGGGATTTGCAAAGGTTTGAGGTTTGATTTCAGGTTAGATTATGGTTGAGGGATTTTAGATAATTTTTGTGGTTTTCGAGGTTAAACAAAGACTTTTGTTAATTAAAAAAGTGTGTCAGACTTAACAACATTGTTAAATGTCATTTAAGTCCACTCAGCAAGTGCTTTTTAGAGAATAGAACAGAACAAAGATATTTTTTTATTTTATTTTAAACGGTAAGATACGAGGGAGGGCCTCATCTTATCACGGGAATAAGGGGATGCGGAATCGAACCCCCATCACTTGGGGGAAGATGGAGGGACTAATCATCATTTCATCTCCTAGATCCTTCGAACAAAACATAAATAGAGTTGAGTAATGGTTGCATTTTTTTGGTTCCAAGTAAAAAAGAAAAGAAAAGGGAAAATAATCATAGCTTAACAAATTAAAAGGGACCAACCCAAACGAATCTGTTATTACTTGTTCCATTTCTTCGTATTTTATTACTTGCTCCATTTCTCCTGATACAAAGTTTAAAGGAATAATATAAAGTATTATTTTATGATAGAAGTGGAATTGGTAGAAAAATAAAAAAAAATCAAAAATCTAAAAAAAATCAAAAATGAGTATAAGTGGGGAGGAGAGAGTATGAAAAATATTCAAATATGATAGAAGGGTAACTACTTGTAAAATATTGTTAAAAAATTCCAAAAAATAAAATAAAACAAGTAATAAAATATAACCGCAAAAGAAAAGTGGTCAAGTAATAAAATATAGAGTGAGTTCATTTAATACTTAAGAATCTCTTTTTCTTAATTTATGTAAAAAGATTCCAAATAAGATCAATATGGAGCAGAAGGAGTATATTGATTGATAGATGATTATTTTTAGCACTATATAAATTAAAGTTTGTTTCGTAATAAGACATGCAAGTTCATCACACTCGTCTTGTATGGGCTCGAGGTGCCCCTGTGCATCTAAGAACACAAAATTACGATGGGAGTTTTGAATGGCTCCGATAGAAATGACGAAGGATCACAAATTCACAATAGTAGCTAGAACTAATTTAGTTATCTATTCTCTAATAAATGACTAAATATACTTTGACATATTACATCATATGTATATGATTAAAACCAACACCTCAAGCTAAAGAGAAAAAATTGATCCAACTACTGCTCAATCCCAGCTATCTTCTCCATAACCTCTCCTCTCATATCTCCATATTCTACAGCAATATTACGGCGTTTAATGTAGAAATAATTTCAGCCCCGCCAGCTACTTTGCCTCTTGGCTTCAAAGGCAGCACCATCATTTAGCATATCCTGGGCATCAGCTTCCATCCC
This sequence comes from Chenopodium quinoa, assembly GCF_001683475.1. Taxonomy (NCBI): domain Eukaryota; kingdom Viridiplantae; phylum Streptophyta; class Magnoliopsida; order Caryophyllales; family Amaranthaceae; genus Chenopodium; species Chenopodium quinoa. The sequence continues at coordinate 235,866 of NW_018744111.1, forward strand.
TAGCTTGGAGAGCGCAAGGGCCTGTAAATAAAATGCCGTTGGCCACTCTGGTATGCATACCTGGGCCTGCATAGCATCCCTAAGGGCAAGCTCGGGTTGCCCAATCATCAAGTAACAGAGGGTCCTCCTTGCAAACACAGTAGCTGAAGGTGCAGGCATCATAGCCACCAGCTGTATTGTTTGAAAAACACAAGCAAGAGTTTCAGGAGCATGTATAATCTCTTAATGCACAGTCTAGATTTCTTGACATAATTTACAGGAAAAGTGTCAATGACTCTACTGAGGCTGGCAAATCAGTACCTTTGAATAGTTTTCTACAGCATTCTTAAAATCCTTATCTCTGAATGCAATATCTCCGAATTTCTTTGTATTCAACATGTCTTGAACTTGTTGTGTCCATTCTTGAAATGAGAGCTGCATAGAGGATAACTATCAGAGAAACACAAAGAGATGGCAAACCATCTGTATCCAATTTAGGGTAGATGAGGAAAAATAACCAGGAATTTTAAAAATACCCCATAAATAAAAGTCATTTTTGTTTAACCAACTACTACCATTGGCTATATGTATTGATTGTTTGAGTCGGCTAACAACATTATTATTAATTCATGGATGTTTAGTTACACCAGTTGTTGCCTATTCAAGTGCAAAAAGAGCGACATTTGAACGAAATAACCAAAAGCGAGGAAGAAACTGCTCTAGTCAGCATCAAGGAGATAATCAAAAGTATGAAACATGCTTGGAAATGCAACTCAATTTATCCTACTCTTCCTGTCAAGGTGTGACACATTTGATTTTCACTGATAAAGAGTTAAGAAACAAAAGAAACCAAATCAGCATAAGTGTCCGACCAGTGGGGTAAAAGTCAGATGTACCTCATTATCAGCACCCTCTTCATCTCTATAGCCAGTTTTAAGCAAGATGTCATGCACAGCTGTGAGGTCCAACCTTTCACAAGCCTTTCCTAAGGGAGAAAGCATTATTGGAACCACTACTGCAGCCTTGGCCAGCCCCATCAGATTAAGAGACGTAACCTAAAATCAACTATTTCCATCAATACTGAATCTATAATTAATGTAATAGCTAGAAATCAAAACAAGTATAACTGCAATAACTTATATTAAAAATCACAGAAAAATAAGTATACCTCTTTCTGTTTTTGCAGGGGATCTACTGCTGCAAGAAGGAATTTGATATCAGGTCGATCCCTTGCTTCATACTGTAGGCATTTTGATGCTAATTCAATCATTGTAGCCGCATCCTCATTTACATATTGTCCTTCTAATGATGAATCCATTAATACCAATGCGCTTTTTCCCCTTATTATGTCCAATGCCTGAGCAGTGGCCATTTAATCAGCACATTCCAACAATTAAAACAATACAAGAAAAAAATCCACATTGAACCAATACTGATAGAAAACCTAGATTACATTCACATGGCAAAAAATAAAACATAAATTCCAACCTACATCATATTTTAATGTAAATGAAGACAGGCAGCAGGTACAGGACTTCCCCAACTTAGAAAACAACTATGTCCAACTTGCAAAAACTTCTAAGACAATGCCCCAAATGATGTACTTGTTTGAAGCAGAGTACAAAGATATGGATTGCAACTAGCACTTATGTGTTCTACACTTCAATTATCTTCACACAAAAGAATACCTTCCAATAACTAAGCGGAAAGTGATATATACTCCATACAGAAACTTAACAAGAGCCCCAGTTGAGATAAACCTACTAACAGTTTGGCCTTCTGCTCAAGTTAGGGCTGGACTCAGAAAATGACAGACAAATTTGATTCAGTTCCAGAATTCATGGAATAAATTGTCAAGAGTGAAATTAATGAAAGATGAGAAAATTCTAGACGCAACAAATTCATCATTAACTAGTGACAAATGAAAGCGATCTATAACACTTCGGATAGAAATTCTAGCTGCTTCTAGTTACAGTAAAGAATTAGCCAAGATAATTTCAGCCCTCCTGTCATATATTACAACTAAAGATCTTGACACAACAAATTACTTCTACTATAAGGAAATACCAGAACGCAGGTAACAAGGAAAGCATAAACCAGACTTTAAAAATATATAAATAAATATAAAAAGATATATAAATAAAGGGCACCAAGATTACATACATGACTAGGAGGTATATGCTTCCCACTTAAAAGGTCAAGTAGAATGGTGCCATAACTGTAGATGACACTCTCGGGAATAACCCTTCCTGCAGAGTTTTGGCAGCTAAATAGTTAAGTGATGTATCAAGTTTTAAATGATACTAGTTTCCAACAATCATGAAGAAAGGAAAAACAAGATAAGGAATTACAGGTGAAGTGGATGGCCAGGAGTATTCTAAGATATAAGCTATTAATATTATTCATGGTAATCTTGGATATTGAAATTGGCAACTGAGAAAAAAAATTATATACTACTTATATATATACCTTCCCAGTTTCCACTTTGAATTACGTGACTTGCTAGCATTAAGATTTACAAATCGAAAGTCCTCATGTTGATTCATGTAGCCGACTCCACTTATGGGATTAAGGCGTTCAAGCAGAAGAAGAAGATAGTAGATGAAAAACCAGGGATCTATTATGGAATATGTAAAAGATGCGTCCAAAATACGTAAATTCAAAGATTAACATATATGGATAGATATTGACATACTTATAACAAATTAATTAACAGAATAATAATAAGAAGAAGAATTATCTATGTAATAAATAAAGAGAAGAGGTGTTTTTGGTTGGGGATTTTGGAGTGGACCATTTTACCCTCTCTACAAATATTTATTATAATTAAAAAAAATTAAAATGTATTTGAAATTTAACCTTAAAATATAACTTCCATTTCTAACTACTCCATAAATTTAAAAAGATAACTTCTCTTATGGTGGTTATTTTTTCTCATATCAAATAATTCCTTCAAGTGTAGTTATGTTAGACGGTATATTAGTTTAATTCGAGAATATTTATTTGATGATATAAATTTGACACTTGGTGTTTTAAAAGTCGGTGTTTGTAAGTTTGCATAGGTTTTTTTCAACTTTTATCTATGTAATATATAAAAAGAAGTGTTTTTGGTTGGGAATTTTTGAGTGGACCATTTTACCCTCTCTACAAATATTTATTATAATTAAAAAAAATTAAAATGTATTTAAAATTTAAACTTAAGATATAACTTCCATTTCTAACTACTCCATAAATTTAAAAAGATAACTTCTCTTATGGTGGTTATTTTTTCTCATATCAAATAATTCCTTCAAGTGTAGTTATGTTAGACGGTATATTAGTTTAATTCGAGAATATTTATTTGATGATATAAATTTGACACTTGGTGTTTTAAAAGTCGGTGTTTGTAAGTTTGCATTGGTTTTTTCAACTTTTATATAAGTATAAAAGCAACATACTATAATTTAATTAGTAGTACGAATATTTACATTGTACACATATTTTACAAGTATGTATAATTTAAATGATATAAGTTTAGAGGCACATGCAATGCGTGCACGACTATTCCCTTTAAATTTATTTAATCATTTGTATATATAATACCTTGAATGGGTTCAATTCATCCTTTAAAAAAAATGAGTATGTATGTAATTGTAGAACTAATATAACAAATGCACTGTAAAATTTAGGATTGTTTTGCATGGTTAAAAGCTTATCCCTTTAATGGATTCTTACCTTTACTAATTATAAAAAATACGGAGTAATAAAATTATGTCAATATATATGCCGTGTACGCAAATAAGTAAATTATAAAGATAACTTTATGCACAAAGTATAAAGAGGGGGGATAGTCGTGCACGCATTGCGTGCGCCTCTAAACTTGTTGTTTTAATACTGTCAGATAACCTTTACGAACAAGTTCATTGAGACACAATTTTACTCTTCTGAGTTCTGTCATATCTTCTATAGTTCTATTCTATAAGAAATTCAGCACAGAATAATATAAATGGGCGACCTAACACTGAATTTACAAGTAAACTTTTAGAAACATGGTACGCCACATCCAAGGAAGTCCGCTAGCTCATGATGTTGATAGACTTTGGCATTATCAGTCTAGTGTCACAATAGTTTGGATTTGGAGGGGGGGGGGGAATTATACACTTCCAATATCCACAGTGTGCAATTTGTTGAATATGGGTGATCCGAGAGTTATTTTGTATAATAGGGGTGGACGGGTGGTCACAGCAAGAAGCAAATTAGCAAATTGTTTACAGTTTGGTTGAATAAGGGTAATCTGAGAGTTATTTTGCATCAGAGTGCTGGTTCGAGCAAAAAGTAACTAATTTTAAAACCATCTTCCCCTTTAACATGATAGGAGATATGGGGAAAATCTGACAAACAAATTACCTGTCCGCATAAACTCAGGTGGTGTGTAGGCCAAGTTTGTGCTGTAGCTTTTACCGTCCCTGCTGTTTTTCATTAGGCCAAAAGTGGATAAACTTGGATCACCTTCCTATAAAAAAAGAGCCAATTTTGTAAGGGATTAGACAGCCGTAATTGTCGCACAGGATAAATGCTAATCTAAAGAAGCAATCAAAACAAAAGGCAGATTAGTTGAACAAGCAAACAACTCAGGAAAAATCAGTTTCTGCCATACCAAGATCGAAATAACAAGCATCCACCATAATCAAACAAATATTATCTCCAGCCAAGAGTAGTAATGATGCCTTGAAGAAAAAGAAAATCAAACTTCATGAAGTTCACAATATCATTTAAGCAAATAGGTGTATTGGAAGTGACATCCTAAATTAAAAGAAAAAAAACCACATAAAAACTAATACTACCTTTGTTGCAAGTCAATGGCAACACTTTTCATCAAAATCAAGGAAATGATTAAGAGAAAAATGGAAAAAAGTGAAATTTTTTAAGAAGCCATATTAACATAAAAACAGCTTATGGGCCCATAAAATACTATATGTACAAAAAGTGTAGGAATTTAATAGAAAATTGTGGGCAACATGCCTCAAATTTGAATATGGCAAAGTTCAACCATTAATTTGAAATAACCAAAATAAATAAGAGTAACAACTAATTTGAAAAATGGATGGAGTATTCCTTTAAATGCCAACAGCATGCGTGTAGCATTTGATATGCAGCTTATTTATACAGGACATGGAAAAGGGTATAAGTAAGCAATACAAGATCCACAATTCCACATTAACCACAAGTACGTAATAATATTAAAAGCACCAATTAGCTATCTTTCCAAGGAAGCTAAATATCAGTGCATGTCTGTAAAATTCAATACCATGGCTGAAATTCTGGCAGTGTTCATCCAATATCAACACATTTTAGTATTGCATAGCCTGTTGCCCTGTTGTAAGTCATAAAAATGACATGTATAAAGACAATGGAAAATAGTTTCCAACAGGATATATGACCTCTAAGATCCAACACGTCTGCATTCTCCCCAAGAGTAGAAACACATTATGCTCTTCGGACTTTGGCTGTTTCTTTCATGTAAATACCTACGTAGCTTTAGACTTTAATCACTTAATAGTTTATACTCCTAAACTACTTGCGACCTATATATACCAACATTATTATCTACTCACACCAAAGCAGAGAATGAAAAGTAAAGCACAACAGAAGACATCTAAAGAAAGTGCCACAAAGCTCGGAACAGTAAATTTGCAGAATAACAGAATATACCTCATCAAAAAGCACTCTATATGCATTTAAATCATGATAAATTTTCCGATTTTCTGCATTGCAATGATCAAGAGCCAATGCAATATAATAGGCCACTCGCACACGCATTTCCCACGGAAGAGGCTGCTTATCATCTACAAAATCAAATAAAGACCAAAGTTAAAGTAGTTATCATGCACAGCACATCAAGGTCATCAAAGGCATATAACCACCTTGTCTACACAACTATATACACATAAGAAAAAGCAAACACAATTTATTCTTTATGTAGCCTATTTAGCCAACCAAATATATGTGAGGGAGTAACAGAATACGAGTGAACATAACACGAGATTTGAAGCTCACAATGGAAAAGATGCTTTGATAGAGTATCATGGGGCATGTATTCAGCCACCAACAATCTCTCATCCCCCTCTGCACAACATCCAATGAGATTAGCCAGCCTTTTATGTCTGACCTTCCCAACACCAGCTGCTTCTTCCTATGATATTTAGCATTTTATTAGTTCAAGGCAAAAGTGAAAAATTAGCAAGAAATTTTTAAGTTATAAATTCTAAAGCAAGCATATTGGATATAAGTTCAAGAAAGTTCAACATAATCAAATTATAAGGATTAAACAACCTGATCGAAGGAATACAGGAGAGAACACTTCTAAGATGTCACTAGGTTATTACAGATCAACAAAATGCTACTAGAATAAAAAAGGCTACTAAGGAGTTCTATTTGTTACTAGTGTTTCGGGGTTTTCTGATGTCCTGCGGGAGAGTTACAATTCCGAGACTGGAACCGGACGCCTGTACCTGCAAAACAAACGGATGCTCCGGATGATTGGAGATCCGCCTCCGACGGTCAAGTTAGTACTTGATTATGGAGTAATTAATGCGGAAATTAAAGTGATTGGGTCTCTCTAGGTGAGAGTGTTTAATGTGTGTAATCTGCGTAATCCCCCTTAATGAGGATTAAGGGAGGTATTTATAACCTCGGGAAACGTGCCAATCTAGGTTTAGGTTAACCTTGGGCTGATTGGGCTTCCCTTGGAAGTTGGGCCTAGGTGACCGGCTTCTCCATTAGGCATGGAGTATGCCACGTGTCATGACATAATAAGTCCAGGGTGGACGAATAAGCGTGTGCCACGTGGCAAGCCCTGAGATGTCCAACTGGGGGACACTTGGCAGGACCTGATTGGCCCACGTGGCGCATTCCGATTGGTGGGAGCAAAATCCCCTAATCATTTGCCCCTCACAGGTGGCACGTGACTGGTCACGTGTTACCTGTGACAGGTATCGCCCTGTAACAGGCGACGGCCTGCTACAGGTGTCACTCGGCGAGAGGCCGAGAGATTCTCCCGCCAAAATTTTGAATTCTGGAAGTGACCCTTCGCCTTCTCACTTCGCCTATATAAAGGAGTGTTGACTTCGGTCATTTTCACACTTGAAAACTTTGTGAGAGAACATTCGGACCCCTGAACTTGCTCTGACATTTTGGACCCTTTCTGCCTACCGCCTGCTCTGACAAGCCGACTGCAAAGGATTTTCAGAACTTCATCAATCGTCACTCGTTCAGGTAACCGTCGGTTCTCTTACTCTTAATTTTCTCTTTACTTTATTCTTTTTTGAAATGGCACCACGGAAACACACGACACGACCTAGGTTAGTGATCAGCCGGTCACCGGGGACGGCTGAATCTAGGACTAGGAGTGCCGCCTGCCCTTTTCTGGACCCATCTTTGCCCTTTATACAAAGTCTGACTGTATCTGTGTCTATGCAGAGCATGATGGCCAGAACAAAAAAGACTGTCAGGATCTCAAACTCAAACGGCTCCTCCCACAGGGTGCCGATTAGTGAAACATCTGACCAGGCGCCAGATGTGGAAGTGAAACAAAGCGGCTTGAAAGCCGGCAGTTCTGAGGGAGGAGTCAAAGTGACCCCTTCCCATTTTACAGTTGACAATTCTACATTCTCTCCTGCTCCTTTTAAAGGAGAGGAGGTAGGCCCCTCCGGGAGAGGGGAGGAGTCGTCCTCTTCGGACTCGTCAGAGGACGAATCCGAGTCTAGCTCTTCTGGCCATGCTTCTCTGGACACAGAAGAGAAAAACAGTCGCCTACAAGAGGCGAGGCTTTCTCACGCAGTTGAGAAGGGGGACGATTGGGCGGAGCCATCCGCCTCTCACCGAGAGCAAAATACCCCCTACTACTGCACGGTACCTCGGGGCCGGATCACGGCCATGCAAGAGAAAATGGGGAGCTTTATCGCAAACCACACAATGGGCCCCGGCTTTTTAGTGTTCGTGCCGGATCCAGAAGACACAGTCGTCTGGCCGGCTGGTACCAGTTATGATGGCGCCTGCTTTGGCTGCTACGAGGCGGCCATCAAGGCTGGGCTGCGCTTCCCACTACATCCGGTTGTTCAACGGATCTTGGATGGGTATGAGTTGGGGTTATGGCAGTTAGCCCCGAACTCCTGGGTCAACGTACTAGGCTATGTGGCCGGGTGCGAACTGCACGGGGTGGAGCCGAACTTCGAGGCTTTCGCCCACATGAACTACCTCAGCCGGACCCCTAAGGCAAGCGGTACCGGCTGGTATCAATTGACGAGCCACAGGGGCTACCTCATGACGAGAGGTAAAGCAAACAAATGGAAGGACTGGCGGAGCACCTTCCTTATCATTGAGAGTTCAGACACAGAGATGAACAAGCGCTTCAACAGGTGGAACAGGAATCCGCCCCTTCTTGCAGGCGGCCGCAACATGCCGCCTGTTCCCCCCAAGGCTAAGAAAGAGATCCTAGATAAAGGACTCTTCAAAGTAGAGTCGAAGGTGAACTCTACTTCAGGGGTACGAGAGCAAGTACCCCTGCACTGCGTCCCGAGCTTCAAATGGCTCTACGACGAGTACTTTTTGGCCGCCTGTGGCCTCAGCAGTCGGTGCTCAAGAGGTAGCCGGCCTGTCGAATACTCTGTTGTTCCGTGCATTTCTTGTTATGACTTTTATTAACTTTGCTATTTGTTTTTGCAGCGGACGCCATGAGCAAAATTACCGCCTCCAAGACTGCGGCGGCCATGTTGCGAGCCTCCATCATGCAACAGTCTTCAACCGACTCCCCCAACAAGGGGGCACCCTTGGTGGGCTTCGAACCTTTCACCCTTTTTTTGGAGTTGTGTTTATGCATATACTGACTCTTTTCTTCTTTTTTAGACGGGCGCTCCAAGAGCTTCTTCTTCCCAACAGCCGGACCCCAAGGCCCGGAGGACGACTGTTGTGAGCTCTCCTGGTTCTGCCAGGAAACATGCGGCGGCTGAGAAACAGCCGGCCACTTCTTCTAAAACTCCAGCTGGGCCACCTAGAAGTATGAAATTGTCCTAGTAAATTTTAGACTTGCTCCCTCCTTTACTAGGTCTAATCCGTTTGTTTATGCTTGATGCAGCCGGCCCTCAGGAGCCTGACTTGGTCGAAGTGGCCAAGTCTATGATCAAGGTCGTACCTCCAGCTGAAAGGGAGGCGGTCAGGGGTGTCGGCACCCTTGACCTAGACGGGATTGCAGGGGTCCTTGCTGAGGTATACTTAGCATATTTTTGAGTATTTGAATTCCAGGACGCCTGTTTTCTTTTTTGTTTGGAAACTGACGCCTGTTCCCCTTTTTACTTAGGTCCTGCTCCGAGTGAACGGCCTTCGCAAGCCGCTTGACCGGAAAAACAAAGAGGTAAAGGCTGCAAAAGCTATGGCCGCCTCTGACTGTGATAAGGCAATGTTTCAAATTGCCCAAAATGAAGTTCTGACAATTGATATTCTTTATTATCAGGCGCAGGCTTACGCCGCTATCCGGGCTCAGTTAGAGGCGGCCCAGAAGAGGAATAGCGAGCTGGAGGCGACCATCAACAACCTCAAGACCGAGCTGAGACCTCTTCGCCAAAAGATGTCCTCATACGAAACCTTGGAGAAATCCTTGGCGAGCGTAAAGGAACGCCTGGTGACCCAGGAGAAGAGTCTTACTCAGGAGCTCTCGGAAAAGGCCGAGCAAGAAAAGAAAGAGCTGGTCCGGGAGATGATGGAAGACTCTGCTCAAATCCAGCGCATGACTTGGGGCCGCCTCTTCCCCAATGCCGACTTTGCCTCCTGGGAAAAAACGTACCGCCAGTGTTCTGATAGATATAATCAAGAGATCCTAGCACTGCTGAGGAAGAAGCGTTGGAGGAGGAGGAGGAGGAGCAGCCGGTAGTGGCGCTTGTGCCGCTTGGGGGTAATGCATCGAAGAAGGATGCAGCTGAAACCGAGTCCAGCAAAAAGAGTGCTGACCAGGCGGCAGCTGCTAATATTGAAGATCTGCCCCCTTCATAAGCTTTATGTCTTCTTTCCCCGGCCTGCGTGCCGTTTGTTTGTATTTACCCGGCCAGGGGGCCGGGGCTCTGAATATTTTGTCGGTCTTTAATGATCGGCTTCCTTTTAATGAATATTTTTGTTTTGCTTCAAATTTGTTTAAGTATTGAATATTCTGATATCCAATTGTACACTATACCGACTGTTTTACATGGCCGATAGTTGCAGACAGGTACGGATAGTTAGTCACGCCGCCTATGCCCCTGGACGACTGGTTGTCTGTTTCCAGGCTAGACGATCAGTCGGCTATTTATCCAATCGGTATTCGAACCATTTTAAAGACTGGATCCCCTTTAGGCAGGCGGTCCTGTCATTTGTAAAATTAACCAAGTAGGAAAGTGGTTTCCTACTTGTCATGTTTTTAGGCTAGAGACTTTAGGCCGTCAGGCCGACTGTTCCTCGCCATATTTAATCTAGTGTGAACAGGTGCTGTATGAACACCTTTTTAGTTTCATACTAAATTTTTAAGGAGTGACCAAGTAAACATGATTGTTACCTAGTCGCCAAGTAACTGAGTAGTAGAGGTATCAAGCGGTGGGTACCGGTTGTTCCCCTTTATTCGCCAATGTTTGTTGGCTTTTAACTCATAGGTTGTTGACCTAGCAGGAGTAGTGGTTGAGAGCCCCTGTTTGCTAAAAACAGGCGGACGACTCATACCTTTTAGGCTCCATACTAAGTTTGAGAGAGTGACTATGAGTTAACTTTGGTGTTACTCAATCGCCGTCACTCCTGCTTGAGTAGTAAAGGTACCAGGCGGCGGAGGCCGGCTGAACCTTTTGATTCGCCAATGTTTGTTGGCTATTAACTCAAGAGGTACCCCCTGCATTTATCCCAAGTAATACAGGCGGTCATCTGACTCAGATGTCAACTGCTACCACTGGTTTGGTTAGTGATAGAGTTATCCTTGTCTCAAAAACGGCTACGTGGTTGCCCTTGGGGACAGTCGTATAGGTGTCGTGTAATTAGTTTATAGAGCAATGTTCCACCCAAAAGGGAGCTGCTCTCTGCGACGAATTTCATCCGGAGGGATGCCGCCGGACGCCTGCTATGATGTTGGGACAGGTCGTATTAGTTTTGAAGATTGGATCAGTTGGCTTGGCGCCTGGTCTGATCATTCGGCCTGTGGCCTTGGTTAGTCCTTTGGTGGACGCAGATGCTAAGTAAGAGGAGGGCAGCTACCTATTTAGGCACAGGGTCGGCCAGGCCACCATCATTTTTTAGCTAAGTATAGGAGGGTGGTCGTCTGTCTTGGAATCGACTGTATGTCCAGACGGCATGCCCCTATGGTGATAGAGTAAAATATTTAATGGAGAGTAGCCGACTGTAAAGGTACAGACGGCATGCCCCTCTGAAGATAGAGTAAAATACTCAATAGAGAGTAGCCGACTGCAAAGGTACAGACGGCATGCCCCTCTGATGATAAAGTGAAATACTCAATGGAGAGTAGGCGACTGTAAATGTATAGGCGGTCTGCCCCTCTTAAGTAAGAATAAAAATTAAACATGGAGAGTAGCCGACTGTTTGTCAGTAGGCATGCCCCTCTTAAGTAAAAATGAAAACTGAGTATGGAGAGTAGCCGACTGTTTGTTAGTAGGCGTGCCCCTCTTAGTACAAAATTGAATATCAAGTATGCAAACTTTTATTAAGTAGCCCTTGACTATTTATATCATTCAAAAGAAATATTTCTTAAGATTATCTACATTCCAAGTTCGAGGCAACGGTTGGCCGTCTGGTGTTTCCAGACGGTAGGTACCGTCCCTGACCTCTTCACAGATTCGGTAGGGTCCTTCCCAGTTGGGAGTTAGTTTGCCAGACTCATTAGCCCTTCCAACTGCTTCCATTTTTCTAAGTACAAAGTCCCACACTTTGAGTGGACGCCTGTGTACTTTTTTGTTGTATGATCTAGTCATTCTCAGGCGGTAAATTTCATGGCGCAAGACAGCATTGCCCCTCCTTTCAGGAAGTGAGTCTAATGCCAGGCGCATGGCTTCCCAGTTTGCCTCTTCGTCATATAGCATTACTCGAAGAGTCGGCTCGTAGTGCTCTATTGGAAGAACAGCTTCCGCACCATAAGTTAGGAGGAATGGAGTTTCTCCAGTCGCCCCTTTTTCAGTCGTCCTAATGGCCCAGAGAACATGTGGTAATTCATCCGCCCATAGGCCGCCTGCTCGTTCAATCTTTTTCTTGAGACCGTCTGAGATGATTTTATTAAAGGCTTCTACCTGGCCGTTTGCTTGTGGACGGCCGACAGATGCAAAGTAGTGTGCAATTCCTTCGTCACCCAACCAGCTTTTGAGAACAGGCGTCTCAAATTGGGGACCATTATCAAAAACCATAGACATGGGAACCCCGAACCGAGTGATGACATTTTTCCAAATGAATGAAATTACATCCTTCGTCTTGATTCCCTTTACAGCCTCCGCCTCTACCCATTTAGTGAAGTAGTCGACGGCAACAAGTATGTACCTCCTTCCGCCTGTAGCGGGCGTATATGGACCCAGAATATCCATGCCCCACTTAGCAAACGGTAGTGGGCTATGAATGGTAGTGAGGTCAGTAGCCGGACGGTGAATTAGTTTGCCAAACCTTTGGCACTTGTCACATTTTTTCACCATCTCCATCGCATCTGCTTCTAAAGTAGGCCAAAAGTAGCCCTGCCGCCTTGCCCGTTGAGCAAGCGTCCTACCGCCTATATGGGAAGCACAGTAACCAGAGTGAAGATCATCTAGTATCTCTCGCCCCTTTTCTAGAGTAACACACTTTAAGAAGGGTTGAAGGTACCCCCTTTTGTGAAGTTCTCCCTTTATTATTTCAAAACAGGTTGCTCATTTTTTCAGTGCTGCCGCCTGTTGATGATCATCCGGCAGGGTACCATTTGTCAGATATGCCCTGATTGGATTCATCCAAGTTGAGCTTCTGTCTAAGATTCCAATAGGGTCTTCCTCAATGCTTCTCTTCTCCATTACTTCCCAAAAAACAGTTCGAGGAGTATAACAGGAGGCGGATGATGCTAATTTTGAAAGTGCATCCGCCTGGTTGTTTTCTGATCTCGGCACTTGGGTCAGATGGAAATCCTCAAGGGAGCCGACTGCTTGTTGGACCGCCTGTAAATACTTGATCATGGCCGGATGGGTTGCTTCGTATTCACCATTGTACTGACTCACTATCAATTGTGAATCAGAACAGGCGTCTATTTTTCTTGCCCCTGCCGCCTTGCACATGCGGATTCCGGCTAGTAAAGCTTCATATTCTGCCTCATTGTTTGAGGCCTGAAAACTGAAGCGTAGAGCATACTCGTACCTGTCGCCCTCTGGCGACTGACATATGACGTCTGCTCCACAACCATTTGAAGTAGAGCTTCCATCCACATATACCTTCCAGACTTGGTCTGGAACTTGAGAGTCAGGAGGACGAGTCATCTCAACAATAAAGTCAGCAAAGGCTTGCCCCTTCACTACTTTTCTAGGCTCGAAGGTAACTTCGAGGCTCTGTATTTCTATGGCCCATTTGATCATTCGGCCTGAAGACTCCATGATGGTCAGTGGCCGCTTGATAGGTTGGTCTGTATACACGACGACTGCATGTGCCAAAAAGTAGGGCTTCAATTTTTTAACAGCCATGAAGAGTGCAAGACCAAATTTCTCCACTAAGGGATACCTCAACTCGGCATTTTTCAGTACGTGACTGACAAAGTAGACCGGGAGCTGACAGCCGTCTCTTTCAGCAAGGAGAACAGCGCTTAACGCATGATCAGAGACAGTCAGGTACATGTAGAGTACTTCTTTGGGCAAAGGGCTGACCAGCCTCGGCAAGGAATGCAAGTGAACTTTCAATCTCTGGAAGGCCGCCTCAGCATCCGGCCCCCATTCAAACCTTGCCTTTTTCTTAATTGCCTGGAAAAAGTATAGGCATTTGTCGCCTGATTGGCTTAGAAATCTTCCCAAGGCCGCCAGACAACCTGTTAACTTCTGAACCTCTCGGATGGTACGAGGCGACTGCATGTCGATGACCGCCTGCACCTTCTCAGGATTCGCCTTTATTCCTCTCTGATTGATAAGGAATCCGAGAAATTTCCCAGACTCAACTCCAAAGAAACATTTCCTGGGATTGAGCATGACATGGTGCCGCCTGAGTGTGGCGAAAGTTTCTCGGAGGTCCGACAGATGATCTTTCTGAAGTTTAGACTTGACAATCATATCATCAATACATGCCTCGACATTTCTCCCAATCTGATCAAAGAACACAGTGTTTATCATTCGTTGGAAAGTGGTCGGGGCATTCTTAAGACCAAACGGCATGACCGTGTAACAGTATAACCCCTGATCAGTGACGAAGGCCGTCTTCTCCTGATCTTTCTTCCATAAAGGAATTTGATGGAAACCATAGTAGGCGTCCATAAAGCTCATCAAAGCATGGCCGGCTGTTGAGTCGACCAGGTTATCAATTTTAGGCAGAGGGTAACTGTCTTTGGGGCACGCCTTGTTTAAGTCTGTGTAGTCTACACACATTCACCAGGTGCCATTCGGCTTTTTAATAAGCACCACATTTGCAACCCAGTCTGGGAAGTAACATTGCCGAATGAACCCTGCATCAAGTAATTTTTTAACTTCGGCGGCTGCCGCCTGACTTCTTTCTTCGCCATGGTTCCGCTTCTTCTGCCGTACCGGCTTCTTTTTCGGATCCACGGCCAGTTTATGTACCGCCAGATCAAGACTAATGTCTGGCATTTCATGGACTTCGAATGCAAAGATGTCCTTGTATTCTTTCAATAGTTTGTGAAAGTCGTCACCCAGGTCCCTTAGAGCAGTCGTCCCAACCTTGATTGTTCTGTCAGGACGCGAGTCATCTAAGATCAGGTCCGTATGCTCACCAGCTGGCTGACGGCGGAATTCATCCGACCGCTCCTCTGCCAATGATTGCTATTTTCTGTCTTTTCTTGCGGCCCCTGTCTGGGATGCCTTTCTCTTCTTGCCGCCTGCTTCTTGAACAGGCGCACTCTCCTTGACATTGTCAAGGTCTACTTTTCCACCGCTCGACATAGTGGCCATAACAGTGGGCTTGACATCCGAGAGATAGCACTCTCGGGCCATCCTCTGATCTCCCCTTAGGGACCCGACTGTTTCATTATCCCTCTCAAACTTGAGCAACATAAGAGATGGGATTATAACAGCCTTGGAATTATTCAAGGTTGGTCGTCCCAGAATCATGTTGTAGGCCGAGAGTTCTTCTACTACCAGGAACCGGACTACCATGTGTCGTCCTTCTCCTTTTTTGCCCAGGCGGATGGGTAAATCCACTCGTCCCACTGGGTGGACGACTCCTCCTCCAAACCCTACTAAAGGGTGGGATGCCGGATGTATGCAATCAGTCTGATATTTTAGTTTCGACAGACATTTGCTACTGATGAGATCTGAGGAGCTTTCGGTATCTATGAGGATTCGGTCAACTCTCTTGTTGGCCGCTTTACATTCAATAACGATAGGGTCGTCATGCGGCCCTCTTACCCCTCCTAGATCTTCTTCAGTGATGACAATCTCAGGAAATGAATATTTGGAGGGTCGTTCTTGGTGAACGGAATTTACATCTAACCGTCTGATATTGTCTTTGTTGCCCCTAATAGTGGGGCCGCCTCCTGAGAAGCCGCCTGCAATGGTGTAGACGACTGCATCATCTGTATCGGAGCTGTCGGCCTGTTGATTCTTTTTGGTCGACTTCTTTTTCGAGGAAGTGTTCCCCGTAGATTTCTTGACATAAGTGTCAAGGTCACCTTGCTCAGCCAGGCGGTCCAGATACCACATGAGAGTGATGCATTCATTGGTGTGATGACCAACATCTTCATGATAATCACAGAATTTTTCTTGGTTCCGATTGTTTGCAGAACCCTTCATGGGGACCGGCTTCTCAATTGAGATCCGTCCCTTGATTTCCTTTAGGATAAATTGGCTATCCTTGTTAAACACATACTTTGGGGAGTATGGTTTGAATTCTTTTTTCTTCTTCTGGGACGGCTGTTTAGAGGAATCAGTTGCCCAGACCTCTTTTCTCTTCTCTTTTGTCGGACCTTTTCCCGTCTGACTGTTTTACCGTACTACAAAGATCAGTCGCCTGTATATAGGCTTCCGCTTCAATCAAGGCCTCTTGAAGAGTCGCCACCCTCTTTCGGACCAAATCAAATTTGAAGGTCGACCCGTCTTTGAGACCTCTGAAAAAGTCAGTATAGGCTACTTCATCCGGTAACCCTTGAATCTGTATTCTCATCAGGTTAAATCGCCTGATGTAAGAACGAAGCCCCTCCTCGCCCTGCTGAATTGTTCCTAAATCAAGGGTCGTCTTCTTCGCAGGGATGTTCATGGCGAAGTTGGAGGTGAATAAGTAAGCAAGCGTCTTGAAGTTATTTACACAACCAGTCGGCAGGTTGTCGAACCATTGTTGTGCGATTCCTTTGAGAGTCGCTGGGAAACACCTGCACCAAGTGGGATCATCCAACCCTTGAAGGTACATCAGGTTGGTGAATGCCATCAGATGGTCTTCTGGGTTAGTAGTGCCGTCATAGGCGCCTACTAATACATTTTTCACTTTGGCCGGCTGAGCGGCTTCAGTAATTTCCTTGGAGAAGGCCGATGGTTGTTCACCAAGTCTAAGCAACCGTAGCTGCCAGTCCATAGGTTGGACATTTTTTGCTGCATGTCCACCAAACGGAGGTGGCTGTAAAAAATACTGTTGTTGCGGTACAAACGGTAAGTTTGGTAACGCCTAGTCGCTATGAAAGCCGGACTGACGGGAGGTGCCGCCTGACTGACCCTCATGATACGACTGAGTATGCCTCATCGAGGTATTTCGCAGACTGTCTTGGAAGTTTGAAGTAGAGGCCGACTCTGACAATCGGTCACTCTTCTTCTGCTCTAGCAGTAGCCGAGCGTCTGTGTATGTTTTCCTCGACCCGTCCGCCTGAATATGACGAACAGGTTTCCTATTTCCTGGAGTAGGAAAACGGTATTTTGTGAAATCAAGGGCAGGTGGCTCCCACTTCCTAGATTTAGGATGAGGGGTCGCCTCTCGCCCTTGAACTGGCTTCCTCTTCCGTGAAGTGGAGGGTTTCTTAGCCGACTGCTCCTTGTCCAGAGCAGGCGGCTTCTTGTTGATCAACTCTTGAATTTCTCCCTTGAAGTCCCTCATGAAGGTCATGAGTTCGTTCCTTGTGATGGGAGCAGACCCATCAGTCGGCTGCTGCCGAACAGGCGGTGCGCCTGCTGGCTCGCTTCCAGTTTGAAGATGTTCCCGTTCCCTCCTTTCGGTATGACGGGTACGTCGGGCCCTTAGGGTCCCGTCTGAAGCTGTGTGGGCTACAACTTCAAATTCATTCTCAGTATTGTGGTCCGACTGAACTAGAGGATCGTCCAGGGGACGTCTCTCTTCAGGAGCCGGTACAAACGTGGGTGCCATCTCAGAAGTACTCTCCCCACAGACGGCGCCAAAATGTTTCGGGGTTTTCTGATGTCCTGCGGGAGAGTTACAATTCCGAGACTGGAACCGGACGCCTGTACCTGCAAAACAAACGGATGCTCCGGATGATTGGAGATCCGCCTCCGACGGTCAAGTTAGTACTTGATTAAGGAGTAATTAATGCGGAAATTAAAGTGATTGGGTCTCTCTAGGTGAGAGTGTTTAATGTGTGTAATCTGCGTAATCTCCCTTAATGAGGATTAAGGGAGGTATTTATAACCTCGGGAAACGTGCCAATCTAGGTTTAGGTTAACCTTGGGCTGATTGGGCTTCCCTCGGAAGTTGGGCCTAGGTGACCGGCTTCTCCATTAGGCATGGAGTATGCCACGTGTCATGACATAATAAGTCCAGGGTGGACGAATAAGCGTGTGCCACGTGGCAAGCCCTGAGAGGTCCAACTGGGGGACACTTGGCATGATTGGCCCACGTGGCGCATTCCGATTGGTGGGAGCAAAATCCCCTAATCAACTAGTATTATAAAAGTCCAACAATGCCACCCCAATCCACTCTCAACCACCCCTAACAAGAAAAGAAATTAATAAAGGCCATTAAGGAAAATGAAACATTAGTAGAAGCTAATGTCATTGCAAAAAAGATATCAACGAGTCAATCAAAAGCCCTTTGCTTCCATGTTTTCCAATATGCTATATAATTCAAAAGAAAAAAAATTCCATGGTTTGCAATTGAAACCAAAGAAAAAGGAAACCTTGGGTTCTATAAAGTGAACAATTATTGTCAAAGAATTGCAAAATGCTTGACCAAAGGAAACAAAACAACTGTAAAATGACAAAATGGTACAAATTCACTAACTCAATAAGAAAAAGACTCAACCCCAGAAAGAAAAAAGCTGGTACACTTTCCATTATATCACTTTTATCTTCATAAATACCCTACTTTCCCCCCCCCCCAACAAATCCATCTTAAATTCAACATTTACACCACATTAGCCTTCATTCGGGAGTGTTCACATAGAACAAAAAACAGCAATATTGACACACATCCGGGTATACTACGCAACCAGAAATCAGGTATCATGACACAAGATAAGACATTAATCTATACTCTTCCAGACCTTATAAAAAACTAATTAAAACCACTGAGAAGCAAATATTTCAAAATTGAAATTGTGACAATAGTACTTATAAAGTTTAGGTAAAAGATGAAAAACCAAACCAGAAATTGTTGGGCATCAGGCCAAGATTGCTTAGAAAAGCGTTTAACAGCAATGAAACGATTAGTTTCAAGTCTTCCTTTATACACAACATTAGGTGCTTTTTCTCCACTTTCAGAAACTATACATTCTGTGCTAAACCCATTTGTTGCTTTCCTAAGCTCACTCAAGTTGTACTCTCTAAATGCTGCTACTTTTTGCTGCTGATTATCCCCATCTCCTACTTCTCCAACTGCTGCATTACACATTTATATTACCCCATAATAGCAAAAATCAGTATAAAAAACAGCAAATTCATCAAAATTAAAGCAATTCCCAGAAATAACAATCACAAAATATTAAAAGGATTTCATAGATTATATACAAATGGTTGAATAATAACCAAGTCGGACTAAAATAAATAAAAAAAAATACTCTGTAATTAACAATTTGAAATCAACTAAATTGAACAAACGCAGAAAATTTAAAGCAACACCCAGAAAATCAATGGAGAAATCGAAGTGGGAAAATCAAAGAAAAGAAGAAAAAACCTGAGATTTGCTTGTCGGATTCAGGGAGAGGAGTTGCGTCGTTTGGAGAAGTAAGGTGTGTCGTTTTGGACTGTATGCAGCCCATAACTTCTTTTCACATTATCAAATAAAAATAAAAATATGCAAATAATCGATTAATTAGATCGAAATTCAACTGAAAATTGAAGGATTGTTTCAAATTTCAAGTAATTTTCAAGTACAGAAGAAAGAAGATAAATAGAAGAATTTGCAGAGAGAAAAGACAGTAAGTGGGTGAGGAAAGAAGTGGTAAATTTGTGACAAGTGAGAGTAAAATAGGAGAGAGAAAAAAATGAGTAGTAGGGAAGAAAGTCACATGATAAGAGCATGATGGAGCACGTGCTAGGGGAATGAGGAGATTGGGGAGGGAAACTGAACTTAGCAGAGTGAATGAAACCAAGCATTTAAAGTTGTGGACGTTGTGGGAATTTCTTTGGAAAAACAATGAGACAAGAGAGAGGGTGGTTGGTAAGGGGTGGAAGTAATTCGGTTTAAAACCAATTAAACTAAATTAATAATTTAGTTTTTTTTTTTTTCTATTCGGTTTGGTTTGGCATGTACAAAATTAAATAAATAGGAAAAATTAACGTGAATAAATCTAATTTTAAGCGACCTCCTCAAATTAGTCTAACCTTTTAAATTACTTAAATTAATCCCATCTTTTTACTTAATCTTCTCAAAAGGGACCCTCTTCTAAAATGACGAGGTACAACAGATTATATGACCTACGTGCCATTTTTAAAAGGTAAATTATAAATCTTCCTCCGCATATGACTTAATTTCCGACGTGAAGTATTGAATTGCCTAACTATCTATTCCCCACATCAACTCGCCACTCACTTAATTCGAGCACCCACCATGAAAAGGACGTTATTACTTAGCTGTTGTTGTTGCCATTGTTGTGTTGCATTCCCTCTCTTAGATGACATCCGTTGGGTTTTAGCGTCTTAGGTGAAGCTACAGAAAAGGTAAGCTATTCAAACTTCTAATTTTTGTTTTCACTTTTTTTATTAAAATTGATGAAAGTATTTTTGAGGATAATAATCCTACCTGTGTTGATGATTATATTCAGGGTCATCTCCGGCTATTTGGAGGCCCTATGTTAAATACATTTAGATGGAAGCCCGTGCGATGCACGGTTTTTTCATCTATCTTTAATTATTTGTTTTATTGTATTTAATAATTTCAGACAAGAAAAGTTTAATATTTTTTTTCTTACTATAATTTATAATGAATTTATCAAATATAAATAAATTGTAAATATGATATTTTTTCCATTATATAAAATCTTTTAATGTGAAATGATAAATTTTTAATAATTTAAATCCTAAATCATTTTTCATTATTTTACTATATCTTTTATTTCGATAGAATCAACAACCTCGTCCACAACCAACCCTCCTACATCAATGGATATGTAAATTAAATCTTTACATTTATATAAAATAAATCAATATATTTACCAATAAATGAAAATTTGTTGGGGTATAAAATCAAATCTATGCATTGGAATTTTTTCATCATCACTAAAAATAACCAAAGCCACTCATATATTAAGTATACTGCATTTAATCGTATGCCATTACATAAACAAATAATTGTTAAGTATCCTAAATAAATACAATGTAACTAATAAGATTTTAAAAATTACCCGGACGTTAATGACCTAAAACTAACACAAAATTCACTTGATGGGGTGTTGTATTGGGATACGAAATTTTATTTGTGTCGTATGATGTGTTAGATCTGCATGTAAAAAAACATTTAGTAAATAAAACATTAACATATAATCGTTGAGTATCCCAAATTAATACAATGTAAGTAATAATTAGAAATACTAATTTAAACATAGGATTTTAAAAATTAAGCTAAAAATTACCCGACCATTGATGACCAAAAATTAACACAAAATTACTAACACAAAATTCGCTTGATGGGGTTTTTTATTGATACAAAATTTTGTTTGTGTCGTATGATGTGTCAATTTATAATGGTAGATATCACAAATTTTAATTTAATTATAGATAACGAACAATTTGTATTTCTTATCATAAATACTATCAAAATTTATCTTATATGATAGATTTCAAACGTTATTATAAGCGTTTATCATTTAAATATTTTTAGTATATTATTTTTGGATTTCTTATACTCGTAGTGCTAAATTAATAAATTTATCTTTTCCTATATTTTTACTTTATTTTTTTCATTAAAATAATTTAATTCGTGGATTATAATCTACGTGGCATTAAAATTTTAGATATATCAAATCTAAATCGTTACTTTTATCTAGGTGGCGATGCACGGGTTTTTTTTTTCATACATAAATCTCAAGAAATGATATTTTCCTATAGACTCTAAGTTTATATATATAATTATTTGATTTATTTTACTATTTAATAATTTTAGAAAAAAATAACACATAATAATTTAATTAAAGTGTTATTGCCTATTACAAAAGTATAATTTTTTTTTCAATGTAATTTATTATGCGACTTTATTGTTGTTTTGTATTTTATTCGTTGTTGTTAGTTATATGACAACTGAATTTAATAATATGAATAAATTGTAAATATGATATCTAAAAAAAAAAAAAAAATTGTAAATATGATATTTTATCGATTATATATTAGGTTAAAATCTTTAATATGAAAATATAATTTATTTATTTTCATTTTTTGAATAATTTAAATCCTAAATCATTATTAGTTTTTTTTATAAAAGAATAGAAATAATAAAAAATAATAAAAACATGTATACTATTTATCTTCTATTTCAATAGAATCACCTACTTCGTTCACACCCATATCTCTTCCATCTAATAAAAGTGGATAAATAAAACATGTTAGCAAAAAAATAATATAAAATTAACCGTTATAGTCTTATAAAATAAATCAATATATTTACCAGGAAGTGAAAAATTGTTGTGAAATTGATCTAAAAATTGTAATTGTACAAAATCAAATCTATGCATTGGAATTTTTTCATCGTCCCTAATCGGCGAACAATAGTATTTGGAAAATTGAATCATTATTTTGTTGTCACTGGCAATGCGTGCAATATTGCTTCTTATTTGTAACGAATGAAAAGTATTTAATTGAGTAAGCTTTGCTTTCAATTAATTTTGGACGAATTGTACGATGTTGGCTTTAATTGAGGTATGAACGTAATCAAAATTAAGTTAATTTGATGACTTGATTAAGCTACCTAAATCACAAAAATTTTGTTCTAATCATAAAATTAATTAAAATATGAACTTCAAAGGTTTATAAAAAATTTTAATAAATGTAAACAATTTATAAAGATATAATACCTTCTCATCCAATAGGACCATCAGGCGAGAAACTCGTACTTTGATTTTTCAATCATTTTTGCTCGAATCTAATTCTCTAATTAAATCAGATCTGCGTGTAAAAACAAAATTTAGTAAACAAAACATAAACATATAATCGTTAAAAATTCCAATTAAACACAATGTAAGCAATAATCACAAATATACATTTAAACATGGATTTTAAAAATTAAGCTAAGAATTACTTAGCTATTGATGACTAAAACTAACACAAAATTCGCTTGATTTGGTTTTGTATTGATACGAAATTTTGTTGGTGTTGTAGGATGCGTCAATTTATAATGGTATGCATCACAAATTTTAATTTATTTATTATTAAGGAATAATTTTTATTTCTTATCATAAACACTATCAAGATTTATCTTAGATATATAAATCCTATATCTACAGATGATTTTTTAAAAATAATTTTTAGTTTTTTAAATAAATTAAATCCTAATAATCACTATTCGTTGTTTTAACTATGTGGCAAAATTCTTAAATCTTATTCGTCAATTTTTCTTAGGTGGTGAGTGAATTTATTAATCCTAAAATAAAATATAAATCTAATTTTTAATTGGTCGAAATAATACCTTTGCTTATGTGGCGCGCCGAATGCTCTCGAAAAATGCCTACTTTATTTATATATATTAGATTATCGGGGCCCCTATAAAATTTTAAATGACATTTAAATGTAAAACGAATTTTTCTTACATTATGAATTTGTAAGACAATAGATATAATCATGACTATTATTAAAATGGAAAAATTGAAGAGGTTGAGTGCCTTTAATAAAATTAAAATTATACATTAGAATTGAATTGGGAAACTTGTAGGCATAGAAATATCTAAATGCTGATATAAATTTAAGAAAATATGACCATTGAACACCTTTATTTTAGGTGGATAGTTTGAGAAAGATGATTCTAATTCTTTGATTGACTAATGAATGAAATCTTTACTATTATCGAAAAAATAGAGGAAATAATCCAGTTAATAGTCAATTTGAGTATTAGATGAGTAAATGGAGAGAATGAATTATTTTGTTCTATGGAAATCGAATCATGAGAAATTGGAAAGAGAATTTGAAGAGTTAGAAATTTAGAATTGGTTTAATAGGGAAAAAAATCTTTCACGAGGAATCAGTGATATATAATGAGGAATAGACCTGGCAAATTGGTCATTTAGGTTGGATCAATTTTGGTTGGGGTCATTTCGATTTAGGTAATTTTGGGTCAGTTAACATTTGGGTCGGGTATAGATAGGGTCTGGTCATTTTGGGTTTCGAGTACGATTTGGGTCTAGTATCGGGTGGAGTTCGGATTGGGTCATTTCAGGTCAGACCATTTTCGGGTCAAGTATGTTCGGGTCATATTCGGGTTGGGTCAATATCAGGTCAGGTCATGTTCGGGTTGTTCCATATGTGGATCAAGCTCAAATCAATAATTTTATATTTTGTTATTGTTATAATCAGAACTATCAATTCAAGTTATGAGCTTGGCTACGGTTGAAGATGAACAATTTGAGTTATTTTTGGGACCAGACATTTTTAGTTCAATTATAAAGTAATTTTAATTCGGGATAATTCGGATATCAGATCTATTCGGGTATTGGGTTTGTTCGGGCCAACACTTCGGGTCAATTTTAGGTCGGGTTAACTTCGGATCGGGTCAGTTCGGGTGTTGAGTCAGGATCGGATCAACTCAATTTTCGGGTCAGGTATGGGTTGGGTAGGGCAATTTCGAGTTTCGGGTCATTTCCAAGTTAATGTTTTAGGGTCAATTTTAGATCAATTTTGAGTCATCGGGTCTGGATCAGAATTGACAAGTCTAGTGGGGAAGAAGAAAGAGAATTTATATTTTTGGTTAACCACTTAGCCAATTAACTTTTTTTTTAGCCTTAAATTTTTTTGGGCCCTATTGACCACCTCAATGACTGGCCTGATTATATCAAAACTAATATAAATTTTGTGATTGGAAATCGTAGCTACTTAAAAATTGAATCTTTCATGTTGTTGTCTGACAATATTGTTTGCGTGTTGTAGCTGTAATTTTTAATCGTTGTTGTAATTCTTGCAATACTTGTTATCGAGTTCGATTTCAGAGAATTAGAAAACTTACGGGCCAATACGGGTAACCGTAAAACTTCTTCCCAATACCTTGCCCAACCTTTACAAAACGGTAAATTGCTTCCTTGTTATTGAAAGGAATGATGTCCTTCGAACAAGTGTGATACTCCGATAGAGGATTCGAAATTAATTAGAAAAGCTAATTATCCAGTGAAATCAAGTGATCGGAATGCCTAGCTGGAGAGCGCTTCTAATCAGTAAGATTAATATAATTAATCTTACACCTTGCTCTTGACTAAACCCTGCGGGGCATACCCAATCGTGTAACCGAACTAAAGTGACAAATTCATCCAAAGGGTTAAATTCGTCAATAAAGATATTACGAACTCAGACATCGGATTCAGAGCTTAGAAGGTCAAAATTGAGCATCAAACGTCGAGTCGGTTTAGGAATCGACGAGACGAGAAATAAGTCAAATAACAAGTTAACGCACATAGTCGTAGCCTCGCAATGGCCTAGCCATGCGAGGGCTAGGCTAATATGGCCAGCAAGAGTGCTAGCCTAATGCATGGTCATGGCCGCAAGCCCAGCCGCATGTGCGTGCTCGCTGGGAGAGCAGGCCACAACCCATATCCTAGCAAGGCCAGCAGCTAGCAAACTCGCTAGGCCTCGCTAGCTGCTGCTAGCACCAGCCCGCAAAGGCTACCAAGGCTAGCAGCCAACAAGGCTTACTGGACCTCGCTAGGGGTAGTTGCGCCTAACGCACAGCAACCCGCATTGATGTGTGGCTTGCTGGTGCGGGGCTTGCTGCTACATGGGCCAGCTAGTAGGTCCATCCAAGGGACCAAGCGCCAGCGAGGTAGCCTTGGTGCCCAAGGCAGGCCACCAGGTGGCGATTTTTTATTTTGGGGCTGGTTTGCAGGATGGGTTTGCTTGGGGAATTGAACAAGGGGAGCTTATGGTCCTCCCCTTGTGGTCCTCATCTACCCCTTCTCTAGTTTTCTCACTTTACCACAAGTCCCACATGGAAAGAATAGTGTGGGACATGAGATGTCATGCCTATAAATACCAACATTAGGAGTTGGGAAAAAACTCATAAGTAGAACTCAAATAGGCATCTTCGATATAAACCGTGAGAAAACCTTAGAGTTCGTAAAACTCATTAATTTAGTTTTGGTCTTGTCTAAGCTACGAGACCCAAACCTAGTTCCACTACTAGAAATACGCCGAATTCCGACGGACCCCTTCCGACGGACATATTTTTCCGTCGGAAAATGCGTATATTCCGACGGATTTTTACTCTGTCGGAAATTTCCGACAAATTCAACAATTCCGTCGGAAAGTTCCGACGGAATTTAAATCTGTCGGAATATATGTAAATTCCGACGGATTTTTCCATCGGAACAGTAATTTTCCGACGGATTTTTCGTCGGAATCTAATTTAAAAAAAAAAAAAAACAAACATACTTAACCTTAGCTTAGAAACCGGATCCCCCCTCATTTCTCATTCTCTCTCTCCACCTCCTTCTTCTCTTTCCCTCTCCTCCCATCCTATCCTCTTCTCTTTCTCTCTCCTCTCCTCCTCTCTTTCTCTCTCCTCACCTTGTCTCTCTCCGCCTCTCTTTTTCTCCTTCTCTCTCATCGCCTCTTCTCAAACTCCTTTCCTCTCTTCTTTCGTTTTCTTTCTCCGCCTCCCTACCGTCAACAACAACAAACATGGAGGGCACCGTACCGTCAACAACAACAATTAACCACCGCGCGAGCCACCTGTCTCAAGGTTTTTATTTTTGTAGATCTTGTAATTTAGGTTTGAGTGTAGATCTAGTTAATTTTATATGTAATTGTAATGTTAGTTTATAAAATTTATTAGACAATTGTATATTTATATATTTCTATTAATTTTCGTTGTATAATTATCGGTTTTTTTGAATTTTTTGGGGTTAATTCTGATTTTTTGGGGTTAATGGTGGTGGTGTGGTGGTGCCGGTGGTGGTGGGGTGGGTTGTTGTGGTGGTATCGGTAGTGTTGGGGTGGGGTTGTGGTGATTTCAGTTTGGTTTGGTGTGGATGGGCTGTTGTGTTGGTGTCGGCGGAGTTGGGATGGGGTTGTGGTGGTGTTGGTGGAGTTAGGATGGGGTTGTGGTGGTGTCGGTTTGGTTTGGTGTGGGTGGACTATTGTGGTGGTGTCGGTGGCGTTGGGATGGGGTTGTGGTGGCGTCGGTTGGGTTTGGTGTGGGTGGACTATTGTGGTGGTGTCGGTGGCGTTGGGATGGGGTTGTGGTGGTGTCGGTTTGGTTTGGTGTTGGGGTGGGAATGTGGTGGTGTCGGTGGTGTTAAGGGTGGGGTGGTTAGGGTGGGTTTGGGTTAAGTTTAGGGCGGTTAGGGTGGTTATGCGTGGGTTAGGGTGGGGTGGTTATGCGTGGGTTAGGGTGGGTCTGAGGTGGTGAGACGTCGTGCCGGTGGTGGCGCGGCGTGTTTTTTTCTATATTTTTTTTGTAGGAGATTCCGACGGAATTTTCGTCGAAATAATCCTGCGGATTTGTATTTCGTCGGAATTTTCCGGCGGACTTTCCGGTGACCGAAATACTTTTTCCGACAACAAAATTCTGTCGGAAAACACCCTTCCGACGGAAATTCCGTCTGAATATAGTGAAGTTCCTACAAAATAGTTTGCGACAGTGTGTTCCGACGGATTTCCGTCGGAAATCGGCAGTTCCGACGGAATTTCAGGATATTCCGTGGGATTATTTCCATCGTTGATTAGTTGTTTTCTAGTAGTGTTCGGACACGTGGGTGTGTAAAGGGGGAGGATCACGCAAGTGCGGGTCTAAGGATTTCTACATCATGGCTCGTGTTTGTGTACGTGGTGAAGCATGCGTCGAGGGTAATAGTCTTTCTTTCTTTATGTGATTATATGTTTAATAATGCTTTATTAATTATATGCTTATTAGTTGTAATAATTAATGCATGTGGTTCGGGGCGGGGTTTGGTTCTGAAAGGAATGGTGTGCTTCCAACAAGTGTATTATTCCGATAGAGGGTTCAGAATTATTAGAAAGCTAATTTTTCAGTGAGGTCAAGTGATCGAAATGTCTAGATGGAGGCCGTTTCTGATTAGTAATATTAATGTGTAATTAATATTACAGCTTAATCTTGACTGAACCCTTCGGGTCACACCCAATCGAGTAACCGATCCGAGACGACAAATTAATCCGAAGGATTAAATGAGTCGTTAGAGTATTACGAACAAAGACGTCGAATATCGAGCTTGGAGCGCCGAAACCAAGCGTCATAAGTCAAGTTAGGTTTAGAATTCGATGAGACGAGAAATCAAGCAAGCGACAAGTTCGAGCCAAGCCGTAGCCTCGCATTGGCCTAGCCATGCGAGTGCTAGGCTAGGCGAGGTCACCATCCCATGCGTGCCTAGCATCGCCTAGCACACGCACATTGCATGGCACTAGCATCACAAGATGTGTGCCATGCGTGCATGTGCTGTGGTTATGCATGCATGGCTGGACGTGCTAGCTAGCATAGCAGCACCAGCCATCGCATTATGCTGGGCATGGCTAAGCACAGCCCGCAAGCATCGCAAGGCCTGTTTCGGGGTTTTCTGATGTCCTGCGGGAGAGTTACAATTCCGAGACTGGAACCGGACGCCTGTACCTGAAAAAAAACGGATGCTCTGGATGGTTGGAGATCCGCCTCCGACGGTCAAGTTAGTACTTGATTAAGGAGTAATTAATGCGGAAAATAAAGTGATTGGGTCTCTCTAGGTGAGAGTGTTTAATGTGTGTAATCTGCGTTGTTCGCGTAATCCCCCTTAATGAGGATTAAGGGAGGTATTTATAACCTCGGGAAACGTGCCAATCTAGGTTTAGGTTAACCTTGGGCTGATTGGGCTTCCCTTGGAAGTTGGGCCTAGGTGACCGGCTTCTCCATTAGGCATGGAGTATGCCACGTGTCATGACATAATAAGTCCAGGGTGGACGAATAAGCGTGTGCCACGTGGCAAGCCCTGAGATGTCCAACTGGGGGACACTTGGCAGGACCTGATTGGCCCACGTGGCGCATTCCGATTGGTGGGAGCAAAATCCCCTAATCATTTGCCCCTCACAGGTGGCACGTGACTGGTCACGTGTTACCTGTGACAGGTATCGCCCTGTAACAGGCGACGGCCTGCTACAGGTGTCACTCGGCGAGAGGCCGAGAGATTCTCCCGCCAAAATTTTGAATTCTGGAAGTGACCCTTCGCCTTCTCACTTCGCCTATATAAAGGAGTGTTGACTTCGGTCATTTTCACACTTGAAAACTTTGTGAGAGAACATTCGGACCCCTGAACTTGCTCTGACATTTTGGACCCTTTCTGCCTACCGCCTGCTCTGACAAGCCGACTGCAAAGGATTTTCAGAACTTCATCAATCGTCACTCGTTCAGGTAACCGTCGGTTCTCTTACTCTTAATTTTCTCTTTACTTTATTCTTTTTTGAAATGGCACCACGGAAACACACGACACGACCTAGGTTAGTGATCAGCCGGTCACCGGGGACGGCTGAATCTAGGACTAGGAGTGCCGCCTGCCCTTTTCTGGACCCATCTTTGCCCTTTATACAAAGTCTGACTGTATCTGTGTCTATGCAGAGCATGATGGCCAGAACAAAAAAGACTGTCAGGATCTCAAACTCAAACGGCTCCTCCCACAGGGTGCCGATTAGTGAAACATCTGACCAGGCGCCAGATGTGGAAGTGAAACAAAGCGGCTTGAAAGCCGGCAGTTCTGAGGGAGGAGTCAAAGTGACCCCTTCCCATTTTACAGTTGACAATTCTACATTCTCTCCTGCTCCTTTTAAAGGAGAGGAGGTAGGCCCCTCCGGGAGAGGGGAGGAGTCGTCCTCTTCGGACTCGTCAGAGGACGAATCCGAGTCTAGCTCTTCTGGCCATGCTTCTCTGGACACAGAAGAGAAAAACAGTCGCCTACAAGAGGCGAGGCTTTCTCACGCAGTTGAGAAGGGGGACGATTGGGCGGAGCCATCCGCCTCTCACCGAGAGCAAAATACCCCCTACTACTGCACGGCACCTCGGGGCCGGATCACGGCCATGCAAGAGAAAATGGGGAGCTTTATCGCAAACCACACAATGGGCCCCGGCTTTTTAGTGTTCGTGCCGGATCCAGAAGACACAGTCGTCTGGCCGGCTGGTACCAGTTATGATGGCGCCTGCTTTGGCTGCTACGAGGCGGCCATCAAGGCTGGGCTGCGCTTCCCACTACATCCGGTTGTTCAACGGATCTTGGATGGGTATGAGTTTGGGTTATGGCAGTTAGCTCCGAACTCCTGGGTTAACGTACTCGGCTATGTGGCCGGGTGCGAACTGCACGGGGTGGAGCCGAACTTCGAGGCTTTCGCCCACATGAACTACCTCAGCCGGACCCCTAAGGCAAGCGGTACCGGCTGGTATCAATTGACGAGCCACAGGGGCTACCTCATGACGAGAGGTAAAGCAAACAAATGGAAGGACTGGCGGAGCACCTTCCTTATCATTGAGAGTTCAGACACAGAGATGAACAAGCGCTTCAACAGGTGGAACAGGAATCCGCCCCTTCTTGCAGGCGGCCGCAGCATGCCGCCTGTTCCCCCCAAGGCTAAGGAAGAGATCCTAGATAAAGGACTCTTCAAAGTAGAGTCGAAGGTGAACTCTACTTCAGGGGTACGAGAGCAAGTACCCCTGCACTGCGTCCCGAGCTTCAAATGGCTCTACGACGATTACTTTTTGGCCGCCTGTGGCCTCAGCAGTCGGTGCTCAAGAGGTAGCCGGCCTGTCGAATACTCTGTTGTTCCATGCATTTCTTGTTATGACTTTTATTAACTTTGCTATTTGTTTTTGCAGCGGACGCCATGAGCAAAATTACCGCCTCCAAGACTGCGGCGGCCATGTTGCGGGCCTCCATCATGCAACAGTCTTCAACCGACTCCCCCAACAAGGGGGCACCCTTGGTGGGCTTCGAACCTTTCACCCTCTTTTTGGAGTTGTGTTTATGCATATACTGACTCTTTTCTTCTTTTTTAGACGGGCGCTCCAAGAGCTTCTTCTTCCCAACAGCCGGACCCCAAGGCCCAGAGGACGACTGTTGCGAGCTCTCCTGGTTCTGCCAGGAAACATGTGGCGGCTGAGAAACAGCCGGCCACTTCTTCTAAAACTCCAGCTGGGCCACCTAGAAGTATGAAATTGTCCTTGTAAATTTTAGACTTGCTCCCTCCTTTACTAGGTCTAATCCGTTTGTTTATGCTTGATGCAGCCGGCCCTCAGGAGCCTGACTTGGTCGAAGTGGCCAAGTCTATGATCAAAGCCGTTCCTCCAGCTGAAAGGGAGGCGGTCAGGGGTGTCGGCACCCTTGACCTAGACGGGATTGCAGGGGTCCTTGCTGAGGTATACTTAGCATATTTTTGAGTATTTGAATTCCAGGACGCCTGTTTTCTTTTTTGTTTGGAAACTGACGCCTGTTCCCCTTTTTACTTAGGCCCTTCTCCGAGTGAACGGCCTTCGCAAGCCGCTTGACCGGAAGAACAAAGAGGTAAAGGCTGCAAAAGCTATGACCGCCTCTGACTGTGATAAGGCAATGTTTCAAATTGCCCAAAATGAAGTTCTGACCATTGATATTCTTTATTATCAGGCGCAGGCTTACGCCGCTATCCGGGCTCAGTTAGAGGCGGCCCAGAAGAGGAATAGCGAGCTGGAGGCGACCATCAACAACCTCAAGGCCGAGCTGAGACCTCTTCGCCAAAAGATGTCCTCATACGAAACCTTGGAGAAATCCTTGGCGAGCGTAAAGGTACGCCTGGTGACCCAGGAGAAGTGTCTTACTCAGGAGCTCTCGGAAAAGGCCAAGAAAGAAAAGAAAGAGCTGGTCCGGGAGATGATGGAAGACTCTGCTCAAATCCAGCGCATGACTTGGGGCCGCCTCTTCCCCAATGCCGACTTTGCCTCCTGGGAAAAAACGTACCGCCAGTGTTCTGATAGATATAATCAAGAGATCCTGGCGGCTGCTGAGGAAGAGGCACTGGAGGAGGAGGAGCAGCCGGTGGTGGCGCTTGTGCCGCTTGGGGGTAATACATCAAAGAAGGATGCAGCTGAAGCCGAGTCTAGCAAAAAGAGTGCTGACCAGGCGGCAGCTGCTAATATTGAAGATCTTCCCCCTTCATAAGCTTTATGTCTTCTTTCCCCGGCCTGCGTGCCGTTTGTTTGTATTTACCCGGCCAGGGGGCCGGGGCTCTGAATATTTTGCCGGTCTTTAATGACCGGCTTCTTTTTCATGAATATTTTTGTTTTGCTTCAAATTTGTTTAAGTATTGAATATTCTGATATCCAATTGTACACTATACCGACTGTTTTACATGGCCGATAGTTGCAGACAGGTACGGATAGTTAGTCACGCCGCCTATGCCCCTGGACAACTGGTTGTCTGTTTCCAAGTTAGACAATCAGTCGGCCATTTATCCAATCAGTATTCGAAACATTTTAAAGACTGGATCCTCTTTAGGTGGGCGGTCCTGTCATTTGTAAAATTAACCAAGTAGGAAAGTGGTTTCCTACTTGTCATGCTTTTAGGCTAGAGACTTTAGGTCGTCTAGGCCGATTGTTCCCTGCCATATTTAATCTAGTGTGAATAGGTGCTGTATGAACACCTTTTTAGTTTCATACTAAATTTTTAAGGAGTGACCAAGTAACTGAGTAGTAGAGGTATCAAGCGGTGGGTATTGGTTGTTCCCCTTTATTCGCCAATGTTTGTTGGCTTTTAACTCATAGGTTGTTAACCTAGCAGGAGTAGTGGTTGAGAGCCCCTGTTTGCTAAAAATAGGCGGACGACTCATACCTTTTAGGCTCCATACTAAGTTTGAGAGAGTGACTATGAGTTAACTTTGGTGTTACTCAATCGCCGTCACTCCTGCTTGAGTAGTAAAGGTACCAGGCGGCGGAGGCCGGCTGAACCTTTTGATTCGCCAATGTTTGTTGGCTATTAACTCAAGAGGTACCCCCTGCATTTATCCCAAGTAATACAGGCGGTCATCTGACTCAGGTGTCAACTGCTACCACTGGTTTGGTTAGTGATAGAGTTATCCTTGTCTCAAAAACGGCTACGTGGTTGCCCTTGGGGACAGTCGTATAGGTGCCGTGTAATTAGTTTATAGAGCAATGTTCCACCCAAAAGGGAGCTGCTCTCTGCGACGAATTTCATCCGGAGGGATGCCGCCGGACGCCTGCTATGATGTTGGGACAGGTCGTATTAGTTTAAAGATTGGATCAGTTGGCTTGGCGCCTGGACTGATCATTCGGCTTGTGGCCTTGGTTAGTTCTTGGTGAACGTAGGTGCTAAGTAAGAGGAGGGTAGCCGCCTGTTTAGGCATAGGGTCGGCCAGGCCCTGATCATTTTTAACTAAGTATAAGGGGGGTGGATGTGTGCTTTGGAACCAGTCGGCCCTCTTCTATGGAGAGTAGCCGACTATATATCCAGACGGCATACCCCTATGGTGATAGAGTAAAATATTCAATGGAGAGTAGCCGACTGTAAAGGTACAGGCGGCATGCCCCTCTGAAGATAGAGTAACATACTCAATGGAGAGTAGCCGACTGTAAAGTAAAATACTCAATGGAGAGTAGCCGACTGTAAAGGTACAGACGGCATGCCCCTCTGATGATAAAGTGAAATACTCAATGGAGAGTAGGCGACTGTAAATGTATAGGTGGCCTGCCCCTCTTAAGTAAGAATAAAAATTAAACATGGAGAGTAGCCGACTGTTTGTCAGTAGGCATGCCCCTCTTAAGTAAAAATGAAAACTGAGTATGGAGAGTAGCCGACTGTTTGTTAGAAGGCGTGCCCCTCTTAGTACAAAATTGAATATTAAGTATGCAAACTTTTATTAAGTAGCCCTTGACTATTTATATCATTCAAAAGAAATATTTCTTAAGATTATCTGCATTCCAAGTTCGAGGCAACGGTTGGCCGTCTCGTGTTTCCAAACGGTAGGTACTGTCCCTGACCTCTTCACAGATTCGGTAGGGTCCTTCCCAGTTGGGAGTTAGTTTGCCAGACTCATTAGCCCTTCCAACTGCTTCCATTTTTCTAAGTAAAAAGTCCCCCACTTTGAGTGGACGCCTGTGTACTTTTTTGTTGTATTATCTAGTCATTCTCAGGCGGTAAATTTCATGGCGCAAGACTGCATTGCCCCTCCTTTCAGGAAGTGAGTCTAATGTCAGTCGCATGGCTTCCTAGTTTGCCTCTTCGTCATATAGCATTACTCGAAGAGTCGGCTCGTAGTGCTCTATTGGAAGAACAGCTTCCGCACCATAAGTTAGGAGGAATGGAGTTTCTCCAGTCGCCCCTTTTTCAGTCGTCCTAATGGCCCAGAGAACATGTGGTAATTCATCCGCCCATAGGCCGCCTGCTCGTTCAATCTTTTTCTTGAGACCGTCTGAGATGATTTTATTAAAGGCTTCTACCTGGCCGTTTGCTTGTGGACGGCCGACAGATGCAAAGTAGTGTGCAATTCCTTCGTCACCCAACCAGCTTTTGAGAACAGGCGTCTCAAATTGGGGACCATTATCAAAAACCATAGACATGGGAACCCCGAACCGAGTGATGACATTTTTCCAAATGAATGAAATTACATCCTTCGTCTTGATTCCCTTTACAGCCTCCGCCTCTACCCATTTAGTGAAGTAGTCGACGGCAACAAGTAGTTACCTCCTTCCGCCTGTAGCAGGCGTATATGGACCCAGAATATCCATGCCCCACTTAGCAAACGGTAGTGGGCTATGAATGGTAGTGAGGTCAGTAGCCGGACGGTGAATTAGTTTGCCAAACCTTTGGCACTTGTCACATTTTTTCACCATCTCCATCGCATCTGCTTCTAAAGTAGGCCAAAAGTAGCCCTGCCGCCTTGCCCGTTGAGCAAGCGTCCTACCGCCTATATGGGAAGCACAGTAACCAGAGTGAAGATCATCTAGTATCTCTCGCCCCTTTTCTAGAGTAACACACTTTAAGAAGGGTTGAAGGTACCCCCTTTTGTGAAGTTCTCCCTTTATTATTTCAAAACAGGTTGCTCATTTTTTCAGTGCTGCCGCCTGTTGATGATCATCTGGCAGGGTACCATTTGTCAGATATGCCCTGATTGGATTCATCCAAGTTGAGCTTCTGTCTAAGATTCCAATAGGGTCTTCCTCAATGCTTCTCTTCTCCATTACTTCCCAAAAAACAGTTCGAGGAGTATAACAGGAGGCGGATGATGCTAATTTTGAAAGTGCATCCGCCTGGTTGTTTTCTGATCTCGGCACTTGGGTCAGATGGAAATCCTCAAGGGAGCCGACTGCTTGTCGGACCGCCTGTAAATACTTGATCATGGCCGGATGGGTTGCTTCGTATTCACCATTGTACTGACTCACTATCAATTGTGAATCAGAACATGCGTCTATTTTTCTTGCCCCTGCCGCCTTGCACATGCGGATTCCGGCTAGTAAAGCTTCATATTCTGCCTCATTGTTTGAGACCTGAAAACTGAAGCGTAGAGCATACTCGTACCTGTCGCCCTCTGGCGACTAACATATGACGCCTGCTCCACAACCATTTGAAGTAGAGCTTCCATCCACATATACCTTCCAGACTTGGTCTGGAACTTGAGAATCAGGAGGACGAGTCATCTCAACAATAAAGTCAGCAAAGGCTTGCCCCTTCACTGCTTTTCTAGGCTCGAAGGTAACTTCGAGGCTCTGTATTTCTATGGCCCATTTGATCATTCGGCCTGACGACTCCATGATGGTCAGTGGCCGCTTGATAGGTTGGTCTGTATACACGACGACTGCATGTGCCAAAAAGTAGGGCTTCAATTTTTTAACAGCCATGAAGAGTGCAAGACCAAATTTCTCCACTAAGGGATACCTCAACTCGGCATTTTTCAGTACGTGACTGACAAAGTAGACCGGGAGCTGACAGCCGTCTCTTTCAGCAAGGAGAACAACGCTTAACGCATGATCAGAGACGGCCAGGTACATGTAGAGTACTTCTTTGGGCAAAGGGCTGACCAGCCTCGGCAAGGAATGCAAGTGAACTTTCAATTTCTGGAAGGCCGCCTCAGCATCCGGCCCCCATTCAAACCTTGCCTTTTTCTTAATTGCCTGGAAAAAGTATAGGCATTTGACGCCTGATCGGCTTAGAAATCTTCCCAAGGCCGTCAGACAACCTGTTAACTTCTGAACCACTCGGATGGTACGAGGCGACTGCATGTCGATGACCGCCTGCACCTTCTCAGGATTCGCCTTTATTCCTCTCTGATTGATAAGGAATCCAAGAAATTTCCCAGACTCAACTCCAAAGAAACATTTCCTGGGATTCAGCATGACATGGTGCCTCCTGAGTGTGGCGAAAGTTTCTCGGAGGTCCGACAGATGATCTTTCTGAAGTTTAGACTTGACAATCATATCATCAATATATGCCTCGACATTTCTCCCAATCTGATAAAAGAACACAGTGTTTATCATTCGCTGGAAAGTGGCCGGGGCATTCTTAAGACTAAACGGCATGACCGTGTAACAGTATAACCCCTGATCAGTGACGAAGGCCGTCTTCTCCTGATCTTTCTTCCATAAAGGAATTTGATGAAAACCAGAGTAGGCGTCCATAAAGCTCATCAAAGCATGGCCGGCTGTTGAGTCGACCAGGTTATCAATTTTAGGCAGAGGGTAACTGCCTTTGGGGCACGCCTTGTTTAAGTCTGTGTAGTCTACACACATTCGCCAGGTGCCATTCGACTTTTTAACAAGCACCACATTTGCAACCCAGTTTGGGAAGTAACATTGCCGAATGAACCCTGCATCAAGTAATTTTTTAACTTCGGCGGCTGCCGCCTGACTTCTTTCTTCGCCATGGTTCCGCTTCTTCTACCGTACCGGCTTCTTTTTCGGATCCACGGCCAGTTTATGTACCGCCAGATCAGGACTAATGCCTGGCATTTCATGGACTTCGAATGCAAAGATGTCCTTGTATTCTTTCAATAGTTTGTGAAAGTCGTCACCCAGGTCCCTTAGAGCAGTCGTCCCAACCTTGATTGTTCTGTCAGGACGCGAGTCATCTAAGATCAGGTCCGTATGCTCACCAGCTGGCTGACGGCGGAATTCATCCGACCGCTCCTCTGCCAATGATTGCTATTTTCTGTCTTTTCTTGCGGCCCCTGTCTGGGATGCCTTTCTCTTCTTGCCGCCTGCTTCTTGAACAGGCGCACTCTCCTTGACATTGTCAAGGTCTACTTTTCCACCGCTCGACATAGTGGCCATAACAGTGGGCTTGACATCCGAGAGATAGCACTCTCGGGCCATCCTCTGATCTCCCCTTAGGGACCCGACTGTTTCATTATCCCTCTCAAACTTGAGCAACATAAGAGATGGGATTATAACAGCCTTGGAATTATTCAGGGTTGGTCGTCCCAG
Organism: Chenopodium quinoa; assembly: GCF_001683475.1. Classification (NCBI taxonomy): domain Eukaryota; kingdom Viridiplantae; phylum Streptophyta; class Magnoliopsida; order Caryophyllales; family Amaranthaceae; genus Chenopodium; species Chenopodium quinoa. Next base: position 272,997 of record NW_018744111.1, read on the forward strand.
AATCATGTTGTAGGCCGAGAGTTCTTCTACTACCAGGAACCGGACTACCATGTGTCGTCCTTCTCCTTTTTTGCCCAGGCGGATGGGTAAATCCACTCGTCCCACTGGGTGGACGACTCCTCCTCCAAACCCTACTAAAGGGTGGGATGCCGGATGTATGCAATCAGTCTGATATTTTAGTTTCGACAGACATTTGCTACTGATGAGATCTGAGGAGCTTTCGGTATCTATGAGGATTCGGTCAACTCTCTTGTTGGCCACTTTACATTCAATAACGATAGGGTCGTCATGCGGCCCTCTTACCCCTCCTAGATCTTCTTCAGTGATGACAATCTCAGGAAATGAATATTTGGAGGGCCGTTCTTGGTGAACGGAATTTACATCTAACCGTCTGATATTGTCTTTGTTGCCCCTAATAGTGGGGCCGCCTCCTGAGAAGCCGCCTGCAATGGTGTAGACAACTGCATCATCTGTATCGGAGTTGTCGGCCTGTTGATTCTTTTTGGCCGACTTCTTTTTCGAGGAAGTGTTCCCCGTAGATTTCTTGACATAAGTGTCAAGATCACCTTGCTCAACCAGGCGGTCCAGATACCGCATGAGACTGATGCATTCATTGGTGTGATGACCAACATCTTCATGATAATCACATAATTTTTCTTGGTTCCGGTTGTTTGCAGAACCCTTCATGGGGACCGGCTTCTCAATTGAGATCCGTCCCTTGATTTCCTTTAGGATAAATTGGCTATCCTTGTTAAACGCATTCTTTGGGGAGTATGGTTTGAATTCTTTTTTCTTCTTCTGGGCCGGCTGTTTAGAGGAATCAGCCGCCCAGACCTCTTTTCTCTTCTCGTCTTTGTTTGACGACTGTTTCTGTCGTCCTTCTCTTTTGTCGGACCTTCTCCCGTCTGACTGTTTTACCGTACTACAAAGATCAGTCGCCTGTATATAGGCTTGCGCTTCAATCAAGGCCTCTTGAAGAGTCGCCACCCTCTTTCGGACCAAATCAAATTTGAAGGTCGACCCGTCTTTGAGACCTCTGAAAAAGTCAGTATATGCTACTTCATCCGGTAACCCTTGAATCTGTATTCTCATCAGGTTAAACCGCCTGATGTAAGAATGAAGCCCCTCCTTCTCGCCCTGCTGAATTGTTCTTAAATCAAGGGTTGTCTTCTTCGTAGGGATGTTCATGGCGAAGTTGGAGGTGAATAAGTAAGCAAGCGTCTTGAAGTTATTTACACAACCAGTCGGCAGGTTGCCGAACCATTGTTGTGCAATTCCTTTGAGAGTCGCTGGGAAACACTTGCACCAAGTGGGATCATCCAACCCTTGAAGGTACATCAGGTTGGTGAATGCCATCAGATGGTCTTCTGGGTTAGTAGTGCCGTCTTAGGCTCCTACTAATACATTTTTCACTTTGGCCGGCTGAGTGGCTTCAGTAATTTCCTTGGAGAAGGCCGACGGCTGTTCACCAAGTCTAAGCAACCGTAGCTGCCAGTCCATAGGTTGGACATTTTTTGCTGCATGTCCACCAAACGGAGGTGGCTGTAAAAAATACAGTTGTTGTGGTACAAACGGTAAGTTTGGTACCGCCTGGTCGCTATGAAAGCCGGACTGAAGGGAGGTGCCGCCTGACTGACTCTTATGATACGACTGAGTATGCCTCATCGAGGTATTTCGCAGACTGTCTTGGAAGTATGAAGTAGAGGCCGACTCTGACAATCGGTCACTCTTCTTCTGCTCTAGCAGTAGCCGAGCGTTTGTGTATGTTTTCCTCGACCCGTCCGCCTGAATATGACGAACATGTTTCCTATTTCCTGGAGTAGGAAAACGGTATTTTGTGAAATCAAGGGCAAGTGGCTCCCACTTCCTAGATTTAGGATGAGGGGTCGCCTCTCGCCCTTGAACTGGCTTCCTCTTCCGTGAAGTGGAGGGTTTCTTAGCCGACTGCTCCTTGTCCAGAGCAGGCGGCTTCTTGTTGATCAACTCTTGAATTTCTCCCTTGAAGTCCCTCATGAAGGTCATGAGTTCGTGCCTTGTGATGGGAGCAGACCCATCAGTCGGCTGCTGCCGAACAGACGGTGCGCCTGCTGGCTCGCTTCCAGTTTGAAGATGTTCCCGTTCCCTCATTTCGGTATGACGGGTACGTCGGGCCCTTAGGGTCCCGTCTGAAGCTGTGTAAGCTTCAACTTCAAATTCATTCTCAGTATCGCGGTCCGACTGAACTAGAGGATCGTCCAGGGGACGTCTCCCTTCAGGAGCCGGTACAAACGTGGGTGCCATCTCAGAAGTACTCTCCCCACAGACGGCGCCAAAATGTTTTGGGGTTTTCTGATGTCCTGCGGGAGAGTTACAATTCCGAGACTGGAACCGGACGCCTGTACCTGCAAAACAAACGGATGCTCCGGATGGTTGGAGATCCGCCTCCGACGGTCAAGTTAGTACTTGATTAAGGAGTAATTAATGCGGAAATTAAAGTGATTGGGTCTCTCTAGGTGAGAGTGTTTAATGTGTGTAATCTGCGTTGTTCGCGTAATCTCCCTTAATGAGGATTAAGGGTGGTATTTATAACCTCGGGAAACGTGCCAATCTAGGTTTAGGTTAACCTTGGGCTGATTGGGCTTCCTTCGGAAGTTGGGCCTAGGTGACCGGCTTCTCCATTAGTCATGGAGTATGCCACGTGTCATGACATAATAAGTCCAGGGTGGACGAATAAGCGTGTGCCACGTGGCAAGCCCTGAGATGTCCAACTGGGGGACACTTTGCAGGACCTGATTGGCCCACGTGGCGCATTCCGATTGGTGGGAGCAAAATCCCCTAATCAAGGCCAGCAGCACGTAAGTGCTTGCTAGGCCTCGCTACCGCAAGCAAGCAGCACATGGCACACGTACCGCAGCTCGCTATGCGTACTTCTGTTATGGGCTATGCGTGCTAGGCACTGGCACGCACCAAGCACCCCTAGGCCTCGCCTATTGCATAGCATCATGCACCAAGCAGCAGCGTGCTAGGCATGCTGGGCTATGCGGCGTGTGTGCTAGCGAGCAACACCAAGCACCACGCCACTCGCACAGCAGCACACACCAGGCAGCAGCGCATGCGTGTGCTTGCTGGCTGCGTATGTGCGTGGGCAGACTGGCTTGCAGCCCAGCCTTGGTGCTAGGCGCCAGCTGGCAGCCTTGGCAGCCAAGGAATGCTGGCAGCCAGCCAAGTGGCTTGGTGATGCCGGTTTGTGTGGGGACCAAAGAGGTTGGTGTTTGGCTTGGGGAGCAAGGTGAGTTGGTCCCCCCTTGGTGGTCCTCACCTACTCTCTCCCTCCATGTGACACTTGGAGCTTGTTGATTGCATTGCATTTTTATTTTGTTATATTAAAATAAAATAGAGGAAAATGCAAATCTCCCACATTGATAGGAGAAGGGAGATCAAGTCTTCATTCCCTATAAATACCCAAGTTTTGGGTTTGGGAAAAATCACTTGAGTTTAATTCAATAAGGCATCTCCCTAAAGGTGAGAAAACCTTTAAGTTCGTAATACTCTACTCTTTTCTTGGTCTAGCCCCGACTAACCTTCGGGGTAGAGGCCGTTCGGGTCGGGTCTTCAGGGTGGACTCCGTCAGAGGCTCTCGCGCTTGCGGAGCTTAGGCTTTGAAGTCCGATCTCTATAGGAGCGAATTGAAGCACGTGTTAAGGGTAAGAATGTCTTTTCTCTTTCTCTCTCCTATGTTGTTAATTATGTGATTGCATGTTTAGTTGCTTTAATTAGTGAGCGGGTCTTGGGGGGAAATGAACTTATGAGTATATCCCTTTATTAACTCAGTAGCCAAAAGGATATTTGAAAGGAATGGTGTCCTTCCAACAAGTGTATTGTTCCTATAGAGGGTTCAGAATTATTACAGAGGTAATTCTTCAGTAAGGTCAAGTGATCGGAATGCCTAGGTGGAGGCCGCTTCCGATCAGTAATATCAGGATACAATTGATATTACAGCTTAATCTTAACTGAACCCTTCGGGTCGAACCCAATCGAATCTCCGATCCGAGACGTCGAATTAATCCGAAAGAATTTAATGAATCGATAGAGTTTTACGAATACAGACGTCGGAAATCGAGCCTAGGGCGTCGATACCGAGCGTCGCAAAATCACAATCGACAAGCATGAGCGTAGCCATAGCTAGGCTAGGCTAGCTCATCGCAAACCTGGGTGCACCATGTGTGTGCTAGGCGCACCATGGTGTGCTAGGCACCATCGCAGCCTAGGCGCACCCTAGCAGCCCATCGCAAGCTAGCATGGGTGCCTAGGTGCGCATGGCAGCCATCGCAGGCCACACAGGCACCAGGCAGCCCATAGCAGCTAGCGTGGTGCCTGGGTGCATATGGCGCCTATTGCAGGCCATGGCATCACCAGGCGCACCATCGCAAGCACTGGGTGCTGCATGCGTGCGTGCCTGGCCTGGCAACACCATCGCAAGCACCAGGTGCTGGCGTGGCTGGCTGCCTGGCAATGGCGCGCAATGTGCGTGTGCTTGAGTGCTAGCCTTCGCATGGAAGCACTAAGCATCGCAGCACATGCGAGGGGCTGCGCGCCTGCTCGATGCTAGGGCCTGGCACTCGGAGCCTCGCACACTAGCCTCGCACAAAGCAGCCTCGCATGTGATGCGTGTGGGCTGGCAGTGCGTGGTGCGTGGCGCATGGCTGGTGCGTGTGCGTGCAATGCCTGGCTGGGTGCTAGGCAGCAGCGCCACGCATGCGAGTGCGTGTACGTGCGCACATGCCTCGCATCAAGCACTAGCAGTGCTAGGCACTAGCTAGTGCTAGCGTAGGCATCGTGCTAGTGCGTGTGTGCGATGGGGTATGCGAATGGTGCGGGGGGACAGTGTGGCCAGCATGCGTGGCTCGCTAGCAGTGAGGCGCGAAGAGTGAGTGCCTGGGCTGCTGGGGCTAATGCCAGCACTAGGTGCTAGCGGCGCCCAACGCCAGCATGTAGCACCAGCACAGCCCAGCAGCAGCGTGCACTGGCTGGCTGGCTGGGTGTTGGGCAGCAAGGCACGCTAGCTGGCAGCCAGCTAGGACAGCTTGACCCGGTTTTGGGCATGGTGTGTGGGGACCAATACATGACCTTGGGGATCAAGGAAATGGTCCCCCCAAGCCTTGGTCCTTACTTGGCTTTCTCTATATTTGTGCCATGTGTCGATTTGTGATTGAGTTGATTAATTATTTAATTTTGGAATTAAATAATTATCATTTTACCAACTGTCCCACATTGATGGGAGATTGGAAATCAAGGGATCATTTCCCTATAAATACCAAGCTTGGTATTGGGATTTGAGACAACCTTGAGTGGAATTAAAAAGGCAACTCTAGAAAAGAGTAAACCTTTGATTCGTAAAACTCATAGTTATTTTGTCCGGGTCTTGACTAACCTTCAAGACTTAGGACGCTCGGGTCGGGTCGAGGGTACGATCCGTCGGAGATCTCGTCTTTTCGGGATTTTGAAGTAAGAGCTCATTGGGAGCGAAGCACGCGTCAAAGATATAATTATTGTCCTTAATCTTGTTTGATTAAGTTAATTATGCTTGTTTAATTGCATTAATTAAGGGGCGGGTCTTGGTGGGTTTCCTTCCGCGTAGTGTCGGGTCGCTACGAAACCCCGCAGCGGTATCGGAGCCACGCTCCTTTTAATTTTTGCAATTATTGTTTAATTAAGGTGTTTTAAAGAATTTATTTTTCTGGTTCATGTTCATCTAATTAGATTAGATGCTCGTTTTAATTAAATTTTAAAACTCGATTTTATTATCGATTTGGCTGTCGAACCCAGATTTTGGCTCAAAAATAATGATTTTTGGGTGGAATCGACATTCTGGAACTGTTTCAACCTTTTTAGGATTGTCCAGAAGCCAAATTCGAACCAGAAACCCATTTTTCTGGGGTTTTTCGTTTTTCAACGAAAGTTTTAATTCTTTTTAAGCCTTGATTAATGCAAGCATTACAAGGTTAGATTAAATGCACATTTACATCACTAATCTACTGGTTTTAAAATGTCCTTGAGCATAATAATGGAGTGTTTATTAGTGCTTAAGTTGATATACCAAGTAATCACATAAACTTGTTTTTCACAATTTTGCAAATAAATTGCAATAAGGTGTGAAAACTTGTTGTGATTTTGTATTTTGAGTTCCCAAGTAATGTTAAAGTTCTAATCTTTAAGTGTTTAAATGATTGGAACCCTAACCCTAAATTCCATGTTGAACAAAGTTTGGATTTTTTCATATTTTGGTTGATTAAAATCCATTATGTTCAATTACTTGTGAGTAAAATTTGATTAATCTTCATATTGGAAGATGTAATCTTGGTATTTTACACAAGTATGCAAGTTGGAAAATTTTTATCATTGGATGATTAATTTTATTTTTCCAACCCCCTTTTGTCAAATCCATGATTAATTTGCATATTGGCAAGATTAATTTTGGACATAGCTCATTTTATTTTAAGCATAATGCTTGATCTAATTTTGTTCAAAATTAAAATTTTGGATAAATTTAGGCTAGTGCACCAATTAAAATAAAATTTGTTTAAGTTAGACTTAATGGTTGTTTTATTTTATTTTCCCTAAAATTAATTCTAAAATATAATTTGGAATTAATTCATGTCACACGTAAATCGGGATTAAAATCCCGAGTCATAGCACGCAAATCAAGGCCACACACCCAAGTGCCACCAAGGCTAGCCGGGCTGCCTAGCAGCCCACATGTGGCTGCCTATGGTGCGCACAAGGGCAAGGCTTGATGCTGCTATGCGCTATGTGTGTGGCTGGGATGCATGGCAGGGGTGCGTGGGGTGGCTGGGCTGGCTTGCGAAGCAAGCTGCTGGGCAGCAGGGCAGCAAGCATCAGCCAGCGCACCACGAGCATCATGATGCGCCTGCCCAGCAGGCCAGATGCTCGCAGGCACCAGCGTGCTAGCAAGCATGCGAAGCATGCTGCCTGGCAGCTGGGGCTTGAGGCGCTGCTTGCTAGGCACATCAGGCCTCAACCACGCACCATGGTGCGCACCCACCAAGGGCTTTGTTGGGTGATTTTGCTTAACGTTGAGCTATGATTTTGCGATTTTTCCCGTATTAATAATTTTAATTAATTATTTTAACGAGGCTAAAAACCTCGATTTTGATTTTGCAAAATTTTGACAAATTATGGGTTGTGTCGACTTAATTAATCGGATTAATTAAGTACGGATGCGGAATTTAGTGGGAGAATAATTAAATGCGTTAGCATTTTGCGTTTAGAAATAATGGATTAAACCACTTTGACTAGTTTTAATTAGGCGCGTTAATTGGATTAACGACCTAAGTTAGTTACTAGTTTTGCGTGTTTAATTATGTATTTCGTAAAATTGCATGGGCCGTTCACAAATAGTGAACGGGTGAATGAAAAATTGCTTTCAAAACAGGTTGTTTGAAAATGGCAACTAGTGGGGCCCGACTAGGATACAAAATACGGACTGCGTTCCGTTATGTATTTTTGTAAATCTAAATACGGTCTGCGAACCGTTAAGTATTTTTGTACTATTTAGATTAATCTTAGTCGTTCTAGCTAGCTTCTTTTATTTCATTTTGGCCAAGAAGTCTCAAGACGGCGTTTCGACGAAGACGAGCCAAGATGAAGACCCATGGAAATTGAAGATTTCAAGGGGTCATGCTAGTTGCCAAATGCATCTATTTTATGCCTTATATATTGTTATATATATATGATTGCTAGATGCATGTCTAGGATTTCTATGATGTTGCGACAATTAGTTAAGTTCACTTAAATCAACCAACATAGAAACCCTAGGTCCCTTAATAATATTGAGCTAAAATTTGCCATTCCAAGGACAACACTTACCGAACTAATGCGCGTACGTGATGGATTACGCCAAAGAGAGGCATCACTACTTCCCTAGGAACGTAAGGTATACTAGGTATACAAGTTGTCTTGGTTAAGCTCAACGATATCAGTAAGGAGTCCTTAGATGTCATGGCAAAAGAGATAAAATGTCAAGTATGCATTAGATGCAACATTTTATCAAACCGAGGGTAGCTTGGAGCTATTAGCAATTGGATTGCTTACCTTAAGATATTTAATGGTTAAGAAAAGCCAAAGCATGCTTATCCGTTTCTTGATCTTTGGGATCTCGGAATCATTTTATTCTCGCCCATAAGGGACAATCTTAGAATGCGTGGATAAAATGTTCAATAAGTGTGAATAAGTGCATGAACTCTTTAAATTTCAACTTATTGATGTATGAATGGTTTTTCATTTCAAATTCTTTCAATTGTAGAAACATGTCTGCAAGTAACTCAAACAACAACCATATGTGCCCGGAACTCTCGGAAAGTTGGCCTTTCCCTTAAACTTGGTCAACTTTAAGGAATGGGAAGAGGAACTCAGGAGAACTCTCCGGAATTTCTCCTTGGAGTATACTCTTGATACTCCCATTCCAAGCTTCTTTGCTAAAGGGATCAAGACCGAAGAGGCTCATGAAGAATGGTCTTCCAATTGCAAAAGGGTCTCACGACTCATGGCAAATTCCATCCCGGAAGACTGGAAGGAAACTCTTTCCTCCTACCTTCCGGACATGTTCCTCAAAGCACTTGAGGACGTTGTCAATGTAAGAGTCACCAAGAGTGACAATGGCAACTTTGATGGACTCGTGTTTGACTTGACCAGGTCACTTTCAAACATGAGGATTAAGCCACCAAATGTTGGGTGTCTTTCTAAAGAAAGGCGACGGCTTTGGACCAAGGTCTACAATGCTAAATTGAGACCCGGGATGCTCCTCCGACCTCATGTGCTTGGTATGACTAGGCTCTTCAAGCACATGCAGCTTCTCGGAATTCCATTGGAAGATGAGATGGCGGGGCATATCTTGCTTGCTTCACTCCACTCGGGCTATGATGCACTTAGAGTGCATATCGTTGCGGGAAAGGAGACACACTCCCTCAAGGAGGTGGTGCAACTACTTAGCCAAGCCACTGCCTATGGAATGACCAAAAGGCCCTTGAGAGCTAAGAAGAAGGAGTTCAAGAAAGTCAAGGCAAAGATGATATGCTTCCATTGTGGCATGCAAGGCCATTGCAAGAGGGAATGCATGCTCATCAAGGAAGAGGGGATCACTCCGACGACCTCAGGTATCTTCCTTAACACTTGTGGATTAAGCTTATCATAAGGTATTGGATACCAAGTATGACTCACTTAATGTTGCCTTTTCAGGGACCAAGTGAGAAGCTTATCAAGTGTTGGTGCATGGACAAAAAGACGACGAAGATGGTTTTTCGGTCGTGCTTGCATGCACTATTTTGTCTATGATATGTAATTAAACTATTTCTAGTTTTCATCATGCTTTGAACATATCCATAGGTGTTGGACACCTAGGATTCAAATGTAAGACTTTTAACACTAGTTGTTTCAAGTTTACAAATTTATGTTCAATTAAATTGCATGTTTTACATATGAAAAAAGTTGATACCACTAAGCTAAGACCATCGAGTCGAATCAAACCTACTTGTGGCATTGTTGTCTTGGCCACATTAACATCAAACACATCAAGAAACTTCTTCAAGAAGGTGTTCTTGACTCATTTGACTTAGAGTCATTTGAAAATTGCGAAGGATGCTTATTAGGCAAGATAATCAATTAGCCATTCTCCAAGTTGGGAGAAAGGGCAAGTGACTTATTAGGTCTAATACACACGGATGTATGTGGACCTATGAGCACACCCGCAAGGCAAGGTTACCGATATTTCATCACCTTCACCGACGATTATAGTAGATATGGCTATATCTACTCAATGTCGAATAAATCTGAATCCTTTGAAAAGTTCAAAGAATTTCAGAAAGAGGTGGAAAATCAACTTGGCAAGAAAATTAAAGCACTTCGATCGGATCGAGGTGGCGAATATTTGAGCCATGAATTCGACGATCACTTGAAAGAATGTGGCATTCTTTCAGAGTTGACACCTCCTGGAACTCCTCAATGGAACGGAGTGTCCGAACGGAGGAATCGGACCTTGTTAGACATGGTTCGGTCAATGATGGGTTTTAGTGAACTCCCTATCTCGTTCTGGGGACATGCGCTACAAACAGCAGCACTAACATTGAATAGAGCTCCGTCAAAAGCTGTTGATAAGACTCCATATGAATTATGGACTAAGAAACCTCCCAGGTTGTCTTTTCTCAAGATTTGGGGTTGCGAAGCATATGTCAAGCGATTAATTTCGGACAAACTTCACCCCAAATCGGATAAGTGTTTCTTTGTGGGATATCCAAAAGAAACCAAAGGGTATTACTTCTACAATAAATCCGAGAACAAAGTATTTGTTGCTCGTGATGGTTTCATTTTGGAGAAGGATCACCTTTCCAAAATGACAAGTGGGAGGAAAATCGAACTCGACGAAGTTCGAGAGGACGAGCAACAATGTCAACCTAACAAAACTGACAATCTAGATACTTTGGAAGCATCTGAGAAGATTGGTCAGAGTCAAACAGACAATGTAAATGCTCAACCGATTACCCTACGTAGGTCGCAACGACAAAGATCTCAACTAGACAGATACCTCGGTATTGTCTTAACTGATGATCAGGACATCCTAGTTATGGATGGTGATGAGCCGGCGACATACAAGAAAGCTATGACGAGCCCCGACTCTGCAAAATGGCAAGAGGCCATGAAATCCGAGATGGACTCAATGTCTGAAAATCAAGTCTGGGACTTGGTGAATTTGCCCGAGGGTTATACACCCATTGGTTGCAAATGGATCTTCAAAGTGAAGACAGACAAAGATGGAAATGTGTCGGTATACAAAGCTAGACTGGTGGCAAAAGGTTATAGACAAGTCCACGGGATTGACTATGATGAAACTTTTTCACCAGTTGCAATGCTAAAGTCCGTCCGGATTATCCTAGCGATTACTGCATATTACGATTACGAAATATGGCAAATGGATGTCAAAACCGCCTTCCTTAATGGGATTTTGGAAGAAACTGTGTATATGACACAACCAGAGGGTTTTGTCGATCCAGGCAACGCTGGAAAGGTTTGCAAGCTGAAGAAGTCCATTTATGGACTAAAGCAAGCCAGCAGGAGTTGGAATCTGCGATTTGATGAAGCCATCAACAAGTTTGGTTTTATCAAGAATCCAGATGAGTCTTGTGTATACAAGAAGGTCAGTGGGAGTGATATTGCATTCCTAGTCCTGTATGTTGATGACATACTGCTCATTGGAAACAACACAAAATTGTTGGAGTCCGTAAAGGGCTGGTTGGGAAAGTGCTTTTCAATGAAGGACTTAGGAGAGGCACAGTACATATTGGGCATCAAGATCTACAGGGATAGATCTAAGAGGATGATTGGATTAAGCCAAAGTACTTACATTGATAAGGTACTGGCTCGATTCAACATGGAAAATGCCAAAAGAGGGCGTTTACCCATGTCCCATGGCATAACTCTCAGCAAGAAACAGTGTCCCTAGACACCTGTTGAGCGAGAAAGAATGAATCAGATCCCATATGCTTCGCTAATCAGATCGATCATGTATGCCATGATATGTACAAGGCCGGATATATCGTATGCCCTGAGTGCAACGAGTCGATACCAATCGGACCCAGGAGAGGCGCATTGGACTGCGGCCAAAAACATCCTTAAGTACCTGAAAAGGAACAAGGATAAATTCCTGGTACATGGAGGCCACAAAGAACTGGTTGTTGAAGGTTACACCGACGCTAGCTTCCAGACTAACAGAGACGACTTCAAGTCACAGTCGGGATATGTATTCTGTCTGAATGGAGGAGCGTTCAGCTGGAAGAGTACCAAGCAGAGCACCACTGCAGATTCTACAGCTGAAGGCGAGTACTTGGCCGCTTCGGAAGCTGCCAAGGAAGCTGTTTGGATTCGCAAGTTCATCAATGAACTTGGTGTTGTACCCTCAATCAAGGGGGCCGATAGACCTTTATTGTGATAATAATGGAGCTATCGCTCAGGCTAGAGAGCCGAGAGAACACCAGAAGGTCAAACACGTGCAACGACGATTTCACATGATAAGGGAATGGAAATCCGAAGGTGAAATCAGAATTTGTAAGATCGGCACGGATAATAATGTGGCCGATCCTTTGACTAAATCTTTGCCTCAAGTGAAACACAACAAACACGTTGAGGCAATGGGAATCAAGCATGTTGGAGACTGGCTTTGATATTCCCTGTACAAGTGTTTTAATTAAACAGGGTTGATTTAATGTAAGACACTGTACTAAAACCATTCATTAATGGAGTAATTAATTTTTGTGCAAAATTATCATTCACTCCATTACTATTTAATTGTGGTTTAGAATTAAATAATGAGTCCATTCGATTTACGGAAATATTCAAAACAGGGTATCAAGACCATGTCTTGGATAAAGAAACACCTGTTAAGTGAACATTGAATATTAAATCGAAAAGTATCCCTAATCGAGGTCATCTAACAGATGGACGATTGATGACCGCCATAGATTAGTTTGTAGTATGATTTACAGCACCGTTTCTTGTGCTGCGAGGACGTGACAGTCATAAATCATTTGCACATGTACAGTTTAGAACTGTACTGGATAAGATCTATGAGAGTACTTTAAGAAAATTAAAATTTTGTCATAAGTACATTTCTCATTATGGCTATCAGAACTTATTTCCTCAGACCATGAGTACTGTGAAGTTTTCTTGTTTGAGTATTAGGCTCTTTGATGTTTCCTAACGTCTGCCGTAACTGGGGATCATAACGGGAACACTCGGGAGTCTATGTCCTCTTAGTAAGAAGAACTTACAATACAAGACTAGGATTGTCCCCCTACTAACAATAGGGAAAATGTTTTGTTTTTTAAAAGGCCGCTCGAGGAGTAACACTGTAAAATGCATGGCCATGCTCAGATGGATTTTAGAAATCATCTGCTTATTTGACAGTCAAACTCGGAGATCGAGAAACACTTCTGAACGTAATAAGGATGACAAAGAATCTTACCTTATAATTCACGAAGAAACATTAAGAGACAAAGGAAATCAGCTATACACAATGTGCACACTTGTCCGGAAGGACAAGTGGGAGATTGAAAGGAATGGTGTCCTTCCAACAAGTGTATTATTCCGATAGAGGGTTCAGAATTATTACAGAGGTAATTCTTCAGTAAGGTCAAGTGATCGGAATGCCTAGGTGGAGGCCGCTTCCGATCAGTAATATTAGGATACAATTGATATTACAGCTTAATCTTAACTGAACCCTTCGGGTCGAACCCAATCGAATCTCCGATCCGAGACGTCGAATTAATCCGAAAGGATTTAATGAGTCGACAGAGTTTTACGAATACAGACGTCGGAAATCGAGCCTAGGGCGTCGATACCGAGCGTCGCAAAATCACAATCGACAAGCATGAGCGTAGCCATAGCTAGGCTAGGCTAGCTCATCGCAAACCTGGGTGCACCATGTGTGTGCTAGGCGCACCATGGTGTGCTAGGCACCATCGCAGCCTAGGCGCACCCTAGCAGCCCATCGCAAGCTAGCATGGGTGCCTAGGTGCGCATGGCAGCCATCGCAGGCCACACAGGCACCAGGCAACCCATAGCAGCTAGCAAGCATGCTAGCGTGGTGCCTGGGTGCATATGGCGCCTATTGCAGGCCATGGCATCACCAGGCGCACCATCGCAAGCACTGGGTGCTGCGTGCGTGCGTGCCTGGCCTGGCAGCACCATCGCAAGCACCAGGTGTTGGCGTGGCTGGCTGCCTGGCAATGGCGCGCAATGTGCGTGTGCTTGAGTGCTAGCCTTCGCATGGCAGCACTAAGCATCGCAGCACATGCGAGGGGCTGCGCGCCTGCTCGATGCTAGGGCTTGGCACTCGCAGCCTCGCACACTAGCCTCGCACAAAGCAGCCTCGCATGTGATGCGTGTGGGCTGGCAGTGCGTGGTGCGTGGCGCATGGCTGGTGCGTGTGCGTGCAATGCCTGGCTGGGTGCTAGGAAGCAGCGCCACGCATGTGAGTGCGTTTACGTGCGCACATGCCTCGCATCAAACACAAGCAGTGCTAGGCACTGGCTAGTGATAGCGTAGGCATCGTGCTAGTGCGTGTGTGCGACGGGGTATGCGAATGGTGCGGGGGGATAGTGTGGCCAGCATGGGTGGCTCGCTAGCAGCACGCATGCTGACTGTGCTAGCAGTGAGGCGCGAAGAGTGAGTGCGTGGGCTGCTGGGGCTAATGCCAGCACTAGGTGCTAGCAGCGCCCAGCGCTAGCACGTAGCACCAGCACAGCCCAGCAGCAGTGTGCACTGGCTGGCTGGCTGGGTGCTGGGCAGCAAGGCACGCTAGCTGGCAGCCCCAGCTGGCACGCTAGCTGGCACCCAGCTAGCACACCTTGACCCGATTTTGGGCATGGTGTGTGGGGACCAATACATGGCCTTGGGGATTAAGGCTATGGCCCCCCAAAGCCTTGGTCCTCACTTGGCTTTCTCTATATTTGTGCCATGTGTCGATTTGTGATTGAGTTGATTAATTATTTAATTTTGGAATTAAATAATTATCATTTTACCAACTCTCCCACATTGATGGGAGATTGGAAATCAAGGGATCATTTCCCTATAAATACCAAGCTTGGTATTGGGATTTGAGACAACCTTGAGTGGAATTAAAAAGGCAACTCTAGAAAAGAGTAAACCTTTGATTCGTAAAACTCATAGTTATTTTGTCCGGGTCTTGACTAACCTTCAAGACTTAGGACGTTCGGGTCGGGTCGAGGGTACGATCCGTCGGAGATCTCGTCTTTTCGGGATTTTGAAGTAAGATCTCATTGGGAGCGAAGCACGCGTCAAAGGTATAATTCTTTTCCTTAATCTTGTTTGATTAAGTTAATTATGCTTGTTTAATTGTATTAATTAAGGGGCGGGTCTTGGTGGGTTTCCTTCCGCGTAGTGTCGGGTGACTACGAAACCCTACAATATTATCTCCAATATGCTTCCCAGCAATGAACCCTGCTTGGGCATCATCCACCACCTCACCAATGACTCTCCCAAGCCTTGTAGTTATGATTTTAAACACAATTTTATAGAGCACAAAGCAACAAGCAATAGGCCGAAAGTCTTTCACATAAGACACATTATGAACTCTGGGCACCAGAGTAATAGTGGTGCAATTCTACTAAAGGGGCATCCCACCAGTATCAAAGAACTCAAGCACATCAGCATAAATATCATACTTAATAAACTCCCAAGTATGCTTAAAAAAATTAGCATTAAACCCATCAATACCAGGAGCTTTATCATCTGAAATACCCTTAATAGCCCGATCAATCTCATCACAAGAAACAAGACTAATCAGGAAAAGCTGAGAGGAGGGAGAAAGCTACTTACCAATCTCAAAATAACTAAATCAACACCAAGCAAAGAATCAGAGCAGGAGCCTAGCAAAGATTTATAAAAACCAAGGATCTCTTGCTCAATATCAGAGGGAGTACGAAGAAGAACATGATTACCATTAAGGAGAGAGTCAATCATATTCCTTGCTTGGCTATGCTTCATCACAGAGATGAAATACTTAGAATTAGAATCCGCAAGCCAAACCCAATCGACTCTAGAATTTTGCTTCCAAATGCTCTCTTGAACATTCCTCCAATATTTGAGCTTCTGAATAGCCCCATTTTCCCGAATTGCTAGATCAGGGTCATTGAAATTCACAATTAATTGGTTCTGAATGTGAAATAGCTCATCAGAAGCTTGATCAATTTTTCCCTCAACATTCCCAATGGATCTAGTATTCAACTCCTTGAGTTTAGCTTTAAGCTGCTTAAGCTTCAGCCAAACTCTAACCATTTTACCACCCGACACTTGAACCTGCCAAGCATCATGCACATATTTCTGAAAATCAACATGAGTAAGCATACAATTCAGGAATCAAAAAGGCTTTCCTTTCCCATGAAGAGAAGGGAAGCCCTCATAAAGCAAAGGAGAGTGATCAGAAAGAGAAGGAGGAAGATAGATAGCCTCAACATTACCAAAATACCCCAACCACTCTAGATTCACCAGCCCTCTATCAATTCTAGAATAGGTTCAAATACTAGTATGAGACTTATTAGACCATGAATAAAAAGTACCCTTGCTCTTAATTTCAACCAAATTCACATCTTCAAGAAACTTGTGAAAATCCCTAGTTTCATAATCAGCAAAGCCAAGGGATAGAAGTAACCCCAAGTTTTGTGATCCCATCCTACATCATCTTCCTATCATGTATAGAGTGCAAGCCATAAACAATAGTACAAGCAATCTTCCTTTGAGAGTCAACGGAAGTGAGGATGCAATGAATAAATTGAGCATGAGATTGAACAATATCAAAAGAATTTCGATCCTCCCTCCAACCAATCCAAATCCTCCCCTTCAGGGAGAAAGCATAATTAGAGAACTAAGAAAACCCAGAGTGAATTTTCTTTTGGAGGGCTTTGCAATTTTTCTCTTTCACCTTTGTCTCAATCAAACCAACAACATCACAATTATTCCTAAGGATAAGTTGCTTAACATCAGCAACTTTAGTAGGGTCATTAAGACCCCTCATATTCTAGATAGCAATGATAATTGAACCAAAGGGGGCCCACCCTCGCTAGGCTCAAACAAAATATCATTCTCCTTCTCACTCAGACTTTGCACACCTTGACCACCACCCACAGGATCAGCTAAAGCAGTAAATTGGTTACTACGGTTGGTAATACTTTGAGATGCAGATACATCCTTTCTTTTCCTTCCCACTATATTCCAATCACCACCATTAGCCTGCTTGTTGGCATTTTGGCCAGCTCCCATTGTAACCTTTGGGACCCAGGTTTTCTTCTGTTGAGGCTGAACCTGAGGCTGAGGCTTCTTCGGCACTTGTTGAGCATAGGACACAGGCTTATCCTGTTTCTCAACACAAATATGCCCAACCTTATGGCATTTCCAACAAAAAGGAGGTACCCAGTCATATTCAACAGTCAACTCCACTAACTCATCACCTGGGCTCTCAACCCAAATAGACTTAGCCAACGGCTTTGTCACATCAATTTACACAAGCAACCGGGCAAAGGAAACCCTCAACTGCCTCACAATACATTCATTAAAACAAATCAGGACACCAAGCAAACTCCCAATTTACTTAAAGTCTCCGCACCCCAACAATTTAATGGCAAGTTAGGTAATCTCACCGACAAAGGAATAGTACGTAAGACCTCAGCACTAAAATCAAACTTATCTGACCACTGCTTCACAATAATAAGTTTGCCATTATACATATGCGAGCCATTACACAAGATAGAAATTAAATCACTAGAAGAACAAAAATTGATAACAAAGTAACCATCATCATGCCAATAGACCTCAGGCTTAGCAATACTACTCCAATGTTCAGCAATATCTATGCATAACAACAATCGAAGGAGAAAATCAAACAACATACAAACCAACAGCATTACACCATTTTTGTGTACCCTTAGCAATCTCCTCAACAGGTAAAATAGCTACGGGCTTACCTTCTTTTATCTGCGGTGATACGAAACTAAGAGCAGCACCTTTAGCATTCAACTTTCTCGAATAACCTCCACCTTGATTTCCATTTGCACCCACTGGAGGAGCATCAGCAGAAGGAGAAACAATTGCACCATGAACTGATTGGGAACCCGCAACAGAACGCGCTGAAGGCCTAGCATCAACAAAAGGATCATCACAAGTTGGTTGGAGAAATACAGCAGTAGGTGACAGAGGAGCATCAACAACGGAAGAGGGCAACGCTGCACCACTGCCCAACACCGACGAAGCCTTCACTTGAGGAGCCCTAACTGCCGAAACTCCATCCTTTGAACCCATAGAACCAAAGTGAAGAACAAGCATTGCAACATCTCGCTTAGTCACCTTCCCGGCCGACGGGTGAACTAGCCCCAGCGTCGGCGTCACAAGTTCATCCTCTATAGCAATCGCCTCTGGCCGAGAATAAGCTCCAATTGAACTAGAGAACAAAGTTTCAAGAATTTCCTGAGATTGAAGTTGAGGAGCTGGAGTAGATTGTTGTTGTTGCTGTTTTTTTGCGAGCCATGAGCCCAGATTCAGTGAAAGACGACCACCAAAATCAACACCATGCACGGAAAAAAGGCAGGATTTTAGAGATTCTCTCTCTAGCTTTCTCTCTCTAACAATGTGTTTGACTTTTGCCAACTTTATTGCATAGTCCTTGCCTTTTATAACTATGGACAACTTTTTCTTGAATTCACATTTGCTTTTATTAAACACAAACATTCAAAAATACAACCTTACTCTCCATTCCAAACCATCACCTTTCAACATTTCAAACTAAAATCACAACAAACTTTCATGGCTCAAACTTCACAATTTTATGGGTGAAAATGAAACAAAAGAGCCATGGGGTTTGTAATGTGTTCATGAACAAGGAGGTATAGGCTCAACATGGCTAGCAAAGGGGCAAATGCAAATAAAATTACAAAGAAGCAACAAAAGAAAAGATAAACCTAGAAAAGCAAAAATAGTCACCGAAGAAAATGCCTTTTTCCTCCCTAGATTTAGTTCGGTCGTGATCTTGGGTAGCTAGATGTTAAGTTTTTGATGTAAGCATACCTTGTAAGGATCCTATGCCACACAAACAAGAAATGTTGGAGGCTTGAACAATGAAACTCACATCGGGTAACAAAAACTACCTTTAGGGCTTCAAATCCCCTAATGAGAGCAATACCTTCTTACCACAAACAAGTGAATTTGGGTTCGATGGGCCTTACGAGTTCTAGCACAACTACCTTAGCATAGACATATCCTAGAGTCAACCAATGGCAATCCAAGAACGTAGTAACTCTTAATTCTTAGGAAGAAAGGCATTCAAATACACAAACTCATCAATTATTGCACAACATAAACACGAAACATACAACAAGCACACGATTAGTCTTGAGCAAAAGAAAAATCCTAGACAAAAGAAAGGAGCACAAAAGGTAAAAGGTATGCAAGCAAATAATTCCCAATCGTCAAACAAGGATCGTTCGACATCAATACCAAAGATCACTAGATTTTAAAGAATCAAATGCAAACAACCTCGAACCATTCAACTCCAATCTAAACTACAACTATGCTATGCACACAAAGTAAAGAAAATAAGAAAGATGTCACCAGCAGCTTGACAAAAGGTAACCATGAAGCACAAAGCAATCTCACCAATTGTAATTCCGCTCCAAAGCTCCCAAAGCAACCTAGAAAGATAAGAACAAAAAAAAAAAAAAAAAGGGGTAAAAGAAAGAACACGAACAAAGTGAACAAAATAAAATTAAAAAGAAGAAAAGAGAGGAATTAGAACTTCGAGTTGCCTCCCGGGAAATGCTTGTTTAGGGTCTCTAGCTTGACCCTTTCCCTTATTTAAGGGGGGTCATAGAAGGCTACCTTTCTCTACTTGGTGGTCAAACCATGCATGCCCTCTATCACATGGTGGGAAACTCTCAAAATCCCCAAGAGGCTTGTCTTTTTTCTTCTTCAACTTCTTCTTTTTCTTTCTTCTTCTTCTTCTCTTCTTTCTCTTAGAAGGGGGATTCTCCATAGCTTCAACACAAGGAGAGTCACTCTCTTGCTCCTCCATGGACATAACAAACCAAGATGACATCTCAAACACCTCATAAACCTTGTAGCTCTCCTTGTCGACCTCCTTGATCTTCTTATTAACATTACGTTTCGAAACATGTCAAACATCATCATTAGCTACAAGAAAATCGTTAGAAGAAGACACATGCATGCAATAATCATCATTAAGAAGAATAAAATCAATACACATAACACCATACATGCATGTAAGAGAATCAATCATTGACTCAAGCTTATAACAAGCCTTCTTGTCACCCACACACAAGGTAAGCAAACCCCCCTTAACATCGATCAAAGCTCTTGAAGTGGCAAGGAAGGGTCTCCCAAGGATGATAGGGATTCGGTCATCCTCCACTATGTCTAAAACAATGAAATTAACGGGGAAAGTAAAATCACCTACTTTGAGGGGGACATCCTCAATGTTTCCTTTGGGGAATTTCATGGATCGATCGGCAAGTTGGATACTTGTGTTGGTGGGTTGAAGGGTGCCTAGATTAAGCTTCTAAAAAATAGAATATGGCATGATACTCACTCCCGCTCCTATGTCACACAAGGCATTGTTGAAAAGCTTATCATTGATTGAATAAGGGATGGAAAAATTGCCCGGATCCTTCAGTTTCAAGGGAAGGTTATTGGAAACTATGGCACTACAATCCACAGTCAAATTCACGGTCTCCGATTCCTCCTCCTATTTAAAATGTCTTACAAGAATTTTGAATAATGGGGCATTTGTTTCATGGCATCAACAAAGGGGATAGAGACATGAATTTCCTTAAGACTTCCAAAAACTTTCTAAATTGTGGATCAAGCTTGGATGGCACAAAACGAGAGGGAAAGGGAAAATTTTCTTCCCTAGGTTGTCGGTTCAAAGGCAAAGGAGGTGCATCCTTAAGATGTTTCTTCTCTTTGGAGTTCTCAACTCCCTCTTTTCTTTCTCAACATCCCTCAACCATGTCTCACTCCTCGAATATTCCTCCAAAATTGGTTTCTCAACATCATCCTCTAACTCTATCCTCTCCTTGGATTTCTTCCCACCATTAGGCTCACTCTGAAGGGTCTTACCACTCCTAGTGGTTATGGAACATAAAGGTAGGATGGTGAGTCCTTGGCTAGGGAGAAAAGAAGAAGAGGCAAGGTTATCTTTGGAGGCCAATTGAGCAATTTGGATTTCAAGGATCTTGAAGTGAGCCTTCATTTGCATTCTTTCTTCATTCATAAGTTTTCTCTCCTCATCCATTTTTGATGAGAGTCTCAAGCTTGGTTGCCAAATAATCATTAGGAGGAGTAACTAATTGGAAAGGGGGTTGGTGGGAAATTTGGAGATTGGGGCTAGCTTGGGTGAAACCGGGAGGGTTGTTGTTTTGGGCATAAGGAGAGGTGTTTTGAGCTCCATATTCTCCATGAAATTTGTTGGAATCAACCCATTGGTGGTTGTTCCCCATATTACTTTGGCCACCAAAATATTAATTTTGGTTGCCAAAATTGTTGGGGTGTTGGGAGTTGTTTTGGTTTTCAAAGCCCATAGTATTAAACCATCCCCTCCCATTGAAATTGAAAGGACCTCCCCCTTGTTGGGCATGGCCATCAAAACTATCGCCATGTTGATTCCAACCATAGTTCCACCCTCGATTTCCTTGCCCCATTTAATTGGGGTCGGAACCGGGTCTCACTCTCCTATCTCCAAAATGAGGGGCAACATTCATAACATTAACATCATCATTAGAATGAGAAAGGGTTTGGGAATCACACAAATACATGCATTATTGAGAGAAGTGATCATAATTCCCACAAACATCACAAAACATAACACCTTTAGGCATTGTATTATAGTCTTGTGAGTTAGAGCTCATATCAATGCCTCCCTTGGAAGAAGAGGAGGTGTGACCTTGAGGGGTTGACTTTTGGCTCAAGAAATCGTCCATTTGCTTTTCCATCTTTGAAAATTGGTTGGTGAGGTTTGCAATTGCATTTCCATGCTCCAAAGAATACATTGTGCCTTTTCTTGTAGGAGCTTCTCTATCATCCTCATACCAATCTTCATAATGTCGTGCAACCTCCTCAACTATGCCTTCTACCTCATCCTCTCCCTTGTTCATAATAGAACCACCGACACCGACATCAAGGCTTGTCCTGCGCAGCAATGTGAGGTGCTGGGCTGCTGCTATGTGATGCCTGGTACGCATAGCGTGCTGCTGCTTGGTGCCCCTACGCTGGCACGCAAGCACATCATGCAACGATGCCTGGCCCACCTTGGCTAGCAAGTACGCACAGCCTAGCAGTTGCATGTGCAGCACGCTGCTAGCATGTGCGATGCTTCGTGCTAGCAAGGCCTAGCCTTGCGATGCTGCGTGCTAGCGATGGGCTGGGTGCTTGGCCTAGCACAATGCGATGGCTGGCGCTACCATGCTAGCACACCCAGCCATGCACAGCCACACCACACACACGCATACACGCATCTTGCGATGTGAGTGTGCTAGGGGATGCTAGGCACCCATGATGCGCATGGGTTGGTGACCTTGCCTAGCCTAGCACTTGCTTGGCTAGGCCAATGCGAGGCTACGACTAGGCTCAAACTTGTTACTTGCTTGATTTCACGTCTCGTCGAATTCTAAATTCGACTCGACTTGCGACGCTAGGTCTCGACGCTCTAAGCTCGATATCCGACGTCTTTGTTCGTAATACTCTAATGACTCATCTAATCCTTCAGATTGATTCATCGATTCGGATCGGTTTTCAATTGGGGTGCGACCCGAAAGGTTCAGTCAAGATTAAGCCGTAATATTAATTATGCATTACTATTACTGATCGGAAGCGGCCTCCACCTAGGCATTCCGATCACTTGACCTCACTGAAGAATTAGCTTTCTAATAATTTCGAACCCTCTATTGGAATAATACACTTGTTGGAAGGACACCATTCCTTTCAGGTTGTTGCATTGCTGAAGCGGGTTCAAAAGTTCTCGACAGCGCAAGACATTGGGGCCCGTGATGCTGCTCATATATTTACTAGGATAGGATTTTCTATAGCTAGAGGAGTGGGAGCCCAAATTGTATCTCGGCTTCCCACTAATTTTTTGTAGGGTTGTGTGACTTTGTCTGGTTTTTTAAAATATAATAATAATAATAATAATAATAATAAATATTTTTTAAATATTTAATTAATAATTAAATATATTAATTGAAGAGAGAATAAATATGGGGTATATGTAAGTAATATAAAAGAGACGTTGGGAAAGGATACTCATTGATGTTAGAATAATAGAAAAAAGAGGATGAGGAAAAGGATTGAGATA
The DNA here is from genome assembly GCF_001683475.1 of Chenopodium quinoa. NCBI lineage: Eukaryota > Viridiplantae > Streptophyta > Magnoliopsida > Caryophyllales > Amaranthaceae > Chenopodium > Chenopodium quinoa. The sequence goes on from NW_018744111.1 coordinate 295,915, forward strand.
GTGGGTAATGATGTGGAGGAAAAAGAGTGTGATGTGTCAAATGGATGAGAGGAGAGATAATATGGGAAAGAAAACTTGTTTCTTTAACGATATTCATGCTCTTAATACTCTAAGAAAATATAGTTTATTTGACTTGTTGGTAAAGAATAATATTTCCCTAAACAAGTTTTTTGGCGACCGTTATGGAAGAACAGTAAACTAAATCCATTTTACTTCACATATTTGGAGGTTATCGGATCCCATGGCACCTAAGTGTTCAACACATAAGGGATTAAATCCGGAAGTGTAGGCGTCATTTGAAGCGCTCCTACGTTAGCATGTTGTAAATATGCTTGGCACTCATAGGATATGGGAATTGACATTATACGATTAGGGACAAGGAAAGTAGGGAGCCGCCAACAATTTTTTTAAGAAACTTGTAAACCGTTCACGGATCATTTTAAGGTAACCACAATAAAAGGGCAACGATAGGCAACAACGACTAACCCGTGAAGATTACACCCCATTCATAATCCATGAGATTATTAACTACATATGGTTCAGAACCACAAAAGGAGGATCGGAGATGATGGTACAAAGTGAGTCATGGAGTCACATTCGCCCATATTGGCCTCTACTTGATTCTTATTGCGAAAAGTATTTCTTGTGATCTCAAAGGCATGCAAACAAGATTCAATTTGATCCAAACTATAATTATGCTAAATTGGTTGGATGTTAAGGCAACATATAATTCTAAAATATTGTGATCACTTTAATTAACAACAAGATTAAAAAGGAACCTAAACCGGCCGTCCAAATTATCATATTAGGCGTGATATTCAATTACATATACCCTTTAACATACAATATGGGGATCAAATAATAACAATAGAATAAACATTAACAATGGAAGCAACTTAACAATAAATCTAATAATTAATATATGAAAAACATAACAAAAATCGTTAGAAGAATAAAAGGAACAAAATAAACATGATATCTTACTTTGATTGCATTTGCTTGCAACTATAAAACAATAAACGCGTTAGTAACTTCAAGGAAAATAAATAATAAAATAGAAATTGATTCAAACGAAAGTAAAGTTGGTTTGGGGCCAAACCCTCAAACAGTTCTACCTTTCACGCCTTGGTTTAAGCTTAGAGCTGCGGGTAAAGTATGGACTCCGGGGAGTGCTTAAGGGATGTATTGTGAAAGAATAGGGTAGGCTAGTGTTTAGGCTAGAGCATAAGAGAGAAAGAGAGATTGATTTAGTGCTCCGAAATTGGTGAAATTAGCTTCGTATTTATAGAGAAAATATGAGGGGTGAGGTACGGAACCCTAGAAATTTGTCGTGTCACGGCGGAATTGCCGTGATGCGACAAATTTTGTCGTGTCGCAGCATTTGCGTTTTCAGGAATTTTGTCTAGGTTCATTTTTATCTTTTTTTTTCATTAAGTACAAGATAATCTAGGAACTATTTCAGCGTTCCGGACTTATTTTTGGTTTAGGGTTTTAATATTTATTAATCGGGCTTAATTAATAAATAAAAAGAAATGAATTAAAATGTTTTGGTTTGAAATGCGGGTTGGACTATGTTTGACTACATGTTTGGACTAATTTGTGGGCTGAATATGGGTTTTAAGCACTCCCGAGATTACATACTCGACCCGACCAATAATGGCGGTGAAAGGTTGTTCATCATCGGGTTTGGTTTTAGGGAGACATTTTTAGGTGTCTACAGAAGCCTCTACTTTGGCTGAGTTTGTAGAAACGTCAATTTCAAAAACGATAGTGAAAGTAGTTGATTAGGACAGAGAATGATTTAAAACGTTCTACGATCCTAAATCACTCTGTATACGCCGATACCTGCAGAAAAGCGTTAGTTCCACAGATAAAAGAGTGAAGAGATAAAATGCGTATATGACACTAGTGTATCGGTGGCAAATATGTTTGATAGTTTTCTACGCCTCGAGAAATCCACCGGATAATAATTTTCCACGCCTCGGGAATTCTATTATATGATATTTTTCAACGCCTCGGGAATTCTGTTAGATGATATTTTCACGCCTTAAGAATTCTGTTAGATGATATTTTTCCACACCTCGAGAATCAATCGACGACTTCTACATCTCGAGAAGTGTGCAATGACCGACAATTTTCCATGCCTCTGGAAAAACTTGTCTGATAATGAGAAATTACATGTCCACGCCTTGGACACAATCGCTGACTTCTACGCCTCGAGAAGTGTGCAACGACCAAAAATTCTCCACGCCTCAGGAAAACTTGTCAGATAATGAGAAATTACATGTCCACGCCTTGGGGCACAATCGCCGACTTCTATGCTGATCGGTGGATAATAGGTCGTTACTACTACCCTAGATCAAATCTACAACAGTTACTCCTAACCTAGCTCTATCAAATTTAGGTGAGATAGTGGCAAGTTACGGTCGAATCCCAAAGAAACGGGGGTCATGCACGATTACAGTGAAATCTAGAATCCATTGCTAGTGACAAAGGGGATATTATGGTTTGTTTTGAGAAGTTTTATGATTAAACTATCTATCAAAAGAGACCTAATCAAGCCAAAAATAAGGAGATTGAACTAGACACTCTAAAGTGAAAATGAAAGGCAAAACTATAGAGATGATAAGGGCAAAAACCACTAGGGAGAGGGGGTTCCAATCATGACCAACAAGACATTAATGAAAATCAACAAGGATATATACCAAGGAGTACAAACTCTACTCAAAGTAATTCATTCTCATGCAACTACTCAAAGCAAGTTGATGAAATCAATCAAACCTAAACTAGATCATTCTCATGCATCTAATCTAGGACTAAAACATTAGGGTTAAAGGTGCACACAATAACTCCAAGAAAATCTAAGCACAAATCATCAACTCAAGGTAAAACCCAATCAATAATCAATAAAAACTCAAGCAAACATGATTTTCACCCCCTTCCCTAGCTAGAAATCTAAGCTAGAGAAAGGACAATAGCCATGACAACTAAACTAAACATGTTTCAATCCTAGCACAACTTAGCATCATTCTAAATAAAAGAGAAAGCAATGAAACAAGTAAAGCTAGGAACTTTATGGAAGAAAACACAAGTAAGAACAATAAAACTAAAGACTAGAGAATAAGGAAAAGAGATTACTATTATAAATATTGAAGGATTAGCCAAGCATTAAATAGTTGCAATAATCTTGAAGAAAACTTGAATATCTTGATTACTGGTAGGCGTGTCGTGTACCTATCAAAAATAACCTAACAAACCAATACTAATGTAGACTGGCAAGTAAGGGTCGGATCCCAAGAGACTAAGGTTTAGAAATAATTAATTAGACTCGAATTTCTACTAAGCAAGAATCAATTATAATCAATTATCTAAGGAACTAAATATGAAAAGAATTCAAAAATAAACTAAATTAGATGATTAAATCAAGTACTTAAAACATCCAAGATCTAGTTTCACCACAATTATTATCGATGCAATTGTAATTCTGCCCTTAACATACGATTTCAATCGAACGGGGAAAAGTAAACCCTAATAAATACCAAGGATCTCTCTCGAGCATCAATGACTTCCCTAACATATAATCAATCCTATTCTCATGGTATCATGCAAATCAAAGACATTAAATACATTACTCTGACTTCCCAATTATCAAACCCAACTACTCTCGTGTTGAGAATCAAACCCTAAATTGATTTACTCAAATCCGTTTATACCCAACTCTCGCTGTGATAAAAATAATGGAATAATCGCAATACTATAGTTACGTCTAACCTAGCATTGGCATAATCACAATCAATTTAGCAATTCAATTGTTAAAGTTATTAAAGAATTTAAAGATTTAATTCATGCATCAATAATAATAGGGCTACTCTAGATCTTGGAATAGAAAATCTACTCACACATATTGAAAGAAACAATAACAATCATAAATATGGAAAACATAATTGAAAAGAAAATATAATTGAAGGAAAATGAAGAAGAAGTGAATACCGAGGATTCTTCAATTGAAAGGAATTAAATTGTTGAAGAACAATGCTCAAATCTTGTGCTAGGAATTAAAAATGCTTCAAAATAATAAACTAAAATTCTAGAGAGAGAAAGAGGAATAATGGAAAACTGAAAAAACGTCTCTAATGATAATTACAAGAGGTATTTATACCCCTTAAGACCTAGAAAAGATAAAAAATTAAATCGGAGCTGCGCCATAACTGTGCCTGGTCTGGCCGGGTTGTGCCTGCCCGATCGGGCACTTGGGATTAAAGTCGCGCAAATTGCTTCAGCTGGAGTTCTTCTTCGCCCGGTCCAACCGGGTAGGTTGAGCCCGATCGGGCGCGAGACCAAAGTCATCCTGCTGCCTTCTCTTTAGCTCCGTAGAAATGCCAAGCTTCTTCTACCACACGCCCGGTCTGACCGGGCATGGGCTGCCCGATCGGGTGCTTGGCATATATGACATAAATCGACTTCTTTCTTCTTAGCTTCCATCAACCTGAGTTCACTGCTGCGCCCGATCTGACCGGGCATGTGGAGTCCGATCGGGCACAGCTATAAACTTCGCTTTTCTTGCTCTTTTTTCTCGGTCTTGGTTAGTTGTTTAGCTTGCTTATACGTTCTTGTCCACTAACATCTCCAAATCGCTCTAAACATGTCCGAATTGTCCGAGAAACTCCAAATTCCTGTAAAACTCATAAAAGTACACCGAACACACTAGAGAAGAGAATGTTAGTGGGAAATGGCTCAAAAGAGCCTAAACCCATGCAAAAACGTAGTGAAAAGTCGGGAAAATATATGTATAAAACGTGTATATCAAATTCCCCCAAGCTAAACTCTTGCTTGTCCTCAAGCAAGACAATCAACATTAATCAATAACAATCGACAACCAAACAACATGCTTCACCCCATAATGCAAAATCAAACAAGGATTCAAAATCGAAATCAAGCGAGCATGCATCCCAATCAACCAATCAAATCACTCAAACCGTCGATCCACCTAATTGATCGTCAAATGAGACCAACCATTTAAAATTCAAGAATCGAAGACTAGAGTATCTCACATCTGTGGTCACTCAACACACTTTTTATGTGGCGAGCTAAAAATGAGCTCGATCTCTCACCATCCCCACCAACAGTGCAATCCCCCCATCTCACAACACTCGCGTGTTTAGAGGGTTATAATAACGCTCAACCTAGTCAAAGTCGACTCGAAATGCAACATATACTCCAGCATTTTGACAAAAGACTCAATTCACATGAACGCAATGCTGTGCACGAAGATCTGAAGGACTTTATGAAGCTTGTAACGTAGGTCGGGAATAAGAATGGGTAGGAAAATAATTTGGGGAATGGGAGCTATAATGGTCTAACCGGGGGGAAACTATCAAATGCGATGAGTCACACCTCGATTTATCAACTTCGATCAATGAAACACAAACCCAATTATAATGAAACCACAACCATCATCTGATCTACCTACATTCTCAACTCTTCAACCTTCTTTTACTTGTTTGCTTCATTTCTTTATTTTTTCAATCCAACAAATTTTTCATTTGAAACTTTTTCCAAATATTTTTCTTTCTTTTCTTTTTTTCTCTCTCTTTTTTTTTTCAAGAAATGTTCCTTTTTTTTTTCAAGTAATTCAATCAAACCTCCTTTTCTCACTTTTTCTCTTCTTCTTCCTTTTCTTTTCAATATTTTCGCATCACTTGCAACTCAAAACAGAATCACGCAAAAATACCACATAAAATAGCTCCCCCAAGCTAGACTTGGGAAAAATTATCAAATTGGGGCCAAGGGGTAATTTTTGTGGAGTTTATGAAAAAATATAGTCAAGCTACAACATGGGTAAGCAAGAAGGGAACTTACGATCTAATTTTGTCTGGAGGTTACCTAATGAACATGGCCTTCGTCATTTCAATGTGCACGTGCAATGCATTACGACACACTACTAAGAGTCTAAAGTCAAAACTAAGATCAATGCTACACCAGGAACTAAACACACACAAGAATGAACATATAAGGCTCAAGCCTCACGGTTAACACAGTCAAGCTCCTGAATCATACATGGTTAAATAACCTTGACTCCTACTAGGGATCAACAAATTCGAGGTCAAATCATGGTCTTTTAGTCTACAATGCAAGCCTTTCAATCAACATTAAATCAAAACATTTTTATTATTTAGGATAGGGGCATAGGGAAGCAGTTCAATGGCTATTAATTATCATGATTCTCTCGTATTTTTTTCAAATTTCTCAATTTTTCGATTTTTTATTTTTTATTTTTTTTAAAATGAAAATAATAAATCAAAGCAATTAGACTAACCTATGAAAGCACATAAAACACACCAAAAGCAATAAGAAAAACTCAGAGAACATACCAAGGCTACTATGTACAAACTTCCCCCAAGCTGCACTTGGCAATGTCCTCATTGCAGCAAGTGGGAAGTAGGAGATGTCGGAGTCCTTACTCGAACTCGATCTCAGTCCCATTGTCATCATCTCCATCGTCATCACCATCATCTCCACTATCATCATCATCTCCACCGTCGTCATCTCCACCTCCTCCGGTTGCTCCACTGCTACCTGTAATGTCAGTAGTAGTAGGATAGGTATACCACGAGGTATGGGTAACATCCCTCGGGATATGACCTTTCCTGCAAAAAAAATCATATACAGGACGCATAGAATGACGTATGTCAATCTCTAAAGTCTGGACTCGGCTGGCTAAGGACTGTTGCTCTAGCCTAATCTAATCCTGGCCTAGCCTAAGGTCTCGTATTCCGGCCATGATAGCCTCATGGCCGGTAGGGGTAGGTGGTGCATCAGTGGAGGTAGAAGGCTGGCTAGCTCTCTCTCTCCTATGGTATGTCCTAGTGGGTGCAGCGGGAGGAGGGCCATCGCTAGGGGCGTGGAGTAGGCAAGAGGGCTGAATCCTGGTAAGCTACTCCTATAAAAACGCCAACTGTAGCTACCGTATTCCACCGACAACCAGCCGGTGGTGGTGAAGTATTGCTGGTCTAGGGTGATAGGTCCTGGTACTGGGCGGTTTTGGGCTTCTATAAAGCCCTCCTTAACCGTTAGATGGGTGACTAGGCCTCCTAAGACAATCAGAATGTTAGTCCGATCGCCATTGGGTTTGAGGGTGGTGAAAGTTGCCCCCTGTGTTCCTAAGGTGAAGGGCAAAAAGGTGGGCAACGTTCATCTTAAATCCCTGTCCCTCGTCCCCTAGCCTAAGGTAACTACCTAGAATAGCCACCTCATCTGCCCTAACGTTGTTCGGCTCTATCCTACCAAAAATGGTCCATCCTGAAGACCTAGTCCATAACCTAAGAGCTGGTTGGTGTATTTTGTTGGCTCGGGCATGTTGCATTGAGTCAATGTTTTCCCCTGTCATAGCCAACCATAGTTCCCCTGATGTGAAACTGTCGGGTTGTATAGTTAGACCCGTAGAGGGGAGGCCAAATTTCCTACCAAAGCCATCCAAGGTGAGACGGTGAGATTTATTCATTAATCTATACACAACATGCGTAACAAAACCGTCTCTACCTTTCACAACATCAAAAGAACTTAGGAACTCAAGAGTAATGTCCTCAAATGTATAATGTATCATATTAAATAGTTGAGTCATGCCAAGTCTAGAAAACAAGTTTCGACATTCAATATCAATTCCTAGCTTAGCGAGAAGAGCTCGGTGTATGAACCGAGTGGGAATTACCTTCCGATATTGAAGCTCAAGCAACCTTGCCTTTTGGTTCGGGAACTCGGGAACGAACCGGATGTTCGGGTATGTCGGGATGCTCTCCAAGTCCAATTGTGGTTTTGCTGTGCCCCTCTATTCCTCTTCCTTGTGGAAATTGAAGCCATTGATGTTGGTTGTAGGTTTCTCTCTCTAACTTTCAAGTTTGTAAGAAGGGAAATTGGGATAAGAAAAAATGGTTGTGGATGTTAGGAATTGAATAAGGAGGGTGGAGGATGAAGAAATTTTAGGTTTTGATGGAGATTTGATGGATTTATGGAGAGTTGGGTTAGAGAATTTGGGGTTTTTTAGAGAGAGAAAGAGTGGAAGATGTATGAGGATGAATGAGAAAATGAGGAAGGAAAAGGGAAAACCGGTTTTTTAAAAACTGAATTTCGCAGGAAACTTCATCGCGCCTGATCGGGCGGGTTCAGCCCGGTGAGATCGGGCGGAGGAAGCTAAAGCTGGCCTGTTGTTGTTCCTTGCGCTGCGTACCTGCTGCTATTCGCGCCCGATCGGGCTGGTAACGCCCTGTCTGATCGGGCAAAGTATTGTTCTCCTTTTTTTTATTTTTTTTAAATTAACCCCATGTGCCCGATCGGGCGACAACTGCCCGGTCTGATCGGGCATAAAGGGCGAAAATACTTTGCAACAGTTCAAAAAAAAAAAAAACAACGCAGCTTTTCCTCCAGGTTGCTCTCGCGCCCAATCGGTCTTGCTTTGCCCGGTTTGACCGGGCAAAGAAAATTTCCCAATCTTCACTTGCTTTCTCAAGCGTTGCTGCTCGCGCCCGATCGGTCTGGATTCTCCCAGTCAGACCGGGCGGCAAGCACAACACTTTGTTTTCCACTTTTGATGAATTTCCTTGATACCTTGCTCTCCGAAGCATCAACGTTCTGTGTAAAAAAAAAACAGCAAAACCAACACAAAAACGACATAAAAACACAAAGGAAATAAAACTAATAAGAAAAAGAAAAGAAAGTACAAAATAGCGGGTTGCCTCCCGAAAGCGCTTGTTTATAAGGTCTTTAGCTTGACCATTGTGAAACTCATTGGCTCGGTGAGGGGGAAGAGAGTGTGATGTCCACTCCTTCGTCGATGGGGTCACCAACTCGGTAATGCTTTACTCTTTGCCGATTGACCTTGAAGGGCTCTCCTCTTGCATTTTCTAACTCGACAGTGCCATAGGGATACACCTTTTTTATCTTGAATGGACCCGACCACCTAGACCGAAGCTTTCCTGGAAATAATCTCAACCTAGAGTTGAAAAGGACTTGATCTCCTTCCTTGAACTCTCTCCTCACAAGGTTTCTGTCATGCCACCTTTTTATTTTCTCTTTATATAGCTTTGAACTTTCATAAGCTTCGAGACGAAGCTCATCTAGTTCATTGAGTTATAACAGTCTATTTTCTCCCGCTGCTTTGGCATCGAAATTTAAGTATTTGATGGCCCAAAATGCTCGATGTTCTAGCTCAACGGGCAGGTGGCATGCTTTCCCATAGACAAGTCTATATGGGGTTGTTCCAATTGGCGTTTTGAAAGCCGTTCGGTACGCCTATAATGCATCATCTAACTTCGCGGACCAATCTTTCCTTGTTCTGGCAACTGTATTCTCTATAATGGACTTGATCTCTCGATTTGACACTTCAACTTGGCCACTAGTCCGTGGGTGGTAGCCAATTCCAAGCTTATGTTGCACTCCATATTTCTTCAACATTGCCTCAAATCGATGCTCCAGAAAGTGTGTTCCCCTATCGCTAATCAAAACACGTGGTAAACCAAAACGAGGGAAAATAACTTTCTTGAAAAACTTACTTACCACACGAGCATCATTGGTTGGAGTAGCAATTTCTTCCACCCACTTTGAGACATAACCAAAGGCTAGCAAGATATAACGGTTGCCATAGGAAGAAAGGAACGGACCCATGAAATCTATCCCCCACACATCAAACAACTCGACCTCGAGTATGTTGTTAAGTGGCATCTCGTTCTTCTTAGAAAATGTGCCCGTCCGTTGACACCTATCACAAGCCTTGACATAGGCATAAGCATCCTTTAACATAGTAGGCCAATAAAATCCGCATTGCAAGATCTTTGCAATTGTCTTCGAGGGGCCTGTATGTCCACCACAGAGTAAGTCATGGTAATGTGAAATAATGTTGCTTACCTCATTTTCTGGAACACATCGTCGGATCATGGCATCCGCGCATTGCTTGTATAGGAATGGATCGTCCCAAAAATATCTCTTTACCTCAGAAAGGAATTTCTTCCTTTGTTGAGAAGAGTAGCCATGAGGCATTGTACCTGTAGATAGGAAATTAGCCAAGTCAGCAAACCAAGGTGATTCATTCTATAATAAAGCTAGTAAGTGTTCTGCAGGAAAAGAATCATCAAAAGGAATATCATCTCCATTCTCAGGGTCAAGGAGAAGACGGGAAAGATGGTCTACAACAACATTCCCTTTTTCGTCCTTGATTTCGATGTCATAATCTTGTAGCTGTAGAATCCATCGAATCAACCTAGGCTTGGCATGTGTTTTGGTCATCAAGAACCTCAATGCTGCATGATCTGTATGTATGATGACTTTAGAACCTACCAAATAAGAATGAAACTTGTCAATAGCATATATAACTGCTAGCATTTCTTTTTCAGTTCTGGCATAATTCATTTGAGCAGAGCTCAAGGTCTTGCTAGCATAGTATATGGCGTGGAGCTTCTTCTCCTTCCTTTGCCCCAACACGGCTCCTACCGCATAATCACTAGCATCGCACATGATTTCAAACGGCAAACTCCAATCTGGGGGTTGCATGACTGGAGCAGTGATTAAAGCCTCCTTCAACCTGTTAAAAGCTTCAAGACAAACATCAGAAAAGACAAAAGGGACATCCTTGGCCAATAGCTCAGTTAAAGGTCAATTTTCGAAAAATCCTTAATAAAACGCCGATAAAAACCTGCGTGACCAAGGAAACTTCGAACTCCTTTTACAAAGTTAGGAGGTGGTAAGCGCTCTATGACCTCTATTTTAGCTCTATCAACTTCAATACCCTTATTAGACACGACGTGACCTAAGACAATTCTCTGTTGTACCATAAAATGGCATTTCTCCTAGTTTAAGATTAGATTAACTTCTTTACATCTTTGGAGCACCTTTTTCAAATTTTTAAGACATACATCGAAAGATGTTCCATAGACAGAGAAATCATCCATAAATACTTTCAAAGAGTTTTCTATGAGTCTTGAGAAAATTGCCATCATACATCGCTGAAAGGTGGCAGGAGCATTACATAATCCAAATGGCATCCTGCGATATGCAAAGGTGCCATATGGACATGTGAAAGTAGTCTTTTCCTGGTCACAGGGACGGATAAGAATTTGAAAAAAACCTGAATATCCATCCAAGTAACAGAAAAAGGAATGCTTTGCCAACCTTTCAAGCATCTGATCAATAAAAGGTAAGGGGAAGTGATCCTTCAGGGTGGCCTTATTCAACTTTCTATAATCTATACACATTCGCCATCCTGTGACAGTTCTAGTGGCGACTGGCTCACCCTTGTCATTCTTGACAACGGTCATACCTCCCTTCTTTGGTACTACTTGTACAGGGCTAACCCACTTACTATCAGAGATAGGGTAGATTATACCTGCAGCAAGCAATTTCAGAACCTCTTTTTTAACTACCTCCATCATATTAGGATTAAGTCTTCTCTGAGGTTCTACAGAAGAGGCATGATCGTTTTCAAGAATGATCTTATGCATACAGAAAGAAGGATTAATGCCCTTGATATCATCAATGGTGTACCCAATGACACTTTTATATGTTTTCAGAACGTTGAGCAATTGCTCCAATTCTGTGTCCTTGAGTTCAGCATTGACAATAACGGGATATGATTTATTTGGACCAAGATATGCATATTTTAAGTTAGAGGGGAGGGGTTTCAACTCTACCTCGGGAGGCTTAGAACTCTCCCCAATACTCATTACTTCCAATGTCGCTCTGATCGGGTTCTGATTTAGATCGGCCTTTGCTTCATCAAGTAACCTGGTATACTCCTTAGACTGCTAATCTCCATTATCATCTTCCTTCCCTAATAGCACTTGTTCAAGAGCATCATCATTTTGATTCAAGGGAAGTTGCTCATTCTGCAGCTCATCGAGCACATCAACCTAACAAAAAGTGTCTCCCATAGAAGGAGCACTCATAACATTCAAAAGTGAGTATTCCAATTTCTCATCACCCACTTTAAAAGTAATCTTACCTTTCTTCATGTCTATAATTGCACCTGCAGTAGCTAAGAAAGGTCTACCTAATATGATAGGAACATTCACATCCTCATCCATCTCCATCACAACAAAATCACATGGAATGAAAAACTTACCTACTCGGAGGGGTACATCCTCAAGTACACCCAAAGGAAACTTCACTGACCTGTCTGCAAGTTGCAGAGATATGCGTGTGGGTTTGAGTTCACCCATCTGCAGCTTCTTGCATATATACAGTGGCATGAGGCTCACACTTGCACCTAGATCACATAGTGCCCTGTTGATCTCAATATCTCCAAGCTTCACTGGAATTGAATAGCTACCTGGATCTCCTAATTTCTTAGGGAGAGTGTTCTGCAAAATAGCACTGCACTCTGCATTCAAAGCAACTGTAGTATTCTCTTCTAATTTCCTCTTGTTAGATAGCATATCTTTTAAAAATTTTGCATAAGAAGGCATCTCAGATATGGCATCTAGGAATGGAATATTAATATGAAGCTTTTTAAGAACATCGAGGAACTTACTGAACTTTTTCTCAAGTTTAGCTTGGGCTAACCTTTGAGGAAAAGGAACTTTAGGCACATACGGAGCAAGTGGCTTTGGTGGTGCTTCCTTTGATGCTTCCTTGACCCTAGCATCATCTACTTTCTTCTCACTTGCACCCACTTCATCAATGACCTCTCTTGATGGCTCCTTGGTAGAAGGATCTTCCAACTGCTTTCCACTCCTCAAGGTGACGACATTCATTTGGCCTTTTTGAGATTGTTCAGTTTGGCCCGGGAAGGTTCCTGGAGTTTTTAAGGCTTGGCTAAATTGGTTGGCCAATTGGCTTATCTAATTCTCCATAAGTTTACCATGAGCTTGCAACTGTTGGATAGAGCTATTTTGATGTTGGATGGCACTGTTTGTTGCGGTTATAAAGCTCTCTAATGTCACCTCTAGGCTTGATTTCTGAGGTTGTTGTTGCATTGGTTGGTGGGCATTGGGTGTTTTCTGTTGGAAACCAGGTGGTGGTTGAGGGTTTTGTTGTGCTTGGGAATTTTTGTATGAGAAGTTAGGATGGTGTTTCCATCCTTCATTGTAGGAGTTGGAATAAGGGTCATAAGGCTTCTTTGGGTTAGAGGAGTAGAAAGCATTGGCTTGCTCGATTGACATCTCTTCCGTATTCTGCGAAATCTGTGGGCAATCTGGAGCAACATGACCCTGCACATTACATAACTGACATAACTCCTGTGGGGTGTTAGAAGTTCCTGCTTGGAACTTATCGAACCTTCCTGTTAGTGCCTGCACAGAACTAGTTAGCATAGTTAAAGCATCAACATCAAGTTTACCTCCCTTTTTCACAGTGTTTCGGCCTCCAGGATGATAGTTATCATTGGCTGCCATCTTCTCTATGAGCTCCCTAGCTTCAGTGGGGTTCTTTGTCAAGAGAGAACCTCCTGACGCAGCATCTATGTAAATACGGAACTCATGAGTCATGCCATTATAAAAGGTCTGCATCAAAATCCAATCTGGAATGCCATGGTGAGGGAATTGTCTCTGCAATCTTTTAAATCTCCTCCAAGCCTCATAGAGAGACTCATCATCTGACTGCTTAAAAGTTTGTAGGTCATTCCTCAATCTTGCAGTCTTCTCACTCCCTAAAAACTTCACTAGGAAGGCCTTCACTAACTTGTCCCATGTATCGAACGAGCCAGTGCCTTCATCTCTTAACCACTCCTTTGCCCTGTCTCGAAGTGAGAAGGGGAAAAGGCGTAGTCTGATTGCATCATCTGTAACACCATTCAACTTCATAGTATCACATTTCTCCAAAAAACTATCAATATGACTTACTGGGCAATCATGTGGTAGCCCTGCGAATGAATCATTGGAGATGAATTGGATGAATTGCGGCTTGAGCTCAAAGTGCTAAGCCGTTACAGGTGGTATTATGATGCTAGAAAGGACTCCGGTAGTCGTATCAGGAATACCGTACTCCAAAAGGGATTTCGTTGGTTGGTCTACCATGTTTCTCCTACGTCGATTTCTTGTTCTCCTTCTTCTTATACTTGCCTCGATCTCATAATCAAATGGTTCAAGATCTTCTGAACCTGAGCGTCGTGTGGGCATGCACAAGAAAAACTAGAGAAAAAGTACCAAAAACACAAGAGAGAATAGCCAAAGCAACGAAATAAGCTAAGCAAAAATGAATCACAAATAATCTAATGAAACCGTTAGTCCCCGGCAACGGCGCCAAAATTTGGTAGGCGTGTCGTGTACCTATCAAAAATAACCTAACAGACCAATACTAATGTAGACTGGCAAGTAAGGGTCGGATCCCAAGAGACTAAGGTTTAGAAATAATTAATTAGACTAGAATTTCTACTAAGCAAGAATCAATTATAATCAATTATCTAAAGAACTAAATATGAAAAGAATTCAAAAATAAACTAAATGAGATGATTAAATCAAGTACTTAAAACATCCAAGATCTATTTTCACCACAATTATTATCGATGCAATTGTAATTCTACCCTTAACATACGATTTCAATCGAACGGGGAAAAGTAAACCCTAATAAATACCAAGGATCTCTCTCGAGCATCAATGGCTTCCCTAACATACAATCAATCCTATTCTCATGGTATCATGCAAATTAAAGACATTAAACACATTACTCTGACTTCCCAATTATCAAACCCGACTACTCTCGTGTTGAGAATCAAACCCTAAATTGATTTACTCAAATCCGTTTATACCCAACTCTCGCTGTGATAAAAACAATGGAATAATCGCAATACTATAGTTACGTCTAACCTAGCATTGGCATAATCACAATCAATTTAGCAATTCAATTGTTAAAGTTATTAAAGAATTTAAAGATTTAATTCATGCATCAATAATAATAGGGCTACTCTAGATCTTGGAATAGAAAATCTACTCACACATATTGAAAGAAACAATAACAATCATAAATATGGAAAACATAATTGAAAAGCAAATATAATTGAAGGAAAATGAAGTAGAAGTGAATACCAAGGATTCTTTAATTGAAAGGAATTAAATTGTTGAAGAACAATGCTCAAATCTTGTGCTAGGAATTAAAATTGCTTCAAAATAATAAACTAAAATTCTAGAGAGAGAAAGAGGAATAATGGAAAACTGAAAAAACGTCTCTAATGATAATTACAAGAGGTATTTATACCCCTTAAGACCTAGAAAAGATAAAAAATTAAATCGGAGCTGCGCCATACCTGTGCCCAGTCTGGCCGGGCTGTGCCTGCCTGATCGGGCACTTGGGATTAAAGTCGCGCAAATTGCTTCAGCTGGAGTTGTTCTTCGCCCGGTCCAACCGGGTAGGTTGAGCCCGATCGGGCGCGAGACCAAAGTCATCCTGCTGCCTTCTCTTGAGCTCCGTAGCAATGCCAAGCTTCTTCTACCACACGCCCGGTCTGACTGGGCATGGGCTGCCCGATCGGGCGCTTGGCATATATGACATAAATCGACTTCTTTCTTCTTAGCTTCCATCAACCTGAGTTCACTGCTGCGCACGATCTGACCGGGCATGTGGAGCCCGATCGGGCACAGCTATAAACTTCGCTTTTCTTGCTCTTTCTTCTCGATCTTGGTTCGTTGTTTAGCTTGCTTATACGTTCTCGTCCACTAACTTCTCCAAATCGCTCTAAACATGTCCGAATTGTCCGGGAAACTCCAAATTCCTGTAAAACTCATAAAAGTACACCGAACACACTTGAGAAGAGAATGTTAGTGGGAAATGGCTCAAAAGAGCCTAAAACCATGCAAAAACGTAGTGAAAAGTCGGGAAAATATATGTATAAAACGTGTATATCAATTACAAAGATTGAAACTTGAAGACTAGCTAATTTCTCTCTCTAAAAGATGTTCATATTCTCTCTCTACAAAGTGTTATTGATGTCAATGGAATAGTGGATGCAAGAAGGTTCAAGCCAAAGACTATTTATTGTCTCTTGTTAAAACAAGGCAAACAGGCATGGGAGAGGCCTCTCCAGTCACGCTGCCGCGCCCTCTCCTTTGTGGGTACGAAGTTGGGAAAACCTAGCTCGTCGCGCCTGCGGCCTTCTATGCCGCGCCTGCGGCACTCTGAGACGCGCCCTCTCTAGGCCATCTCCCAGCCATCTCCATAAACTGCTACGTAGCTCAGGATCCTCCCTGTCCGCGCTCGCGCCTATGAGGCCTGCGCCCGCGGCAACCTGTAGCAGCGCGCCCTCTCCCTTGCAGCATCTCCTCTTCCTTTGCAGCATCTATCTCCTCTTCCTTGAGCAAGCTACCTTAGCAACTCCAATTCTGTCTAGCAATCGAAAACTCGCCCACGAGTGCTAGGAGATATCAAAACACACAAATAGAAGGTAAAAAGTAAAAGAAAAGATAAAGAGAAGGAAAAACACGAGAGGGAGCTAAAGTAACTAAAATAAAGGTAAAAACGGTAAGACGAGGTAAAAACAAGTGACAAATCGAGGGAATTCTCTAGTGAAAAAGGGTGAAATGGTGGCATAAATGCCACTCATCAAAATCCCCACACTTTCCTCTTTCTTGTCCTTAAGCAAACTAAGAAAAGAAAGACAAAGAGAACACTACAAAGACAAACACAACATGGCAAGGTTTAGAAAAGCAAATCAAGTTTTAGGGTGGACATGTGCTCTATTCGGACTCAAAAGGAAAAACAAGCGCCGAAGAATACTAGTCTTTCTCAATTACACGATGTAAACACGCCACAAGATGCCAATGGTTGCAATAGTCAAGCCTAAGCCAAGTATAGAGAACTAGTGATTCATTCTCCGCCCTAGTCCCCTCTAAAATGGTCTGAGTTTTCCCCACTAACTTCAAATCATCCCCCTAGTTGGCTCCTCATGATTCCACGAAGGAACCAGAAAAAGATTCTTTTTTAGGAGGTATAAAGTCATCCCGACATCTCAACTATGCATGCTCTCTCCATAGGGTTGAAAACCATCTCCCTCCACCGGTTTTTGACCACGCCCCCCTAAAGTCTAAGGGTCTTTACTAGGGTTGTAATGACTCGGCTGAAGGTAGAGGTAGGGAAGATCATTTGAAATAGTGGTGGCAAATCCTAAGTGAAGCAAGATAATGGCCGACAAAACTCAAGAAACGACCACAACTTAAACGACCATCCATCATTTTGATTTCAATACATCACCACCCTTATTCAAATTTTTTTTTTTTTTTTTTTTGAAGCTTCATTTGATCCTCTTAGATTGCATCACCCTTCTCAAGCTTTTCTTGCATGTTCATATACAAGCTTAAATCTCAACTCTTTGCTCCAAACCAATTCTCCACATAATTCATGCTCATATTCACTACGCTCATTACATTACCCTCACACACCAATGCTTCACTAACTAGAAGGGTTGGTAAAACATGGGCCATTAGGCTTGTAATGCGGTTAAGACAAGAATGGGAAACATTAGGCTCAAATTGGCTGGAAAGTAGGTTGATGTAACATGGAAAATCAATTTGTAACTAAACAAAAGAGAACATAAACGAAAATGAGAAATGGTGCCCTTTTCCTCCCCTAGAAGTGCTAGATCACGATCTTGGAGCTAGAAATCAACACAAGGATTAAGACACGCATAGTTGAGGGATCCTAAAATGCTTCACAACAAATTGATGAAGGCTTGAACAAAATAAACCTTACAAGGGATGAAAAAGGTAAGAAAATGCCAACTAAAGGGCTTCAAATCCACTACAGGGAGCAACTCCATCTTACCACTTCCCATGAACTAAGGGTTCAAACGCCCTTACAAGTTCTTAGCCTTGCTACCTTAGTTAAGGTTTTTCTAATTCAACAAAAAGCAATCTCAAAACGTGCATCTCATCATAAAGTTAAGATGAAACAAGCATTCTAAGGCGCATCATCAAGGAGATAGAGTCCAAATGTACAAGCAAATTCCAAAACACAGTCATATCATCTTGCCATAATCATGTTTGTCACACAAAAGAAAATGAAAACAAAACAAAAGAAAGAAGAAATCAAAGAGGTTCACACATGAGGCATATAAATCCAAATAAATCCCAATGGACATACAATGATCGTTCGGTATCAACACCAACGATCCCAGGTTCCTTGGAACCAAATGCAGACAACCTCGAACCATTCAACTTCTTCCTATACTAATCCTAACCTAAACACGCCAAAAGAAAGAAAAGAGAGAGTAAAGGAAGGATCTCACCCATATGTCACTTGAAGATAAATAAAGCAACCTTACGATTTACCATGTCTCCATATGTTTCTTCCACTTTTCTTCAAGGCTACAAAAGAGAAAGATAAAAGCAAAACAAACACTATACAAAGAAATAAGTTAGAAGGAAAAAGAGAGAAAAATTATCAACTCAAATTCTTGGGCATAACCAACTACCCAAACTCAATTCAATCTCAAATCCTCATCATCATCATCATAAAAAAATAGACATCATCAACAACAAGCAAAAACAATGCTACCAAGAGCTTACTAACAACACCTAACAACAAGACCCAAACTCGAATCCCCTCATCATTCCCATGAGTCCCTGGTGCCTTCCCCCACATTTACCCAAAAACACTCCCTTTTTATTCAAACACCCCCCACACTAACTAAGAGCATCGTCCCCGATGCTTCACAGGCAAATGGAATGAAAGGGAGGGACCACAAAGGGAGGGAGAGACAAAACAGACCGAGGGGGGGAAACTATTGGCCACTAGGGCCGACACCACCGTCATCCGCATTCCAACTATCGTAAGAGAAGCCCGAGGGGGGGCCATAGGGATCCCAACCTCCGGTGTAACCGGGAGGCCACCCATAATGACCTTTGAAGAGGTCTAGTTGGGATGTGGATAATTGGTCATATGGCTCGGGTTGAGCAAGAGGCGAAGGGTGAGAGGGATCAACGCAAGGGTAGTTAGGGTCACCCCTATAATCACTCCCACCCGAAACCCGGTAGTCATAATGACCGGACTCGTCGGGGAACTCACACCGTGGCACATTGGGGTCCGAGGGACCCTGCCAATAGGGGTACGTAGGTTGGTTGTCACCCCCTCAAGATGGCACGAGCCCTTGTTAGGCAGGCACATAAGGGTAGTTAACCGAGGGAGTGACATCCCCTCTACGTACGCTAGCATCGTATAATGCATTGGTTTGGAAACAACGGTGTTGTTGGGATGCGATCATACCTTGCATGTCGAGTTGCATGCTCTACATTTGGGCCCGCATCGCCGCCATTTCTTGATGGTAGTCAAATTGTTGTTGATTTTGTTGTTGTTGTTGTTGTTGATGTCTTCCTTGTCTTTGCTGACGTCGTTGTTGTTGACTTAGAGGGATTACCTCCGCCTCATTCTCATCCTCTTCATTGTCATGCCCTTCATCATGACCTTCACCCAACTGCATCCTTGCGATCGAGAGGACACCCAAATTTTTTCTTACCCACCAAGGCTGATTAACCCCCTCCCTTGTGAAAGAAGTGAACTCCGGCTTGGGGAGGAGACAGTGATGCTCGTGGGAGACTAGCAAACTCCAAGTCCTCCCTCTATCCTCCGTATCCGCAATGAATTTCATCATTTTCAATTGCTCAAGATTGAGCCAGATATCACTTCCATCACTTTTCCCAATGGAAGTGCAAGAACCCAACTTGTCCATGTGACCTAATTTCTCGGCCAACCGGGTGATCATCCCACCGAAATGTATCTCCCCTTTCCTTGTACCCAAGAGAACCCCTTCAATGCACTTAGTGAATAGGAAACCGAAATTCACTCTATGCCCTAACTCTGGCTGTGTAGCTAGCCACAAAATTCGGATTTCCTCCGCTGTGATCTTTTCCAAGTCCTGTTTTGACTGGCCAATGAATACTTGGCATTGAAGTCGTCCATCCTTGAGGTGACTTTCCACCACGAAAGGGGATTATAATCACAAAAGACCTTGTGCTCGGGGAAGAATATGTTGGCGTCCGGGTTAAGGTCCAATAGTTGGTTAAATTGGCGAAGCTTAACAGTTTCTTTTTCTTTGATGAGTTGAAAAGAGATGGCGAGGTCCTTATCCCCCGCGGCATGACACTCAAAGGAGGCAAGGAACTCAAGAGTGGGCTCCTTATAGGTCCAGTAGGCACTTGTCACAAATGAGCCTAACCTAAGATTGTTGAATAGGAACCAACAATCGTCGTCTATGCCAAGCTTTGTTGTAGAGGGTTGGTGGTAGTTTTTTGTAGGTCAGAATTTCCGGTTTTGCAAATTGTCGTAGATGGATTTGTGATTTTTATTGTGGAATTTGAGGGGTGGCAAAGGTGGTGGAGTAGGTTGTTCATTTGATTGGGGCTTTTCGGATGTTGAACCTTGAAATTCCTTCCCACTTTTTCTCTTCTTTGAACCAGACACCATTTTACCAGCACCAAATTTTAATCAACACCACACAAATCACAACAACAAATCCCCTACTTCAATACTCCAATACAATGGGTGCACTTTCGGAATCACCAAGTAATACCAACTAAGAAAAACAACTCAACAATAGTTAACAAGGTCAACAAGAAATCAAGAATTAACAATGCTCAATAAGATGGACCAACACAAAATAGGCATGCAAACATAAAAAATTCCCACATGAAATTCACAAGACAAAAAATTTTGTCACCAAAGGAAATACTTCAAATTCAAAGGAAAAACTAGAGTGGAAAAAAAGATATACCAACAATGAGTTCCAAAAACTACTCCAACTAGTTCTTTGAAGAAGAATCCCAAGCCACCTTCAAGGTCCCTTATATGGTGGATATGCTAGAGTCGTTCGAAGAAGAGCACCGAAAATGGGGGTTTTGAATGGTGAAATTTCAGATTTTAATGAGAAAACTTGAAGGAAAGTGAGGAAATTTGATGATTTTTGATGAATATTGATGAGAATTTGAGGTGGGAGGAGTTAAGGTTTGAAGAGGAGTGGGTGTTTAGAGAGAGAGAAGAGGCGAAAATCTTATATGGGGAAAAATTTTGTTTCTGAATTGCTGAGGAAAAGGGGCAAAAAATCGCAGAACCACGTCGCCGCGCCCGCGGGTTTCCTTGTCCGCGCCCGCGGGTAAGGTCGTCGCGCCCTCTCCTAGGCATCTCCACTTTCTGAATTTATCGGAAGAGCAGCAGGCCGTGCCCGCAAGTTGTAGTGTCGTGCCCCCGGGTCTAAATGTCGCGCCCGCGGGTCTTCATGGAGAGCCCTCTCCTAGGCATCTCCTGAGCATCTCCAGAATGCCAGTAAAGGGGTTTAAAAACCCTGCCCGCGCCCGCATGTCTATGGGTCGCGCCTGCGGGTCTTCATGGAGAGCCCTCTCCTGGGCATCTACAGAAACACAAATAACCCCTTAAGAATTGAGGCCCAAAATCCAATTGCAACTTTCTCTTTCGATTCATAATTCCTCCTCAACACTTTCATTCTGGAATTTGTAAACCAAATGCCCAAAGCTTCAAGTACATACAAAAGGAGAACAAAACGCACACAATAAGAGTATAGAGAGAAATCAACCAAAATTGGCTAAATACAAGAAATAAAAGACAAAAGAGTTTGAGAACTCGGGTTGCCTCCCGAGAAGTGCTTCTTTATAAGGTCACTAGCTTGACCATGATAAACCATCATCCAAGAGGTGGCTTAGGATCCAATTGATCAAGCCTCATATATTTTATCAAGCCCACTTCCTCCTTGCAAAAGTAATGCTTCAAACGATGACCATTAACCAAGAATCTGTTGTCTCCCGCCTCCAACTCAAAAGACCCATAAGGCGTAATCCTTGAAATCACGAAAGGTCCCGACCATTTGGACTTGAGCTTTCCGGGAAACAAACGGAGCCTAGAGTTGAAAAACAACACCTTATCTCCAACTTTGAAGCTCTTGTTTCGTATATGTTAGTCGTGCCATTTCTTAGTTTTCTCCTTGTATAGTCTCGAGTTCTCATAGGTATCATACCTAAGCTCTTCAAGTTCATTGGGCTTGAGCAATCTCTTCTCACCGGCCTACGACTTATCCATGTTTAGCTCCTTGATTGCCCACCAAGCTTTGTACTCCAACTCAACCGGAAAATGACAAGCCTTCACATAGACCAACCGATAGGGGGTTGTACAAATTAGAGTCGTGTATGCCGTCCGCAAGGCCCAAAGTGTGTCGTCAAGCTTGAGGGACCAATCCTTCCTAGATTTGTTCACCATCCTTTCGAGAAGGTTCTTGATCTCTCTATTTGACACCTCCACTTGCCCTTGGGTTTGAGGATGGTAAGGTAGACCAACTTTGTGATGAACCCCATATCTCTTAAGAAGAGCTTCGAGTTGCTTCTTGGCGAAATGAGAACTTCCATCACTAATTAGCACCCTAGGAACCCCGAATTGCAGAAATATGATTTTCTTGAGAAGCTTAAGCACAACCTTATGATCATTGGTAGGGGAGGGTATAGCTTCAATCCACTTAGTCGCATAATCCATCGCTACCAAGATATACAAATCCCCACAAGAAGAGACAAAAGGCCCCACAAAGTCGACACCCCAAACATCAAACGTCTCAACTTCTAAAATGTTTTGTTGAGGCATTTCATCCTTTTTGGTTATGCCACCACTCCTTTGGCATTTTTCACATCTTGAAATGAACTTATGGGCATCCTTATGCATCGTAGGCCACCATAGGAGAGATTGAGCAATCTTTGCCATCGTCTTATCAACTCATCCATGTCCTCCACACGATAATGAGTGGCAATGCTCAAGAACTCCTTTGATCTCATGGTCCGGAATACATTTCCGGAAGAGGCCATCTCCACACTGCTTAAACAAGTAGGGGTCATTCCAAAAGTACCTCCTCACTTCCTTGAAAAACCGTTTCTTTTGTTGAGAAGAAAATTCCGGGGGAATGACCCCGCAAGCAAGATAATTGGCTATATCTACATACCACGGGCTAGATTTTGAAGCTATAGCCATGAGAGCTTTAAATCCTACTTCTTTATTGATTGGCACATCCTCCTTATTCACAAAAAGAAGCCTAGACAAATGATCCGCCACAAAGTTCTCCGCTCCCTTTTTATCTCTCATCTCCATGTCGAAATCTTGGAGCGAAAGAACCCAACGGATGAGGCGTGGCTTAGCTTCCTTCTTGGTCATAAGATAGCGAAATGCTACATGATCCGTGTACACAATCACTTTGGAGCATATGAGATAGGACCTAAACTTTTCCATGGCAAACACAACTGCAAGCATTTCCTTCTCCGTCGTTGTATAAATCTTTTGAGCCTCATCAAGTGTTCTACTTGCATAGTAGATGACATGAGATCTTCCTTCCTTCTTTTGCCCAAGCACCGCACCTACTGCAAAATCACTTGCATCACACATTAGCTCAAAAGGCAAGCTCCAATGCGGAGCTTGCACAACAGGAGAGGAGATGAGAGCTTCCTTGAGTTTTTGAAATGCCTCAAGACAAGCCTTATCAAAGTTGAACACAACATCTTTCTTGAGTAATACGGTCAAAGGTTTGGCGATTGATGAAATTTTTTTGATAAACCTCCGGTAAAAACCGGAATGCCCTAGAAAGGCTCTCACTCCCGTAACGAAAGTAGGAGGGGGCAACTTTGCAATCACCGAAACCTTGGTTGAATTAACTTCAATGCCCTTTTTTGATACTTTATGGCCTAGGACAATACCTTCCTCAACCATAAAATGACATTTCTCCCAATTTAAAATCAAACTCGTCTCTTGACTCTTTTTTAAAACTTTTTCAAGATTACAAAGACATGTGTCAAAAGACGAGCCACCAACACTAAAATCTTCCATAAAAACCTTAATTTCATTTTCAAGCATTTCATAAAAAATGGAAGTCATGCATCGTTGGAAAGTTGAAGGAGCATTGCATAACCCGAATGACATTCTTCGGTATGTGAATGTTCCATATGGACATGTGAAAGTAGTTTTCTCTTGATCATTTGGATGGATAGGGATTGGGAAAAACCCGGAGTATCCATCCAAAAAGAAAAAGAAAGCAAGATGGGAGAGTCTCTCCAACATTTAGTCCATGAAGGGGAGAGGAAAATGGTCTTTCTTTGTATTTTTGTTTAACCTCCTATAATCAATGCACATTCTCCACCCGATCACCGTCCGGGTGGAGATTTCCTCTCCTCCTTCCCCCTTAACGATGGTCCACCTTTCTTTGGAACAACGTGAACCGAGCTAACCCATTTGCTATCGGAGATAGCATAGATTATGCCGGCTTCACGCAATTTCAAGATTTCTTTCTTGACAATCTCTTGGAGGTTGGGTTCAACCTCCTTTGAGGCTCAATTTAGGTGGATTGATCATCCTCAAGATGAATACGATGCATGCACAAAGAAGGGCTAATTCCTTTAATATCATCCATGCTATACCCTATCACGTCTTTATATTTTCTCAACACATCAAGCAATTTTTCCAAATCAAGACCATCAAGGGTAGAATTTTGACAATAATAGGGTATTCCCCTTCATTTCCAAGATAAGCATATTTCAAAGAGGGGGGAAGGGGTTTGAGTTCTACCTTGGGAGGAGGCTTGGAACTCTCCTCCAATTTCTCCTCCACTAGCTCGAGCTCATCATCCCTAGGATCAACCTCTTCCTCCTTTTTAGCTTCTTCAATGGCCATGATAAACTCTTTTGCTTCTTAAGAATGGTACTCTTCCTTGCATGTAAGAGCTTCAACCATCAGATCTTGAGGACTCATCATAACCCTTCCCAAGCGATCTAACTCTTCATTCACAACATTAACCCTATAGCACTTCTCAACCATGGGGGTCTTGAGTAGCTTAGAGAACTCAAAAACAATTTTTTCATCGGCGACCTCACATGTAATGGTGTTGTTCTTGCAATTGATCACCGCCCCCAAGGTCTTGAGAGCTTCACGACCCAAAATCAAGGGAGTATCGACATCCTCCTCCATATCCATCACTACGTATCACAAGGCACATAAATATGCCCGACTTGAATAGGAAAATCTTCAAGCTCACCACAAGGCAACTTCATAGAGCGGTCGGCCAATTGGATAGTCTTCCTTGTAGGGATCATCTCAATATTAAGCTTTTGAGCAATGGATAGAGGGATCAAACTAACACTTGCTCCAAGATTGGCTAAGGCGCCCCTAGCTTCCATGTTCCCAATCTTTACCAGCAAAGTAAAACTTCCCGGATCCTTTGCTTCTTGGGCATCTTATGTTGAACAAGTGCACTCACTTGATGGGGGAGAGTGATAAGCTCATCATTAAGCTTCCTCTTGTTGGTGAGAATATCTTTCAAGAACTTGGAGTATGAAGGCATTTGTGTGACAACTTCAATGAAAGGGAGGTTTATGTGCAAGTTTTTCATCACACTAAGGAACTTTGCAAATTTGTCATTCAACTTCCTCTCCGCAAGTCGACCGGGAAAGGGAACCGATCCATCATGGTTCCTAGTCTCACTAGGTGTTGAAGATGTCACCAAATCTTTAAACTTCTTTTTCTCCATATTTCTCTATTTCTCAACAACCTTCTCTTCTTCAACTTCCTTATTTTCACTCACACTCTCTTATCCTCATTATCCCCCTCCTTGGGACCCATATAGGATGTGCCCGATCTCAACGTGATTGCCTTGCAAGAGTCGGGTTTCACAATGTTGGAGGGTTAGTTTGTGATTGTCCGAGTAGAGTATGATCGGGGGATAATAGGTCGTTGGTCTACTATCCTAGGTTAAATTTACAATTTATATTCCTAACCTAACTCTATCAAGTTCACACTAGATAGTGGCAAGCTAGGGTCGAACCAAAAGGACTAAGTGTATTAATTTGAGCTAATTAAACTAGTAGGAAGGTTGTGAGAAAGAGAGAGAAATAACTAAAACACTACTTAAAGCAATGAACAAGGTACTAGGGAAAGGGGAATCCAATTATGTTAATAAATTCAATAACAAGTTGCAATAGATGATCATTATCTCAATTAGGAACGAATAACACACTCAACTCACTCTAGCGCAATTAAGCATGCTAATTATCCTACTAAGCTAACTCACTCCCGTGCAAATAGCCTAGCAAAGGTATGGAAGAATCTATACTCTCAATCAACTCACTTCCGCACAATTGATTGCAAGCACAATGAAGAACCTAGAATCAATTAGCTAAAAAGATTCTAGTCAATGTAAGCATCATCCAAACATAATAATTAAGAATCAATTGCATACTAATCACAACCAATCACTCAATCCACCAGCCTAACCTTCATCCATTTCCCTAGAACAAAAACTAAGCAAACATAATGAAGATGAACATGGAAAACATGATAAAACTAGAATTAAAGAAAGAATCAAACAACCAAACTAATTAACTACTCTAATCAACAATGAATTAAACCAAAACAATAATTAAACAAAGCAATAAAGGTGAGAGAAAGTTAGAAAAGCTCATTGAATAGATGAGAAGAGAATCCACAAAGTTGCTTCTTCAACCTCCCAAATCTCCATTGAAATCCAAGTTTTCTCTCTCTTAAAACTACTCCTAAACTAGAGAGAGAAAATCCTAATCTAACCCTAATCCTAATTAGAGGAGAGAGGAAAATGTAAAAACTCTCCATTAAGAAATCTAGGAAGTCTTCTATTTATATTACAAGAAAATAAAGAAGGAAATCCGGAATTAAAGCTCGAAAAAGACCCAGAATGTCGCGCCCGCGGGTCTAGTCGCCGCGCCTGCGGGCCTATGAGCCGCGCCCGCGGCAAGGCATCTCCAGAAAGTTGCAAATCCGGGAAAACAGAGTGCCGCGCCCGCGGCAGAAATGGCCGCGCCCACGGCACCACTGTCCGCGCCCGCGCAGGCTGCGTAGCCTGGCAGTATCTTGTAGATTCAAACGGCCATAACTTCTGTTCTAGGAAGCCTCTTGGGGTGTGCGACCTACCTTTAGAAATCTCTTCAAGTCTAGTTTCCAACGCAATTTGAATCGTTTCAATCCGATATGTAGATCAAAAGTTATGGCTGAAAGAGTGAACAAGACTTGGTTTAAGGTCTTCTACGAGCTTCAAGCTTTCTTGTCTCAAGCTTCTTAGCTTCTTCCTTAGCTTCAAACTTCTTCTATTGAACATTCTTGCCTTTTCTCGGGTCATAAGCATCGAAGAAATCTTCAAGCACCTACACAAATAGACCAAGAGAGAAAAGAGTGAAAGAACACATAGAAAAACATGCAAATGAAGATAGAAACCGAGCAAAAAGCATATTATTCACAACTAAGGCCTAAAACCATAAACTAAGACAAATATAACTAAAACAAGAGTAAAAGGAATAGAAATAACAAAGAAACACCGAAATAAACCTAAAACTAAGGGAGAAAAACGCCCTAATATGTGTCATAAATGACACTTATCAGAGTAGAAGGTGAGTTGAAAGGAACTGTCTTGGCCAATTGAGCTAGTTGTGAATAAACCATCTTGTTAAGAGCCTTGACCTCTTGCATTTGTTGATTCATGGCTTGAAGATGTTTAAGAATTTGGGTTTGAGTAGAATCGGGTTGAGATGCTTGCTCTTGACTCCTTTGAGTCGCTTGATTTTGATTGTGGTATTGGTTTTGATTATTGTGTTGGTTGTTCCTTGGGTAGTTCCCTCTTGGGTTTTGGGTTTGGAATAGAGGTGGGTTTTGGTATTAGGGGTTGGAGTTGTGTGGTTGTTGAGCTTGTTGATTCCATTGTTGGGGTTGGTGAGCAAATCCGGGTGGTGGTTGCCTCCAAGCTACTCCACCGCCACTTCCCCTATATCCATCTTGCCTTATGTTGTAAGACACCACATGCTCCGGGCTCAAATCTCCACAATAAGATGTATCGTGATTTGTTCCACCACAATTTTGACAAGAGAAAGAATTGACTTGAGAGGAGCTTGCCCCACTATTGACACTCGTATTCAACTTTGCAAGCCCTTTTGTCAAAAGCTCAATTTGATGTTACAATTGATCAACCTTCTCCAATTCATACTTTCCACCCTTCTTTGGTGCATTCCTCCTTCTACCACCCCAAGAGTAGTTCTTCACTACCTCTTCAATTGTTGCTTAAATTTATTTTGAGGGAATTTAATCAATTGTCCACCCGCCCCCGCATCCAAGTTAGCTCGAGACATAGGTTCCAACCCATCATAGAAGAATCTCATGAGCAAGCTTTGATTGTATTCGTGATGAGGACATGCTTGTACCAACTCTTTGAATCTTTCCCAAGATTCAATAAGACTCTCATCCGCTTCTTGTTCAAATGATGCAATCTTCCTTCTCATCTAGGCGGTCTTTTCTTCGGAAATGAACCTCTTCAAGAATGCCTTGACTACCTCCCTCCATGTCGTGAGAGAGTTTGCCTTGACTTGTTTGAGCCAGTTCTTTGCTCTACCCGAAAGAGATTGTTGGAATAAGTGCATAGGGATGTATTCTTGAGAAACTTGGCTGGTTTGAATCATGGCACAAACCTCAAGAAATCTATCAAGATGCTCGATAGGATCTTCACTTGGAGAACCCAAAAATTGCTCCGCTTGAACCATTCTAGTGTATTGAGGATGAATGGTAAAGTTTGTTTCCGTGACGGGTAGAAAAATCCCTCCCGTGAGTTCATAATCCTCGGGAGTTCCAAACTTAGGAAACAAAACATCATTCTCTTGCCTCGCCATTTCCTCACCTTGAGAACTTGAAGAACAAGAATCACTCTCACTATAAAAAAATAGCACCAAGACCTCGCCCCTCTTCTTGATAAAGTCTTCGGACTTGTCTCAAAGTGCAGTCGATTTCGTGGTCAATGTAGTGTGTAGGAGGTCCTTGAGATCTCCTTTGCATCCACCAAAGCTAAGCAAACAATTAGCAATGACTAGCAAGAGAGTAAAGGAACAAAATAAAAAGGCAACAAATCCAATAATAACACAATAAAAGTGCAAAACAAGGCGTTTCCCCAGCAACGGCGCCAAAAATTTGACCGGTGGATAATAGGTCGTTACTACTACCCTAGATCAAATCTACAATTTTTACTCCTAAACTAGCTCTATCAAATTTAGGTGAGATAGTGGCAAGTTACGGTCGAATCCCAAAGAAACGGGGGTCATGCACGATTACTGTGAAATCTAGAATCTATTGCTAATCACAAAGGGGATATTATGGTTTGTTTTGAGAAGTTTTATGATTAAACTATCTATCAAAAGAGACCTAATCAAGCCAAAAATAAGGAGGTTGAACTAGACACTCTAAAGTGAAAATGAAAGGTAAAACTATAGAGATGATAAGGGCAAAAAGCACTAGGGAGAGGGGGTTACAATCATGACCAACAAGACACTAATGAAAATCAATAAGGATGTATGATGAGTGGCATTTATGTCACCATTTCAACCTCTTTCACTAGTGAATTCCCCCAATTTGTCACTTGTTTGCAACTTTTCTTACCGTTTTTACTCCTAATTCTGTTAGTTTAGCTCCCTCTCGTGTTTTCCGTTTCCTTTTATCTTTTCTTCTAATTTTTACCTTCTATTTGTGTGTTTTTATAGCTCCTAGAACTCGTGGACGAATTTTGGACTGCTAGACGAAGTGCAGTTGCTAAGGAGGCTCGTCAAGGGAAGAGGAGATGCTGCAAAGGAGAGGGCGCGCTTCTCTAGCTAGCCGCGGGCGCGAGCCTCACAGCCGGAGGCGCGAACAAGGGGTTGCTGAGCTATAAAGCAGATTCTGGAGATGGCCAGCCGCGGGCGCGGCGCTCTGGGTCTGGCGAACTTCTTACCCAGCTTGGAGAAGGCGCGACAGCCTGGTCGGAGAGCCCTCTCCCTTGCCCATTTTCCTCATTATAATAGAAGACTATAAATAGTCTTGAGCTTGAGTTTTCAATCATCAACTATTCCATTGGCATCAAAACACTTTGTAGAGAGAGAAAATGCATGTCTTTTAGAGAGAGAAAACACTTAGTCTTCAAGATTTAACCTTTGTAATCAAATATTCAAGCTTTCTTCTAGATTGTTGCAACAACTTTGATGATTGGGTAATCCTTCAACATTTATAATAGTAATCTTTTCTCTTATTTCTCTAGTACTTAGTTTTATTGTTCTTATTCATATTTTCTTCATAACTTTCTATGCTTTATTAGTTTCATTGATTTCTCTTTGACTTAGAATCATGGTAGGTTGTGTTAGTATTGAATATATGTTTAGCTTAGTTGTCATGGCTATTTTCCTTTCTCTAGCTTAGATTTTTAGCTAGGGAAGGGGGTGAAAATCATGTCTATTTGAGTTCCTATTGATTATTGCTTGGATTTTACCTTGAGTTGATGATTTGTTCTTAAATATGCTTGGAGTTATTGTGTGCACCTATAACCCTAATGTTTTAGTCCTAGATTAGATGCATGAGAATGATGTAGTTTAGGGTTGATTGATTTCATCAACTTTCTTTGAGTAGTTGCATGAGAGTGAATTGCTTTGAGTAGAGTTTGAACTCCTTGGTATTTTTCATTATTGATTTTCACTAGTGTCTTGTTGGTCATGATTGGAACCCCCTCTCCCTAGTGCTTTTTGCCATTATTATCTCTATAATCTTGCTCTTCATCTTCATTTTAGAGTGTTTAGTTTAACCTTCTTAATGTTGGTTCAATTTAGTCTCTTTTGGTAGATAGTTTTATCATAGAACTCTTCAAGAACAAACCATAATACCCCTTTTTGTTTTTTGCAATTTATCCTAGATTTCGTACTGATTGTGCAATATCCCCGTTTCCTTGGGATTCGACCTTAACTTGCCACTATCTAAATTAAAATTGATAGAGCTAGGTTAGGAGATAAAAATTGTATATTTGATCTAGGTAGTAGTAACGACCTATTATCCACCGATCAATATATACCAAGGAGTACAAACTCCACTCAAAGTAATTCATTCTCGTGAAACTACTCAAAGCAAGTTGATGAAATCAATTAAACCTAAACTAGATCATTCTCATGCATCTAATCTAGGACTAAAACATTGGGGTTAAAGGTGCACACAATAACTCCAAGCATATCTAAGCACAAATCGTCAACTCAAGGTAAAACCCAATCAATAATCAATAGAAACTCAAGAAAACATGATTTTCACCCCCTTCCCTAGCTAGAAATCTAAGCTAGAGAAAGGAAAATAGCCATGACAACTAAACTAAACATGTATTCAATCCTAACACAACTTAGCATCATTCTAAATCAAAGAGAAAGCAATGAAACAAGTAAAGGTAGGAACTTTATGGAAGAAAACACAAGTAAGAACAATACAACTAAAGACTAGAGAATAAGGAAAAGAGATTACTATTATAATTGTTCAGGGATTAGCCAAACATGAAATAGTTGTAATAATCTTGAAGAAAACTTGAATATCTTAATTACAAAGATTGAAACTTGAAGACTAGCGAATTTCTCTCTCTAAAATATGTTCATATGCTCTCTCTACAAAGTGTTATTGATGTCAATGGAATAGTGGATGCAAGAAGATTCAAGCAAAATACTATTTATAGTCTCTTGTTAAAACAAGGCAAACGGACATGGGAAAGGCCTTTCCAGTCACGCTGTCGCGCCCTCTCCAAGCCATCTCCAGAAACTACTATGTACCTAAGGATCCTCCCTATTCGCGCCCGCGGCTATGAGGCCCGCGCCCGCAGCTACCTGTAACAGTGCACCCTCTCCCTTGTAGCATCTCCTCTTCCTTGAGCTAGCTACCTTAGCAACTCCAATTCTGTCTAGCAATCCAAAATTCACCCACGAGTTCTAGGAGCTATCAAAACACACAAATAAAAGGTAAAATGTAAAAGAAAAGATAAAAGAGAAGGAAAAACACGAGAGGGAGCTAAAGTAACTATAATAAAGGTAAAAATGGTAAGACGAGGTAAAAACAAGTGACAAATCGGGGGAATTCTCTAGTGAAAAAGGGTGAAATGGTGGCATAAATGCCACTCATCATATGCCTCTAGAAGTGTGCAACGATCGACAATTCTCAACACCTTGGGAAAACCTTGACTGATAATGAGAAATTTTATGTCCACGCCTTGGGAGACAATCGGTGACTTCTACGCCTTGAGAAGTGTGTAATGACCGACAATTCTCCACGCCTCGGGAAAAGATTATCTGATAATGAGAAATTACAAGTCTCTACGCCTCGAGAACTTGCGACGTGAATCGTCCTTGCCTCGGGAGATGATCATTGGGTGTTTGATAAATGTAATGGTTCGATTTTCCCCGAACGTGGGTTGTAGATAATGATAATTTTTTTTTATTGTACCTAAGACCTGCAAATTAGAATTTTCCAAAGGATTTGTACGGACTGGAATTGACTTAACCAACTGACTTGACATGACATGACATGTGTATGACTTGTGACTGTGTGTATATGTATGTATAATTTGAATGTTTGCAGAGACACAAACAACTGAAAATGTAAAAAATGAAAAAAAATTCCATCATTTTTTGTCATGAGTGGAGGGTACCGACTTTCTCCCGAAAAAGAAAGACGTGAAAAATGAAGTAAGACTTTTCGAACTTCGCTCGATAAAAATTTTGAAATTTTTTTTTGACTTCCCCAAAAGAAAAAAGATGAAAAATAGAAGAAGTTTTGCACAATCACGCCGAGAAATATTTGAAAAAGTTTTAGAACTTCCTCAAAAGAAAGACATGAAAAAGGGAAGAAGTTTTGAGCTTTCTCGTTGAGCAAAGCGCGACGAATCGCATGGATTTTCTTCTTGTCAAATTAAGTTGCTCGTCTTGAATGATGAATGTTCGTGGGCCAAGAGGCTAAGGACAATTACATCATGTGACAGGATCAATGAATGCACTTAGGTCATGAAGCTAAGTGATGAGTGACATTTATGTCACTCTTAGGGGTAGTATTTAGGTCTTTTTCCTCCTATTTTTCTTAGGTTTTTCCACCTCATTTATCCTCTTATGGCTTCTTTATGTGTTGATGAAAAGTAATGCTTATTTGCGGTTATTTTGATAATCTTTATGCATTATTTTATCATCCCCATGCTCTCGTGAACTTTGCTATCTTTTGCAGGTTCCATGACGGTCCTATGCACGGTGGGAGGCCCCTTGGCCAAGTATGGAAGCCATGGACAAAGGCAAGAGGAGAAAAAGGGAAGGAGAGGAAGCAAGAAAAGGAAGTGCAAGAGGAGGTGTGGCCGAACCTCTAAAAGGTTCGGTGTCGAACCTAGGTGTGGTCAAACTTTTGAAAAGTTGGACCGAACCTCCAAGGTGCAAAGAAGGCAGTGTCAAACCAGTTTTCAGCAATTTTGCAGGAGAGGTCGAACCTCAAAAGTTCGACCAAACAAGGATCAGGGAGGTTTACCGAACCTACCTAGAGTTCGACCGAACCTACCCAGAGTTCGACCGAACCTACCCAGAGTTCGGTCGGACCTTTTCCCGATCTTAGCCAATTTTGTACGGACTATTTAAGGTCCTTTTGAGATCGTTTTTTTTTTAAAAAGGAAGGAAAACAGTAGAATAGTTTTCAGCAAAAAATCTCTTAGTTAGCACCTTAGTTCATAAAATTAGTTGATTTAGTTTTAGAAACTCTCAAAAAAATCTAATCATTTGTAGAAGCAAACTTCAAGGATTATTCAACATTTTTGAAGCTTCATTTTAGTAACTTTTCTCCTTCCACTTTACTTGGTTTCTTATTTATTTTGTTGTACCTTGTTATTTGAATCCCTTTTAGTTCTTTGATGATTGTTGTTGAATGTTAGTTCTATTTGTAGCAAGTTACTATTCCAAGTTTGTTAAGCAAGATAGAACCCTAAACTTTGATTTTGTGCTTTTCAATATGATGTGGGAGTAGTTCCTTAGCTAGGGGTTGGGTGAAACCCAACCTAATGGTGATTATGTGAGTTTAGGAGTGTTTTTGATGATGGATTGTGATTAAAATGGATTATATGGGATTGCTTGTTAGTTCTTCATGATAGGAGTAATTAACCTAGATTATTGAACTTGACGGCATGAAATGTTTGGTTCGACATGGAAGTGTGGGTTGAATATTCCATTACCTATTGCAATATGATTATGTATCTTTTTTTGCTAAGTTAATGAGGGATCTAAGCTTAGTGATTTGGGTTGTTTTCATATCGTTTGAAGTTGGTCTTGCATGTGGTCTTTGCTATCCCATTATCCTTGCTCCTCCCTATTCGCCTAATTGCTATTGGTTGAGTGAATCCCATTCCCCTAGTGATTTAATCCCTTGAATTCAACCTTTAGTTGTAGTTTGTTAGTTAATCACCACTCATACCTTGATTTCGATTTAGCTTGAGCGTTAAGATTATTTAGCAATTGATTCCCGTTCTCCGTGGACCGAACCCTTGCTTGCCATTATACTTGTTTGAGTGAGGTGTTTGTTATAAATATGTTTGACCTAGCCTAGATTGTGCGACCGATTTAGCGATTGTCAAAATGGCGCCGTTGCCGGGGACGGTGTTGTTGATTGCTATTTGATTGCTTGAGTCTAATTCATTATATAAAAAAAATGCACAAAAAGAGTTGTTTTCCTTTTTGGCTACGCTTGTAGCCTTGCTACTAATTGTGTTTATTGAGTGCGTATGCGTAGGACTCAACATCGTGAGTTGGTGCCTTACGATCCCGAGATTGAGCAAACCTTTAGAAGAAGAAGGAGATCTCGTTTGCGGTCCTCCAATTCCCCAAGAAGAGAGTCCAACCCGGAACCACAAAGAAATCCAATGGGTGACAACCCACCACCACCTCCAAGACCCTTGAAGGAGATGGGAACTCCGGGAGCTTATAGAGCTTCAAGTGGGATTGCTCCCCCAAACACCCCGGCCAATGACTTCGAGATTCGGCCCGCGATGATAAATTTGATTGAGAGGAGACAATTTAGTGGAGCAAAACACGAGAGCCCTCTTGCACATTTGAACGAGTTTGAGAAATATTGCAACACGATAAAAGTGAATGGGGTCTCTCAAGAATTTGTGAGACTAAAACTATTTCCTTTCTCCTTAATAGGAAGGGCTCTCGAATGGCTTGAAAAGGAGGTGAGACCCAATTCTTTGAGGACTTGGGATGAGGTCACCACGACCTTCTTAGGGAGATTCTACTCCAAAAAGAAAACGGCCGAGGCAAGAGCTCTAATTCAAGGTTTTCGACAAAGGGGTAGTGAGACTATCTATGAAGCTTGGGAGAGGTACAAGGAGTACCAAAGAGAGTGCCCTCACCATGGAATCCCAACATACCAAGTTTTACAAATCTTATACGGAGGCTTGATTCCTCAAGGCAAAACAAGCTTGGATGCGGGAGCCGGTGGGCCAATCATGAATAAAACCGAAGATCAAGTGATTGAGATCATTAAAGATGTGGTAAGGCACCACATGGATTGGCAAGAAAATGAAAGAGAATCCACAAGCAAGAGTGGGGGGGCGGCCTATTCGGAAGATCACCTCAATGCTATAAACAACTTGACATCCCAAATTACAAATCTTGGAAAGGAGATGTCATTGATCAAAGCTAAGCTTGAGTCCTCTACTTCGCGCCAAGATCTTTCCTCCCAATCTAAGGGGAGAGGTATGAGTTCTAACCCTTCTACTTCTACATCTAATAACATGCCCAGTGGATGCTTATTTTGTGATAATTGTGGGTCTTATGACCATGATACATCTTCTTGTAATTTTGATTCCCAATCCCAACCCCTTAATGATGATGGTAATGATTATGAAAATGAACATGTCAATGCCTTGTCTTATGATAATAGACCTAGGAATGACAACCAACGATACTTACCACACAATCAAAGAGGGCAAGGGAATAATTTCAATCAAAGAGGAAATGATTATGATTACCACAACCACAACCAATGGGGTGGTAGAAACCAAAGGGACCAAAATCCCCAAGGTAACTACAACCAACAAAGTGGTTATGGTAACCATAATCATAACAATCAAGGAAACTATGGAAATCAAGGCCAATACCACCAGGGGGGAGTTTAATAACCGGAACAATTGGAATAATAATGGTAATAGAGGCTTTAACAACCAAAATGCTAATTCCAATGTGAGAGGTCCTAGAGCACAACAAGACAATTGTTACACTCAACCACCTCCACAAAAGTCTAGCCTAGAAGAGATGATGGAAAGCCAAGCCAAAATGTTTAATACCTTCAGGGCCACTAGTGACAAGAAATTCAATGAGGTTATGACTCACAACAAAATGCTAGAAACCCAAATCTCTCAATTAGCCAATGCCATTAAAGAGGGAACTAGCACTTCTAAACTTCCACCCCAAGGGATTGACCCCAAGAGACCGGTGAATGCCATTTCTACTAGGAGTGGGAAGTTGTTGAAGGAGAGTGAGCCGAGGAAAACCAATGAGAGAGTGACCATGAATGAGCCTTCCCTTGAAAGTGAGTTTGAGCAAGAAGATGAGAGAAGTTGTGAAAACGAAAAAAGTGATGAAGTTGAGAAAGAAGTTGGAGTTGAAAATGAAAGAGAGATTGAAAAAGAAAAGAGAGTTCAAAAAGAGAAAGAGAAAGAGAAGGAACCCACACAATTGCAAAAACTTCCGTATCCTCATAAGTTTCTGAGACACAAGCTAGATGTGCAATTTGGTAAGTTCCTAAAGACCTTGAAACAAGTCCAACTCTCAATACCCTTTACCGATGCCATAAAACAAATGCCCAATTATGCTAGGTTTCTAAAGGATATTGTGAGTGGAAGAAGAAGTTGTGATGTTTTTGAAACGGTGAACCTCACCGAAAGTTGTAGTGCAATTATAATGAACAAGATGCCTCCAAAGTTAGGAGATCCGGGTAACTTTTCCATTCCTTGTGCAATAAATCGAATTCAAATTGACAATGCTTTATGTGACTTAGGGGCTAGTGTTAGCCTTATGCCATATACGGTTTACCAAAGACTTGATATAGGGGAGCTTTTGCCTACCAACATTACCCTCCAATTAGCAGATAGATCAATCAAATTCCCTATGGGTAAGGTAGAGGATGTTCCTCTAAGGGTTGGAAAGTTTGTTATACCGGTTGATTTTGTTGTGCTTGACATGGATGAGGATGTGCATATTCCTATCATTCTAGGGAGACCTTTTCTGGCTACCTCCGGTGCTTTGATTGATGTGAAAAGTGATAAAATTACACTCAAAGTAGGTGAAGAGGTTCTTGAGTTTGATTTGAATGCAAGCATGAAATATCCTAGTTCTACTTTGGAAAAATGCATGAAAATTGACACCATTGATTGTATTGTGAATTCTATGCATGAGCACTTGCTCTCTACTAACAATGTCCTTGAGAATGTCTTGTTAAACAAGGAAAATATAGGTGATCAAAGCAAGGAAATGGCGTTGTATGAAGAGTTGCTTGATGAGAATGTTGAAGGAAAGGTTGAGCAATCTTGCATGGGAATCACACTCAAACATGATATGGAGATTTCCCCTACAATGGAAGGTAAGGGTGTGCCTATGGTAGAGCTAAAACCTCTACCATCACACCTTAGGTATGAATTTCTTGGACCCAATTCCACGTTTCCCGTTATTGTGAATGCATCTTTGAATGAACACCAAACTTGAATGTTATATGGTGTGTTAAGAATCCACCAAAATGCCTTGGGATATACCCTTGATAATCTCAAGGGTATTAGTCCAGCTATTTGCATGCACCACATAACATTAGAGGAGGGTGCAAAGCCCTCTATTGAGAGGCAAAGAAAACTCAACCCTCAAATGGGGGAGGTGGTGAAGAAAGAAATCACCAAACTCCTAGATGCCGGCATCATCTTTCCCATTTCGAGCTCAAGGTGGGTTTCCCCCGTGCATGTTGTTCCTAAAAAAGGGGGCATGACCGTAGTTTAGAATGAGGATGGTGACCTCATCTCAACTAGGACCGTGACCGGTTGGCGGATGTGCATAGACTATAGACGTCTAAACGCATCTACCAAAAAGGATCATTTCCCTCTCCCCTTTATAGATCAAATGCTTGAAAGACTAACTAGGCACAAGTATTATTGCTTTCTCGACGGTTATTCGAGTTTCTTCCAAATTCCCATAAACCCGGATGACCAAGAGAAAAAAAACCTTTACTTGTCCATATGGTACTTTTGCTTACAGGAGAATGCCATTTGGTCTATGCAATGCACTCGGGACGTTTCAAAGATGCATGATGAGCATATTTGGTGACATGCTCGAAGAAGAGATGGAGGTATTCATGGATGATTTTTCGATTGGTGGCCTTTCATTTGAGGATTGCTTGACAAATTTAGGCAAGTGCTTGGCAAGATGCAAAAAAGTCAATTTGGTCTATAATTGGGAGTAGTGCCACTTTATGGTTGAGGATGGAATCGTCCTTGGGCATAAGATCTCCAACAGAGGAATTGAGGTTGACAAAGACAAGGTTGAAGTAATCGAGAAGCTACCACCCCCTATCAACGTGAAGGGAGTAAGATCATTTCTTGGGCATGCGGGGTTTTATAGAAGGTTTATCAAAGACTTCTCATTAATTTCTAGGCCCCTTAATGCTCTTCTTCAAAAGGAGGCTGATTTCGTGTTTAATGAAGAGTGCCTCAATGCTTTCAACAAGTTAAAGCAAGCTTTGATTTCTACTCCTATTGTGCAAGGGCCAAGATGGGATTTGCCCTTTGAGCTTATGTGTGATGCTAGTGATGTAGCTATTGGTGGTGTGCTTGGACAAAGAGTTGAAAAGAGACTTCATGTGATCTAATATATGTCCAAGACCTTGAACGAAGCCCAACGCAACTACACCACAACGGAAAAAGGAGTTTATTGCCGTGGTACATGCTTTTGAGAAGTTTTGGAACTACCTCATTGGTTCCAAAACTATTGTCTACACCGACCATGCGGCTATTAGGTACCTTGTGGCAAAGAAAGAGTCTAATCCTCGTCTTCTTCGTTGGGCGCTATCACTTCAACAATTCGATGTAGAGATCCGGGACAAAAAGGGGGCCGGAAATATGGTTGCGGATCATCTACCCCGGTTAGAAAACGTGCAAGCCTATGATGATGGGGCTCCCATTTGCGATGAATTGAAGGATGATGTGCTCTATGTATTGAATGAAAAAGATCTTCCTTGGTTCGCCGACTTGGTGAATTATTTGGCATGTGGGGAATTTCCTCTCGATTCCTCTAAGAACCAAAGGAAGAAGCTCAAAAGAGATGCAAGACACTATATATGGGATGACCCCATTCTCTACAAGAGAGGAGTAGATGGTTTACTCCGTAGATGTGTCCCGGAAGAAGAGATGCAAAATGTTTTGAAGATGTGCCATTCCGATCCTTGTGGAGGCCACATGGGGGCAAACAAAACAGCGTTGAAAGTGTTGCAAAGCGGCTTGTGGTGGCTTCATGTATTCAAGGATGCTTGGGGGTTTGTAAAGACTTGTGACTCATGTCAAAGAACCGGCAATATAACAAGGAGAAATGAGATGCCACAACAACCAATTCTTGAGCTCGAAGTTTTTGATGTGTGGGGCATCGACTTTATGGGACCATTTCCCTCATCTCATGGAAATAAATACATCCTTGTGGTGGTTGATTATGTTTCTAAATGGGTTGAAGCCATTGCCTCCCCAACTAATGACCACAAGGTAGTGATGAAGATGTTCAAAAAGGTGATATTTCCAAGATTTGGGATCCCTAGAGCAGTGGTTAGCGATAATGGTTCTCATTTTGTTCATAATGTATTTCAAAAGATGCTGAGAAAGAATGGGGTCCATCAACGCTTTGGCACGACTTATCACCCACAAACAAGTGGGCAAGCGGAGGTTTCCAATTGTCAAATCAAGGTGATTCTTGAGAAAACAGTGGCTAGAAATAGAAAAGATTGGTCGGACAAGCTAGATGATGCCCTTTGGGCCTATAGAACCGCTTTCAAAACCCCCATCGGCACTACCCCCTACCGGCTTGTATATGGTAAGTCTTGTCACCTTCCGGTTGAACTTGAACACCGTGCTCAATGGGCTATCAAAAAGATCAACTTTGATTTCGGAAGTGCGGGTGAACAAAGGTGGCTAGATTTGCATGAGTTAGAGGAACTAAGGATGGATGCGTATAATTGTGCAAGCTTGTACAAAACCCGGTCAAAGGAGTAGCATGACCGGCAAATCGAAAAGAAGACCTTCAATGTTGGTGATAAGGTGCTGCTTTACAATTCAAGGATGAAACTATTTCCCGGTAAACTCATTTCTAGATGGAGTGGACCCTTAACCATAAAAAAGGTTTTTCCCCATGGAGCCATTGAACTCAATGATTTAGATGGATCGAGGTCATTCAAGGTCAATGGGCATCGCCTCAAGCTTTATTATGAGGGTGCTCATGTTAGTTTGATGGAGTCAATGCAATGTAATCTCATCTTTTGAGTGTGTGAAGTACGTCAAGCTAGTGACGTTAAAGAAGCGCTTCCGGGAGGCAACCCGAGTTTCTAATCCTCCTCTATTCTATTTGCTTGATGTTTTCTTTTCTTCTTTCACAACTTTGGATTGATGATTTTGTGTGTATTTGGTTTGTGTAGGTATTCTTGTTTGTCTTGCCTTAAAAAGGAATGCATTTTCCATGTACCTTAGGCATGATTGTGTTGTATTTTAGTGTGTCTTGAGGGGAAGTTTTGTGCAAATTTTCAGATAGAGGATTTTAGGGGTAATCGACCAAACTCCAAAAAGGTTCGGCCGAACTTTGCAAAAGTTTGACCGAACCACCCAAGAGTTCGGCCGCTCCTCCCCTAGAACTCAAAATGGGCTAAAAACTGTCGGATCCTGGAAAATCAGGAAGTTCGACCGAACTTTTTAAAAGTTTGGTGGAACCTATGCTGGTCCGACCGAACCCCTAAAAAGTTCTTCCGCTCCTGTTCTGGAAATCAAATTAGGCTGAATTCTGGCAGTTTTTGGAAAATCCGAAAGTTCGACTGAACTTTTCAAAAGTTTGGTCGAACTTATAAAGGTCCGACCGAACCTCATAAGGTCCGACCGAACCTTTTTCGAACTTGCCCAGAATTAATAAGCTTGAGCCGCTGCTTTCTCACTCTTACTTCATACATTCGGCTCTCTCTCTTCTCTTCTCTTCTCCTTCTCACTCTAATACTCCATTGTCACCCCTCCTTCAACCTCAAATCTCCATAAAAATCACTCCAATCTTTTTCCTTCCTCACTTAATTAACATCCACTACTCAATTCCTACAATCTCCTCAATTTTTCCCCAATTTCTAGGGTTTGAGTGACTTGAAACTTCTTGATTTCTACTTGCTTCCAATCAATTGTGGTATGGTTATTCTAGCTTTTATAAGTTCATTTCTTCAATTTCTCTTAGTTTTACCATGTTTTACATGTTCAAGTATGATTTTTGGTATAATTGAAATTGTTAGTCATGGCTTGTTTGATTTAAGTGGTTATTGGGATTTCCTTGTTGTAATTGGTTGGTTGTTGATAGTAGAACTTGTTTCATGATGAATATGCATGTATGACTTGGTTTTTCATGATTTCAATTTATTTGCTTGAATGTGTTAATCTTTCACTGGGTTGTTCATGCTGCATTTGATTGAGAAATTCTTGAGTTGGATGGAATTTTGTGACTATTACTCATTGTTCTTGGTTTGATTTTGATGAGTTTTGAGTGAATTTCATGAATTTTAGGGGACATCATGCCCAATTTTGCCTAGGTTTTCTTAGGATTTGCATTTGATTGCCATAGGATTTTTAGCCCATGCCTTGGTTTATAAGTGTCCATTAATGCCTTGAATTGTATTATTGTTACCGTCTACATCTATTTCACAACTCATGGCTTTTACTCTCATTGCACACACTTTTTATCTCGGCGAGCTTCTTGTGTCTCCTTTTTTGCTTGAATCTTCCTAATGTTAATTCTTGGCGATTTTTGTAGATTCACAATGCATCTTTTTGGCAGAAGCAAGTCCAAGAGGAAGAGGACGGGTGAATCTTCATCGTCAAATTTTCCACCTCCACCCGGCATCAATGATCATGGCATCATCGCTCCGAACAAACACTTTTGGGATGTCTATAAGACCCTCATAGACCGTCCTATACGATCTACAAGGTTCTTCTGCGGGAACACCTTAAGAAAGCTTGGCATCATGGATGAAGTAGTCCGGCTCGCACAAAACTTTGGTTGGGGCGAGTTCATTGACCTCCACGCTCACACCTATGAGCGCGTCACATTGGAATTCCTTGCTTCCCTCCGCAAGGAAGACATTGAAGAAGATGATGAAGGGAATGAATCTAAAATTATTCTTCACTTTCGTATGTTCAACGAAGACCATTCCCTAACTGAGAGTGACCTCAATGAGATCTTCCATTGGCAAGCAACCGGGTTGCATCGACCCTCCGATATGACCTCAATGTGTCGCATCCCCTATAATGAACAAGAATGGTGGCGGAGCATCTCCACCAAGCCCGTCTTTCGCACTAACACCGCAAAGGTCAACAACATCATCCATATTGCTTTGAGATACTTTGCCCGGCTCCTTCAGTATGTCGTATTCTTCAAGGCAAACCTCGGCTCTATGGTGAAAGATGAGGTAGCTTGCCTTTACTTAGCCGACAATCCTCAGCATTTAAAGTTCAAATGCTCCACCACTTTTATCTCGAGATTGTTGGACACTCGAGATGGGCGGCTTGGTGATGAGATACACATGGGGGGCATGATCACCCTCATTGCCCTTTCCTTGAATGGTGGAGCCTACAAGGACCAAATTGATTTTCTCCCCCATGTGCTCCAAAACAAAGAAGAAGAGGTCGTCAGCTACCCTCCTTATGCTCTTTCTATTGTTGCTCTCCGCAACCAACGCTTCATCAACTACACCACCTAGAGTCGCAAATTTATCCTCTTGGTTGATAATGGAGAAGAATGGTGTGTCCTCCCGGATCCCCCTCACACTTCGGTAGACCCTTCTAACCTGCTAAGGTGGAAGATTGCACGAAAATTCATCCCCGATGAATTAAGGAAAAATCAAGTCCGTGGTGGAATCCCTCACCCTCAACCGGTCAACCAAGTGGAGCATCCCATTCCCCCCCCCCTAGTGGGGGAGGTGAGACATCTTCTTCTTCTTCCTCTTCTCCTTTTGATATGAGTGCCCTGCGTAGTACCCTCGATGGTATTCGTTATGATAATCAGGCTTCTATTGAACAATGGGGGTACTACGCAAGGATGAACTATGATAGTCTTGTGCAAGCGGGCATTCAAACGCCCTATGTTAACTATCCCTACCACCCGCCTTAAGAGGGTCCGGTTCCACATTGGGACCCCTATGACCCTAACAACCCCTCCCCCAACACCTATTCTTATTGGGAAGGTCCTATCGACCCATCCCAACGTGTTGGTACCCCACCATACAACCCTTATCGGCCGGGTGGGTGTAACTACGCCTATGATCCGGCAAGTCCATCAATCTCGAATCCTTTTGATGGTGGTTGGGGTACACAAGGGTGGCCCTATGAGCACTTTAACCAACCTTTCCATCCATTCATGGATTGCCCCGGGTTTGATTTCATGAACCCTGGACTCCTAAGGAACGGGAGGATAGAAACCCCCAATGAGGGTTCTCTCCTTCCCTTTTTCCCCTAGATTTTCATGCTTTTCCTTTTGCTCGAGACGTGCAAAAGACTAGCGTGGGGGAGGATGTTCCTTTTGGTTGAAGTGTACATAGGAGGGTAGTGTGGTAGGACGGTAGCTTGTGCATATGGAGAACCATCAAGGATAATGAATTTATTGTAGTTAGTGATGATTTTTGGTTGGTCATATTCTTATGATGATGATGTTATGATGCTTCATTTGAAAAAAAAAAATATATATATATATACACATATATTGAAGTTGTTTCTCCCTCTTCTCTCTTGATCCCATAATCCAAATCCCAAAATCCAAATCCCTTAATCCAAATTTTGTAGATAGCTTTTTGTCAATCATTTTCTTTTGTTTATAATTCTAGTCTTTTTCTTTTGTTCACTAACTTTTCTTTGTATAGTTGTAGTGTTTCTTTTCTTTTGGCTCACTTTCCTTGTAGCTTGAAAACGGAAGCACAAAATGATGGAATAAGGAGCAACTCAAGCTCCGGAAACCTTGGTGAGATCGCAATATTTGCCTTGTGTTCTATTTCAAGCAGCATTTGGTGAGATCTTTCCCTACCTTCCTTTATTTTTCGTTGTGTGCATAGTTAGTTTAGACTGGGATGGAGTTGATTGTTCGAGGTTGTTTGCATTTTTTCACGGAATCTGGTGATCGTTGGTATTGATGCCGAACGATCTTTGTTTGTCGATTGGGAATTATATGTTTACTAGCCTCTTATCTCTCTTATACTCCTTGTCCTAAAAAAAAAATCGAAAAATGTGAAAAATGAAAAAGATTTTCCTTTTTGTTTAAGGCAAACCACGAAAAGCTTAGTTGTTTAATTTTCATTTCGAGCATAATAATGTTGACTCG
This sequence comes from Chenopodium quinoa, assembly GCF_001683475.1. Classification (NCBI taxonomy): domain Eukaryota; kingdom Viridiplantae; phylum Streptophyta; class Magnoliopsida; order Caryophyllales; family Amaranthaceae; genus Chenopodium; species Chenopodium quinoa. The sequence goes on from NW_018744111.1 coordinate 340,281, forward strand.
TGTGTTTGAATGCTTTGCTTCTTGAGTGTTATAAGTTTGCATGCTTCGGGATTGCCATTGGTTGACTCTAGGACATGTTCATGCTAAGGTAGTTGTTCTAGAACTCGTAAGGCCCATCGAACCCAAATTCACTTGTTTGTGGTAAGAAGGTGTTGCTCTCATTAGAGGATTTGAAGCCCTAGAGATGGTTTTTGTAACCCGATGTGAGCTTTATTATTCAAGCCTCCAACATTACTTGTATGAGCGGCGTAGGATCCTCATGAAGGCATGCTTAGATCTAGAACATGGCATCTAGCTCCCGAGATCGAGACCGAACTAACCTATGAATGACAAAGGCATTCTTCATTCGGTGACTATTTTTGTTTTCTAGTATTAGTTTTTTTTTATCTTTTGTATTTTTGGTTGCATTTGCCCTTACCATGTTGAGTCTTCCCCTACTTGATTATAGCACTTTGCAAGCCCATGGCCCTTTTGTTTTACTTTCACCCTTGGAATCGTGAAGCTCTAGCCATGAGAGCTTGTTGTAGTTTTGATTTGAAATTTGGAAGGGAATGGTTCTAATTAGAAAGTGAAGCAGTGATTTTGTGAATATGTGCTCGAGAAAAGCAAATGTGAATCCTAGAAAAAGCCTTCCATACTGAAAAAAAAAGAAAAGAAAAAAAGAAAAAAGGGAGAGTTGATGAATGAAGATGTAAGAGGAAAACGAAAGCTCAAAAGTGTTTGGCAATATAGTTCAAGTTTGTGGCAACGTAGTTTGAAAATTGGTAGATGATTGATTTTGAAAAAGAGGCTTGATCACCCTTTGCTTCACGGTTAGGCTAAGCACCAATTTCTAAATTTTTCCACACCCTTACCCCCTAGCCAACGTTACAACCCTTTCAATGCCCTTTTGACCTAGGTTGGTTGAGTCACTAGTCGGTGAAGGGAGCTGGATCTCAAGCATATGGAGAAGGCATGACTTGGTGAGATGTCGGGTTCCTCTATTTTGCATTGTTTTATCTTTGTTCCAGTTCCTTCGAGGAGTCACTTGATGCTATCTCCAAGGGCGGATTTGAATCTAGATGAGGGAACGCGGTAAGATTGTATGGAATGCGGGGGGAGTGGTGCATGTTTGAGTTCTCTATGCATAGCATGACTTGTCCTTCAATCAACTTTCGGCATCCCCTTGCATGCTCACTTCTACTACTCAGAAAGTTTGGCATTCATTCATGTTTGTTATCTCCAAAAGCTCGATTTGGCTATGATTTGTGTTGGATTTGTTGTTTCTCTTTCCCTTGTTTTTTGTTTGTCTTGAACACAATTTTGTAAAAGTTGTGGGGTATGCTCTTCGGAAACCCTCACGAGATCACAACTCGTCCTCATCGGCGACCTTGGGGTTTAAATGGCTTTTTGCTTTTACTAAAAGCAATTTCGGTTTTTCTTTTGTTCCTTGCTTGTTTGAATAACTAATTCTTTCTCCCTTGTTCATTTTCCTTTGCTTTGCTCGAGGGCGAGCAAAGGCTTAGCGTGGGGGAGTTTGATGAGTGACATTTATGTCACACTTAGGGGTAGTATTTAGGTCTTTTTCCTCCTATTTTTCTTAGGTTTTTCCACCTCATTTATCCTCTTATGGATTCTTTTTGTGTTGATGAAAAGTAATGCTTATTTGCGCTTATTTTGATAATCTTTATGCATTATTTTATCATCCCCATGCTCTCGTGAACTTTGCTATCTATTGCAGGTTCCATAACGGTCCTATGCACGGTAGGAGGCCCCTTGGCCAAGTATAGAAGCCATGGACAAAGGCAAGAGGAGAAAAAGGGAAGGAGAGGAAGCAAGAAAAGGAAGTGCAAAAGGAGGTGTGGCCGAACCTCTGAAAGGTTCGGTCGAACCTAGGTGTGGTCAAACTTTTGAAAAGTTTGACCGAACCTCCAAGATGCAAAGAAGGCAGTGTCAAACCAGTTTTCAGCAATTTTGCAGGAGAGGTCGAACCTCAAACGTTCGACCAAACAAGGATCAGGGAGGTTCGACCGAACCTACCCAGAGTTTGACCGAACCTACCCTGAGTCCGACCGAACCTACCCAGAGTTCGGTCGGACCTTTTCCCGATCTCAGCCAATTTTGTACGGACTATTTAAGGTCCTTTTGAGATTGATTTTAAAAAAAAAGGAAGGAAAACAGTAGAATAGTTTTCAGCAAAAACTCTCTTAGTTAGCACCTTAGTTCATAAAATTAGTTAATTTAATTTTAGAAACTCTCAAAAAAATCTAATCATTTGTAGAAGCAAACTTCAAGGATTATTCTCATATTTTCAGAAATTATTCAACATTTTTGAAGCTTCATTTTAGTAACTTTTCTCCTTCCACTTTACTTGGTTTCTTATTTATTTTGTTGTACCTTGTTATTTGAATCCCTTTTAGTTCTTTGATGATTGTTGTTGAATATTAGTTCTATTTGTAGCAAGTTACTATTCCAAGTTTGTTGAGCAAGATAGAACCCTAAACTTTGATTTTGTGCTTTTCAATATGATGTGTGAGTAGTTCCTTAGCTAGGGGTTGGGTGAAACCCAACCTAATTGTGATTATGTGAGTTTAGGAGTGTTTTTGATGATGTATTGTGATTAAAATGGATTATATGGGATTGCTTGTTAGTTCTTCATGATAGGAGTAATTAACCTAGATTATTGAACTTGACGGCATGAAATGTTTGGTTCGACATGGAAGTGTGGGTTGAATGTTTCATTACCTATTGCAATATTATTATGTATCTTTTGTTGCTAAGTTAATGAGGGATCTAAGCTTAGTGATTTGAGTTGTTTTCATATCGTTTGATGTTGTTCTTGCATGTGGTCTTTGCTATCCCATTATCCTTGCTCCTCCCTATTCGCCTAATTGCTATTGGTTGAGTGAATCCCATTTCCCTAGTGATTTAATCCCTTGAATTCAACCTTTAGTTGTAGTTTGTTAGTTAATCACCACTCATACCTTGATTTCGATTTAGCTTGAGCGTTAAGATTATTTAGCAATTGATTCCCGTTCTCTGTGGACCGAACCCTTGCTTGCCATTATACTTGTTTGAGTGAGGTGTTTGTTATAAATATGTTTGATCTAACCTAGATTGTGCGACCGATTTAGCGCTTGTCACTAAGCATGGTAGTTTATTGACAATGTATGTTGCTTAGGTCAGGAAGCTAAGCATCATATGTAGTGTGTGAAAAAAACAAAGATTCTTGAAAGTTTCCTAGGTCTGGAAGCTAAGCATGTATACAATGGTGATTGCTGAGTATTGCTTAGGTCAGGGAGCTAAGCAAGTGTAACAACGAATCTTGATGAATGTACCTAGGTCAAGAAGCTAAGTACATTTGTGATAACATCGAACGATGATGATTTTGCAGGATGCTATCGTGAAGCATGCGTGGTGTGGGAACAAGTTTTCATGATAAGGGGTTCGTAAGGGAAAGAGGATATGGCCATGAATATGTTAATGAAGTGTGTGAAAGTGATACTAAGGTGAGGCTGCAAAGGTTATGGTGATGGAAAGAGATGTGAAAAGAGTCAAGATGGTGACTCTTTAGGCTGGGTAAGCTAAGTGATGTGGGTTCAAGCCCCAAGTCTAGCTCTAGATGGATAAGGATAAGCATTAGATATTCTTTAACTCGATCATGCATATGAATGTGGCCGCACCTTGATGTGAGGTTGCCTACGTATCCGTTAGGAATCAGGCCAAACGTAGCTCTAACCGAACTTTGCAAAAGTGTATGTATTCCTCAAAGAGGTCTTTCGAGGGTTGTAATGTGGTTAAGCTAGTGGTTTGAAGAAGAAAGGGTGATAGGCTCAAGACTTGAGAGAAGCCCCCCAAGATGTGTAATTGTGTATTTGAAAAAAGTTGAATTTTGCAAGTTTATTTATTTTTTTTTACATTTTGCTTTTAATCAATGTGAGCAATCTTGGATCATGAAGTCCATCACTCACTTAGCATTCATGTTTCTTAGGCACGGTACCAAGCACTCGATGAGAGACGCAATTCGAGACGTGTTCATATCAAAAACATTGGAACACTTGCCCTTAGACATTGTTTTATTATTGCTTTGCTTTTTTTTTTTTACTTGTTTTTGAATATATACACGAATTACACATCTTCCCATCCCAAGGTTAGGTGAATGTGGGTTGAATAAATGAGGCCAAACGTTAGACGAGGCTTAAAGTGGTTAATGAAGAAGTGGAATATGCAATGTGTGTGGATAGTTAAAGGGGAAATGATGGGTTGCAAAGGGTGCCTCAAATCATTAGTATACCTTGTACTTGGTTCAGCAAAAAAAATTTGTTTTTTATTTTTTTTTTTAATTTTTTTTAGAATAAATGAAAAGTGTTATGATCGAGAAGTAAAGGAAATATGCTCATTTCAATAATGGAAAAGGTGAACAAAACACATGAAACATATAAAAATTCAAAACGGAAAACCTATGCTAGACATGAATGGGGAAAGGGAAATGAATGATAAAAAAAGAAATCATGAAATCTTGCACGAAGGATTCGTTGTGCGCCTCGTCTTCATTACTTCTTGCCGCCTGGAGGGACAGGAAGTTTGTTTGCATCAACCAAGTCTTGAATGGCATCTTTCAAATTCTAGCATTACTCAGTAGAGTGGCCTCTTCCTTGATGAAACTTGCAGTGGGCATTAGGATTCAACTTGGCAATCCTTTCTTTAGGTTTTGGCTCTGGGAATGGTCCAATAGGTGTAATCAAACCTTGACTGTAAAGGCGTTCAATAGCAACATCATAAGTCATTCGCAAAGGAGTGTAAGTTCTCCTTTTCTTTGGTAGAGGATAACAAGAGCTAACACTTCATTGAGATCAACTTGGCTTATATTATTAGTAGTATTTTAAGCTTAGAAGACGAAGAAGAAGGAAGGTTGTTCTTCTTGTTTTTCTAAGTGTTATTATTGTTATTACTACCAGCAGGATTTATTAGCTCGTCCTCAATATTGATACCAATATCATATACAGCTTCAAAAGTGTTCAATGGCAGGAATTTAAGATGCTGCCAGTACTTGTGAGTCAAATTCTAGATGAAGAGATGAACCATCTCCCTCTCTTTAGGAGGATCCACCAAGAGTGTAGCTATTTCCCTCCACTTATTTAGATAAGCAGTGAAGCCTTTATTCTCTTTCTGTTTGAGAATGGAGAGTTCACGTTCAGAAGTTCTAGCTTGAATGTTACACTTGTAACGATTCATACAACTTTCAGTGACATCTTGCCAAGTTGTAGTGTTCTTGGCATCTAGAGAATAAAACCATTGTTGGCAAGCATGCTTTAAGGAGAGAGGGAACACCGTATGGAAGAGTGCTACGTCTAAACCCTTGAGAGCCATGGTTGCAAAGAAGGCCTTCAAATGGAATATTGGGTTGCCAGTGGGTTTGAACTTTGGTATGTTTGCAGTGGAGAAATTTTCAAGGAGCTTGTCCCTTACATCTAAAATAGTGGAAGGTTGTTCCACATATGTGAACTCTTCAGAAATTTTGCTCACTTATTCTTTGATTTTGTCAACTGTAGCAACAGTGACTTTGGTTTGTTCCATGGTATTAACCTTGGTGGTAAGGGTTGGCATCATGGCAGAAAGTGCCTCGATGGACTTTTGAATGCCCTCAATATCTTCTTTAGTGGCCATTGGAATGAATTGAAAGTAGTTTGAAGGTGATAGTTGATGTGGAGATGACGGAGTCTTCTTTAAACGCCTTTAGGTCTAAGAGTTTGTTGCGATAGTGACTCGATCCGTACCAATCCACCCCTGCTTCTAGACCAAGTATTGTGATGTAAAACAAATTCATTTAATGGTTGGACTCGGCATTCCAAATAGGAAAGAAAAAAAGAGAGGAGATTTTTTTAAATTAGATAAGAAAACTCCACTCATTCTTTATTGTGACAGAAAAGTAGACACATACATGAACCTAGTGTACGATCATAAACAACATGGTGCACGACTCGAGTCAAAAATAAAAAAATAAAAAAAAAGTGTTTGGACTATACTTGACTCGTGAGTGATTAAGTGATGTTATCAGACTCATGGTATGATTGCATGGCTAGACATGTAAACAGTATCAATATGATTGACGCGTGGACCAAAATAGCACGGAAGACCAAAATATGGACTGACTGGACTTAAATCTGGGCACTGTGGCGCGACACTACTGCTGTGACATGGCAAAATACACCGTGGTGCGGTACAACTTGTCGTGACACGACGCTGATTGTCGTGGCGCAGTTGTAATGTCGTGGCACAGTAATCAGCTCCAGGTTCTTTTTGTGCGTTTTTTTTCCAGGTTATTGTCAATTTTAGAGTATACGCTAAAAAATAAGTGAGTGGAGTCCGTTGGCATCTGTTAGTCATAAAATAAACCACCATAGACAAAGAACGATAATTAAGGTTAGGATTAAAACAATCAAATATACACACATAGGGCTTGTAGTCACAATAATGGAATGAAGTTTGCAAGCTATGGTCAAGTTCTATGTTCCACTATGGTCAGGTTTATTTGGTGTTAAAAGGGTACCATGGTTAAGAGATTGGACGCATGAGCAAGGCAGCCTCCCTTGAGGGTACATGCTAACGGGCGGCTCCGCAAGTTCGTGATTAAATTGAACTTGGGTTTGGGTGGATTTAATAACTCGGATGAATCCTTATTGTCATGAACGTTTTAGGGTTGATAGAGCTTAAATCCCCTGGGATTAAAACATATGTAGAACAAATATGATTTTTCAAAAAAACGAAGGAAGCTAATAACGAGAAAAATACGAACCACTGGAAAGATTTCAAAACTGCCGCAACTTGGCAGGAATTACAGCATCACGGTACAAATTGCCGCATGACGGTAATCAATGCTGTGTCATGACAATTTTGTCGTTACGCAATAGTCAGGAAATCTAACCACGACCTCTGTTTTTCATTCGCAATCAGGTTATTTGAATTTTCCTACGAGGTGAACCTAAATACGATGTTAAAACGTCAATGCATATGCAAAAATGCCAAGTTAATCATAGGAATACGATTCAAGAATCTTTCAAGTCTCATCCACTCATCTTAATTAAATACCAATCACTCAAATCGATAAATAACCAAGAATCCTCCCAGTGGAGTCGCCAAATTGTCTACGTTAGCATGTTGTGAATATGCTTAGCACTCATAGGAAGTGGGAATTGACATTATACGATTAGGGACAAGGAAAGTAGGGAGCCGCCAACAAGTTTTGTAAGGAACTTGTAAACTGTTCACGGATCATTTTAAGGCAACCACGATTAAGGGACAATGATAGGCAACAACGATTGACCTGTGAAGGTTACACCCCATTCATAATCCATGAGATTAATAATTCCATATGGTTCGGAACCACGAAAGGAGGATTGGGGATGATGGTACGAAGTGAGTCATGGAGTCACATTCGCCCATATTGGCCTCTACTCGATTCTTATTGCAAAAAGTATTTCCTGCGATCTCAAGGCATGCAAACAAAGATTCAATTTGCTCCAAACTATAATTATGCTAAATTGATTAAATGTTAAAGCAACATATAATTCTAAAATATTAAGATCACTTGAATTGACAACAAGATTAAAAAGGAACCTAAACCGGTCGTCCATATTATCTTATTAGGCGTGATATTCAATTACATATTCCCTTTAACATGCAATATGGGGAACAAATAATAACAATAAAATAAACATTAACATTGGAAGCAACTTAACAATTTTAATATATGAAAAACATAACCAAAATCGTTAGAAATATAAAAGGAACAAAACAAACATGATTTCTTACTTTGATTGTGTTTGCTTGCAGCTATAAAACAATAAACGCGTTAGTAACTTCAAGGAAAATATATAATAAAATAGAAATTAATTCAAACGAAAGTAAAGTTGATTTGGGGCCAAACCCTCAAACAGGTCTACCTTTCACTCCTTGGTTTAAGCGTAGAGCTGCGGGTAAAGTATGGACTTCGGGGAGTGCTTAAGGGATGTATTGTGAAAGAATAGGGGAGGCTAGTGTTTAGGCTAGCGCATGAGAGAAAGAGAGAATGATTTCGTGCCCCGAAACTGGTGAAATTAGCTTCATATTTATAGAGAAAATATGAGGGGTGAGGTACGAAACCCTAGAATTGAATGCGCCGCGAAACAAAACCCTAGAAATTCTCAGATTTTGCCGTGTCGCGGCAGATTTTTCGTGTCGTGGCATTTGTGTTTTCTGGAATTTCGTGCAGGTTCATTTTTATCTTTTATTTTTCATTAAGTACGGGATAATCTTGGCGTTGTTTCAGTGTTTCGGACTTATTTTAGGTTTAGGGTTTTAATATTTATGAATCGGGCTTAATTAATAAATGAAATGAAATGAATTAAAATGGTTTGGGTTGAAATGCAGGTTAGACTGTGTTTGACTACATGTTTGGATTGATTTGTGGATTAAATACTCAACCCGACCAATAATGGCGATGAAAAGGTTGTTCATCATTGGGTTTGGTTTTGGGGAGACATTTTTAGGTGTCTACAGGATGATGTTAATTCATCTGAACTCAATCCTGAAATCACACTTTAAGATCATTAAGATCTAGAAAATTATTTTCAAACTGATGATATTACATGTTCTTCTAAAAACTTGAGCCTCATACACAAAGGCAAGAGGAGTTAACTCTCAATAGAAGAGAAAATCATTCTCCAACTAGAAATTTACTCAATACAATTCAATATATACAAAATACGTAGATATTGTACAAAATCTAATGGAGAATTTAAAAGAGAATAATAGAGAGTAGTTTGATAACTACTATCGTGTCATGGTGGAGGAAACCACAAGGGTTATAACTGTTAAATTAAGGAAATTCGGTTCAAATTCTCACCAGCCAGTTACAAACAAGTAGATAGTGATCATAGGATTTCTCTAGATATAAATGAGACTATGAATGCTACTAACGTGGCTCTATCAAAGTTTTCCTAGCTTCCATAGCTATATTTTTTTTTGTGAAGGTTTCTTATTAGGGGATTTTAACCCCCGCCACGTGGACTAATTGAACTCTGCCACATGTCATCCACGCAGACCAACCAGAATTCGCCATGTGTCACCTCGTGAGAGGTCCAAGGTGGACCAATGAGGCCATGACACGTGGAAGACAAATTGCCAACTTGGAAAGTGGCCTTTAACAACCCAAATTCCTAGTCAAGCCTAGTCAGTCCTAGGTTTCTAAAACCTAGCTGTTTCTGGGTTTTCTGTGTCCCTTGGGAGAGTTACAACTTCAAGGCTGGAACCACGCGCCTGTACCTACAAGATAACGGATACTCCTTGGGTAGGGAGCTCCGCCTCCAACGATCAAGTTAGCGAATGAAGGAGTTGTAATGCGGAATGTAAATAGGTGCCGGATGCTAGGACGGGTCTAGCAGGCGGTATCGAGTGGTGTGTGATTGTCTTAGGATTTGTGCAATCCGTGTGTTTCTTGTGAACAGTCTCTGTCATAAATGAGCATTTATGACAGTATTTATAGCATTGGGAAGCGTGCCAGGTTCTAGGGTTTTTGGCTAACCCTAGGACTAACTGGGCTTTCTTGGGATTTGGGCCCAATCTACTACCTGTTTAGGCAAGGCTGAAAGGGCCACATGGCATAGCATAGGAGGTCCATGGTGGACCAGCTGAAGGGTGCCACGTGGCAGGTCTTGATAAGTCCAACTAGGTGACACTTGTCAGGACCTGATTGGTCCACATGGCAAGGGGTGATTGGAGGGAAAATCCCCCTAATCATTTGCCCCTCACAGGTGGCACGTGACCTGGCACGTGTGACTTGTGAAAAGCGTCGCCCAGTGGGGAGGCGATAGGTGTCGAGGGATAGCTTGGCCGAGAATTTTCCCGCCCAAGTTTTTGAATTTGAATGTTCTTCTGCTCTTTCTCTCCCTATAAATAGGGCTGGTCAACAAGTCTTTTGTTCACATTTGTTCACATTATTTCCAGAAAGAGATCTCTCGGACCCCAGCTTTTTGCGATTTTACGGAGTAGTCGTACCCCGCCGCTTACTTTCTTCTCGGACACCTACATCCAGTCTACTTCAACTTTCAACTTTCAACTTCAGGTAAACATCCATTCTTCGAATCTTTTTCCTCTTTTATTTTACAAAGTATGGTGTCTCAAAGACACTCGGCACGACCTAGGTTGTCGATTAGTCGGTCACCGGGGACGGCTTAATCCAGGACTAGGAGTGCTGAATCCACTTTTCTAGGACCACCCTTGTCCTTTGCACAGCGTCCGATTGTTTCCATGTCTGTGCAGGACGTCATGCCAAGAATCAAGACTACTGGCCGAATAACTAACTCAGACGGCTCGTATACATATATTGACCTTCCTGATCATAGGTTTGGTACCCCAAGCACACCTGGCGACTCAATTTTAAATGACTCTGGGGAGTCGTCTCCTGAGAAGGAGGCGGTTCCTGCTGAACCCTCTCAAACCCCAAACAAAACTAAGGAGTCGTCTTCTGAAACAGAGGCGGCACCTACCGAACCTTTACAACCAAATGACTCGTCGGACTCTAGCGACGAGTCGGACGCCAGTAGCGAGAGCCAGAACTCTCTCGACTCTGAAGAGCTGTATTTTAGGATTCACACAGCTAGAGAGTCTTTAAGTGTGTCAATGGGGGAGAACTGGGCCGAGCCCATGGCTTCCTACCGAGACTTTTACGCCCCTTATTTTCACCATGTGCCTGAAAGGAGGCGGAAGGTTATGATGGAAAGATTTGGAGAGTTTATCTCCAAACATGTAATGGGGGATGACTACTTAGTGTCGATCCCCGATAGAAAGGATACTGTAGTTTGGTCGGCTGGTTCCAGCTATGGGGACTAGTGCTTTGGTTGTTACGAGGCGGCTATTAAGGCCGGCCTTCGATTTCCTCTTCACCCGGCCGTCGACGCCATTTTAGACGGATACTAGATTGGGTTGTGGCAGCTGGCCCCCAATTCTTGGTTCAACATACTCGACTATGTGGCCGGGTGCAAAATGCATGAAGTAGATGCCAGTTTCGAGGCGTTTGCTCAAATGAACTATCTTAGTCGGACTCCAAAGGCAACGGGGTCCGGCTGACATCCCATAGGGGATATGCAATGGCTTAGGGCAAGGAGAACAAATGGAAGGACTGGCGAGCCACCTTCTACATTATCACTTGTCCTGACAGGGCCAAAAAATCCAAATACAACAGGTGGAATAGGGATCCACCCTTCTTAGCCGGCAAAGACCTGTCGCATGTTCCTTCTAAGGCCAAGCGCGAGATTTTGGACGCCGTCTTGTTTAAAGTTGATATTTAGGCGGACCCTGAATCTGGGAAGAAATTTTTTTTTCCCCAACAATATGTTCCCAAATACAATTGGCTGTATGATGGGACGTACTTGGCCGCCTATGGGCTAAGTACCGAAATGCCTGAAGGTAGTTGTCCGCTTGTTTTTCGTACTGACTTTGTCACTTGTTGATTTTTCTAACTCTTGATTTCTTGATGCAGCTGAAGCAATGGAGAAAGTTTCAGCTTCAAAAAAGGCGGCAGCGCAGTACCGCTCGGCGGTTTTGGGCAAGCGCCCAACCGCGGAGTCGCCAGCCAATCAGTCGGCTGGGGTAAGACTTCATGATTGAATCCAATCTCCTTATCTCTTGTTTTTCAGTAAACCCTACTGATTGACGGTGATTCTTGCTTGTAGGACCAGTCGACCCCTCAACCGCCTCCTGAGAAGGCCAGGAAGCGGGCGAGAGGGGACACGAGCACCCCTCTTCGTCCTCGAAAACATGTGGCGACCAAACCTGGGTCGTCCCCTACTGCCAACTTCCCCTTAGAGAAGAATAAGGAGAAGGAAAAGGACAAGCGTCCTACAGAGAAAAACAAGGAGAAGGCGTTTGATGGTAACTTTGTTTTCACAAATTCTTTGAAAACTTCTTTAACTTTGTTAGTCGGATATTAACCATCCGCCACTTTTTGCAGGCGCTCATCCTCCTCGGCCAGACCTTGCTGCCATAGCAAAGGCTATGCTGCAGGTCGTCCCTATTTAAGAGAAGGAAACGGTTAGAGGGTTAAGCACCCTTAACTTGGATGGCATTGTCGCCTTGTTGGCCGAGGTATCTTTAAGTTCTCACAAACTATGCTTCATTTTGAGAGACGATCCTTTAGCTAACCGACTGTTCTTTTGTTTCTGATTAGTCGATGCTACGGGGGCACGGTCTCCGTCGGCCCATCCAAGAAAAGAACAAAGAGGTAAAGTTTGCTAAAGAGCACGCCGCCTCCACCATGGACAAGGCCATGTTTTCAATTTCAAAATGAATTCTTGACAAATGACATATTGCTTGCATAGGCGGCTGCGAATCAGCAAGTCAAGGACAACTTGGAGGCGGCCAAAGAAAAAAATAAAGGAGCTTAAGCTCAAAGTCTCCGAGAACCAGGGGAAGGCCGACGCCCATGACGAGGCTGTGAAGGCGGCGAAGGGCCTGAAATCCAGCAACGCCTGCCTGAAGCAGCGCCTGGCCAACCAGGAAAGGCAACTGGCCCAAGTATAAGTCGAGGTTTAAAGAGGAGAAGAAAGCCTTGGTTGCTGACATGATGGAAGACTGTAGCGCCATCATGAAAATGACCTGGGACCGCCTCTACCCAGACAGCGACTACTCAACATGGGGGAGCTAGTTTGCTGCCTGCACTCGTGAACATGACGAGGCGGTCATGGGAGGAGGCGACGGCCAGGAGGAGTCTGAGTCTTCTTCTTCTTTTAAAGAGGAAGTGGCGGTTGCTAGGGATGAAGGGGAATCTTCAAAAAAGGCGCCTGAACAGGAGCGGGAAACTGTTCAGAGCAATCAAGTGTCCCCTCCCCATCAAGAGAAGGCGGCTGCTGACGACGAGGTCCCTTCAACTACTTAAGCTTTTCTATGTTCAAACTTGACCCGGCCTGCGTGCCGTGTATTTGTGTATCTTTACCCAGCCAGGGGGCCGGGGCTTCTGAATATTTTGCCAGCTTGTCTGGCTTTAACTTAACCTTGCCAGCTTATCTGGCTTTAATTTGATATGAATTGGCGACTGTTGAGTCCTCTTTTGCTGTTACATATGCTGTTGTCTTTTGGCTTTTATTTTTGTTGAATTTGCCAAACATTTTGCATGTCGCGACTTAATAGCCGCTTGTATGGCGTATCCATGTTAAACTTTTTAGCTAAATTATTAGATCCTGATGCCGACTGCCCTTGCCCTTGGACGACTAGGTTACTTCTTGAAAAGAGAGTAACTAGTCGGCCATAAATAGTCGGACCTCAGTAGCAAACATAACCAGTCTTGAGTGAAATGCAAGTCACAGTGGTAAGGTACCGACTGAATTAGTCAACTTACAATGCATTTCAAGTCACATGAGTTGCCTAGTTCTTAGAGAATAGTCGGCTAGTCGCTGTTTTATCAATTGTCGTAAGTTCCTTGGTATGTTTACAAGAAACATAGTAGGATGCTTGTTGTTTGGACGACTGTTAATTCAAACAGGTGTATCAGTCGTTATCACATCCAGTCGGGCACCGAGAGGTCCTTCTAGATTGTTAAGATTCATTTATTATTTCTTAGTGGGAATGTTTGTTTGAGTGCGTTTTTGCCTAAGACCAGGCGGACTGCTCAAACTTTTAGGATTCCGGACCAAGTGTGGAAGAACAACTATGGTTTAACTATGGTGTTAACCAATCGTAGCTACTCCTAATCCTGAGTAGTAGAGGTATCAGTCGTCAATGGCCGACTAATCCCCTTGATTCGTCAATTTTTGTTGACTATTAACTCAGAGGGCGCCTCCTGTATTTATCCCAAGTAATACAGGCAGCTATCCGATGCAGATGTCAACTACTAACACTTGTGAAAGTGTTGAGTTATCCTTGTCTCAAAACGGATACGTTGTCCATGGGGACAGCCGTATAGGGGCCGTGTAAGTAGTTTATAGAGAATTATTCCACCCAAATGGCAGCTGCTCTCTACGACGAATCTCATCCAAATGGCATGTCGTCGGACGCCTGCTATTTATTGGGACAGATCGTATTAATTTAAAAATTAAGCGTAATCAAACGGCTTGGTGCTTGGGTTGATTAGCTGTATGGTGGGCAAACAGGCGTGCCCTTTAGTAAATATGTGTTGGAGGGTATCGCCTGTCTTGGGACAGACGGAGTGTTGATAAGAGGTGAATAGCTAGGTCGTTGGAATAAATACCCTCTACCAAACAATATTTATATACCTAAACCTACACTAGACAAGTCTAATGGTAAGTAAAGGGTCGATCCGCAGAGACGGCTAAATTATCATCACACTACCACCAACTAAGCTAGGTCAGAAAGATATGGGGAGTAGATTAAAATAAAGAGGAAAACTAACTAACTAAGGAAAGAGAAACTAAGAGGTAAAATCACTAGGGAAGGGGAATCAAGGAAATCAATGTGACAAGTACAAGCATAGCAATGAACATGGACATTCTCAATAACTTACAAGGGGCAAATCTTAATCATCTAGGTCTCTCCCGAGCACGCTACACAATCAAGCACCCAATCCCGGTCGAGGCTCGTGATCAACTCAAGGGGTTCACTTCTACCTAAATAGCTCTTTCCCAAGCAACTAAATAGGATAGCAATTAGATCATGCATTCAACCGACCAAAGCGAAAGCAAGCATTAAACACACCTCAATGAGCGCAACTAAATCACCAAGAAATATACATACAAACCAATATACAAGCACCAATCAAACGCAAGCAAACAATCATCATTAATCTAATTGGTCAAGTCGATAATATGGAGAATTGCCTAACAACCTAGGTCACTCCCGCACACACTAGGCTATTAAACTCTCAACCCCGCCTATGAGGTCGTGGTCAACTAAACAATGAAATACTTCTATCAAGATAGCTCACTCCCGCACAACTAACACAATAGCAATTAAATCATGACATCAATTGTCTAGAAAGACACCAAGCATTAATACCTTCATTTTTAGTTCAATACATCAACAATTCCAATTAGCTCATCAATAAATTGTTCATCTTGCTCATTAATCCCCAATTAAACCCTAACCCTAGCTAAGAAAATTACTCTAACATAACTAAACTAGCAAAATCAAAGACATTAACACAAACTTAACTAACAAGAACAACAAACATTAACCAACAAAGAGGAACAAGAGAGAGACTAAGAATAAAACCTAACAAGAAGAACAAATTATCAAAACTACTATACTAATCAAGCAATAACTAAACAAAGCAAGAATTAAAGAAAGCAATAAATGAGATAGAGTTTATAATGCTCATTAGATTTATGAAGAGTAATCCAAAACAATGTCACTTTGCATCTTCATCTTCTTCAATCCTCCATTAAAGCTTCCAACTTTCTCTCTCTAAACTACCCTAAATCTACTCTAGACTACAATATAATGGATTAAAGCAAGGATTAAAACTAAATCTATAACTAATCTAAGCTAATCTAAGAGTTGAAAATGATGGAGAAGCTAGGGTTCTTCACCCCAAAGAGAAGAGAGGAAGGAGACCCCCAAAAAATCCCCAAATCAGCCTTTAAATAGGGAAATAAATCGGCTGGGCTGACAGAGTGCGCGCCCGCGCAAAAGGACTGCGCACCCGCGCAGGAAGCTTTGAACTGGCAGCAACCTTCAACTTCAAATGGCCATAACTTCCGTTCTAGGAGGCTTTTGGGGGCGTGCAACCTACCGTTGGAAATCTCTCCAAGTCTAGTTTTCAACGCAACTTGAATCACCTCAATCCTATAAGTATATCAAAAGTTATGACCAAAAAAGTGAACAATAGTCAGGTTGTGCCCTCTATGCGTGAGAGGGCTCTACAGGGCGCGCAAGGCATCTACAGAAAATTGGCTTGCTTGGTGTTTTCTTGCTTGCTCTTGCTCCTCTCATGCATGGGTGCTTGCTTTCCCTCTCCAAGCCTAGCTCCCTTGCTTGGCTTCACTCAACCCTTAGCTCATGTTTTAGCTCTTCGAGTGGGCTCCAATTCTCGAGGTCTTGTTTTATCTCGGGATCATCTTCAAACACCTACAAAACACGAGAAAAAGCCAATAAAAAGGAAAAAAGAGACAAACGGGGAAAGAACAACAAGAGAAAGCAAAAACACAAGAAAATGGATAAAAGAGGCATAAAAAAGGGACAAATGCGGGAAAATACCATGATTAAGGGATCTAAATAGTGGCATAAATGTCACTTATCAAGTGTACTCCTTTTTGAAACATATGAAAAGAAGGTAAACTTGGAACTTTCATTAATAAACTTTAAATAATTACATCAAAAGTAATATTTTTTCAGATTGTCTACATTCCAAGTCCTAGGCAGGGATCGGCCTTCTGGAGTTTCCAGACGGTAGGTGCCGTCCCTGACCTCCTCATAGATTTGGTAGGGTCCTTCCCAGTTAGGAGTTAGCTTTCCCAACTCGTTGGCCTTGCCGACTGATTCCATCTTCCTTAGTACAAAGTCCCCTACTTTGAGTGGGTACTTATGTACTCTTCTGTTGTAGATTCAAGTCATTCTCAGGCGGTATAGTTCATGGCGTAGGGCAGCATTGCCCCTACGTTCTGGAAGGGAATCCAATGCTAGGCGCATTGCTTCCCAATTTGCATCTTCATCATACAGCATAACTCGGAGAGTCTGCTCGTAGTGCTCAATGGGTAGGACAGCTTATGCCCCATATGTTAGGAGGAAAGATGTTTCTCCAATTGCTCCTTTTTCAATCGTCCTTATGGCCCAGAGAACATGTGGTAGTTCGTCTGCCCATAGGCCGCCTGCTTTCTCAATCTTCTTCTTTATACCGTCTGAGATGATTTTGTTAAATGCTTCGACCTGGCCGTTTGCTTGTGGTTGTCCGACTGATGCAAAGAAGTAGGCAATGTCTTGATCTCTCAACCAAGTTTTGAGAACGGGCGTCTCAAACTGGGGACCGTTGTCAAAAACCATGGACATAGGAACCCCAAAACGAGTGATCACATTCCTCCAAATGAAGGAGATTACATCCTTAGTCTTGATGCCCCTGACTGCCTCGGCCTCCACCCATTTGGTTAAGTAATCGACTGCTGCCAGGATGTACCTCCTACCGCCTGATGCAGGCGTATAGGGTCCTAGAATATCCATGCCCCACTTAGCAAATGGAATTGGGCTATGGATAGCCGTTAGATCTGTAGCCGGACGATGAATTAACTTGCCAAACCTCTGGCATTTGTCACACTTTTTAACTAGATCCATGGCGTCTGCCTCCAGAGTCGGCCACAAGTACCCTTGCCGCCTTACTCTCTGAGCAAGCGACCTACCGCCTATGTGAGAGGCGCAATATCCAGAGTGTAGGTCTTCTAGGACCTCTCGCCCTTTTTCTGGGGTAACACATTTCAAGAAGGGTTGAAGGTACCCTCTCTTGTAGAGTTCCCCCTTTATCATTTCAAAACTATACACTCGCTTTTTTAGTGAGGCCGCCTGATGATGATCATTCGGCAAGGTGTCGTCTGTTAGGTATGCCCTGATTGGGTCCATCCATGTTGAGCTTCTATCAAGGACTGCAATGTTGTTTTCCTCAATACTCCGTTTTTCCATTACCTCCCAAAATACAGTTCTAGGGGTGTCGCATGAAGCCGAGGATGCCAGTTTGGACAAGGCGTCCGCCTGGTTATTCTCGAACCTTGGGACCTGAGTTAATTGGAAATCTTCAAGCAAACTTGCCGCCTGTCTCACTGCGTCTAGGTACTTGACCATAGCCGGATGAGTAGCTTCATAATCTCCATTGTACTGGTTGACTATGAGTTGTGAATCAGAACAGGCGGCTATCTTTCTTGCCCTGGCTGCTTTGCACATGCGGATACCAGCCAAAAGGGCTTCATACTCAGCTTCGTTGTTTAACGCCTGAAACTTAAAACAAAGCGCATATTCATACCTGTCGCCCTCTGGCGACTGACATACAATACCTGCCCCACAACCATTTGCCGTGGAACTCCCATCAACATAGACTTTCCAGAGTTAGTCAATTTCTTAATATTCTGGTGGCCGGGTCATCTCAACTATAAAGTCTGCAAAGGCTTGCCCCTTTACAGCTTTTCTGGGCTCGAACGTGACCTCAAGGCTTTGGATATCAATTGCCCACTTTATCATCAATCCTGACGACTCCATGGTCGTCAGAGGCCATTTGATTGGCTGGTTTGTGTAAACGACCACCGGATGTGCCACGAAATAAGGCTTCAATTTCTTCACTGCCATGTACAGGGCGAGTCCAAATTTCTCCACCAGTGGGTACCTCAACTCTGCATTCTTCAAGACATGACTGACAAAGTAGACTGGGAGTTGGCAGCCGTCTCTTTCAGCTAAGAGGACGACACTTAAAGCATGATCTGATACTGCGAGATACATGTAAAGCACTTCTTTTGGCAAAGGACTGACGAGTCTCGGCAGGGAATGCAGATGTTCTTTCAGCTTTTGGAGGGCCGACTCAGCATCTGGTCCCTATTCAAACTTTGCTTTCTTTCTAATTGCTTGGAAAAAGTAGAGGCACTTGTCGCCTGCCCGACTGAGAAACCTTCCGAGAGCTGCGAGGCAGCCTGTTAGCCTTTGTACCTCTCGGACGGTGCGAGGCGACTGCATGTCAATGACCGCCTGCACCTTGTCATGATTTGCCTCTATTCCCCTTTGATTTATCAAGAATCCAAGAAACTTCCCAAACTCAACTCTAAAGACACACTTTTTTGGATTAAGCATGACTCGGTGACGCCTGAGTGTGGCGAATGTTTCTCGGAGGTCTGCCAGATGGTCCGTTTGGAGTCTTGACTTTACAATCATATCATCAATATACGCCTCCATATTTCTTCCAATTTGTTCAAAAAACATAGTGTTTATCATTCTTTGGAAGGTTGCCGGGGCGTTCTTCAGACCAAACGGCATGACCGTGTAACAATAGAGTCCCTGCTCTGTGACAAAGGCAGTTTTCTCTTGATCTTTTTTCCATAGAGGGATCTGATGAAAGCCTGAGTAGGCGTCCATGAAGCTCATCAAGGCATGGCCGGCTGTTGAGTCGACCAAGCTGTCGATCTTTGGCAAAGGATAGCTGTCTTTCGGACATGCCTTGTTTAAATTAGTGTAGTCCACACACATGTGCCAGGAACCATTCGGCTTCTTGACTAGCACAACATTTGCAACCCATTCTGGGTAGAAACACTGCCGAATGTATCCCGCATCAAGTAACTTCTTTACCTTGGCAGCGGCCGCCTGGTTTCTTTCTTCACCATGATGCCTTTTCTTCTGTCGCACCGGTTTCTTTTTTGGGTCGACAGCTAGCTTGTGTACCGCCAGGTCTGGACTAATACCTGGCATCTCATGCACCTCAAATGCAAAAATATCTTGGAACTCTTTCAGCAATTGGCGAAGGTCATTGCCAAGTTCAGTCAGAGCAGTCGTCCCCACCTTAACAGTTCGGTCTAGACGACTGTCATCGAGGGCGACATCTACGTGCTCCCCAGCTGGCTGAGGGCGGAATTCATCCGGCCGCTCCTCAGCC
This sequence comes from Chenopodium quinoa, assembly GCF_001683475.1. NCBI lineage: Eukaryota > Viridiplantae > Streptophyta > Magnoliopsida > Caryophyllales > Amaranthaceae > Chenopodium > Chenopodium quinoa. The sequence goes on from NW_018744111.1 coordinate 359,803, forward strand.
AGTGATTGCTATTGCTTATGATTTTTCTTAACCTCCATCTCGGAGGCTTTTCTCTTCCTGCCGCCTGCCTCTTGGGCAAACGCTTCTTCTGTGGCTTTGCCAGTTGGGCCGTCTGAAGTTACCGTTGTTTTGATGTCAGTGAGGTAACATTCTTTGGCCATTCTCTGGTCTCCCTTATGGAACCGACTGTTTTGTCATCCTTCTCAAACTTGAACAACATAAGGGATGGAATGATAACTGCTTTAGAGTCATTGAGGGTGGAGCGCCCAAGGATCATGTTGTAGGCAGTAAGTTCTTCCACAACCAGGAAACGAATGACCATGTGGCGGCCCTCACCTCTCTCACCCAGACGGACGGGCAAGTCAACTTGACCAATCGGATGGACGACTCCCCCTCCAAATCCTACGAGAGGATGGGAGACAGGATGTATACTCTCAGGCATGTACTTGAGCTTGGTCAAGCACTTATGGCTAATTAGGTCCGACGAACTCCCTGTATCAATAAGTATCCTGCCGACTTTTTGATTAGCCACTTTACACTCGATGACAATTGGGTCGTCATGCGGCCGTCGAACAACACCAGAATCTTTCTCAGAAATAATAACCTCGGGAAACGAGGTACCAAAGCTCTCACCCTGATTCACAGAGTTAACATCCAATTTCTTGATGTTATCCTTGTTTCCCCGAACAGTCGGGCCTCCCCCTGCATAGCCTCCTGCTATTGTATAGATGGCAGCTTCATCAGTGTCAGAGCTGTCGGCCGGATTTTGTCTTTTTTGCCTGGCCGACTGATTCTGTTTGGGGGGTTGTTTTCCTTTAGGTTTCTTGACATAAGAGTCCAGATCACCTTTTTCAGCCAACTGATCCAGCAGACGCTTGAGACTAATGCATTCGTTGGTCTCATGCCCAGCGTCATCATGAAAATGGCAGTGCTTGCCTTGGTTGCGCTTGCTAGGATCACCCTTCATAGGTGCCGGCTTCTCAAGTGAGAGTCGGCCCTTAACTTCTTTGAAAATGGTATGATTATCTTTGTTGAACTCATACTTGGGGGAGTATGGAGTGAATTTCTTTCTCTTCTTACTGGACGGCTGACTAGTGGAGTCGGCCATCCAAACATCTTTTCTCTTTTTCTCTTCCTTGGGGGCCGCTTTCTGTGAGCGACCCTCCTTTTTCTCGGACCTTTTCTAGTCCCCTTGCTTTCCCATGTGACAGAGGTCGACTGCCTGTATGTAGGTCTTGGCCTCCATCATTGCCTCTTGGAGAGTAGCCACTCTTTTTCTGACTAAATCAAGTTTGAAGTTCGACCCGTCTTTCAATCCCTTGAAGAAATTAGTATAGGCCACTTCATCCGGCAGGTTGGGTATTTGTATCCTCATCAGATTGAATCTCTTTATGTAGGAGCGTAATCCCTCCTTTTCTCCCTGCTGGACGGCTCCTAGATCAAGAGTCGTCTTCCTGGCAGATATATTCATGGAAAAGTTTGATGCAAACAAATAAGCCAATGTTCTGAAGTTGTTGACACATTCGGCCGGCAGGTTGCCGAACCACTATTGGGCGACTCCCTTTAGAGTGGCAGGAAAACACCTACACCATGTGGCATCGTCCAATCCTTGAAGGTACATTAGATTAGTGAATGCCATCAGGTGATCTTCTGGGTTAGTGGTGCCATCATAGGCGCCTATTAACACATTTTTCACTTTAGCCAGCTGGGCGGCTTGTAAAATTTCCTTGGAGAAGGCGGTTGGTTGTTCCCCAAGTTAAAGCAATCGTAACTCCTAGTCCAAAGGCTGGACATTCTTAGCCGTGTGACCTCCAAAAGGAGGAGGTGGCAAAAAGTAGTGAGTTTGCGGCACATATGGCGGCTGAGTGACACATGGTGCCAACTATTGTTGATGAGAGCTAGAACCGGAGTGTGCACTGCCTGTCCGGATCTCATAGTTTGACCTTGAATGATTCATAGAGGTGTTTTGTATATTGTCAAGAAAATCAGAAGTGGAGGCCGACTCAGACTGTTGTTGGCTCCTTTTCTGCTGAATCAGCAGCCCGGCGTCTGAGTAGGATTTCTTTGAGCCGTCTGGTTGAACCAGGCGGATTGGTTTTCTTCCCAATGAGGCAGGGATACGGTGCTTAGACAAATTGACTAGAGGTACCCGCCTCTCCTCTTGGCGAGGATGGGGGGTTGCCTCACGATCCTTCAATGACTTCTTCTTTCCTGAATAGGAAGGCTTTTTGCTCGAATGCCCTTTTTGGGAGACAGCCGTCTTTTTGTTGATGAGATCTTTAATCTCAACCTTGAAACTTCTCATGATGGTCATAAGATCATTCCTTGAGACAGGAGTTGTCCAGTCGGCCGCTTGATGAGAGTCAGCCGAAGGTCCAACTGTTTGGCTTGGACCAGCCTGGTCTTGCCGCTCCTGCCTTTCACGAGGGGTAGTGCGTCAAGCCCTCAAGGACCCGTCTGAGGTTGTGTGTGTTTGACAAGGGTTAAATCGGTCGCTACAATCTAACTCTCAATCAAACAATACTTATACGAACACCCTATAACCAAGTACAATGGCAAATAAAGGTTTGGTCCACGAGGAACGAGAGTAATTGCAAATCAATCTTAAACCTAAGCTAGTTCGAAATCAATGGAAAATGGCGTTCTAAAATACTACTAATAAGATGGAATAAATCAATAAACTAAGACACTAGGGAGAACGGGAATCCGCCTAACCATTGGTAACTAAGCAACAAGGAATCACATAGACAAACGGGATATGCAAACACTATAAGTCTGATCAATATCATGTGATAGGAAGACAACGGGCAATACTAAGCTTGGATTTCTCATGCACTTAACATTACTCGATACATAATCAAACCACATTCAATAATGAAATACTCAATTCACAATCTCTTGTTCAAATCAAGAATATCATGCAATCAAATTCAAGATTCTAGGTTAGCTACTCCTATTATAATGAATTAACATGCAGTCGCATATAATCAATTTAATCACAATCCGTTTATCAAAATCAATCCTCAATTACATAGATTACCTAGGCCGGGTTTCATCCCGAAACCCTAGCTAGGAGACTACTCACACATATTCATAATCAACGCAATAATGAATTCCAAAAGCATAATAGATATAAACATGAATTCTGATTAAGGAATAATAAAGCTTGATTAATAAACAAGAATGAATAATACCAATTGTATTGATGCGAATCAATGGAAAAGTTCAGAACTTTGATATCCGTCGTCAATGAATAATACAAAGAACCTTCGCAAATCTTGCTTCAAATCAATCCAAGAAAACTAAAATCTCTAGGAAATTCTCTAAGAAAACTAATGAATCTCTAATACTAAGAACGTTCTCCAATAACTCTCTACAAAAGCTCTCAAAACTATCTCTAAAAACTGTCTTTTAATCCTCTTAAAGTCGGGCCTTATATACGTCTTCTAATTCGGAGAAGTCAAGCGCGCAGTTAACCCTGGATCAGCACGGCTGTGCTGTATTTGGCACGGCCGTGCTAGCTTGTCAGTAAGTAAACCGGGTTTCTTCTTCAAATTGGCACGGTCGTGCTATATATGGCACGGCCGTGCAGCTTCCTGGCACGGCCGTGCTAAAAATGACACGGCCGTGCTGAATATGCTCTAGCACGGGGCTCATACTGAAGCTGACACGGGCACGGGCAACATCTGGCACGGCCGTGCTAATGGCCTGCACGGCCGTGCGGGTGCGTGGATACTGACACGGCCGTGCTATTGGCTTGCACGGTCGTGCTGCCTTGCCTGGGGTTGCTTGCTTATAGGCCAGCACGGGTGTGCCTATGGTAACACGGCCGTGCTGCCTATGCTATGTAATCAATGCACGGCACTTGAACTTCCTTAACTCCTCGGACTCCGGTCAAGGCTAGCTCGGTTACGCATCAAGGGCTCAGGATCCTATTAAACTCGGTTGATATTACCTGAAAACACATCAAAAACAAACCGAAAACCCGTGAAGCACGTAATATGGGGAACGTAAGCATAACAAGGTAATAATCGGCCAAAGCGGCCCCAAATACATCCAAAATCATCCTAAAATATGCTCTAAAGCGCGCCCTAAAGTGCGCTTGTCAAAACGCCCCAAGATACACTTTTGCTAGTCCTCGAGCAAAAACCAAGGGACACACACACACACAGGATCAAATAAACTATTGCCATTACATATAAATCCAATTTAGCACGGAATGAAGTCAATGGATCCTACTTAGAACAACCATGCACGGAATGAAAACTCACTCAAACAAGCAACGAGACACACAATCCAAGGTATCGTTGATCAAAATGCAAACAAAACCTAAACCAAGCATAGAGAACAAAGAAGTCATGCTTCCCTCTAAACCCAACCAAACCGGCCACGTCCTCCCCTTTTGCTTCAAATCACCACAGCCCAAAGGAATAGAGTTTCACATGACAAAAGTGTTCTAACCAACTACCTTCGCCTAGACTCGTCTACATTGATCAACAATAGACTCAAACTGTGCATTCATTACTGGCTTAAGTAGAAATAGATATTCCACACACATTCATTCACGTTTCGAATCCAAATATGAGCATTATTCCAAAAGTTTATGCAATTAGACAAGTTTATCACGATCCAAAAATATAGGAAAAGACTATGAGGCAAATCATATAAACTAGACTACACATTCTCATAACAGAAGCTTTTCCTATATTGCACACATATATAAACAACTAAGTAATCTAAACAAGCTAAATGGCTCATAAAGAGGCATGAAAATCACATAATATTCCCAATCGACAAACAAGTGCTCGAATGATATCAACATCAATGATCCCAGGTTCCTTAGAACCGATCAAACATCCTCGAACCATTCAACTTCTTCCTAAACTAAACTATCCTAAGCACACAAAAAAAAAGAAAAGATCTCACCAAATTTGCTTCCCGGGAGCTCCAATTAACGGCCATAGCATCGTTCTTCAAACTCATGCCGCGTCTCGAATGTTCCCAATCTGCAAAAAGGAAAGACATACTAGCAAACAAGTTAAGGTTAGTCTAGGAAAGCAGTAAATCTTTTTGTTTTTGTTTTTGTTTTTCTATTTTTTTTTTTTTTTTCGAAAGCAAATAAAAACTAAACTACCAAAAATCCAAATCCCTAAATACAAGTAAGACCCCCCCAAGCTAGAATCAAACATTGTCCTCAATGTTTACACATCAAGGACTTACAATAGTAAGGAAAGGGAGGTAACTAAAGGGAAAGGGAAAGGGATCACGAGCTAGGCCCGCCCGGGCCATAAGGGAAACGGGAGGCCATATCATCAACACTCCTCTTCAGTTCTCTGAAGGCGGAGGTCATATCCTCGTTCGACCGGCGCAAATCCGCTACCTCGAGCTTCAAATCTTCCATTCCTTGGCGGAGCCAGGCGAAGTCTTGCGCCGGGATCTGCTGGGCCGCATCCAGGCCACCCTCCTTGTCATCATCATCATCATCAGCATCGTCACCTCCTTAGCCCCCGTGGGCCTGCTCATCCCCCTGGTGAGGCTGGGGATTGCGGTCTACATACTCCGTGCCTCCGTCCTCGTTCCAGGCGAAGTCGGGGTCGAAGATCCAGTTGTCTTTGTTGTAAACCACCGTCCTCTCCGGATCGGGCAAGTAGGCGTATGGCTTGCCTGCTACAAGCCACAAATAGCAATCCGGCTGGGATGTCCCTTCAAGCCACTGCATGGCTCTCAAGGTGCGCATATCAAGCCTCGTAGTGCCTGGGATAGCCTGCAATTCAGAAAAATCAATCCCATTATATTGCGCAAGAATGGTGATCATGCCACCGATAGTAATATCACCCCTACCCCGGGCTACACCGTCGAGGTGGTCTAGTAACCACGCTCCCATGTCTAGACGCCCGTCCCCACGGGTGAGGTGCCAAATAAACTGTAACTCCCTAATGGAGACTACACCCGAACTATCTCCTCTAGCAAAGATAGTAGAGGAGAAGGTCCTGTGGGACAACCGAAAGGCGGGATTGACGATGGAAGTCGTCTTATCCCTACGGGGATCTCTATCCATTTTCCCCGTGATTTGCCGCCAAAACAACCCGGAGTTGTAGTGTTTTGAGTGGCCATCCTTAGGACCATATTTCAGGTCGGATGGCCACCGACATTTGAATGGTGCCCGAGTTCATTAGTTGAAAGGACAAGTACCGGGGTGAGTTATTCTCATCCCGATGCACGTACAAAGAAGACAAAAACTCGAGGGTAAGCCTCTTGTAAGTGAGAGCATGCATGGTAAGGAAAGAATCAAAATTGGTAAATGAAAATAGTTTAACCATGTCGCTTTCGATCCCTAGAGCCCTAGCGGCTAAAGGGTCGTAGAACTTGGTAGGCCGGATCGGTCGGTGGGATAATCCTACAAATTTGTCCAAAAAGGACGGGTTATTAAAAACAATACCCATGGTGTCCACCGTGGGTGGAACCATGGATGAGGATGCATCGTCCCGACCCGGTCTCCTAGTCGATGTCTTTGTTCTAGGCATGTTTGATTCAAGAAATTAAGCACAATATACCAATTAACAAGCAAGAAACTATCCTAGCATGCAATGTACTACCCTAACACTACTAGTTCACCCAAACTTGCAACAATAAAGCACAATTCAACAACAAATATTCAATAAAACGAATGAAATCGGACAAAAATTGCGAAAATCAATGAGTTTAAGAACGAATTCACCGAGGACTCCACGAAGTGGAGTTGTGGCAAGCTCAAAGAGGGCCGAATTTTGCGTCCAATCACTTGAAAAATGCTCCAATGCAAGGAGGGTGCCGAGATCTTGAAAGAAGAGTATGGGGAATTAGGGTTTGATTTGAGGAATTGAGGGAGGAGGTTGGGGGTTTGGGTTAGTTTAGAGAGAAAAAGGGTAGGAGAGTTGGAGAATAATGAGAGAGTGTGAGTGAAATCGTGTTTAAAAAACACGAAAAACTATCCGGAACCCGCGCTGCACGGCCGTGCTATAACTGGCACGGCCGTGCTGAGGTTTAGCACGGCCGTGCCGATTTTGGCACGGCCGTGTTGGCTTGGCAGGCTTTTTGCGAAATTGAATTTCAGATGGCACGGCCGTGTTAAAATTAGCACGGCCGTGCTAGTACTTGACACGGCCGTGCTGAAAATGGCACGGCCGTGCTAGAATGTCAGTGGGCTTTTGAGGTTTGGCACGGCTGTGCAGAATTTGGCACGGCCATGCTGGATTCTGGCACGGCCGTGCTGTCTGATGGCACGGCCGTGCTGTCTGCTGCAGTCTGCAGGTTTTCTTTTCCTTCAAGGCACTCATCACTCTCTTCATTCCGACTTCTAACCAATCTTCTACCTGCACAAAAACACACAAGAGCACACAAAACTCACACAAATTAGGAGCTAAACCAACTACAAAACAAAAGAAACTACTCTAGTAAAAGCAAGAAAATCGGGTTGCCTCCCGGAAGCGCTAAGTTTAACGTCGATAGCTTGACGTGGTCACATCCAACTCTTGTGACCGCATTCGAACACATATATCACACCAACATGGGCTCCCTCATAGTATGTCTTCAACCTTTGCCCATAAACCACGAAGGATTACAACCCACTAGAATCATAAAGCTCAACCGCACCGGAAGGGAAAACATCTTTGACAGTGAATGGACCCCTCCATCTTGACATCAACTTACCGGGGAAGAGCTTCATCCTAGAGTTATATAAAAGGACTTTGTCACCAACATTGAACACCTTTCGCTCTATTTTCCGGTCATGGAACTCCTTAGATCGGGACTTGTATAGGTTCGCACTGTCATATGCGTCCATCCGAAGCTCCTCCAATTCATGAAGGTCCAACATCCGTTGCTCTCCCGCGCTTGCTAGATCAAAATTTATCTTCTTGATAGCCCATTGAGCGCGGTGCTCTAGTTCGACCGGGAGGTGACATGCTTTCCCGTAGATCAAGCGGTATGGGGTGGTGCCTATTGGGGTCTTAAAAGCAGTCCGGTATGCCCAAAGTGCATCATCAAGCTTATCGGACCAATCTTTCCTATTCTTCGCCACTGTCTTCTCAAGGATGGACTTTATCTGTCGATTGGAGACTTCCGCTTGCCCACTAGATTGAGGGTGATAGGTTGTCCCGAACCTTTGATGTACTCCATTCTTTCGAAGCATCCTTTGAAAGGCCCCATGCACAAAGTGTGACCCGTTGTCACTTATAACCGCCCTAGGAACCCCGAACCTTGGAAATATAATCTTCTTGAAGAGTTTCACCACCACCTTGTGATCATTTGTAGGGGAGGCAATTGCTTCCACCCACTTAGACACGTAATCCACAGCCACAAGTATGTATTGGTTCCCACGGGAGGAAGGGAAGGGTCCCATAAAGTCAATGCCCCACACATCAAAGATCTCAAGTTCAAGTATGGGTTTTTGAGGCATTTCATTCTTCTTGGAAATGTTTCCACTCCGTTGGCAAGCATCGCAAGTCTTCACAAATTCCCACGCGTCCCTAAAGATATGGGGCCACCATAGCCCACATTGCAAAACCTTTTGGGTTGTCTTATTAGCCCCCATGTGACCTCCGCAAGGGTCGGAGTGGCACATTTTCAGCACACTATGAACTTCTTCCTCCGGAATGCACCTTCTTAGGAGACCATCTACACCTCTCTTGAACAAAATTGGATCATCCCATATGTAATTCTTTGCATCTCTCCTAATCTTCTTCCGTTGGTTCTTGGAGTAATCGGGGGGAAACTCCTCACAAGCCAAGTAGTTTACCAAATCCGCAAACCATGGTAGAATCTTCTCCTTGAGGAGGTATAAAACATCATCCTTCAACTCATCACAAATGGGCAGCCGATCATCTTCTTGTTGCTCCCTCTCCATGCGCGAAAGGTGATCCGCAACCACATTCTCGGCTCCCTTCTTGTCCCGGATCTCCACATGAAATTGTTGTAAAGAGAGGACCCATCGGAGGAGGCGTGGTTTGGATTCCTTCTTCGAAATTAGGTACTTAATAGCAGCATAGTCGGTATAAACAATCATTTTGGAACCAATGAGGTAGTCCCAAAATTTCTCAAATGCATGAACAATGGCTAGGAACTCTTTCTCTGTAGTGGTGTAGTTCCTTTGTGCTTCATTTAAGGTCTTGGACATGTAATAGATCACGTGAACCCTCTTCTCAACTCGTTGCCCAAGAACACCTCCAATAGCCGTATCACTAGCATCGCACATCAACTCAAAAGGTAGATCCCACCGTGGTCCTTGCACAATCGGTGCCGAAATCAAAGCTTTCTTAAGTGTGTTAAAAGCTTGTATGCACTCTTTGTCGAACTTGAAGTCGACTTCCTTTTGCAATAAGGCAGTCAAAGGCTTGGCTATAAGAGAGAAATCTTTTATGAATCGCCGGTAGAACCCCGCATGCCCTAGGAATTGTCTTACCCCTTTTGCATTGACCGGTGGTGGTAGCTTTGCTATAACTTCAACCTTTGCTTTGTCCACCTCTATGCCTGCATTTGAGATCTTGTGACCGAGCACAATACCTTCTTCAACCATGAAATGACACTTCTCCCAGTTCAGGACTAAATTCACTCTCTCACACCGTTGTAGGCACTTCCCCAAGTTCACTAGGCAATCATCAAAGGAGGCTCCCCCAACAGAAAAATCATCCATGAAAACCTCCATCTCGGCCTCCAACATGTCCCCAAAAATGCTCATCATACACCGTTGAAAGGTGCCCGGTGCATTGCAAAGTCCAAAAGGCATTCTCCTGTAGGCAAAAGTACCATATGGACAAGTAAAAGTCGTCTTCTCTTGGTCATCCGGGTTTATAGGTATTTGGAAAAACCCCGAATAACCGTCAAGAAAGCAATAATACTTGTGCCTAGTTAGTCTTTCGAGCATTTGATCAATAAAAGGGAGGGGAAAATGGTCCTTTTTGGTAGATGCGTTTAGACGTCTATAGTCTATGCACATCCTCCAGCCGGTCACCGTTCTAGTTGAGATGAGCTCACCATTCTCATTCTCAACTACAGTCATTCCCCCCTTCTTAGGGACAACAGGCACAGGGGAAACCCATCTAGAGCTTGAAATGGGGAAGATGATACCTGCATCAAGAAGTTTGGTGATCTCTTTCTTCACCACCTCCCCCATTTGAGGATTGAGTTTCCTCTGCCTCTCAATAGAAGGCCTCGCACCATCCTCGAGAGTTATGTGATGCATACATATAGCGGGGCTAATACCCTTGAGGTTATCAATGGTATAGCCTATGGCACTTTGATGCTCTCTCAATACATCACACAACTTCCGAGTTTGATCCGCATCTAAAGAAGAATTCACAATGACAGGATAAGTTGAATCAGGGCCAAGAAATTCGTACCTTAGATGTAATGGTAGAGGTTTCAATTCTATTTTAGGGGCCTCGTTTACCTCTTTTGTGGTGGCCTCAGCAAGTACATACATGGGTGTAATTTCCTTGAAACCGTTATCACCATCATCTTCCTCTAGCATTTGCTCCTCTATGTACCTGCTCTCATCGGTATCACTTGGCTCAAGATCATGGTTAGTAGAAAGCAATAGTGTATGCATACTAGAGACAATCGAATCAATAGTGTCAATCATCATGCAGTTTTCGGAAGTAGACAAAGGATATTGCATGCTTTTGTTCAGATCAAATTCAAGGACCTCCTCTCCTACCTTTAAAGAAATCTTGGCACTCTTCACATCAATGAGAGCACCAGAGGTAGCTAGGAAAGGTCGCCCAAGAATAATAGGTATATGATTATCTTCATCCATTTCCAAAACTACAAAATCCACAGGTATCACAAATTTCCCAACTCGTAGGGGAACATCTTCTACCTTACCCTTAGGAAATTTGATCGAACGATCAGCTAACTGTAGGGTAATGTTGGTCGGAAGAAGTTCTCCTACCCCTAATCTTTGATATACAGAATATGGCATAAGACTAACACTAGCCCCAAGATCACATAATGCATTATCAATTTTCATTTTATTAATAGCACAAGGGATTGAGAAATTACCTGGGTCTCCCAATTTGGGAGGCATCTTGTTCATGATGATTGCACTACAACTCGCGGTGAGGTTAACAGTTTCCACCCCATCACAATTCCTCCTGCCACTCAAAATATCTTTCAAAAACCTAGCATAGTTAGGCATTTGTTTTATAGCGTCGGTGAATGGTATGGAAAGGTGAATTTGCTTCAAAGTATCTAAAAACTTACCGAATTGAACATCCAACTTATGTCTCACAAACTTATGGGGGTAAGGAAGTTTTTGCAATAGATTAGGCTCTTTGACTTGTGTTACTTCCTTTTCATTTAAGACCTCTACAGTTTTATCATTCTCTCCGGTCCTCTCCTCCTCACTCTCTATAACAGTATCAGTGGTAGGTGTAGTCACAGATTGACTCCTAGGGGGTACTACTTCATCGCTCCCCCTCAATGTCTTTCCACTCCTAGTGGTGATAGCATTTACAGAGTTTTTAGGGTCAATACCTTGAGGTGGGAGTTTTGACACTCCAACCCCATCCTTTATAGCACTTCATTAAACTTTTTGTCACTGGTGGCCATGAAAGTGTTGAACATTTTGGTCTGTGCTTCCATCATCTCCTCCAAACTAGTCCTTTGCGATGGTCCTTGAGCATTGTAGTTGTCATTAGAGGCTCGGGAGCCACGCGCATTAGACTGTTGGGGATTTTGATTTTGGAAGTTGTTCCTGTTACCATTGTTATTCCAATTTCCCCTGTTATTGGCATTCATGCTCTGATTGTATTGCCCTTGATTACCTGCATTTTGTTGGTAATTATTCTGATTACCAAAATTACCATGTTGATTATAAGACCCTTGGGGATTTTGGTCCCTTTGGTTCCTGTTTCCCCACTGGTTTTGCTGTTGGTAGTCAGAATTATTACCCTGTTGATTATAATTGTTCCCTCTTTGATTAGGTGGTAAATATCTGTTATTGTCATTCCTAGGTCTATTATCATAAGATAAGGCATTGACTTGTTCATTATCACACTCATTACCATCATTATAGTTGGATTGAAATTGGGAATCTACGTTACAGGCAGAGGTATCATGGTCATAAGACCCACAGTTTTCACAGAATATACATCCAGCAGGCATATTATTAGAGTTAGAGTGCATACCTGCTCCCTTAGAATAGGATGGAAGATTTTGATGCGGTGGATCGTTGAGCTTCTCTTTGATAATTGACATTTCCTTACCTAGATTTACAATTTGCGATGTCAAATTCCCGATTGCATTAAGATGGTCTACCGAATAGACCGCTCCTCCACTCTTGCTCATGGCCTCTCGCTCTCCATCTTTCCAATCCATGTGGTGTCGTACCACATCTTCTATGATATCAATGACTTCTTCTTCGGTTTTGTTCATAATGGGGCCACCTGCTCCCGCATCCAAACTGGTCTTCCCTTGAGGACTCAATCCTCCATAGAAAATCTGTAAAACTTGATATGTTGGGATTCCGTGGTGTGGGCACTCTCTTTGATACTCCTTTTACCTTTCCCAGGCTTCGTAGATTGACTCCCCACTCCTTTGCCGAAATCCCTGGATCAAAGCTCTAGCATCGGCCGTCTTCTTTTGGGAATAAAATCTTCCCAAGAATGCTGTCGTGACATCATCCCAAGTGTGTAGAGAGTTCGGCTTCACCTCCTTCTCTAACCATTCGAGAGCTCTCCCAATAAGTGAAAAGGGGAAAAGCTTCAATCTCACGAACTCTTGATTCACCCCATTAACCTTGATGGTATTGCAGTACTTCTCAAATTCGTTCAAATGAGCCAAAGGGCTCTCATGCTTGGCACCACTAAACTGCCTTCTCTCGATGAGGGTGATCATAGCCGGCCGGATCTCGAAATCATTGGCCTCAGTAGTGGGTGGAGCAATCCCACTTGAAGCTCTATACGCCCCAGGAGTTCCCAACTCCTTAAGGGGTCGTGGTGCTGGCCGATTAGGTTGGCGCGGTATGTCTGCCATTGGAACCTGTTGTGTGTTGTGTTCCTTTCCTTGAGAGTTTGATGACGTCAATCGAGATTTACGATTGCTCTTCAAAGTTCTTTCGATTTCTGGATAGAAGGGTATTAATTCTCTCTGTTTAAACCTGCGCATACACACTAACCAAACCAATTAAATAGCAGGGCTACAAGTGTAGCCAAAAGGGAAAAATCTTTTTGTGATTTTTACGATGAACTAGACTCAAGAAATCAAAAAGCAATTAACAAACACCGTCCCCGGCAACGGCGCCATTTTGACAAGGGTTAAATCGGTCGCTACAATCTAACTCTCAATCAAACAATACTTATACGAACACCCTATAACCAAGTACAATGGCAAATAAAGGTTCGGTCCACGAGGAACGAGAGTAATTGCAAATCAATCTTAAACCTAAGCTAGTTCGAAATCAATGGAAAATGACGTTCTAAAATACTACTAATAAGATGGAATAAATCAATAAACTAAGACACTAGGAAGAACGGGAATCCGCCTAACCATTGGTAACTAAGCAACAAGGAATCACAGAGACAAACGGGATATGCAAAGACTATAAGTCTGATCAATATCATGTGATAGGAAGACAACGGGCAATACTAAGCTTGGATTTCTCATGCACTTAACATTACTCGATACATAATCAAACCACATTCAATAATGAAATACTCAATTCACAATCTCTTGTTCAAATCAAGAATATCATGCAATCAAATTCAAGATTCTAGGTTAGCTACTCCTATTATAATGAATTAACATGCAATCGCATATAATCAATTTAATCACAATCCGTTTATCAAAATCAATCCTCAATTACATAGATTACCTAGGCCGGGTTTCATCCCGAAACCCTAGCTAGGAGACTACTCACACATATTCATAATCAAAGCAATAATGAATTCCAAAAGCATAATAGATATAAACATGAATTCTGATTAAGGAATAATAAAGCTTGATTAATAAACAAGAATGAATAATACCAATTGTATTGATGCGAATCAATGGAAAAGTTCAGAACTTTGATATCCGTCGTCAATGAATAATACAAAGAACCTTCGCAAATCTTGCTTCAAATCAATCCAAGAAAACTAAAATCTCTAGGAAATTCTCTAAGAAAACTAATGAATCTCTAATACTAAGAACGTTCTCCAATAACTCTCTACAAAAGCTCTCAAAACTATCTCTAAAAACTGTCTTTTAATCCTCTTAAAGTCGGGCCTTATATACGTCTTCTAATTCGGAGAAGTCAAGCGCGCAGTTAACCCTGGATCAGCACGGCCGTGCTGTATTTGGCACGGCCGTGCTAGCTTGTCAGTAAGTAAACCGGGTTTCTTCTTCAAATTGGCACGACCATGCTATATATGGCACGGTCGTGCAGCTTCCTGGCACGGCCGTGCTAAAAATGACACGGCCGTGCTGAATATGCTCTAGCACGGGGCTCATACTGAAGCTGACACGGGCACGGGCAACATCTGGCACGGCCGTGCTAATGGCCTGCACGGCCGTGCGGGTGCGTGGATACTGACACGGCCGTGCTATTGGCTTGCACGGCCGTGCTGCCTTGCCTGGGGTTGCTTGCTTATAGGCCAGCACGGGTGTGCCTATGGTAACACGGCCGTGCTGCCTGTGCTATGTAATCAATGCACGGCACTTGAACTAACTTAACTCCTCGGACTCCGGTCAAGGCTAGCTCGGTTACGCATCAAGGGCTCGGGATCCGATTAAACTCGGTTGATATTACCTGAAAACACATCAAAAACAAACCGAAAACCCGTGAAGCACGTAATATGGGGAACGTAAGCATAACAAGGTAATAATCGGCCAAAGCGGCCCCAAATACATCCAAAATCATCCTAAAATATGCTCTAAAGCGCGCCCTAAAGTGCGCTTGTCAGTGTTTCAACCTTAACCTCATTCTCAGTATCATGGTATGAGTAGACCTGAGGGTCGTCCTCTGGACGCCTCTCTTCTGGATTCGGTACAGACTTAGTTGCCATCTCAAAGGTACTCTCCCCACAGACGGCGCCAAAATGTTTCGAGGTTTTTTGTGTCCCTTGGGAGAGTTACAACTTCAAGGCTGGAACCACGCGCCTATACCTGCAAGATAACGAAGACTCCTTGGGTAGGGAGCTCTGCCTCCAACGATCAAGTTAGCGAATGAAGGAGTTGTAATGCGGAATGTAAATAGGTGCCGGATGCTAGGACGGGTCTAGCAGGCGGTATCGAGTGGTGTGTGATTGTCTTGGGATTTGTGCAATCCGTGTGTTTCTTGTGAACAGTCTCTGTCATAAATGAGCATTTATTACAGTATTTATAGCATTGGGAAGCGTGCTAGGTTCTAGGGTTTTTGGCCAACCCTAGGACTAACTGGGCTTTCTTGGGATTTGGGCCCAATCTGCTACCTGTTTAGGCAAGGCTGAAAGGGCCACATGGCATAGCATAGGAGGTCCATGGTGGACCAGCTGAAGGGTGCCACGTGGCAGGTCTTGATAAGTTCAACTGGGTGACACTTGTCAGGACTTGATTGGTCCACATGGCAAGGGGTGATTGGACGGAAAATCCCCCTAATCACTAGTACTGGGCTTGCATTTCAAGACCCTATAAAAAGAAGATGTTCCCCCTCGAGGACACGGATTTATTCAAAAATTATTAAACACACGTATACATTAATTGCTGAGCATTAACTCCAGCTTTAATTGCACTTCTTGAGAGCTAAGGCTTGGATTTTGAGGCTGTCTGAGATAGCCGGATGATCACTCCTCTTCTAAGAGGAGCTTAATCCCCCTTTACATTCCGCACTTTTTACATCCAAAAACCTTCTAACTTGATCGTCGGAGGCAGAACTCCACCCAACCGGAGTCTCCGTTGTTTTGCAGGTACAGGCGTCCAAAGACCAGTCTTGGAATTGTAACTCTCCCACGGGACACCAAAAAAACCTCAAAACATTTGGCGTCGTTTGTGGGGAGAATAATTCTGAGATGGCTTCACAGCCTGTACCACCTCTTAATGAGAAACGGCCTATGGTCGACGTCCAAGTCTATACAGACCAGGATACAAATGACAACTATGAAGTCGATACACACACGGCCCCTGAAGGGTCCCTAAGAACTAGGCGCATCCGTCTCATCAAAAGGAGGGAAATGACGAACCCGCGGGCCCTAATGAACCAGTCGGCCAATCGACTATTCATCTTTAGGTGGCCGAAGGCTCCGCCCTTATCACCAGAAACGAGCTCATGACTCTAATGACAAGTTTCAAAGGGGAGATAAAGGATTTGATTGATAAACGGACGACTGTCTCCACCAAGGAATAGTCGGCCAAGAAGCCTTCCTAGTCTGGAAGAAACAAGTCGGTCAGGACCAGGAGGCTACTCCTTACCCTAAACCTAGGGAGAGACAGTCACCCTTGATCAACTTGACCAAATTCCGATTTCTTGAGCCAGGGAAGACGAAGCCATCCGGCATGTTCAGCCGGATGGTTCAAAGAAAACTTACTCTGATGCCTGGGTGTTAATCCAGCAGAAGAAAAATATACAACTGTAAGAGTCGGCTTCATTGTTGAACTTTCAAGATAGCTTTCAGAATACCTCAATAAGGTATTCTTAATCAAACCAAGAGAACCAGAAAGGCGGCATGTCCGCTCACTCTGGTCCTTAGATGTTCCAGGCGGCCCCGTATGTGCCTCAACAGACATACATGCCGAATGGACAACCTTTCATGTAACCGACTCTCTTTAGAGGGCAGGCGGCACAAAACGTCCAACCTTTGGACTGGCAGCTTCGTCTGCTAAGGCTTAGGGAACAACCCTCTGCGTTCTCCAAGGAAATAACTGAGGCCGCACAGCCGGCAAAGGTGAAAAATGTGTTCGTAGGTACCTATGACGGTACCACCAATCCAGAAGACCACCTTATGGCATACACCAACCTTATGTATCTTCAATGGTTGGATGATGCCGCATGGTGTAGATGCTTCCCTGCCACATTGAAGGGCATCGCCCAGCAATGGTTCGGCAACCTGCAAGCCGGATGCATAAATAACTTTAAGACGCTTCCCTACTTGTTCACGTCCAACTTCTCAATGAACATCCCTGCGAAGAAAACAAGTCTTGACTAGGGAGCTATATAGCAGGGAGAGAAAGAAGGGCTAAGGTCATACATCAAGCGGTTCAATCTGGTGAGAATTCATATTCAAGGATTGTTTGATAAAGTGGCCTATAAAGACTTTTTCAAAGTTCTGAAAGGCGGGTTGGCCTTCAAGTTCGACCTCGTCAGAAAAAGGGTAGCTACCCTCCAAGAAGCACTGATGGAGGCGGACGCCTATATACAGGCGACCGAACTCTGCAACATCAACAAGCATTCGGACCCCAAGAAGTCCAATAAAAAAAGAGAGTAGACTATCACATCCGACTAGGAAAGAGGAAAATAAGAAAAGAAAAGAAGTCTGGGCGGCCGATAGCTCTGAGCTGCCGTCCCAGATGAAGAAGAAGAAGAAGAAAGAAACTAAACCATACAACCCTAAGTATGAGTTTAACAAAGATTGTCACTTCATCCTCATGGAGATCATAAACTGGGTTCCATTGAGAAGTCGGCTGCTATGAAAGGTTCCACCAAATATCGGAACAAAAATTAGTATTGTCATTTTCATGAGGACGTTGGCCATGACACCAACGACTGCTATAGTAACTAACCCTAGGAAGTCATCCAAGAAAAAGTCTCAACCTGCTAATAGTTCTGATACTAATGAGGAACAGATCTATACAATAGCAGATTAGCAGGCGGTTATGCTGGAGACGGCCCTACCATTCGGGGAACCAAAGACTACATCAGGCGGCTAGATGTCAGCTCAGTTGATGAGGGGCAGGTGTCTAAGGACACTTTCCCTGAAGTTTTCATCTCTGAGGGGGACAGGGGAAATGTCAGGAGGCCGCATGATGACTCCATAGTCATCGAATACAAAGTGGCCAACCAAAAGGTTGGCCGAATCCTCATAGACACCGGCAGTTCCTCTAATCTCATCAGCCACAAGTGCTTGACCAAGCTCAAGTACAAGCCTGAGAGCATGCAAAAGGTCTCTCATCCCTTAGTGGGATTTGGGGGCAAAGTTGTGCATCCGGTAAACCGGATAGATTTACCCATTCGCCTCGGAGAAAAGGGAGAGGGGCGCCACTTGGTGGTCCGATTCTTAGTTGTTGAAGAGTTAACCGCCTATAACATGATTTTGGGTCGTCCCACCTTTACCTTAAATGAGTCCAAAGTTGTTATCATTCCTTCCCTTATACTTCTCAAGTTTGAAAGGGACGATTGAACAGACGGCTTCTTACGGGGAGACCAAAAGACGGCTAGGGAGTGCTATCTCTCTGACGTAAAACCCACTGTGGTCGCATCCGGCCCTAGCGGAGAAACTATAGACCTTGACAAAATCAAGGAAGCAGCACCTGCTCCCATAGCAGGCGGCAAAAAGAGAAAGGTCGACTAGTTGGTGGTCGTGAAAAAAGAAAAGCAATAGCAATCACTAACCGGAGAACGACCGGATGAACTCCGTCCCCAGCCGGCTGGTGAGAACATTGATATTGTTCTGGATGACACTCGTCCAGAACGTACTGCTAAGGTGGGGACGGCTGCTTTTGCTTAATTGGGTGCAGACCAGCAAAACCTATTACAAGAGTTCAAAGACGTCTTTGCCTTTGAAGTAGACGAATAGTACCTAGCGCATGTGTGTTGACTACACGGATATGAACAAGGCATGTCCGAAGGATAGTTATCCTCTTCCAAAGATCAACAGTCTAGTTGGCTCTACAGCCGGCCACGCCTTGATGAGCTTTATGGACGCCTATTCAGGTTTTCACCAGATACCCTTGTGGAAGAAAGATCAAGAAAAGATAGCATTTGTCACTAATCAGGGGTTATTTTGTTATACCGTGATGCCGTTTGGTTTGAAGAATGCACCTGCTACCTTCTAGTGAATGGTTAATACAGTCTTCATTAATCAAATTGGAAGAAATGTGGAAGCGTACATTAATGACATGATAGTCAAATCCAAACTTTAGAAGGATCATCTTACAGACCTCCGAGAAACATTAGCCACACTCAGGCGGCACCAGGTCATGCTCAATCCCAAGAAATGTGTCTTAGGTGTTGCGTTTGGGAAGTTTCTCGGATTTTTTTATTGATCAAAGGGGGATAGAGGCCAACCTAGAAAAAATACAGGTGGTCATAGACATGCAGTCGCCCCGCATTGTAAAAGAAGTTCAGAAGTTGACAGGTTGTCTGGCGGCATCGGGGAGGTTCCTCAGTCGGTCAGGCGACAAGTGCCTCTATTTCTTCCAAGCTATTAAAAAGAAGACAATGTTTTAATGGGGGACGGATGCAGAGGCGACCTTTCAAAAGTTGAAACAACACTTGCACTCTTTGCCAAGGTTGGTTAGTCCTTTGCTAAAGGAAGTGTTGTACATGTACCTAGCCGTCTCTGACCATGCGCTCAGTGCTGTTGTCCTTGCTGAAAGAGGTGGCACCCAGCTCCCAGTCTATTTCATCAGTCATGTTCTACGAAATGCGGAGTTGAGGTATCCCATGGTTGAAAATTTTGGACTTGCCCTCTTTATGGCAGTCAAGAAGTTAAAACCTTACTTCCTGGCGCATCCGGTAGTGGTTTACACAGACCAACCAATCAAGCGGTCAATGACAACCATGGAATCGTCCGGCCGAATGATCAAATGGGCGATTGAAATTCAGAACCTTGAAATCTCCTTTGAACCAAGAAGGGCAGTGAATGGACAGACGTTTGCCGACTTCATTGTCGAAATGACAAGGCCGACTGATCCTGAAAACCTTGAACATGTTTGGAAGGTATATGTGGATGGGAGCTCCACCCTGAACGGTTATGGTACGGGCGTCATATGTTAGTCTCCTGAAGGAGACAAGTATGAATATGCACTACGATATAAGTTCCAAGCCTCCAATAATGAGGCAAAGTATGAAGTCGTACTAGTCGGCATACGCATGTGTAAGGCGGCTGGGGCAAGAAAAGTGGACGCCTGCTCTGATTCACAGTTGATTGTTAGTCAATACCATGGTGACTATGAGGCCACCCATCCGGCTATGATTAAATATTTGCAAGCGGTCAAAGAAGAGGCTGGGACACTTGACGAATTTCATCTAAGTCAGGTGTCCAAGTCCGAGAACAATCAGGCGGATGCTCTCTCCAAACTTGCATCATCCGCCTCCTGTGACACACCTAGGTCAGTCTTCTGGGAAGTTATGGAAAAAAGAAGCATTGAAGAAGATCCCATTGGAGTACTAGACCAAAGCTCAACCTGGATGGATGGCATACGGGCTTACTTAACAGACGGCACCTTGCCCGATACTTACTTAAAGATGGTTGCAATAAAAAAATGTGCGACCAGTTTTGAAACTCATAATGGAGAACTCTTCAAAAAGGGCTATCTCCAACCTTTACTGAAATGTGTCACCCTAGAGAGGGGACGAGAGGTTTTAGAAGACTTGCATTCGGGTTTCTGCGCCTCCCATATAGGCGACAGGACCCTAGCAAAGATAGTCAGGCGGCAGGGCTACTTTTGGCCCACTCTTGAAGCAGACGCCATGGAAATGGTGAAAAAATGTGGCAAGTGTCAAAGGTTTGGCAAATGCATCCACCGTCCGGCTACTAATCTAACGGCCATCCATAGCCCAATACCATTCGCCAAGTAGGGCATGGATATTCTAGGACCTTATACGCCTGCTACAGGCGGACAGAGGTATATCCTGGTTGCTGTTGACTACTTCACCAAATGGGTCGAAGCAGAGGCGGTCAAAGGCATTAAGACGAAAGATGTTATCTCCTTCATCTGGAGAAATGTCATCACTCGGTATGGGGTACCCATGTCTATGATCTTTGACAATGGTCCTCAATTTGAGATTCCTGCTCTCAAGAACTGGTTGGGAGACCAAGGGATCGCTCACTGTTTTGCATCAGTCAGTCGTCCCTAAGCAAACGGCCAGGTTGAAGCCTTTAACAAGTTAATCTCTGATGGTATCAAAAAGAAAATTGAAAGAGCTGGCGGCCTATGGGCTAACGAGCTACCGCTTTTTCTGTGGGCCATCAGGACGACTGAAAAAGGGGAGAGTGGTGAAACTCCATTTCTCATGGTTTATGGGGCAGAAGTTGTTTTGCCTATTGAGCACTATGAGTCGACTCTTCGAGTTATGTTACATGATGAGGAGGCTAATTGGGAGGCCATGCGGCTAGCACTGGACTCACTTCCACAATGCAGGGGCAATGCTGCCTTGCGCCATGAGATCTACCATCTGAGAATGACTAGAGCCTACAATAAAAGAGTGCACAAGCGGCCCCTGAAAGTGGGGGACTTTGTGTTGCGAAAAATGGAGGCAACCGATAGGGCTAATGAGCAGGGAAAGCTGACTCCCAATTGGGAAGGCCCCTACCGGATCTATGAAGAAGTAAGAGGCGGCACCTTCCGCCTAGAAACACTAGACGGCCGGCAGCTAGCCATAACTTGGAATGTAGACAACTTGAAAAAGTACTACTTCTGAGACTTGTAAATTTTTTGTAAATGAAAGCACATTAATAAAAAGTTGCTATTTGTTTTCAATACTTTGTATTAGTACGCATCCTCCCAAAAGGGAGGGACGCATGCCTAATAAGAAGACGGCCTTTTTATTATTTTCCTACTACTCCAACATGAGTAGAAATAAGCTAAGTCTAGCAAACTTAGCAGCTATGTGTTGTTCCACTCAGAACAAATGAGGCCTATGGCCGGATGATCTAAGTCAGGCCTATGGCCTGACGATCAAAATGAGGCCTATGGCCGGATATTCTTAATTTATAATACAATACATCTGCCCCTAACATGAGCAGGCGTCCGCCGACATACATTTGGGTGAATTCGTCGTGGAGAGCATCTCCCATTTGGATGGAACATTGCTCTATAAACAAAAACAAACGGCCCTATAGGTTGTCCATAAAGACAAGCTCGCAGTCGTTTCCATCGATCAAATGAGACAAGGATAACAAAGACTACCAACTGTTCTACAAAACAAGCGATAGTCTATAATATCTGAGTTAGATAATCGTCTGCTGATTGCTCAGGGGCAACTCAGTCGGCTAAATTTGAGGATATAAGCTAAGTTCAACTCTTAGCAGATAAATTGCAAAACAAACTAAGTCCAACACTTAGCAGCTAAGCATGCGAAACAATCAAGCGGCCTTTTTGCCGTCTGCTTCCTTTATACATTTTAAAACCAAGCGACAAAGACTAATTTAACCCTAAGGGTTACCTCACAGTCGTTCAACCTGAAAAACCTAAAATGGAACCTAAAAGGCTCGAATAAAACCGCCTGTCTTATTGACAACAGTCGGTATTCGGCCACTATTCCTACTTAGGATGGTGAAACTAAGATGGTTGAAGCTAACGCCGGCAACATAACAGGTAGCTGCTATCTTGGTTAGCTGTTACTTTCCAAATATTATACAAACGGCATATTTGAAATATAGAAAATAAGCTAAGTATAAAAACTTGGCAGCTATGCATAGTTCGTCTTATGAACTATAAATGAGGTCAAAAGCCGAATCATGATGAGCGTATAACCGTCTGTCCAATGGCCGACTGTCCACCTGGTTTGGGGCAATCACCATAGTGATTGATCGACTTAGAAATCAGCCATAATCTTTAAAGTATCAACAATTCCCAAGTCAATCTATCAACCTTTAAAAACCAGGCGCACAGCCGCCTAGGGGAAAAAACAGTCGGTATGCCAAAACAATCAGCATATTGAAAAGTATTCAAAGCATTCATACAAAAAGGCAAGCTATACTTAGAAAAATTTATGAAATGTTAAAATTCAAAGCAAAGTGTTAATTGGAAAATCCGACAAAGTTGTCGAATGATTCATATTAATAGTCGCCCAGAAGACCAAAAAAAATGTTAAAATTGTCAATAAACCCCGACCCCTTGGTCGGGTAATGATACAAAGCAAGCGTCACGCAGGCCGAAGAAAGTTGATATAAAAACAAGAAAAGCTTAAGCAGAAGGAGGGGGTTGTTCAGCATCAGCGGTTGCATCCTTTTGTTCCCCAGTCGGCTGCTGCTCTTTTTCGGGGTCCGCCTCCTCCTCCTCCTCCTGGTCCGACCCCCCGGATGCGGAATCAAACAACTCGCCCTCCTCCTCTTCTCCATCTTGGGCTTGGCCCATGATCTTGTCATTGTACTCTTGAGTAGTGGCGACAAACTGATTCTTCCAGCCCTCATAGTTGGCGTCCGGGAAAAGAGCCGCTCAGGTCATCTCCATGATGATGTTGCAGTCGTCCACCATGTCTTTGACCAGGGCCTGCTTTTCCTCCTCGACTCTAGAAGTGTATTTTTGGTGAGCTGGACTTCTTGTTTAGCCAACCGTTGTTTCAGTTTGTCAACGCGAGTACAAAGGCCGTCTGCTTCCCTCTCCGCCTCTTTGAGAGGCTCGAGCTTGACCTTGAGGTCCTTGACCTACTGCTACAGCTCAGACCCGCTTCTTTGTAGCGTCCAAGTCAGCCTTGGTCTGCAGGTTGGCGGTCGCCTGTGAATATAGTAAGTCAGTCGTCAATATTTCATTTTGAGCAATCTGAAACATGGCCTTATCATGAGTAGAGGCGGAGCGAGCATTCGAAGCTTTTACCACTTTGGTCTTCTCGTTGATGGGCCTGCGAAGACCGTGCACTCGCAGCATAGACTGCATTCGGCAAAAGAGAACATTAGTAACAGGCGGCTCTAAGAATTGTGTAAAAAAAAAAGAAAGAAAGGAAGTAAGAAATTACAAGGATACCTCAGCTAGGAGGGCGAGGATGGAATCCAGGTTGAGGGTGCCGACTCCCCTAACCGACTCCCTGTCTTCAAGGGAGACGGCTCTCAGCATGGTCTTGGCCAGTTGTTGAAGATCTAGCCTCTGAGGGGTATCTGCATAATCAACATTTTTTAAGTACTTGGTGTAAACCTGGCCAATAGACCGACTGTTTTTAGAGGTACTAGACGACTGCTGATTGAACTTGACCCTACAGGGGTAAGGCAAGGGATTAAAACTTTTGATACCTTCAGCCGCCACTTCCTTCTCCTTATGAGGCCGACTGACCTCAAGGACGGCTAGAGACTTGGGAGGATGGCTTCTCCCCGGCCTACTGGCCACATGTTTCCTAGGTTTACCAGGAGTTGTCACGTCACTAGCCGTCTGATTTTAAATCTTCGGATCCGACTGTGAGTGAGGAGAGGGTTTGTTGGGTCGCCCTGCAACAAAAACCACAAAGTGAGAAGTAGGAGACAACAAATCAATTTTGACTTAGACAAATGGAAGAGAAGTTCACCTTGGGCGCCTGTGAAGCAGGCGACTCTTCAGCAGGCCGCTTGCCCAGGATGGCCGAGCGGTGTAGAGCAACAGCTTTCTTTGATGCCGAGAGCTTCTCCATAGCTTTATCTGCAAAAGATGAATCAAAGGGTTAGTTCGACACAAAATCAACCAAGTCTTACAAAACACTTGAACATGCGGTCAACTACCTCTCGGCATCTCTCCACTAAGGCCACAGGCGGCCAGATATGTCCCATCGTATAGCCAGTTATACTAGGGAATATGATTCTGGGGAATGAACTCTCTCGCCCCAGTCTCTGGGTTTGCTTGGATAACCACTTTGAAAAAGCCTTTGTCAAGGATCTCCTTTCTGGCTCTACGAGGAACAAGCGGCAGCTCAGATTTGCCTATTAGGAAAGGTGGGTTCTTGTTCCACCTATTAATTAAACTTTTAATTTCTGACTTTGTTGGGGTTGGAGACAATGTAGAAAGTGTTCCTCCAATCTTTCCATTTGTTCTCCTTCCCTAGAGTCATCATATAGCCTTTGTGGCTAGACAATTAGTACCAGTCGGTCCCGCTTGTTTTTGAGGTTCGGATGAGGTAGTGCATGTGAGCGAATGCTTCAAAGATGGGGTCTACTTCGTGCATTTCGCAGCTGGAAACATAGCCTAAGATGTTGAACCAAGAATTTGGGGTCAGTTGCCAGACACCCAGCTGGTATCCGTCCAGGATTCGCTCCACAGCCAGATATAGAGGAAATCTTAGGCCAGCCTTAATAGCCGCCTCATAGCAGCCAAAACATTCGTCCCCGTAGTTGGACTCCTCTGGCCAGACTACGGTGTCCTCAGCATCCGGCGTGCATATGATATAACCATGCCCCATGACATGGTCAACTCTGAAGCTCCCTATTTTATCCGCCATCATTTTTCGCCTGCCTGTGGGAACATGATGATAGTAGGCGGCATATTTCTCTTGGTGGGTAGTAGACGGCTTTAGAGTCATCAGAGAATTTGCTTGAAGTACTTGGCTCAGAGTCATTGCCTGAGCTCTCGGACCTAGCGTCCGCATGGGGGGCTTGTCCAATAGAGCCCGAGTCCTCATTTTGAACTTCCTCCCCTAATTCTTATAAAATGGAATCACTGGGGGTACTTGGGGCACTAGGCGGCACATCAGATAGTTAACTAACAAGCGCCCTAAAGGAGGAGCCGTCCGAGTTCACCACCCTGGTTGTTTGTTTGATTCAGGCCATGGTGTCCTGCACAGACACATAGACAGTCGGACTCGGGGTACTTCACAAAGAGAGGTCTATCAAGGGGCAGTCGGCACTCCTAGTTCTAGACTCAGCCGTCCCCGGTGACTTGCTGATCATTAACCTAGGTCGTGCCGTGTGCTTTTGGGAAACCATTTTTTCAAAAAGAAAAAGAAGTAAAGAGAAAATACGAAAGACAAAAAGACAGTTACCTTTAGACTTTAAAGTTGAAGGTGCTTGAAAAATCTTCGGCGGCTGTAAGAGCAGGCGGTCTGGTAACAAGCGGCAATCGTTCTTTTCAGAAAATGATAAGTTCTCAAATCAAGAGTTCAGTCTAAAATTTCTAGGAATGTCCAACAAATGATTAGGACATCCCCTATTTATAGGAAGGTGATTCCAAGGGACACCTAAAAAAAATAAAAAAAAACAGGTAAAATCCGTTGGCCAATCAGAGTGTGATATTTGTCACAGGCGTCACGTGGCAAGCCACTTCACCCCTGTGAGGGGCAAATGATTAGGGGATTTTAACCCCGCCACGTGGATCAATTGAACTCTGCCACATGTCATCCACATAGACCAACCAGAGTCCGCCACGTGTCACCTCGTGAGAAGTCCAAGGTGGACCAATCAGGCCATGACACGTGGTAGACAGATTGCCAACTAGGAAAGTGGCCTTTAACAGCCCAAATTCCTAGTCAAGCCCAGTCAGTCCTAGGTTTCTGAAACCTAATACTAGGCACGCATTTTAAGATCCTATAAAAGGGAGATGTTCCCCCTCGGGGATACGGATTTATTTAGAAGTTATTAAACACACGTGTAAATTAATTGCTGAGCATTAACTGCAGCTTTAATTGCAATTCTTGAGAGCTAAGGCTCGGATTTCGAGGCTGTCTGAGATAGCCGGATGATCACTTCTCTTCTAAGAGAAGCCTAATCCCCCTTTACATTCCGCACTTTTTACATCCGAACACGTTCTAAGTTGATCGTCGGAGGCGGAACTCCACCCAACCGGAGTCTCCGTTGTTTTGCAGGTATAGGCGTCCAGAGACCAGTCTTTGGATTGTAACTCTCTCGCAGGACATCAAAAAAACCCCGAAAAAGTTTCCTTCACACTTCTCCCTTTAATCTCCTTCTCTTTCATTTATTTCCTTCTTAGTCTCAATTGTGAATCTTTGTAGGGGCTTTTACTGGTGTTAAGACCCTAAAACTTTTTAACTACTTTCAATAATTAGATCCCATCCTTGAGATGGTGTTTTTTCTATTGTGTTAAATAGCCTTCTTTGTTCGTCTGGTGAGTATTAAAGTCAAGGGTTTATAATCACCGCAAGCATTTAGAGGACCACATGAGCATTTTCACCCAAACAAATTTACATCAGTAAATTTCAAGTCGAATGTGCTAACTTATATATTGTATTGCTTTAAATGAATCTTTTTATAAAGGTGATTGTTAATCAAATCTACGATGTAATTAGTTCTAAAATGTTACTATGTACTTATATTGGTTTTTATATATTTTTTATTACAACGCGCTTTTTGGGTGTGGCCTACAACACCATGCGGCTGATATGACCTTTCCCCTCTCTTTTCCTTTTCTCGTTCCATTTTCCCCTTCTTTCTCATAGTTTTGATGTAATTTTGCTTTTTTCCCCCTCTCCTAGTAACCCTTGGATATTATTATGTGATTTTGGGTAATTTTATCCCTTTTTCTTCTCTTATCTTACTCCTTCTCCCGTCTTGCTTATATTTGTGTATGAGTGCTTGTTTCATGTTGCACAAGAGGCCCACAATCATTACCCCAAAGCTTCGCTTGAACCTCGGAATGTCTTGGAGTAAAGGAAGAATAGAGCATGAAGAAAGTAATGAGTGCGGATCAGTTGCAAGGAGCGGCCGCTCACCCCAGTTAGAGCGTCGGCTCCTCCCGAAGCTAATTTCCCCTCTTTTAAGCAGTCTTGAGGAGCGCCCGCTCCCCATTATAGGAGCGCTCGCTCCTCTAGGTTCGAAGTTTTCCTCAATACCCTCTATAGCGGCCACTCCTCCCGATTGAGCGACCGCTCCCCTGGGTATTTCCGTGCACATTTGCTTTATTTTGGGCTTACTGGGGGATTAGAAGGGAGTATAAATAACTTTAATGATGTAATAAAATAAGAATTTTATTCAGATTTTTAGCCCTAATCTAGAGAGTTTAACCTAGTTTTCTAGAGAGAGAAAGTAGTGTAATCTTCAATTCTCCATTGTAGCACTTGATTTCCTTTGAAGTTAATTTTCAATCCAAGCTTTTGTTGAGTAATTTCATCCCATCTTCTCTCTTTACTTGTTTATTTTTTTCTATTTTGATTGTTATCCTTGTTTGGTGGTTTAGTTTTGTTGCTTTGCTTTGTTCAACCTTGTTAGCTTAGTTGTGCTAGTTGTTTCATGTAGCTTTGTTTCAATGGATTCTCTTCCTTCTCTAGGCTAGATTTCTAACTAGGGGAAGGGGGTAAAGAATGTGGATTGATGTTGACTAGATGATGATGGATGATTGAGTATTATGCCTTGAATTGATGATTTGTGCTATAAATTGCTTGGGATTATTGAGTGCACCTTTAATTCCCGAATTTGAATGGTTGTCTACTTTTGATTCACGGGTGTGTTTAATTTAGGTATTAGATCTCGATTATCGATTTGCTTGAACAAAGAATGTCATAATCCTTGGTTTGTTAATCTTGATTTCCATCATTATTTTGATATGTTGGCCATGTTTGGAACCCATGTACCCCCTAGCGCTTGTTTTTATTGCGTGAATCTCTTGTTGATTGTGTCTATTAATTATTTTTAGTGTTTAAACCTCAAAAAATATACCTCTTGGCTCTTGTGTTCATGAATTTTATGATTGATTTGCTTCGCTTCTCCGTGGAAATATGACCCTTACTTCCCACTATATTTATTTATTTTGGTAGTTAGAATTAATTTGATAGGAGCACTTTTAACGACGATTTCTACACCTATCGGCGACAAATTGACACACCCCAAATCACTGATCGAGTATCCCTGATGACAATTTAAGTAATTTATGACCGAGTAATCCCGACTATACAACCCTTAATCGACCAAATAACCCCGAATGCACAACCCCTCAATCGATCAAGTAACTTATGACCGATCGAGTAATCCAGACTACACCGTGTGACCAACCACACATAAAAATTTGTGTCTTTATTAATGCAACCGTTATTTATCGTGTCATTAAAAAAAAAAAAATTAGAGAGAGCAAGACTAAACACATTAGTAGTATTTCGTACGTGGTATTAATGAATTTTTAGATTTTAAGATGGCGTGCATATTCGGCTCCTTTCATACCATTTGAGTCTTTCTCTCTCCTCTCTCCTCTCTCCTCTTTCCTCTCATTCTCTCTCCTCCCCTTTCTCTCTCCATCCGAAGAAAGAACCCTAACCCGGCTATTCCCGTTCTTCGTCAGTAAGTACCCCTCTCTCTCTTCTGTCTTCTCTCGTCTCTCTCCTCTTCCTCTTTTCTCCCTTATCTATTTACCCTGTCTCTCTTTTAACAAACTTCTTTAAATGCTTGTAGATCTGTTGTTATCCGTTTTTGAGATCTGAATTTTTACTTATCACATTTGAGATCTCGCTCTTTAAAATTTTAAATCTTGTTCATGCATCGGAATCGGAATCGAAATGTAGATTGATAGAATTACAATTTGAAGTGATTTGATTGTTGTAATTTGGTTATTTAACATCAATGCTGTTGAAATCATGATGGGTGTTTGTTTATTTTGTCTGGGTTTGACTTTGTTGTGATTTTATTGAATTTTGGTTGATTTCATTGTTATGTCGTTCGATTGTATTGAGTTTTGGGTTTTGTATGTTTTGTTGTTTTAGGGTGTGTAATGAGGAACGTAATGTCGGACAGAGAATGGGTTGGAGTTTGTAAATTCATCTCTAATTAACAAGTTTTCCCCTTTTTTCTTTTCTTTTTTTTTTTTCCAATTTTTTTTTGTTCAACCTAGTTTCCCGATGGACGGCGATGGTGGTCTTAATATGCGGAATTGGGGATATTATGATCCTCCCATGAAGCATCTGAATTTGCAGCTCATGTCTAACATGGCGGACCGGAAACCGCTACTTGGAAGCCGTGAGTCGGCTTTAATTGCGAATTCGAATGCCGGGTTTCATCAGAGGGATTATGTGGTTCCGAATTCTCATTACCCGGTTGATTATAATATGAGGGAAGCTTGGATCCATAGAGATAATAAATTTTTTAATATGTTGCCTACTAGTCATAGTTATGCTATTCCTACTGAGACTGCCCCAACTCATCACCCTATGCAAATGCTTCGACAACCCGAATCTTCAAATGAGGAAAGGACGGTCCGAATTGAGCCAGTATGTGAGATCAATAATGGTCCCATGAAAAAGAGATCAGCTGGGAAATCTGAAAAGGCTCCTAAAAT
Source organism: Chenopodium quinoa (assembly GCF_001683475.1). Classification (NCBI taxonomy): domain Eukaryota; kingdom Viridiplantae; phylum Streptophyta; class Magnoliopsida; order Caryophyllales; family Amaranthaceae; genus Chenopodium; species Chenopodium quinoa. Next base: position 389,845 of record NW_018744111.1, read on the forward strand.
GAAGAAACCGAAGAAGGCCCCTAGCGGCCCTAAGGAAGGCGGCAGTGGTTCAGGTCAAAGGGCAAAGTCTGCGAAGAAAACCACGGAGGTTATCATAAATGGAATTGATATGGATATATCTAGTATTCCGATTCCAGTTTGTTCTTGCACCGGGGCTCCTCAACAATGTTATCGATGGGGTTCTGGTGGGTGGCAGTCAGCATGCTGTACTACGAGTTTGTCAACGTACCCCTTACCAATGAGTTCTAAACGACGTGGAGCAAGGATAGCTGGGAGAAAGATGAGTTTGGGGGCATTCAAGAAGGTGTTGGAAAAGTTGGCAGCCGAAGGTTATAACTTTACTAACCCAATTGATTTGAGGACTCATTGGGCTAAACATGGTACCAACAAGTTTGTCACTATCAGGTAGATGTACAATTCAGATTCTACTATTGGCCTCACTTTGCGTTCGGCCTGCTTCTCATGTACATATGTATGTCGCCTGAAACTGAGGCTCGTTTAAATGGTTTGTAGTCCATGAATTATCCTTTTCCATGTTACATGTTCTCGAAATTTACTACCTTTTGGGGTTCTAAGATTTGTTGTTTCATTCTTGATTCTGCTTGTAGTATTAGGAATTCCACTAATGTATCTCTGCCTGGTTAGTGAAAGTAGTGGACGAGATTTTATTTATTTCTTCCTTGGAGCATAAGCTTCATAGTTGACAGTATCATGTTAACAGATTACTATCTTCCTTATAAAGGTTTACTTCTGCTGACCAGTTGATTTGATGTCATGGTTTTGTCTTTCATTTGAAGGTGCTAACTTGTTGGTCACAATGCTTTAAGCTAGTTGTAGACTCAATCTGTTACCAGAAATTTTCATTAATTTCTACTAGCTTTGGCTTCTTAAATCCAGTTGCAGACCCTGTACATGTGTTTTAGCTTTTGATTTTTAATTTATTTTTAATTTATAAAACTTGGTAGTTATGCTCAGAAGGGTGTTATCTATGGTGAAGTAGGACATATCTTCAATCACAAATTTGTTTTAGGTAACTTTCCTGGATCATATAGTGATGTTGGATGAATTTATGATGTGAAATTTTGTGAACTTCATTATAGCTCGTGTAGTAGTGGACTGATTATGATTCTTATGATCCTGTGACCTTTTGCTTTGCATTTGAACACATCTTTCTTTATTGGCATGAATTCTTACGATATTTTTCTTCTAAAATTCTACTTATTGCTGTTCTTCGTATTTTGTGGCTTATGATTTTAGATTGGATAGTATTGCCTTTTTTGTGCTGCGCTACTTTTGTCTTTGACTTGAGTCATAATGTGATAGTGTTTCCCTTTTTTTTTTTTAATCATAGTCATAATTAGAAGCCCATGGGTGTCCTACCAAGCCTTGATTTGGATTTGGTGATCTTGGATGTACCGAATATGTTTTTTTTTTTTTTTTAAACTAGTATGAATGATCTGTATTGTTTTTGCTAAATTGTTTATGCATTGTCACTACATAGTAATCAAGTAATATGTTTTATGGTGAGCTAGTGCTGGTTACTTGTACCCCATGTTGGCATATCTTTATTTTATTTATTTTTTCTCTTTATTTTTTTTGTTTTTTTTAATTTTTATTGATGAAACACTTCTTGTTTCACGTGTGCCAATGTAAATTATTAACCATTACTTTTATTATTAAAAACTCAAGATTGTGAAAATTGATATTTATAAAGTATAAATCAAGACGAACCTAATAAGACCCGTCATGATTGTTTTTTGTCTTACAGAATTATTTTACCAAAATAGAGATTGTATAGTGAATTTTATTAATTTTGAAGTGTTGAAGTATGGTTTAATTCTTTTACTTTCTGAAATTTCTTTATTAATTATTAGGAAACAAAAGAAATTGTCAATTTATGTGAATCTTTGTAATTTAGGCAATCAGTCTTTAATTTCATGAATATTATCTTGATCTGCTTTGTGAGTGCAATTTATACGAAGTATGCTTTACCCTCTTTCTAGTTTATTTGTAATAGATCTAATGGATGACCGACCTTACTTGGAAGTTGTATCCATATTAGTGTGTTATCAATTTTGACTTTCTGTCCTATTAATTTTAAGATGGAACATCACGCAGTGCTTATATGTGCTTCCTTTACCTCTGGTTCCCATTTGAGTTTGAACATTGAAGTATGTTGCTAGTTATAGTATAATAAACTTAGTGTTGCATTCTTTATTTCTTTCTTAAGTTTTGGCCAGTATATTTCTGAAACTTCCTTGACAAATGGTTAATCTAGTTAGAATTTACTGTAATATCAATTGTTTCAACTTTAGAGCATTTTTTGATAGAAATTGGTGTTTCCTTTCACTCTTTCATGACATACTTCTGTCCTCTTCATTTATCCAAAGATCGTGGATCATTTTTTTCTTTTCTGTTGAAAAATTGCAGGTCTTACCTGGTTCAGGGTTTTTATGTTTGCAAACTCTTAGCGTAAAATTTGCAATTGAAGTTGAGATCATTGCTTGAATTGGCTCTTATTTGAGTGACCTAATTCGTTGTACTAGTGGATGTGTAGCATCTGTTTTGTGATATGCTTTTTATGGGAGTTGTTTATATCATATCCTTTGAAATTATGCTGGAATTTTACTAAGCTTTTAAAGGCATGTTAAGCGAAATAATGTTGTATATTACTGCAGTTTAACCCATCTGATGATCTTCCAAATATTAATAATAGGTTAGGGTTGGGGGTTTGGATATTTATATACTCTCCTTTTCCAAGAAGTTGCACTTTGTAATGGGTTGCTGAAAGTTGGCTCATCAAGTTTTTTTTGTGGAGTTAAAAGTTGAATTAATTGGTTTGTGTTTAGACTTTTAGTGATACGCCCGTTGCAGGGCAAATTTTTGGATGTGAAATGTGGAATTTGTTCTATTTACAGTAGTGTGCCTGAGAAAAAATAGATGAGTTAGTGATGCTGATTGAATTTAACTTGTACAAGTATGATTATGTTTTTATTTGTTTAGTTGTTTTGGCTGTGATATATCTTGAGCTTCTTAATCGTTTAAAATTGAAGATCAAAGAGATGTATAATAGGCTCTTAGTTTTTGTTAGGATAGTAATTTTTTTTTTTTATTATTATTTTTTATTTTAATAATTTTTTTATTATATCATAATGTAGCTGCTGTTGAAGCTTCTTATTTAGTGTATTCCTTGTATGTGAAGGATTGCATTGAAATGCATAAGAGTGATGAGACTGGTTTCTTTTGGTAGCCTTAGATAGATGACTGCTGACATGCTATTTTCCTATGTAGATTAACCTTAGGAACATTGTTGATAGTTCTGCCTTTTCGCGTTGCATTCTATAAACAGGATTTAGAGCGCGACACTCTTAACGCTTTAAAGTGTTAGGGGATGAGTGATTTTACATGTGGATTAGTTCAGTCACATTTTTAGTTTCTGGTGGTATTTATATATGTAACCAAGGCTTCTGCTGGATTTATTCTTACACTGTGTTAATGATACAAAAAAAAATACTACATACATTTCATATTAATTGCAATAAAGGAGTATTATTTATGAGAAAAAAATTCCTTTGCAATTAATATGAAAAAAAGGCAGTAAAACAAGTAAAAAATACCAAGAACTTTGTTAGAAAGAATGGAGGGATTGAAATAGCTGTCCTTGGTATAGGTTTGTGTTGTCTTTTAAGTAGTTTTGGTCCTTATTGAGAAACGAACTTTTAGGTTTTCTTTCAGTAAAGTGCTCTAGGATACAAACTTGCAAATTTTCCCTAGTACTGCAGTATTATATTAATTTATGTTTTAATTTTTTTTTCCCAAGTGGAACCACTTAATAATTTGCACTATTCAAACTAGTGCTGTCAAAAACTAACTCGACCCGAGAATTCGACCTGAACCGGCATGAACCGGCGATGATCTGAACCTGACCTATACCTAAATAGCGTGAAACTAGTGACTTGTAACCTGACATGATGTTAACCGACAACCAATTTTATCCAGTACTTTATGACCTGAACCTGAACTTGCACCCGACTTGATAGTAACCGTCAATCGATTTAATTCGACCCGACATAGTTCCGACCCAATTAGAACCTGAAAACGGTTATAACCCAACATAACCTGTTATTGAACCGAGTCATGGAAGGTTTCATAAAATTTTATATATCTTTCGTTCAGCTTATATACTGGTACAATTATGTAAACCCTCAATCCTTAACAAAATATTGGTGCAATTTGTTCAGCTTATATACCTTTTGTTCTCTATCACTTCGCATTTAGGTTTAATAAAATCTTGATAATGATTGATCAAATTATGGAAGGCGTAATTATATAGGTTCAACTTGACCACATTGATATTTGTTCGAATTGAACTTGAACCAAAATCAAGAATAATGATCCAACTTTAAGATCATACCCTAACCCGAACCCGAATGTATCATCCATTAACCCACCCAAACCCGACTAAATACAACCTGAACCTGAAATTGAACCCGATTTGAATTTGACTTGAATCGAACCCGACCTACACCCGAAAAGGTGAACGACCTAAAATAACCTGAAGCGAAATTGACCCGACCCGAACCTGAACCTGATTCGAGACTAGATTGACCCGACATAACCCAATCCTGATTTAACCCGAGACCTGATTTTGACCCAACCTGAACCCAACTTGAATACCTGAATTGAAGGCAATAATTCAACCATTGCACAATCTCTATTATTGGTGATTTTATCTATAAGGAAAGAAGAAATAATTTAAGTGGAGTTTTGTTAGATTTGGGCAAATATACATTCCCTCCATTTTTAATTAAAATACACATTTTACCTTTTTGCGTTTATATCGAGGTATAAGTTTAAGAATTAATATCTATAATTTTGTATAATAAGTAAATATTATAAAATGTTGATAACTTGATATCTAGAATCTACATATCGATATGAATTTGATTAGAACCCGTATGAATGGTTTTTTTTTTTTTCTTCATAATATCAATAGTTAAAGTGAATGTTTAATGTGTGCGATGCGGGCCTTATTACTAGCCATGTTTAGAAAACTCTTTAAGTTTGACTTTATGTCATAAATTTAGTTGTTGATGATTTGATGACATTAATGATGAAAAATATTGTAAATAAATATTTGTAGGTTATAAATGGTCGCACATTATTCTTAAGAGTTTTGGAAAAGATAACAACTAACCATTTTTTTTTTGACAAACAAGTAATATTAATGAAGGTAATTAAGTAAATAAACATTTTAGAAGGATTAATTGTTTAAACACTATTCATAAGATTTATCTCAAACTATCTTAATGGTAGAGATTTATTATTAAACAAATAATATTAGTGATTGAAAAATAATTAAAGTAGATATAAAAATTAGACCACTTACAATAGTGGGCAAAAAAACAATCTGCTCACTCTCTCTCTGCCCACTTTCTCTCTCAACAAATATCATTTTGCCCATGAGCAAAGTTTTTTCACAATAACTATCACACCAATGAGCAAAAAAAATGCTTGCCCACCAATCTCTCTCTTAATTTTTCAATACCCCACTATTATTTTCTCTCCTACACACCAATAACTAATGTACTATTTTGTTTTTAATTTTAACCATACTACTCCAAATAAAATAAAAGTAGACTAAATATTATGAATATTTTTTTTAATTTAAGTCGTACATACGAAATTTAGAATATTTACAACAATTATTATTTTCTTAAAAAAACGGAAATATTTTAAAATTAAAATCTCATACTTAAATTAAAATATTTACAAAAACAATACATTATAATAATTCGATTACATTGCAAATATCATTCATTGTTAAACTACCGTAAGCGAGAAATTTAAATAAAAAACGAAAAATTGAAAAATACGACAAAGTACTCAAAATTAATAAAAGACCGAAAAATAAAAATTCTACCGGAATAATTTAGTACATCTTAATTGTTTAGTGATTAGTAGGGCCATATTTAAGCCAAATATGTTGACTAAATCCTTTTTCAAAGAAACATGAGTTTCTCTATCACGTAGGGAAGTCTTGCGTTGCAGAAACGAGTCGAAATCGATGTTTGGAGGTCGGCCAACGTTGAATTCAAACGGCTCGTTATTAGTTATTGTTGTAGACGTAGTTGCTGTTGTTAACTGTGGGCGATCTCCTTCGTAGTAGCTTCTTAGAACTTCTGCTCGAGTGTAGTTGTGGCGCTCATCTTCGACAATCATGTTGTGCATAATGATACATGCTTTCATTATATCACCCAATATGTCTTCATCATATGCAAGTGACGGTTTTCGTAGTATTGAAAACCGAGCTTGTAAAACACCGAAAGCTCTTTCAACGTCCTTCCGAGCAGCAGCTTGGTGGTCAGCAAACAATTTGTCCTTCTGAATTTGAGAATGCGTAATACCCTGAATGAAACTAGCCCATTTTGGGTAAATGCCATCGGCTAAGTAATAAGCCATGTTGTATTCATGGCCATTAGCCGTAAAATTTATTGGCGAAGCTTGACCATGCAGAACATCATCAAATATTGGTGAACGGTACAGCACATTCAGATACTGGTGAACGGATACCAAAGAAAGCATGCCAAATCCATAAATCTTGGCTCGCAACGGCTTCAAGTATTAGGGTTGCCTTCTTATTCCGGCCAGCATACTGAGCTTTCCAAGTCGTAGGACAGTTCTTCCATTCCCAGTGCATGCAATCAATACTACCTATCATGCCTGGAAAACCACGCATTTCATTTTGATGCAAGATGCGTGACATATTATCAGTTGTGGGATTTCTTAGGTACTCAGCTCTAAACTGATCAATGACCCCGGCACAAAAATGTTTAAGGGAAACACGAGCGGTTGATTGACTTATGCGAACATATTCATCCACGGCGTCTGCAGCCAAGCCATAAGCTAACATTCTTATAGCAGCTGTGCATTTTTGCATAGGTGATAACCCCAACTTTCCAGCTGCATTCCTACATTGCTGGAAGTAAACATCACCTTCAACGACCTTGTTCATTATACGGCAGAACAAAGGTCGCTGCATTCGGAATCTTCGTCTGAATTGGTTGCTGCTGTACACAGGATTATCAGAAAAATAATCATTATACAACCTCTCATGCCCCATTTCCTTATCTCTCCTATTCGTATCCCATCTTGGAGTTTCACGATCAGGTACATTATCTGTTGTAAGTTGGGATTGTGTTTGGGGAATTATCGTTGTTGGGTAGTGGATTGTGAATAGTTCATCAACAAGTTGATCATATTCTTCATTATTTGAAGAAGATGAGCTAGAGCTTGATGATGGTCTGGAATACATTATTTGGGTATGTAAAATTTTTTGAGGGGTGTTGTTGTGGATAGGTGGTATGTTCATTATATGTAGCAAAAATATCAAATGAATATGTGGTTAAAAATTTGAGTTGAATACCAATTAACAGAATCAAATTTCAGCCATAAAATTGGTATACTATGCAAATTGACAAGCACATTCAATGACAAGCTGCAAGACTGGTGTGACTACTCAATGGTTCTTGTCCAATTCTGTCAATAACAATTACTACTCAATGCAACTTGTCCAATTATGTCAACAAAACTAACTACTCACTATTAATTGTCAAACAGAAAATGTTGTAATAAACACGAATTCACTGATAAAAAAATTAGATAATAAAAAACTTCACTAATACAAATAACATGATAACATTATACTTAATACTTAGATAATAAAAACTTAGATAATAAAAAAAACTAGTTACAACACTTAGATAATAAAAAACTAAAGCAACAACATCATACTTAACTAACAAAACACAACACCTATCTCAATCGCTCATGCCGCTCAGTTTTTGGAGTAAATATTTCTTGTATGCCTCTTCTTGAGGAGTAAGTGGCGTAGGCGAATTCTTTAGAGTTTGCAGCATATCAAACATGGTTTTCATCTTATGAATGTGAAGTTCCTCTCGTTTCCTCTGTTCTTTTTCCTTTTCCATTTGCATCCTCTCTTGTTTCAGAATGGCCTCCCTTTCTCGAACTGTAGTGAATTCCTTCATTCGCTCTCCAATGTCAGACGAAACACTTTCTGACGCCACTACTTTTCTTTTACGCTTAGCCTTTGATTTCTTCACACCATCAGGTGGTCGTATACCTCCAGATGAAAAACCATCCGTAGGGGTTTCATCCCCTATTTCATCTCTCGACCTCTTCCCACTACCAGCACTACCTTGCTCCTCTTCAACACAAACAACCTTTCTTTCCTCTTTGGATAAGGACCATCTAAGCTTTGGCCTCCACTTTGGATCTTTATTTAGCATTTCAACTGCGTGATGAAAGTTAAAATTGTGACCGGTGGCAAGATGGAACAACTTTGATGCACTTTTTACACGGTCAGCTTCGTTGTAACCACTCCCTCCCTCCGGAAGTCTACCTGCTTCATCATTTTCAAGAAATCCATTGTAGTGCGTCTGCTGCCAACCTTCTCCAATGTGACAACAAACTCTTCATTTCTCTTGGTTGGAGTATATGCGGCTTTTCCGCCTGAGCTATTTGATATGCTGCGTGTACATTGCGCCATAGGTTAGATGCTTTTTGGTTCATACCTACAATAGCATCTTCGCTTATTTGTAGGTACAACCCAATTAGAACTTCTTCTTCCGCACCAGACCAAACACGAGATGCTCGTGCAGCAACCTGGTTGGATTGTATTGTGGGAACTTGTGGAGGGTATTGAGGCGTCTCTCGTACATTTTCCTCTTCACTGTCTACGAATTGGGAGTTACTCCCGTGATAAGTTGGAGGTGTACGTTCTTCGTCATCATTGTTTTTGTTGGGGAATTCAGTGGGTGTTTGATGTTGTGAAGGAGGATGCAAAGATGTATTTCCTAATCTTTGCAAGAACATTTGAAATTGGGGATTGGTTAAGAAATCATCACTTAAATCAGAAAAATGTTGATGGATATTTGGGTTGTTCGGATCCATTTGTAAATTATCTGCATTACATCAACATATTTTAAATTAATTAACCATATGTAATTATGCTCAAAATAACAATATTTAAACAAGAAATTAATTTCTACAACATATATTTAAGAAAAAGAATTTAATTAACTGTTATTATGGTGATAGAAAAAATTCAGGTACATTTGGAAAATAACAATAACAACAACAAAGTTTAGCAAGACAAATTTAAATTTTTTTTGTTCCAAAATATATTATTAACCAAAACCAAAATATTATAACACAACAAATTATTAGCTATAATATTTAATAACTGAAAATTATATTGAAAAAAAAATTATATTACCTGAATTTAGGCTTTTAACAACAATTATATTAATTTAGGAAGAATTGGAAAATTACAAATGTAGAGGATTTTTGTGTTTTCGGAAATTATACCAAAAAATATGAAAATGGATGACTATTTGCAGAGAAAAATATTTTATGACCGTTGGTAATTTATTTTATTTTATTTTTTTAATTTTATAAAGCACGAAAATCATTTTAAATAAATTAGCCGGTGCAAAACGGATAGAAAATCTGATTGGTGGATTAATCTGACTGGGACGCGTGGCGGCATGGGATTGGTCCCTCTGACGCGCCTAGTCAGCGTCTTATTCCTTTTTTTTCCTGATTTTTGCTAGCCACATGGCGGCTTTTGCTTGGTGATTTCTCTCTCTCTCTCTCTCTTTTTTTTTTCCAGATTTTGCTGGGACAGGTGTCAGCCCACTATTGGTCCCATTTTTTTTTTTTTTATTTTGCTTGGACATGTGGCGGCTTTTGCTTGGTTCTTCTGGATGGGCCCCACGTGCACTATTCATCATCAAATTTGCCCAACTCTTGAGCAAATTGAGAGTTGCTCACAGGCAATTATTTTTTTGCTCACTGCTTTCAATACGATTTTATGTATTTTGCTGAACATTTAGCCCGTGGGCAAAATTTTTGCTCACTGCTGTAAGTGCTCTTAGTGCTTGAAAAATAATAAAGTAGATCTAAACTAACCGAATTATATTACTCTGTATCTTCTAACTAGGGATGATAGTGGGTTGAGCGCACACATTGGTTGAATGGTTGGAATCATAACATAAATGTAACTAATTAGTTAATGATCCCAGATCAAATAAAAAGTTATCACTGCTCTGAGTAAATTGAAAAGTAATAGATACTCTCTATAAAAGTTGGAATCTAAACTCTTTTAAATTTATTACATATGCTATTTAAAAAATGTGGTGCAGAAAAATCCAAATCGATCTATGTTCGGTTTGAGTTGTCTCAGATTGCCCTTCTTGCTTGGTCTCCCACCTTACTCGTATTTATGTTATTGCAAGTCTAATGTTCAATGAGAATCATCAGTAACTATATGCTAGAGGAAAAACTAAGAAACACATGTAATTTTTAGGTTAAAAATTTTCCCGCTTTTTTTGCTTTCATTAATTTTTTTTGCCAAATCTTCATATATTGGCAATTATATATTCTTTCATGTATTTTATAAGGTAATATATTAGGCATTTTTCTATAAAAATACAAGCATATACGTATAAGGTAATATATTACTCTATAGAATACTATCATTCAACTTTGTATAATTTTTTTGAAAGTTTTTTTTGCTCCAATCGGGATTGACACTTAGCATTCTATATGTTTATTGATAGTATTCTATAAACCTTTTTTTTTTTTTTTTTTTTTTTTTTTGCGATAGTTAATAATAACCAGCCATCAATTATTTTTACTACATAACGAAAAAGAAAAAAAAATGATGTTAATAAAGTTTTGGAGGGAAATTTTTGTATAAGAAGTTGCCACGCGGATAGCGATGATGTTAGTGGTAATTATTTTAGTATTAGTTATAAATAAATTGCACGAGTAGTAATTAATTTTCATTATAATACATGTTTGAAAAACGTTTAACAATGGTAGATAACTTTTGACATCAATTTACATATAATATTCAAGAATCTTTTTTTTTTTTTTTTTTTTTTTTTTTTTTTTTTTGAAAACAAAGTCAAGTTATTCTGTTTCAATTAAAAACATGGTTTTTTTTTGGCAAATTATTGTTAAATTAACATTGTAATTCATAATTGATCAAGTAAAACCGTGTGTTGCACGGGACTTAAGCTAGTATAAAATAAATTCAAAAAGTTGAGTAAGATCTAAAAGGAAGTTCTATAGAGCATTCACAATAATGGGGAGATTTATGCCCATTGAAAAAAAATAAGATTACAAAAATTGCTAAAGCATCACATTAGTGGGGAAAAGGCAAAATGCCCATGAGCATTGTTGGGTTTTAGTGTGGAAACCCAAACCCACCCGGATCCATGTATAATTAATACAACTAAAACCATATAAATATATATAGGCACATAATCACATAATCGAGATCGAGTTTAGTGATTGGAGTGTGCTTCTCGCGAACCACGAGCACGAACCTCGAAAATTGCAACCACGGGAGCGAGAACCTCAAGCGCGAGTCCTCCAATGTCTCACACCCACGTGCCCAAACTTGGTCGTGATTTAGTGGCTTAGACCAAATCACGACACTACTTAGAGATTCTTACTCAAAGTTTTCTCACTATTAATGGAGATCCCTTATAGTCCATACATGAGTGTGTAGGGTTTCGTAGTGATCCACACTACGCGGAAAGGAAACTCCCCAAGACCCGCCCCGATAATAAATTCAATTAAACAAGCATAAACATAATTAAGCAATAATTAAAAGAAGAGAGAAAGAAATTATACCCTCGATGCGTGCTTCGATCGCAAATCGAGCTCTTACTTCGAAAGCTCTAGCCTCGCAATTGCGACGGCCTCCAACGGAGTCCACCCTCGAGACCCGACCTGAACGGCCCCTACCCCGAAGGTTAGTCGGGGCTAGACCAAGAAAGACTAGAGTATTACAAACTTAGAGGTTTTCTCACCTTAAGGGAGATGCCTCATTGAGTTCAACTCAAGTAATTCCCATATGCCCAACACTTGGGTATTTATAAGGGAATGCTACTTGATTTCCCATTCTCCCACCAATGTGGGAGGATTTGCATTTCAATCATAAAATGACAAGCAATAGATAATGAACAAGTGTCACAAGGTGAGGAAAGGTTAGGTGAGGACCACATGGGGATCCATCACACCTTGCTTCCCCAAGCCAAAACACCATCCCTTGGTCCCCACACAAAAACCAGACCACCTTGCCACTTGGCTGCCAAGGATGATGTGCTGCCCAGGCACCCCACGCACATGCGCAGCCAGCTAGCACAGGCTGCCAGCCAGCTCATGCTGCTCCCTGGTGCGTGCTGCTGGGCGAGTGGCGTGACGCTACTTGCTGGCACACGCACATGCCCAACACGTTGCTGCCTGGCTGCGAGGAGCTGTGCGATGGGCGAGGCCTTGGGAGCTTGGTGCGTGCCATCGCCTAGCACGCATAGCCCACAGCACAAGCACACATAGCGAGCTGTAGTGCGTGTGCTGTGTGCTACCTGCTTGTGGTAGCCAAGCCCAACAAGCACATGCGTGCTGCTGGCCTTGCGATGCATGCGGGCTGTGCTTGGACATGCCTAGCATGTTGCGATGGCTGGTGCTGCTATGCTAGCAAGCACGCCCAACCATGCTAGCACAGCCACAACACGCACACACGTAAGGCACGCATCTTGCGATGCTTGAGCCATGCGATGTGCGTGTGTTAGGCGATGCTAGGCACGCATAGGATGGTGACTTTGCCTAGCCTTAGTACGAGCATGGATAGGCTAATGCGAGGGTACGGCTAGGCTCGTACTTGTTTCTCGTTGATTTTTCGTCTCGTCAAATTCCAAATTTGACTCGACTTACGACGATCGGTTTCGACGCTCCAAGCTCGATATCCGACGTATTTGTTCGTAATACTCTAACGACTCATCTAATCCTTTGGATTGATTCATCACCTCGGATCGGTTACTCGATTGGGTGTGACCCGAAGGGTTCAGTCAAGATTAAGTTGTAATATTAATTGTACATTAATATCACTGATCGGAAGCGGCCTCCACCTAGGCATTCCGATCACTTGACCTTACTAAAGAATTAGCTATCCGATAATTCTAATCCCTCTATCGGAATAATACACTTGTTGTAAGGACACCATTCCTTTCAATCTCCCATTTGTCCTTCCGGACAAGTGTGCATATAGTGTATAGCCCATTCCTATGTCGCTTATGTCTCTTCATGAACTATAAGGTAAGATTCATCGTCATCCTTATTACGTTCAGAAGTGTTTCTCGATCTCCGAGTTTGACTGTTAATAAGCAGATGATTTCTAAAATCTATCTAAGCATGGCCATGCATTTTCATAGTCTCGCTCTTCGAGCGGCCTTGTAAACAACAAAGACATATTCCCTATTGTTAGTAGGGGGACATTTCCAGTCTCGTATTGTAAGCTTCCCTTACTAAGAGGACTTAGCCGCTTGAGTGTTGCCGTTATAATCCCCAGTTACGGCAGACGTTTGACAACATCAAAACGACTAGTACTCAAACAAGAGAACTTCAACAATACTCATGGTCGAGGAAAGAGGTTCCGATAGTTATAATGAGATATGTACTTATGACAATTTTGAATCTCTTAAAGTACTCTCATAGGTCGATCCGGTGTAGTTCCAAACTAGCACCTGTGTAAATGATTCACGACTACTATATCCTTGCAGCACAAGAAACGGTGCTGTAAATCATACTACACACTAATCTCTGGTGGTCATTAATCGTCCATCTATTTAAATGACCTCGATTAGGGACAATTTTTGATTTAAATATTCAATGTTCACTTAACATGTGTTTCTTTATCCAAGACATGGTCTTGATACCCTATTTTTAATATTTTCACAAATCGAATGGACTCATTATTTGATTCTAAACCATAATCAAATAGTTTGTGGAATTTTATTAGTAAAATTTAATTCCACCATGAAACTCTTTAATGTTTCATCTTATGACAAATGGCTTTCTTCAAATGTTTCAAGAGTAATACTCTTCATTAAACATTTATAGAAATCACACCCATACTTAATATGCTTGATTTCTTTTATGCAATTGCGAATGTTGTTGTTCACTTATTGCATAGGTTTAGCCACTATTACTTTGCAAATCTTAGCATCTTCATTATCGAATAATAAGACAGTAAGATTTTGAGAGTGTTATGGGTCATATGTGATTTAGGATTTATTGTCAAAGTGATGGCTCCCACTCATTTTCATGACTTGAGATCTTTCAACTTGACAACCTACAACCAACGTTTGACAACGAACTTTCCATTGAACACTTTCTCATCATTGCCTTCCAGGCAACAATATTCTCAACGTATATTTCAGTAGACATTCTGACGTTGCTATGTTCGAATTTTTTTCCGAACGGCTCACAAAGATTTGGGAGGCCCTAATCACTTGTGATTATGGAAATTTACCTTTAATTTTCGCACATTATACATGGATTCACATCCATGTTACCATTCTCAAGCCACGACACATTCTAGTTCGTGCTTATAAGCGACTTCCTTATTAAGGATCTAATCCTTGCTAAGTATGTGCTTGCAACATCAATTTCTCAAATTACAATTGTTTCTATGCGTCAAGAACTCATCCCCTTTTACTTATCAAATTACTTTGGATTTTCTTGACCATAATCTAACGATTCATCCCTTAGATTTAGATTGATTGGTATTTTATACTTTTCATGCTTTAAGCATGTAAGTTTGTGGCTATTCCATATCATAGCGTACATGATGGTTTTAATTGCAGAACTATTCCCAATGTGATTCCATCCATGTAACTTTTAGCTCATCCAGTTTCATTGAGTCTTGCTAAATCGTTTGCTATGTGACATGGTTGAAAGTCTCTACTCTAGTCTTTCTTGTTTGACTTAGTATTTGCCCAGCTTATACTTAGTTCAAACATTTACTTAGCTTTATACATATGGGTCAAAAGCCTTTTCAAGTCCTTCATGTTTAACACGGTAAATTCCCTTACTCGTTTAAACGTTTCATTAAGTTTATCCAATAGATCTTAATTCCCATATGTACTAAGTGTCTCCTTTTGCTTGGTCCATTATTGAAAGTCCTTTCAAATCTAAGCATTTAGCATTTGATAGTCATTTCACAATAGAGTTCATAAACTTCTTGTTTGGACCATACAAGATTGACTCTTGCTCCCACTAAACTTCTTGTTTATAAGAATTACTATGATTCTTCATTAGCCAAACCTTTTATTGGCTTTATGGGAATACATATTCCAATTCCTTCATGCAATGCTTCATTTAATCCCACAATGGATTTCTTGAGCTTGCTTTCAAATCTAGCATTATTTAGATTTACAAAACCCTTAGACTATTTCCATAGTCTCTTCTAAAATCCAATTTTAGGAAGGCGGTTTCGTATTTAGCCATATTTCATATGCGCAATTTTGCTAGTACAATCACGAAAAGACTTTAGCGTTCCGATTGGTGAATAGGTTCAAAATCAACGCCGTGAATTAATTGTATCCTTTTCAACCAATCTAGCTTTATATGCTTGTGCATTTCCACATTTGTTAGTTTTCTCCTGGAAAACTTATTTGCGATTGATGGGTCTGTCACCCTTCATGCAAATGAATCAAGTTCCAAACATGATTTACAAACATGAAGTCTATTTTGGTTTTTATGGCCTCTAACCATTATTCGGAATTTGGATTTGTCGTAGCTAATTTACAAGACACCATTCCCACACCACCCAATGGTGAATGGTATGCCTGTAAGTCTTAGGTTTATTTCTAAATTAATAGAAATTT
Source organism: Chenopodium quinoa (assembly GCF_001683475.1). NCBI lineage: Eukaryota > Viridiplantae > Streptophyta > Magnoliopsida > Caryophyllales > Amaranthaceae > Chenopodium > Chenopodium quinoa. The sequence continues at coordinate 405,609 of NW_018744111.1, forward strand.
ATAGGATTCAATCCAAGCCTTTGGTGAATTCTATACCTGTATGGGGCAATGGGTTGAGCATTTACATTGTCTGTTTGATCTGACCAATCTTATCAACTGCTTCTAAAGCATTTTGATTGTCAGTTTTATCAGGTTGACACTGTTGCTCGTCCTCTCGAACTTCGTCGAGTTCGATTTTGAGCATTTGCATTGTCTGTTAGATTCTGAACAATCTTATCAACTGCTTCTAAAGCATTTTGGTTGTCAGTTTTATCAGGTTGACATTGTTGCTCGTCCTCTCGAACTTCGTCCGAGTTCGATTTTCCTCCCACTTGTCATTTTGGAAAGGTGTTACTTTCCAGAAAGACACCATTTAGAGCAATAAATACTATGTCCTCAATTAGGTTGTGGAGGTAATGCCCGTAGTCTCACTTGAATACTTACAAAGAGACATGTATATTGTCTTTGGGTAAAAGTTCGTTGTGAAACAAACAGTTAGCTCCTTCTCGAGCTATCTTAGCCCTTAATGAGCCACTTAGCTCCCACTGAGTTAATGAACTCCCACTGAGTTAAGAGGCCTAGACATATACTTGAAAAGACCCTAGAAACTATTTCTATCCATAACTGAATATGGTGTCCTTTCTTAGCTTCGACACTTTTGTTTAGTATAACATTAGTCATTTGTGCAAATCTTTAAGAACTTTATAGGAAGGGATGTGATCCATCATCATTCGAGTCATTTCCAAATGGTATCGAGTTCTCCGTCAAGACACACTATGTTCTTTTGGAGCTCTTTATGAAATTTCAATTTCATAAGTTTGATATGATCACATTTGGCTCAAGCAAATATCACTTGATCTAATCTAGATGTTTTGATATCTTTCCAAGTCGATTCTATACTTCACTGAACATTTGTGCTACTCGAGGTATAGTTTGCTCACATTTGATGAATATAGCCATATTCTTGCAAATTATTGTGAGACATTGAAGTAATGAATTCCTTTTAGCTTTCGGAGTCAATTGTCTATACCAAGCACAATAGCTCATTTGTTTGTCTATTTCAACAAGCAAGACTTTCTTGTCTTAGAATGATTCTGAATCGATCAAATATCAAGAGTCTACCTAATAGAGCCTTGAGTATGTTCTTGTTAGTGTGACATTGCTAAATATGTTTGGAACACAAATCATGTCCATGATTTGAACCTTGTGAGTTTTCATGTTAGGGAAATGTTTGTTTATAATCAGGCATTCTTGACTCGTGGCTTATGCGACCATGTCATTCAAGTACACCCAGCAACTATTGCTCTTTACTTTTAAATGTGAGTCTTTCCGTGTGTAAACGGATCATTTGCTTATTATGGAACACAATAACCGTTATTTGTTCCAGCCTTGGCTTAAAAGGACTTTAAACAAAACAAATGACCTTACAACTGATGCATCACTACTTGCTTCATTCTAATCTTGTAAGTCAATAACTTAGCTTATCTTCAACGGTTTGAGGTCACTTTCAAAGTGGAACACTCAAGTAGTATCCAATACTTGTGAAGATAACGAGTTGCTAAGTTAACATGCATTCATGGGTAAGAAAAAAATCTCATCCCCTTTCTTTGTTCCTTGTTTGCTATGTTTCTTATAGTACATCATCTCATAACTTCAAGAATCATTTCTTTAAGTTCTTCAACTTTTATACTTTGTTAGGCATAATTAAGCATCTGTTAGGCATAATTAAGCATCTAATGCACCGTGAAACAAAGTTCCATCTTTTCTTTCAATTCGTACTTGAATTGCTACATCAATGAGTTCCACTCATTTGTGTATGAAGCGAAAAGATATGTTGGTTGTCAACTATTGAAAATTTTGAGTTTTTCAACTCAAAATTTCATGTTTATCAAAACTACCTAGTATTTTGAAAACATGATATCCAACCGTCCTTTCGGACGTTAGTCATAAAAGTCAATTATGAGAGGTTGTATTTTGAAATGCTTTTCCCTTTTGAGAACCATTCCTCAAAAGATTTCCTTTACCAATCAATGGAAACAATATAATTTGATTAAGAATTCTACTAATATAAGTGCAAAGTTTAACCATTTATCAAGATCATAATAAGTTAGAAATTCAAAGCATATATGTAAACTTTCAATCTTATTATGCGTTTTATCTACGCATTAAAAAAAATGTCCCTTTTAGGCGAGAATAAAACGATTCCAAGATCCCAAAAATCAGAAAGTGATTAAGCATGCTTTGACTTGTCTTAACACTTAATATCTTAGGGTAAGCAATCCAATTTCTAATAGCTCCAAGCTACTCTTGGTTCGATAAAACGTCGCATCTAATGCTTCCGTGACATTTTATCTCCATTGCCACGACATCTAAGGACTCCTTACTGATATCGTTGAGCTTAACCAAGACAACTTGTATACCTAGTATACCTTACGTTCCTAGGGAAGTAGTGATGTCTCGCTTTGGTGTAGTCCATCACGTACGCGCATTAGTTCGGTAAGTGTTGTTCTTAGAACGGCAAATTTTAGCTCAATATTATTAAGGGACCTAGGGTTTCAATGTCGGTTGATTTAAGTGAACTTAACTTATCACCGCAACATTTGAAATCCTAGACATGCATCTAACATTCAAATATATATAATCACCATATATATAAAGTATAAAATAGATGCATTTGGAAACTAGCATGACCCCTTGAAATCTTCAATTTCCATGGGTCTTCATCTTGGCTCGTCTTCATCGAAACGCCGTCTTGAGACATCTTGGCCAAAATAAAATAAACTAGCTAGAACGACTAAGATTAATCTAATAGTACAAAAATACTTAACGGTTCGCAGACTGTATATAGATTTACAAAAATACATAACGGAGCGCAGTCCGTATTTTCTATCCTAGTTGGGCCCCACTAGTTGCCATTTTCAATAACCTATTTTGAAAATAGTCTTCCATTCACCCATTCACTATTTGTGAATGACCCATGCATTTTACGAAATACACAATTAAACACGCAAAACAAGTAACTAACTTAGGTGGTTAATCCGATTAACGCGCCTAATTAAAACTAGTCAAAGTTGTTTAATTCATTATTTCTAAAAACCAATTGCTCAAACAATCAAATAAGCTCCCACTAAATTCTGCATCCATACTTAATTAATCCGATAATTTGTCAAAATCAAAATTTTGCAAAATCAAAATTTTGCAAAAGCCCGAAAAAATCGAGGTCTAACCTCGTTAAAATAATTACATAAATAATTTTAAAAACGCCAAAATTTTCGCGAAAATTACATAGCCCATGCATCCGAAAATAGCCCACACAAAACCGAGGCCTAACATCATTGCTGCGGCTGTGCTGTGCTTGGGTGCAGGCAGCCTGCCTAGCAAGGCCTTGCCGCGCTTTTCCAGCACAAGCATGCATCGCAGCATGCTGCGCATGCTAGCATGCGTGCTGGCTGGCGTGGCTGGGCTTGCTTGGGGTTCCCTGCCTTGCTGCCCAGCAACCCTGCGAGCATCCCAGCAGTCACGCACCACATGCCACAAGCACATCCCTTGCGCATCCATTCCCTTGCCACACTCCCGCAACGCTTTGAGGTGAGAACACCACCATGCGCACCAAAAGCAGCCACATATGGGCTGCGTGGGCAGCCCGGCTAGCCTTGGTGATGCTTGGGTGTTCTTGCCTCGATTTGCGTGCATTTTTCTCGGGATTTTAATCCCGATTTATGTGTGACATAAATTAATTCTAAATTTTATTATAGAATCAATTTGAGGAAATATGAAAATAAAATAAGTCTAACTTAATTATATTCAATTTTGATGGTGCACAAGCCTAAATTATTCAAGAACCATTCTTTGAATCAATTTTAGGTCTAACTTGATGCATTAAATTAAATGAGCTATGTCCATAATTAATTTAGCCGATATGCAAATTAATACATGGATTTGACATAAGGGAGTTGGAAAAACAATTTAACCATCTAATGATAAAATTTTCCAACTTTCATACTTGTGTAAAATACCAAGATTACATCTTCCAATATGAAGATTAACAAAAATTTACTTACAAGTATTTTAACTTCATGGATTTTAATCAACCAAAATGAAAAAATCCAAACTTTATTCAATATGGAATTTAGGGTTAAAGTTCCAATCAATTAAACATTTAAAGATTAGATCTTTAACATACTTGGGAACTTAAAATTACACATTCACATCAAACATTCACACATTGTTGCAATTAATTTTAAAAATTTGTGAAAATCAAGTTTATGTGAAATTTAGCATATCCACTTAAGCACTAATTAAAATCCATAATTATGCTTAAGGGTAATTAAAAATGCAGTAGATTAGAGATGCAATAATGCATTTAATCTACCCTTGGAACGCTTGCATTAATCAAGGCTTAAAAAGATTTTAAACTTTCGTTGAAAACGAAAAAACCCCAAAAACTTGGGTTTCTGGTTCGAATTTGGCTTCTGGACAGTTCTAAAATGGATGAATCTGTTCCAGAATGTCGATTCCACCCAAAAATCACTATTTTTGAGCCAAAATCTGGGTTCGACAGCCAACTCGAGAAAAATACGAGTTTTAAAATTAATTAAAACGAGCTTCTAATCTAATTAGAAAACCAAAACCAGAAATTAAATCTTACTTAAAAACACCTCAATTAATAAATAATTGCAATAATTAAAAGGAACGCGGCTCCGATACCGCTGTAAGGTTTCGTAGTGACCCACACTACGCGGAAAGGAAACCCCCCAAGACCCGCCCCGATAATAAATGCAATTAAACAAGCATAAACATAATTAATCAATAATTAAAAGAAGAGAAAAAGAAATTATACCCTCGATGCGTGCTTCGCTCGCAAATCGAGCTCTTACTTCGAAAGCTCTAGCCTTGCAATTGTGACGGCCTCCAACAGAGTCCACCCTCGAGACCCGACCTGAACGGCCCCTACCCTGAAGGTTAGTCGGGGCTAGACCAAGAAAGACTAGAGTATTACAAACTTAGAGGTTTTCTCACCTTAAGGGAGATGCCTCATTGAGTTCAACTCAAGTAATTCCCATATGCCCAACACTTGGGTATTTATAAGGGAATGCTACTTGATTTCCCATTCTCCCACCAATGTGGGAGGATTTGCATTTCAATCATAAAATGACAAGCAATAGATAATCAACAAGTGTCACATGGTGAGGAAAGGTTAGGTGAGGACCACATGGGGATCCATCACACCTTGCTTCCCCAAGCCAAAACACCATCCCTTGGTCCCCACACAAAAACCAAACCACCTTGCCACTCGACTGCCAAGGATGATGTGCTGCCCAGGCACCCCACGCACATGCGCAGCCAGCTAGCACAGGCTGCCAGACAACTCATGCTGCTCCCTGGTGCGTGCTTCTGGGCGAGTGGCGTGGCGCTACTTGCTGGCACACGCACATGCCCAGCACGCTGCTGCCTGGCTGCGAGGAGCTGTGCGATGGGCGAGGCCTTGGGAGCTTGGTGCGTGCCATCGCCTAGGACGCATAGCCCACAACACAAGCACGCATAGCGAGCTGCAGTGCGTGTGCTGTGTGATACCTGCTTGCGGTAGCCAAGCCTAACAAGCACATGTGTGCTACTTGCCTTGCGATGCATGCGGGCTGTGCTTGGCCATGCCTAGCATGTTGCGATGGCTGGTGCTTATATGCTAGCAAGCACGCCCAGCCATGCTAGCACAGCCACAACACGATGCTAGGCACGCATAGGATGGTGACTTTGCCTAGCCTTAGTACGCGCATGGATAGGCCAATGCGAGGGTACGACTAGGCTTGTACTTGTTGCTCGTTGATTTTCCGTCTCGTCAAATTCCAAATTTGACTCGACTTACGACGATCGGTTTTGACGCTCCAAGCTCGATATCCGACGTCTTTGTTCGTAATACTCTAAAGACTCATCTAATCCTTTGGATTGATTCGTCACCTCGGATCGGTTACTCGATTGGGTGTGACCCGAAGGGTTCAGTCAAGATTAAGCTGTAATATTAATTGTACATTAATATCACTGATCAGAAGCGGCCTCCACCTAGGCATTCTGATCACTTGACCTTACTAAAGAATTAGCTTTCCGATAATTCTGAACCCTCTATCGGAATAATACAATTGTTGGAAGGACACCATTCCTTTTAGAGTGATTGTAATTTTGTGAAAATAAAACTGCTTTCTTCTTGTATATTATTAAAGTTCGTATTGTGTTGATTAATTTGTTTAATTTGTGTGTAATATTTTTGTTCAAGACGTGCCAATGCAAACTGTCATAGCTATATATTTTGTTCAATTGTGGAAAATAATCCCAATTATCTCTTTGGGTATGTTCAAAACAGGTTTATTGGTTTCATACGATCCACTCCTAACCTACAAAAAAAATGGAAAACTAACATCCAATATTAGGCTTTCAAGTCAAAATAATCATTTTTTGTAGTCATAATGATAATTAGGTACTAAAAAATTATAATTATTTTTTGTTAGGATTCGGTGTTATCTCATAACGAGTGAGAAAACATGATAGGGAAGTGAAGATGTACGATTTAATTAAGAGTGGAAAATGAGAGATAGGGTTACGTCAAGTAAAACTAGGTTGCATTTAGCAACCCCGGATTAGTCAGAGAACATAATATGGAACTGAAGTGTAGGATTTAATTAAAAGTAGAAAAATGTTGGGAGAAAGGGTTACGTCAAGTAAAACAAGGCTACATTTAGCAAACCCCTTTTTTTTCCAAGCTCGAAAAGCCCACTAGCCTAGTCTAATTTTATGAGTTAGGCAAGCATTTTTGGCCTTGCCATTGCCAATCCCACTAAGTGTGCTTTTTTTTTTTTTTTTTTTTTTTTTTTTTTTTTTTTTTTTCCGGCTCAACCCATCCATTGATCAACTCCATTGAAGCAAACTTAAATTAATGTGATATCTCTAAGTGTTGAATTAGAACAGGTGAACTTGACTTTGGAAGTGAAAGAGTAACCCAAAAATTCAAGAAGATTTAAAGGAAAGTTAAAGAAAATAGAAGAAGAGTTCCTAATAATTGGAACTAGCAGTGACTTCTAAAGGGAATGCGAAGAAAAGTTCCATAACCGGAGCTTGACAACAAGCTAAGAAAAGTAGCTTGGACTGCATTGAAGACAGCAAGTTCCATTAGAACTTGGTCTATGAGTTCCAGCAAGGAGCTGGATAGTTGAAGATAATAGGAACTCAATCCTACTCTGCGTGGAGCCCTAGTATCCATACAATGCAACGATTGAGGAGACAATCCAGCAATAGACTAAAAGTCTTATTAAGGTTTTTGTTAACTTTATTTTTACTAGGATTGTTGTAAATGTGTTTGGTTAATTTATACATGAAATCTATTAGAAGCGTGGCAAAGCTTGGAAAGATTTTAAATATGGAATGCTTTATAAAAGATAAGTTTTAATTTCAGGAAAAGATATTTGAGAAATTTTATCTTATAAAATTTAATTTTACAAAATAATAATGTTTTCTAAAATTACATTTTTGTTAAGTTTTCCAAAAGATTTATTTTATAGTTGTGTTTATGAAACGATAGTTTTTACAATTTTTATCTTTTGAAAACCTTTACATACGAGTACTTCTTGTATATAAAGAAGAGATCATAATTAGCACAACTTGTGAGTTTATGCGTGAAAATCTGAATAGTGCTTACAGAGTAAGTTTGCCAAGTCTAAGCTTTGTCATATTAGTTTTGGATTTCATGTGTAGCTTTCCAGTCACATATTAGAGTCAAGAATTTCTATTGTTTTGGTATTGGGGTGGAGTGATTAGCATATTGCATACAGTTTGTAGGCTTCAAGGTTGAAGTTGAGTTGTGAGTACTCTGGGAGTGCTGAGTGAATCTAAGTCAGGGACTTAGGTTGGGTAGAATAGGGTTCTATTGAGTAGCAAGTTTAATTTGGAACTTGCGAGTAAAGGTCTGTGAGTAATAGGTTATAAGTAACTTGGTGTGTTGCCCTATCATAGTGGATTTGTTTTGTTTGAAATCCCTTGGAGGGCCCCTAGAAGATTTCCTTGTAAAATTTTGTGTGCATTGCAAGTTCCTTTAATATTCGGTTTTATTATTCCACAAAAGTAGTCACTAGGAACTCACTACAATTCACCCCCCTCTTGTAGAAGTTTGTCTCAACTAACAATTGGTTTCAGAGTGAGCTTCTCGCGTATAAACAAATAAATTTGTTGAGTAAGTTCCTATGGAGAGATGAATTATCGAGAGAATCTTGAAGAAGGGTACTCTACCCAACGTCCACTTATGTTCAGAATAAGCTCTATACCTACTGGAAGAACAGGATGGAGATCTTCATCAAGGCTGAAAATCACCATGTTTAACGCGTTATTGAGTCTGGTGATTTTGAGGTAACCAAAACTAATGAGAAAAATGAGCAAGTAGTTCCTAAACCTTTATCTGATTTTGAAAAAGAGGATTTTTAAAAATATGAATTGAATGCTTTAGTTATAAAATTGTTGCACTGTGGACTTGGACCCCATGAACACAATAGGATCATGGGATGCAAGTCTGCTAAGAAAATATGTGATCTACTTGAAGTTACTCATGAAGGTACAAGTGAGGTAAATTGTTCTAAAATTGACTTATTAATGTCTAAATATGAAAGATTCGAAATGCTACCTAAGGAAACCATAGAAGAAATGTTTACTAGATATAATGATAGAATCAATGAGTTGAATTCCCTTGGCAGACATATTCCTATAGATGAACAGACAAGAAAGGTGTTAAGGAGTCTTCCTTAAGCTGAACGATAGATGGAGATCCAAGGTGACTGCATTACAAGAAACCAAGGAATTCACAAAGTTCAACATGGAACAGCTGGCTGGATCTTTGATGACACATGAACTTCATTTAGGAAATAATGGTGAAAGTTCCAAGAACAAAAGCCTGGCTTTGAAAGCTTAAGACACTGATGACTCAAAAGTTGATGAAGATGAGATGGCCATGCTGATGAGAAGATTCAAGAAGATGCTTGGCAACAGGAAGTATGATAGGAACAAGAAATTTTCAAGTTCCAAAGAGACTACCTATTTCAAGTGTGGTTCGAAACTTCATTAGAGACCGTCCTCTAAAGGAAATTGATAGAGCAAGATTCAAAGGAAAGGATCAAGCTAAAGAGTTCAAAGCTTACAAGACATCTTTTTCAAAAACGGATGTAAGGAAGGCTATGATAGCTTCCTGGGGAGACTCAGAATCTGAAGAAGAAGAAGAAGAGCAGCCTTCGGAAGAATCAGAACACTTGTGTTTGATGGCCAAAACAAATGAAAAGGAAAAACTGAAGGCATTAGAGGCTGAGGTATGGTATGATTATAATCAATTAAAAAATTTCTTTAAAGAAAACTTAATTGACATTGTCTTGGAATCTCAAGGTGAGGTAATTGATTTATATATATTTGGCCAAAGCTCAAATTGACAAAGCTCTTAAAACTCATAAAGAACAAAGTGAATGGGTAGATAATATGAGACTTGATATTCAATAGAGATTCTTTGATTTGTTTGATGATAATGTGAAGTTGAAAGAAACTGTCTAAAGGTTGAAACATGATAACATACTAATGAATGTGGAAATTTATTTGTTAAAACTCAGTGGTGCCACTCCTAACTCTGAAGTTCCTCTTCTTGATCAATGTCTGAAGTTTGAAAAATTGAAATCTGATTTAGATCGAAGAGTTAAAATTGGATAAGACTAGACTTGAGGGGGAACTTGAAAGAACTAGGAAGGGAAAGCAACCCATAGAGTATACTATACCTGACTGGATTGCTTATGCTCAAACCAAACGAACTGAAGGTTTAGGATATAAGAAGAAGTTCTAGAAAGAAAAGAAGTATGTTCAAGCTACCTAGTAGTATTATATGTTATTTATGTGGTAAGACGGGACATAAGCAAAACAAATGTCCTAAGAAAGATAAAAGCACTCTCAAGAATGAATATCATGTTCAACATATTTTGGTGAAGAAATCTGATTCTACATCTGTTACACAGGAACCCAAAGAGACCTGGGTTCTTGATACTAACGTTTGATTTTTCATGTAGGTTATAGTGAGGGGGAACAACACGTGCTACCTCGACAGCCGTTGTTCTAAGCACATGAATGGAGATAAATCGAGATTTCTCTCACTAGACGCGTACTATGGTGAGACTATGACCTTTGGTGATAGCATGAAAGGCGAAATCATTGCCATTGGAAAAGTAGGAAGGTCAAGTTCCCATGCTATTGATAATGTATTTTTGGTCGAGGGTTTGAAACACAACTTGTTAAGTATTTCGCAATTATGTGATAAAGATAAATTTGTTAGCTTCGCTTCCAATTCATGCAGAATCATTAACAATGACACTGGGAACAATATATTGGAAGGAACTCGTAAAGGGAACACTTATATAGTGGATCTTAACGAGGTTCCAAATAGTAGTTTGACTTATCTTAGTGTCATTGAGGATGATCCACTGCTATGGCATAAAAGATTTGGTCATGCCAGTTTCTCTCTACTTGACAAGCTTAGAACTAAGGAACTTGTTGAAGGTCTTCCATTCATCTAGTTCGTAAAGGAAAAAGTTTGTCATTCCTATGTTAGTGGAAAACAGACTCGTGTTTCTTTTAAATATAAAAATATGGTAAGCACCAAAAGACCTTTGGAACTTATTCATATGGATCTGTGTGGTCCAATGAGAATCCAAAGCAGAAGTGGTAAGAGGTATGTTATAGTCATTGTTGATGATTTCTCACGGTTTACATGGGTGTTCTTTCTTGTTAGCAAAGATGAAACGCTTGATGAATTTGTTGCTTTTGTGAAGAAAGAACAGAGAAGAACATGTCACCAACTGGTGCATCTGAGATCTAACCATGGAACAGAATTCGAAACTATAAGTTTGATGAATTCTATAAAGAACAAGGGATGGATCACAGCTTCTCTGTACCTATGACTCCACAACAAAACGGAGTGGTTGAACGCAAGAACATAAGCCTTGAGAATATAGCAAGAATAATGCTGATTACCAGTGGTCTACCTAGAAACTTCTAGGCAGAAGCATCAATACAATATGTTACATATTAAATAGAGTTACAATTAGAGTCATCATCAACTAGACACCATATGAGCTTATCAAAGGGAGAAAGCCTAACATTTCTTACTTTAGTTCTTTTGGTTGCAGGTGTTTTGTTCATAATAATGGTAAAAGAATATCTGGGAAGTTTGATGAGCTAAGTGATGAGGCTATATTCTTAAGATATGCCTCAAATATTAAAGCTTACAGAGTTTATAATAAAAGGAAAATGTGTGTGGAAGGATCTGTACATGTAATTTCTGATGAAACTGACAAGTTAATTGATGTACAAGAAGGTGATGATGATTTTGAAATTGGACTTATACGAAAGTATGATCCAGATGAAAAATCAATATCATTACAGAATCAACATCATGAAAAGGAAGGTGAAACGAATCAGGAAGCAGCTGTGAATGATGTCCATCATCATGAGCAAGTAACAGTGGAAGCACAAGGAACTTCACAACAGACTCATGAACAAGATCGGGTAGAAGTTCCTGACGAAGTTCCAGTTGAAGCTCAAAGAGAGGTTCCAACAACAGTGCCAGTGAACAATTCTACATAAGAAAGGTTATATCCCATAAGAGATTTTCAACCTAAATCTTGGAAGCATTAGAGTTCACATCCAGTGAACGCAATCATAAGTGATATAGCCAAAGGAACTCAAACAAGAGCTCAGCTTAGGAACTTATGTGCATTTTATGAATTCCTATTCTCTATGGAACCTAAGAATCATGTAGAAGCATTGATTGATGCTGACTGGATTAATGCCATGCAAGCTGAATTGAATGAATTTAAAAGAAATAGTGTATGACATCTGGAACCTGGACAATATGTCTCAAGTGGGTTCAGAAACAAACTAGATGAACATGATATTATAGTAAAAGACAAAGGAAGACTAGTGGTTCAAGAGTTCAAACAGCAGGAAGGTATTGATTATGATGAGACATTTGCTCCAGTTGCAAGGTTAGAAGCTATTTATTTACTTATAGCTTTTGCTGCGTATATGGGATTTAGGCTGTACTAGATGAACGTCAAGTGTGTATTCTTAAATGGATATCTTGAGGAAGACGTCTATGTGGAACAACCTCCTGGATTTGAAAATCCAAAGTTCCCAAACCATGTCTACAAGCTTGACAAGGCCCTTTATGGACTAAACCATGTCTACAAGCTTGACAATAGCCTAAGAGTGACATAAATGTCACTCATCAATCCTCGAATCCTGAACCAGCTTACCTCTTGTAGCCTTCCCTAGCCTAGCCTTAACCATTTTCTTCCTTTCTGTTTATGTCATGAACGATTTTAATTTTGTTTTGGTATTTTGAAAACTTTGGTTTGTAACCGTTAAAACAGGATGATCTTTTGGTTTTTTTGCTACTTTGGAACTTTGCTTATATATGTGTGCATAGTATAGTATGAAAGTGTGTGCAGAATTGTGTGAAAACTTTGGCTAAAGGGAGCTAGCCAAAGATGCTTTCAATTTCCTACACTCGATGAATTACTTGTGGGATGTGTTTAGATGTCTAATAACTTAGCTTGCACGACTTTTTGATAATGACAAAAGGGGGAAAAGAAGAAGCAAACTTGAAAGCGAATGAAGTTGTTACGGTTCCATTTGATAAAGTATCAAAGATTTCTTTGATATGATGTATATATAGTTTCGTTTACTTTTGTTTTTATTTAGTTTTTATTTCTTGTTAATAAATCAAAACTGCAAAAATACGCCCTTCTATTCTATTTACTTTCCTGCTTGAGGTTTACTAAGTTTGTTATTATCAAAAGGGAGATATTGTTGAAGCTTAAGTGGTTTTGATGATGATGAGTAAAACCAAACTTCAATTAATGCGATTTCTCTAAGTGTTGAATAAGTACAGGCGAAGTTGACTTTGGAAGTGGAAAAGTAAGCCATCTATGAAGACTTAAGGAGATTTAAATGAAACTTATTGAAAATATAAGAAGAGTTCCTCATTGGAACTAGCAGTGATTCCTGACAGGAACACGAAGAGAATAATTTCCCTAACAGGAGCTTGACAACAAGCTAAGAAAACTAGCATGGACTGTGTTGAAGACAACAAGTTTCATTAAAATTTAGTCTGTGAGTTCCAGCAAGGAGCTGGAGAGTTAAATTTAACAAGAACTCAATCCTGGTTTGCGTAGAGCCCAAGTATCTATACAATGCAACGATTGAATAGACAATCCAGCAATAGACTAAAAGTCTTATTAAGGTTTTTGTTAGGTTTATCTTTACTTGGATTGTTGTAAATATGTTTGGTTAATTTATACATGAAATCTATTAGAAGTGTGTCAAAGCTTGGAAAACTTTTAAATATGGAAAGTTTTATAAAAGATAAGTTTTAATTTTAGGAAAAGATATTTGACAGATTTTATCTTATAAAATCTTATTTTACAAAATAATAATCTTTTCTAAAAGTACATCTTTGTTAAATTTTCCAAAAGATTTTCTTCAAAAGATTTATTTTATAGTTGTATGTGTTTATGAAACGACAGTTTTTACAATTTCTATCTTTTGAAAACCCTACTTTACATACGAGTACTTATTGTATATAAAGAAGAGATCATAATTAGCACAATTTCTAAGTTTATGCATGAAAAATCTGAAGAGTGCTGACAGGATAAAGTCGTATCACCTAATTAAAAGAATTACCTAAGTCCTCTAACTAAAGCAGATAGGGAAGTAGGGTCAAATCCATAGGGAAACAATGTCTTTTTACTCCTAAATAAATAATATAATCTAAGACAACAAAATCAATAGGGATAACAGGTACATCCTCTAGAATACCTAAGGGGTATTTAACAGAACGGTCTGCCATTTGCAAAGTAATGTTAGCAACTTTTAAATCACCCATATTAAACTTTGAACACACAGACGATGGCATTACACTAACACTAGCACCCAAATCACATAATGCTTTATCAATGAAGACATTTCCAATATGACAAGGTATAGAAAAGCTACCGGGATCCTTTAATTTTGGTGGAGATTTATTTTTCAATAAAGCACTACATTCCTCTGTAAAAGCTACAATCCCTACCTCATTAAAGGCTCTCTTCCTAGTTAATATATCTTTCATAAATTTAGCATGTGTAGGAACTTGTGTAATTAATTCTATTAAAGGAACTATTACCTGCAAATTCTTCACAACCTCCAAGAACTTACCAAATTGCTTATCCAACTTACTCTTTAAATGCCTATTAGGGAGTGAAAGTTTGATAACTGGACCCTGCACATCTCCACTCTTGTCTTGAGATTTACCGTGCAAAGAATTATCAGAAGAGTTAGTTCTATCCTGGGGCCCTACAGGGCTAGTAACAACATCATTTGGTATAACATAATCATGATTAGCAATTTTTTTTTATGATAGGTTCATCATCTTTGGGCATAGAATGCCCATCATAGTGTGAACCACTTCTCAGGGTAATTGCATTTGCGTGATCTGTAGGTTGTACTAGCTGCGATGGTAGGGCTCCCTGTTGGCGAGTTTGTAGAGTAGAGGAAAGTCGCGCAATTTGGGTATCTATGATTTTATTATGTGCTAAGATCCAGTTAATTTGCGCATCCCTACTCTGCATCTGTTTTTACATATTGGCTAACATCGTCTTGATTTCTAACAGGGCAGGATCAGTAGAAGGAGGTGGAATTTCTAACAGGGAAAATTCGGTCCATTCCCAGATTGAACTACATTTAGAGATGATAAAAATTCACAAGTTAATTCTCTATATGTAGGATAATACAAATCAACAAATTTTCTCATACCAATATCATTCATAAACCTCCTAACATGTTCATAGACACCTAAAGTGTAAAGAGTGTCTCGGTGCAACCACCGAGAACAATGTACCTCCCGGTCGTAGAGGTTTATGAGCCGAAGTCATTGTTGCGGTGTCGCGATCTCAATCGTCGGCCACTCATCTAGCTGTAGAGCCTTGTCAATTGGTGCCCTTGAGCTTGAACCACGCCCACCACCTTGTGTTCTTTCCCCCTTATAGCAATGTTGAAAGTGGGTCTACAAAATCTTGTTTAAAAATCAAACAAAATTAGTATAGATGTAAAGAGGATAAAGAGAGGAAGAAGAATATGTAAAAATCTTTAATTTTGGGTGAGAATTGGAAGAGAGATTTTAGAGAGAAGGTAGTAAAAATAAAGGTTTTAGAGAGAGAAACAATAAAGGAAAGAGAAAATAAGGAAGAAAGAAAGAAGGAGGAAGGAGAAAGAAGAAAGAAAGAGGAAGAAGAAAGGAAAAAGATTCGATAGAAAAAGGGTCGCGCCAGGTCGGGTGCCATCTCACCTGGTCGGGCGATCTAACGAGCTTGGCATACAATGCTCGCGCCCGGTTGGGCGATTCTTCCTTCGCAATTTTGCTCTTCTCACGCTCAGTTGAGCGCTTGTCGCCCGATCGGGCAATTTTAGCTCGACTTTTCATTTCTTCTTTCGCACCCGGTCGAAAACCATCTCGCCCGGTCGGGCGAAATGTCTCTTTTTTCCAGCCTTAGTCTTGCGCTCGGTCGGGCGAATTTGCCTTGTAATCGGTGTCGCTCTCGCACCTGGTAGGGCACCTCTCACCCGGTCGGGTGATTTCTTCACGTCCGAAGTCATGCTCTTACGCCCGGTCGTGCGCGCCTTCAGCATTGGCTCTCCAATTTTTTCTTCTTTTCAAAATTTGGCTAACTCTTTTTGCTCCAAACCTGTGCAAAACATTTTAAAACACATTAAATTCCCTCTTCTCTTCCCTCAAAAGATAAAAACTAAAGGAAAAACTACTCTAGAAAGCATGTAAATACGGGTTGCCTCCCGCAAAGCGCTGGTTTATCTAGGTCCCGCACGACCTTCTTACCATATGCAAATCAAGATGAGGTGGAATCGATTAAGTGAAGCAATTCAACTGCACCTATCGTAGCTCCTTCATAATATATCTTCAATCTTTGGCCATTTACCTTGAAAACACCACCATGCTCATCATATAATTCCACGAAATCGAATTTATTTTCCCTTTTCACTGTGAAAGGACTCGACCACCTTGACTTCAACTTTCCTAGTAAAAGTTTAAGTCTAGAATTAAACAACAAAACCTTATCACCCTCTTTGAATTCTCTCAGATGGATCATCTTGTCATGCCATTTCTTGGTTTTCTCCTTGTAGACACGTGCACTATCATAGGCCATCAACCTAAACTCATCTAATTGGTTAAGTTGTAGAAGACTCTTCTCCCCCGCTAACTTAGCATCTAAATTGAGCTCTTTAATTTCCCAATAAGCCTTATACTCTAATTCCACTGGGAGATGACATGCTTTCCCATACACAAGTCTATAAGGGGAAGTACGAATGGGGGTCTTAAATGCGGTTCTATATGCTCATAGTGTGTCATCCAACTTATCACTCCAATCCTTCCTAGACTTCACTACCACTTTCTCTAGAATAACCTTAATCTCACGGTTAGAAACCTCAACTGGTCTACTAGTTTGGGGATGGTAGCTAAACCTGTCCTATGGTAAACACTATACTTCTTTAAAATGGTATCTAACTTTTGCTCATGAAAGTAAGATCCTCCATCACTAATAACGGCACGAGGGACACCAAATCTAGGAAAAATTGTTTTCTTGAAGATCTTATGGACCACCTTAGCATCATTGGTAGGTGCGACAATGGCTTCTACCCACTTGGATACATAATAACGATTCCCTTTTGAAGAGGGAAAAGGTCCCATATAGTCAACACCCCAAACATAAAAAATTTTAACTTCCAAAATACCAGTTTGAGGCATCTCATGCCACCGCGTAATGTTGCCAGTCCTCTAGCAAGAGTCACAAGCTTGAACAAAAGAGTGGGCATCCTTGAACATGGTTGGCCAAAAGAAACCCGACTCATTTATCCTTGCTATTGTCTTGGTGGGTCCATGATGTCCTGTAACATCCCCAAATCTCCCTCTATGGAAATACTAGTATAATACATATAATTATACCGTAGAGATAAACTTAGGGGTATTACCACCACGTGATTACGCAAGGCTACTCAAACTTACTAACCAAAACCAATACTTTGCAGCGGAAGCTTCAATACTTCCTTTATTAATAACAATATAAATAGTAACCATAGTCATGAGTAATCATAATTAGACAAAGACCAACATTTCTAAGCTAGGTGAAGAACATTCTCGGGACTCTCATATGCTCAAATCTTGACTCCACCTAAAATTAGTCAACACTGCTTACCATTACGGTAAAAAGGGAGAACCAAAACAAATAAGAAATACGGATTAGAAAAATATGTTAAGTACGATAAGTGCAAGATAAATAAATTCAATTTATTAGCAAACATGCTTTTAAAACCAATACCAATAATTATTCCAATGAATTTCAAAACTCATGATTCAAACCAATCCTCAATAATTTAATGAAATGATTTATAGAACCAATTCCTCTTTTGAAAACCAATTCTCAATAATTTAATGAAATGATTTGTAGCCTAGCTGGATGGCTGTGCGAGAGGGCCTGTGCGAGTGTGTGTGCGAGGAATTGCTAGGCAGCAGCACTATGCTAGCAGCGCCAGCGCCTAGCAGCACGCAGCGTGCTAGGGGCTGATGCGTGCTAGGTCAGTGCGTGCTAGCACTGCTTGCTAGCACAACAAGCTGGCTGGCTGCCCTGCCTTGGTGCTAGGCGCCAGGTGGCAGCCTTGGCAGCCAAGGCAGGCTGCCAGCCCAGCTGTCTATGAGATGCCGGTTTTGGTGAGGGGTGGGGTCCAAGCTTGGGCAAAGCCTTGAGGAGCAAGGCAATGGTCCCCCCACCCATTCATGGTCCTCACCTAACCTTCTCTCTCCTCTTGACACTTGTTGCATTGTGATTGTGTTTATTTATTAATTTATTTTAGAAATAAATTAATTAGCAAATTAAACATTCTCCCACATTGGTTGGGGAATGAAATGCAAGGGTTCATTTCCCTATAAATACCAAGCTTGGGTATTGGGAAATAAACAACCTTGAGTGGAATTAACAAGGCAACTCTAAGAAAAGAGTAAACCTTTGATTCGTAAAACTCATAGTTATTTTGTCCGGGTCTTAACTAACCTTCAAGACTTAGGACGCTTGGGTCGGGTCGAGGGTACGATCCGTCGGAGATCTCGTCTTTTCGGGATTTTGATGTAAGAGCTCTTTGGGAGCGAAGCACGCGTCAAAGGTATAATTCTTGTTCTTAATCTTGTTTGATTAAGTTTATTATGCTTGTTTAATTTCTTTAATTAAGGGCGGGTCTTGGTGGGTTTCCTTCCGTGTAGTGTCGGGTCACTACGAAACCCTACACTTTTTCAATTTTTCTACTAGTGCTTGTTCGATTCTCCCTGCACAACAATCGAAATGAGTTAGTAGCAGGCGGAAAAAGGTACTTTACCAATTAAACTAAGTACAAAATTGGCTCACCTTGGGCGAATTGTCCGCCTTTGGGTCGTCGCTCTTCCACTTGCCTAGAATGGAACGGTAGTAGGCGGCGAAGTGGGCAGCCGGCTTCTTAGAGGCTGAAAGCTTTTCAATTGCTCTCTCTAAATAAAAAGTTGGAAGTTGTTAGTAAGATGAACAAAACAATCAAGTCTTACTAAAAAAATCAAAACGCATTTGGTCCTCTACCTTTCGGCCTCTTAACACTCAAGCCACAAGCGGGCAAGTAATTCTCAGCAGCCAGCCAATCATGGTGGGGGATGTAGCTGTGGGGAACGACTTTATTCTCCCCAGTCTCCTCATTAGACCGAACGGACACTCTGAAGAGACCCTTGTCCAGGATCTGCTCCCCGACCCTTCTTGGCAAAGGAAGATTTAGGTTCCACTGATTATATTTTTTGTTTTTCATCCGGTCGAGGGAGGTGATAATGTAAAACTTTCTCCTCCACTTGGATTCCTTCCCAACAGCCATCATGTAACCTTTGTGGTAGGCAAAGGTGTACCATCCGGACCCGCTTGCTTTCGAGGTCCGGCTGAGGTAGTGCATCTAGGTAAAGGCCTCAAAACTTGGCTCTACCTCCAGCATCTCACATGCGGCAATGAACCCCAGAATATTTACCCAAGAGTTGGGGGCAAGTTGTCAGACACCCAGCTGGTATCCGTCTAGAATCCTCTCCAAAGCTAGGGAATCGCAAACCAGCCTAAATAGCCGCCTCATAGCAGCCAAAGCATTTGTCTTCGTAGCTTGACCCTTCCGAGGTGACTACGGTGTCCTCAGAATCAAGAACGCTAATAATAATACCATGTCCCATAACATGGTCAGCTTGGAACTTCCCCACCTTCTCAGTCGTAGCCCTCCGCCTGCCGACGGGAACATGGTGGTAATAGGCGGGAACATGGACTCCCTCGTCGTCTCCAGCCGAGAGCGCTTTTCATAAGAGTCCATAGAGACCCTTGTTGGGTTTCGTAGTGTCCAACACTATGCGAAAGAGAAACACGCCCAAGACCCGCCCACTAATTAAAGCAACTAAACATGCAATCACATAATTAAACAAAAAAAGAGAAAGAAAGAGAAAAGACGATCTTACCCTCAAAGCATGCTTTGCTCGATAACGAGTTCTTACTTGAAAGCTTAACCTCGCCAGTGCGAAGGCCTCCGACGGCACGCACCCTCGACCCGACCTGAGCGGTCTTAATCCCGAAGGTTAGTCAGGAGTTGACCAAATAAAACTAGAGTATTAAGAACTTAAAGGTTTCCTCACTAATGATGAGATGCCTTATTGAGTTCAACTCAAGTGATTTTTCCCAAACCTAAAACTTGGGTATTTATAGGGAAAGGAGACTTGATCTCCCTTCTCCAATTAATGTGGGAAAATTGCATTTTTCCACCAATTTATTTTAATAAAAAACAAATTAAAATGCAAAGCAATCAACAAGCTCCAAGTGTCATATGGAGAGCAAGGGTTGGTGAGGACCACCAAAGAGGGGGACCAAAACACCTTGCTCCCCAAGCCAAACACCAAACAAATGGTCCCCTCCCTTAACTAGGTTGTCCACGCCACATGGCTAGCTAGCAGCCTGCCTTGGCTGCCAAGGTTGCCAGCTGGCGCCTAGCACCAAGGCTGGGAAGCCCAGCCAGCCAGCACACGTATGCGTGCAGCAAGCAGACCACACATTCGTTGTTGTGATGATGTTGCTTGGTGTGTGCTGTTGTGCGAGAGGCGTGGCCAAGTGTTGTTGCTTGGTGCTGCTACGCTAGAAAGCACGCATAGCACACGCACATACAACACGCTGTTGCGATGCGATGTGTGTGCTGCTTGGTGCTGCTACGCTAGCACGCACACATAGCCCAAAATGCATAGCACGCTGCTGCGATGCTTATGCTGTATGAGTGCGCCGCTTGTGCATTGCTTGCGGCTGGGTGCGTGGCCAAGCACACTAGCACGCTAGCATGCGTTAGCTGCTAGCATGCTTGCGGCCTAGCACGCAATACATGATAGGCTTGTGGCGTGCTTTACGATGCGCTTGGTAGCTTAGGCTAGCCTAGTACTCACATGGCTAGGCAAATGCGAGGCTACGACCTAGCTCGAACTTGTCGCTTGTTTGATTTCTCGTCTCGTCGAATTCTAAACTCGACTCGACTTATGACGCTCGGTATAGACGCTCCAAGCTCGATATCCGACGTCTTTGTTCGTAATACTCTAATGACTCATCTAATCCTTCAGATTGATTTGTCGTCTCGGATCTGTTATTCGATTGGGGTGTGACCCTAAGAGTTCAGTCAAGATTAAGTCATAACATTAATTATACATTAATATTACTGATCGAAAACGACCTTCACCTAGGCATTCCGATCACTCGACCTCGCTGAAGAATTAGGTTTTTAATAATTCTGAACCCTCTATCGGAATAATACAATTGTTAGAAGGACACCATTCCTTTCAATCTCCCACTTGTCCTTCCGGACAAGTGTGCAATTAGTGTATAACCCTTTTCCTATGTCGCTTAATGTCTCTTAATGAACTATAAGGTAAGATTCTTTGTCATCCTTATTATGTCCAGAAGTGTTTCTCGATTTCCGAGTTCGACTGTCAATAAGCAGATGATTTCTAAAATTCATCTGAGCACGACCATGCATTTTCACAATCTCGCTCTTCGAGAGGACTTGTAAACAACAAAGACATATTCCCTATTGTTAATAGGGGGACATTCCTAGTCTTGCATTGTTAGCTTCCCTTATTAAGAGGACCTAGTCGCCCGAGTGTTTCCGTTATAATCCCCATTTATGGCAGATGTTTGACAACATCAAAACGACTGGTACTCAAACAATAGAACTTACAATACTCATGGTCGAGGAAAAAAAAGGTTCTGATAGCTATAATGAGAAATATGGTTATGACGATTTTATATCTCTTAAAGTATTCTCATAGGTCGATCCGGTATAGTTCTAAACCAATACCTGTGCAAATGATTTATGACAATCATGTCCTCGTAGCACAAGAAACGGCGCTATAAATCATACTACACAGTAATCTCTAGTGTTCATTAATCGTCCATTGTTTAAATGACCTTGATTAGGGATAATTTTCGATTGAAATATTCGATGTTCACTTAACACGTGTTTCTTTATCCAAGACATGGTCTTGATACCCTGTTTTGAATATTCTCATAAATCGAATGGAACCATTATTTAATTCTAAACCACAATTAAATAGAAATGGGGTAATAATAGATTTGCAAAAAATTTAATTGCTCTAAAACCGAATGGTTCAACATAGTGTTTTACATTAAGACATCAAGTTTAATTAAAACACATATACAGGGAAATCAAAGCCAATCTCCAATACGCTTGATTCCCATTACCTCAATGTGCTTGATGTGCTTCACTTGAGGCAAAGGTTTAGTCAATGGATCGGCTACATTGTCGTCTGTTCCAATCTTATAAATTCTGATTCACCCTCGGACTTCCATTCCCTTATCATGTGAAATCGCCACTTGACATGTTTGACCTTCTGATGTTCCCTTGGCTCCCTAGCCTGAGCAATAGCTCCATTGTTATCACAATAGAGGTCTATTGGACCCTTGATGGAGGGTACAACATAAAGTTGCCAAGTATTCGACTTTAGTTATAGAATCCAAACTGCCTCCTTAGCTGCTTCCAAAGCTGCAAAGTATTCGGCTTAAGTTATAGAATCTGCAGTGGTGCTTTTCTTAGCACTCTTCCAACGAAACGCTCCTCTATCTAGGCAGAATATGTACCCTGACTGCGACTTGGAGTCGTCTCTTTCAGTCTAGAAGCCCGCGTCAGTATAACCTTCAACAACCAAATCATTACTCCCACCATAGTCAAGAAATTTAAACTACTAGAAAACAAGCAAATTCTGACGGACTAGTTCCGATGGACAAGAAATTCTGTCGAAAAAATCGAAATTTCCGACAGATTTATGTTCCGTCGGATATTTCCGAAGAATTCAACAAATCCGTCGGAATATATATGCTTTCCAACGGAATTTTCCGTCGGAATTTACAATTTCCTATGGAATTATAGTCCGTCGGAATTCTTCGACGGAATTTTCCGTCGGAATTTAATTAAAAAAAATTAAAACCTTTTTTTACCAAACCCTAAAACCTTAAAACCGGTACCTCTTCTCCTTCTCTTTCTCTCTCCTCTTTTCTCCTTCTTTCTCCTTCTTTCTCTGTTCCTCTTTTTCCTTCTTTCTTTTATTTGTTCCTTCGTTCTCCTTCTTCTCCTTCGTTATCTTTCTTCTTCTTTCTCTTTCCTCTTTTCCTTCCCTTTTTATATTCTCTTTTCTTTTTCTCCATTTTTCTTCTTCATTATTTCTTTTTCCTCGAATTTTCGACAACAAACGGTGGAGTGTGGGCTGGTGGTCGTCAACAAACGCGTAATTATGGTGTTTATGGTCAATTCGACCATAAAAATTCCAGATCTGGAGTTTTTATGGTCGAATTTAACCATATAGTCTCAATTTCGAGGTTTCGGAGGTGGAATTGAAGGTATGTCTTCGTTTTCTTTCTATTAGTTTGGTTTGATTATTTTTTTTTTATTTATTATTGTGGGTTAATTTCGATTTTTTGTGGGTAATGTTTTATTTCGTTGTTGAATTTGAGTTTATTTCGTTACTTTTTTGTTCAATTTTTATAGGTTGATTTTGTTGTTTTTTGCTTGGTTGTTTTTGTGTGATTTTTGAGGGTTTTTTTGTATGATCTTTGTGGGTTTTATTTGTGATTTTTGTTGGTTTTTTTTGTGGGTTTTCGAATTTTTAGTGGTGGTAGGTGGTTTATGGGGTGGAAGTGGGTGGTTTACGGTGTAGGTGGGTGATTGGGCGGTAGTCATGGGTTATTATGGGGGCAGGGGGTATGGGAAGGTAGGGGGAAGGGGGTGGGCTGGTGGTGAGGGTGGTTGGTGGGGCTGTTTTTTTTATTTATTTTTATTAACTTCGGTCTGAAAGAAGTAGAATCTGACGGAAAATTCCGCCGGAAGAGGTATATTCCGACAGAAAAGATTACGTCGGAAAATTGCGACGGACTCTTAAATAAAGTCTAAAACAACGCCGACAGAAATAAATCCGTCGGAAATTGGTCTTCCGACGGAATTTCCCTCGGAATAGGTCGAATTTCCTATAAAGGGTTTCACGACAGAATTTTCTGAAGGAATTCCGTCGTAAGACCGATTTTCGACGGAATTTACACTGTTTCTAACGGATTTTTTCCGTCGGAATCAAGCTGTTTTCTAGTAGTGCTATCCTTGTTCCTTTTTAGGTACTTTAGGATATTCTTGGCCGCAGTCCAATGCACCTCTCCTAGGTGTGATTGGTATCTGCTCGTAGCACTCAAGGCATACGATACATCCGGCCTAGTACATATCATGGCATAATGATCGATCTAACAAGCGAAGCATATGGCATCCGATTCATCCTCTCTCGTTCATCAAGTGTCTCTGGACACTGCTTCTTGCTGAGAGTTATGCCATGTGACATTGATAGGTGCCCTTTCTTGGCCCCTTCCATGTTGAATCATGCCAGTACCTTATCAATATAAGTACTTTGGCTCAATCCAATCAGTCTTTTATATCTATCCCTATAGATCTTCATGCCCAATGTACCGTGCCTCTCCCAAGTCCTTTATTGAAAAGCACTTTCCAAGCCAGCCCTTCACGGACTCTAACAGTTTAGTGTTGTTTCAAATGAGTAATATGTCATCGACATATAAGACGAGGAATACGATGCCACTCCCACTGACCTTCTTGTAAACACAAGACTCATCTGGATTCTTGATAAAACCAAACTTACTAATGGTTTCATTGAATTGCAGATTCCAACTTCTGCTTGTCTGCTTTAGTCCATACATGGTCTTCTTAAGCTTGCATACCTTCCCAGCATTGCTTGGATCAACAAAACCTTTTGGTTGTGTCATATACACAGTTTCTTCAAAAATCCATTAAGGAAGGCGGTTTTGACATCCATTTTCCATATTTCATAATCATAATATGCAGCAATCGCTAGGATAATACAGACGGACTTAAGCATGGCGACTAGCGAAAAGGTTTGATCATAATCAACGCTGTAAATTTGCCTGTAACCTTTTGCCACCAGTCCAACTTTGTATATAGATACATTTCCATCTTTGTTGGTTTTCAACTTGAAAATCCATTTGCAATCGATAGGTTTGTAACCTTCGGGCAAATCAACCAAGTCCCAGACGTGATTTTCAAACATGGAGTCTATCTCGGATTTCATGGCTTCTTGCCATTTTGCAGAGTCGGGGCTCGTCATAGCTTGTTTGTACGTCGCTGGCTCATCTCCATCCATAACTAAGATGTCTTGATCTTTAGCTAAGACAACATCGAGGTTCTGTCTGGCTGAGATCTTGGTCATTGCGACCTACGCAGGGTAATAGCTTGAGCATTTGCATTTTCAGTTCGACTTTGCACATTGTCGATTTGACTCTGACCAATGTCAATACCTGCTTCTAAAACACTTTGATTGTCAGGTTGACTTTGTTGCTCGTTCTCTCGAACTTCATCGAGTTCGATTTTCCTCCCACTTGTCATTTTGGAAAGGTATTCCTTCTCCAAAAAGATACCATCACGAGCAACAAACACTTTGTTCTCGGATTTGTTGTAGAAGAAATACCCCTTGGTTTCTGTTAAACACTTGTCAAATTTTGGGTGAAGTTTGTCAAAAATTAATCTCTTGACATATGTTTCGCAACCCTAAATCTTAAGAAAAGTCAACCGTGGAGGTTTCTTCGCAAATAATTCATATAGAGTCTTTTTGATAGCTTTTGACGGAGCACGGTTCAGTGTCAGTGCCGCACTTAGAAGTGCGTGTCCACAGAAAGAGATAGGAAGGTTACTAAGACCCATCATTGATCGGACCATGTCTAACAAGGTTTGATTCCTCCTTTAGGACACTCCGTTCCATTGTGGAGTTTCGGGAGGTGTCAATTCTGAAAGAATACCATTTTCTTTCAGATGATCGTCGAATTCGTGGCTTAAATACTCACCACCTCGATCCGATCGAAGGGCTTTGATTTTCTTGCCAAGCTGATTTTCAACTTCACTCTGAAACTCTTTGAATTTCTTAAAAGATTCAAATTTGTTCGACATAAGTTAAACATAGCCATATCTACTATAGTCGTCGGTGAAGGTAATGAAATCTCAAAAACCTTGCCTTGCGGGTGTACTCATTGGTCCACATACATCCATATGTATTAGACCCAATAAGTCACTAGCCCTTTCCCCTAACTTGGAGAATGGTTGCTTTATCATCTTGCCTGATAGATATCTTCGCAATTTTCAAACGACTCTATGTCAAATGAGTCAAGAATACCTTCTTGATGCGTTTAATGTTAATGTGGACAAGACGACAACAATGCCACAAGTAGGTTTGATTCGACTCAATGGTCTTAGCTCTTTTGGCGGTATCGTTAACATTATAAGCTTGTTTGTCTAATCATATGCTATTTTCATTGAACATATAAGCAAGAGATTCGAAAAACAACCATTGTTTTTGTCTTGTGATCAAGGTAACCCGGTGTCTAACACCATAGATCAAAGTATGTTCAAAAGCATGATAAACAAATATTAGTTGATTACAAGCCATAAACAAAAATGTGCCTACAAGCACGACCGAAAGACCATCTTTATCATCCGCTCGTAGTTACACATCCACTTGTGAAGCCCTCTCACTTGGCCCCTGAAATGGGAGTATAAAGTGAGTTAAACATGGTATCCAATACCTATGAATAGCTTTATACACAAGTCTTAATGAAGATACCTGAGGTAGATGAAACATTCCTCTCCTCCTCATCCTTTTGGAAGATCTTGCATTCCCTCTTGTAGTGGCCTTACCCACCACGATAGAAGCATCGCATCTTCTCCTTGTTCTTAAACTCCCTCTTCCTTGCTCTTAAGGGCCTTTCGGTTGTTCCATAGGAGGTGGCTTGGTGAAGCAGTTGCACCACCTCTCTTAAAGAACGTGTCTCCTTTCCCGCAACTATATGCACTCTAAGTGCATCATAGCCCGAGTAGAGTGAAGCAAGCAAGATATGACTCGCCATCTCATCCTCCAATGAGATTCCGAGAAGCTCCATGTGCTTGAAGAGCCTAGTCATTCCAAGCACACGAGGTCAGAGGGGCATACCGGGTCTCAATTTGGTATTGTAGACCCTCAATGCAAGACAACCTTCTTCGAGTGGTTTTATCTTCATGTTTGAGAGTGACCTAGTTACATCAAACACGAGTCCATCATAGTTTCCATTGAGACTCTTTGTGACTCTCACATTGACAACGTCCTCAAGTGCTTTGAGGAACATGTCCAGAAAATAGAAGGAGAGTTGTTCCTTCCAATCTTCCTGGATGGAATTAGCCATTAGTCGTGAGACTTTCTTGCAATCAGAAGACCATGCATCATGAGCCTCATCGCTTATGATTCCCTTAGAGAAGAAGCTTGGAATGGGAGTATCAAGAGTGTACTCCAAGGAACAATGCCGAAGAGTTTTCCTGAGTTCCTCTTCCCATTCCTTGAAGTAGACGAAGTTAAGGGTAAAAGCCAACTTGTCGGGGAGTTCCGGGCACATAGATTTGTTGTTTCAGTTATTTGCAGACATGTTTCTACAATTTAAAGAATTTGAAATGAAAAAACCATTCATAAAACCAATAAGTTTAAAATTTAAAGCGTTTATGCAAATATTCAATCTTATTGAGCATTTTATCCACGCATTAACGTTTGTCCCTTTTGGGCGAGAATAAATGATTCCAAGATCCCAAAAATCAAAAAGTGATTAAGCATGCTTTGTCTTGTCTTAACACTTAATATTTTAAGGTAAGCAATCCATGCTAATAGCTCTAAGCTACTCTCGGTTCAATAAAACGTCGCATCTAATGCATTCTTGACATTTTATCTCCACTGCCACAACATCTAAGGACTCCTTACTAATATCATTGAGCTTAACCAAGACCAACTTGTATACCTAGCATACCTTATGTTCCTAGGGAAGTAGTGATGCCTCGCTTTGGCGTAGCACATCACTACGCACATTAGTTCGGTAAGTGTTGTTCTTGGAATGACAAATTTTAGCTCAATTTTAAAGGGACCTAGGGTTTTTATGTTGGTTGATTTAAGTAAACTTAATTAATCATCGCAACATTTGAAATCCTAAACATGCATCTATCATACCATTCAATTATATATAAACACAATTATATATATATATAGAACAAAAGTAAAAGATGCATATGGCAACTAGCATGACCCCTTGAGTCTTCAAATCTTCAAGGGTCTTTAATGAAACTTCTTGGCTTGCCTTTTTAGAAACGCCGTGTTGAGACATCTCCACCAAATATGTAACTACTAATTACTACTTCTAGGATTAATCTAAATATAAAGGTACAAAAATACGCAACGGTACGCAAACCATATTTAGATTTACAAAAATACATAACGGATCGCAGTCCGTATTTACTATCCTAATCGGCCCCCACTAATTGCCATTTTCACAAAACCTGTGAAACAATATACATTCCATTCATCCATTAACTATTTGTGAATGGCCCATGCATTTTACAACAAAAATCAAGTAACAATGCATTAACACGCGTAAACTAGTAACTAACTTAGGTGGTTAATCCGAATAACGCGCCTAATTAAAACTAGTCAAAGTTGTTTATCATTTTATGTAATTAAGACGCAATTAGTTCAAGTAATTAACAAAGCTCCCACTAAATTCCGCATCCAACTTAATTAATTCGATTAATTAAGCCGGTTAACCCATATTTTGCCAAATTATTTTGCAAGTGCCAGAGGAACCGAGGCCCTAGCCTCGTTAAAATAATTAAATAAAATAATTAAAACCGGCCCAATTAACGCAAAAAATTAGCCCACCAAATGACCAAGTGCTTAGCGTCTAAGCCATGGGGCTATGCTTGCTAGGTACCAAGGCATTTGACTATGCGTGCCTAGGGCGCTGGCCTGCCCAGCCGGCAGCGCACCCCTCGCCTGCTGGCACCAGCAGCCTCGCAGCATGGTACTCATGCTCGCATGCTGCTAGTGTTGGCAGCTTGTGGGTGGCCTGCCAGCATGACTGGCTTGCTGCCCCTATTGCTGCACCATACACAGCCTTGCTGCCCCTAGTGCTGCACCATACGCAGCCTTACACACACATCGTAGCACCAAGTGTGCACCACACCTGCACACACTAGCCCATTAACGAGGCAAGGCAGCCCACACACGCACCTTGGCAGTAACATGTGGGCTGCGTTAGCAGCCCGGCTAGCCTAAGGGTGTGTTTTGGGCGATTTTGCCTCAATTAGCGTGCACTTGTCTCGGGATTTAGTCACAATTTGTGTGTGATAAAAAATTTGATTCTAAATTTATTTTAGAACCAATTTAGAGCAAAATGAAAATAAAATAAGTCCAACTTACTTAAATTCAATTTTAATAGTGCACAAGCTTAAATTTTCAAGAACCATTCTTTAAATCAATTTAGGTTCATCTTGATGCTACAAAATTGAAGGGCTATACTCATATTTAATATAACCATTCATAAATTAAATATGAGATTTGACAAAATTAAAGAGGTTGAAAAAATAAACCCATTCATCTAATGAAAAATTTCCAACACTAACTTGTGCATAATTGAAAAATTACATCTTCCAATATGAAGATTAATTAAATTTAAATCATAAGTTTGGAACTTTGAGGACTTTAATTAACTCAAAAAATGATTAAATCCAAATATTAGTTCAGCATGGAATTTAGCAAGCAAAGTTCTAACCAAATAAACAATTAAAGATTGGATCTTTAACATTTTGAGGGATTCAAAATTTACAAATTCACCATAAACAATATTAATCACACTTTAAATAATTTATTTGCAAAAATGTGAAAATTTCAAGTTTATGTGAAAAATGAACTCACCAAATTAAGCACTAATTATGACTTAATAAACATGCTTAATAAGGTTTATAATTGCAGTAGATTAGTGATGCAACCATACATTTAATCTACCTTAAACATGCCATAATCAATCAAGGTTTAAAGATTTAAAATTTTTCATCAAAAACAAAAAACCCCTCGAAAAACATATTTTTGGGTGGACTTTGGCTTCTAGATAGACCTCACAGAGGAACAAAAACGATTTAGAACATCGATTCCACCCAAAAATCACTATTTTTGAGTACAAATCTGGGTTCGTTGGCCAAAATTAGTATAAATACGAGAATAAAACTAATTAAAACAAGCTTCTAATCTAACTAGAAAGCAAAACCAGAATTTAAATCCATTTTAAATCACCTTAATTAATTATTAGTTACAATAATTAAAATGAGTGCGACTCTTATACCGCTTTTGGTTTTGTAGTGTCCGACACTACGCGAAAGAGAAACCTGCCCAAGACCCGCCCACTAATTAAAGCAACTAAACATGCAATCACATAATTAAACAAAAAAAGAAAGAGAAAGAGAAAAGACGATCTTACCCTCAAAGTGTGCTTCGCTCGATAACGAGCTCTTACTTGAAAGCTTAACCTCGCAAGTGCGAAGGCCTCTGACGGCTCGCACCCTCGACCCGACCTGAGCGGTCTTAATCCCGAAGGTTAGTCAGGAGTTCACCAAATAAAACTAGAGTATTAAGAACTTAAATGTTTTCTCACTAATGATGAGATGCCTTATTGAGTTCGACTCAAGTGATTTTTCCCAAACATTAAACTTGGGTACTTATAGGGAAAGGAGACTTGATCTCCCTTTTCCCATTAATGTAAGACAATTGCATTTTTCCACCAATTTATTTTAATCAAAAACAAATTAAAATGCAAAGCAATCAACAAGCTCCAAGTGTCATATGGAGAGCAATGGGTTGGTGAAGACCACCGGAGGGGGGGGGACCAAAACACCTTGCTCCCCAAGCCAAACACCAAGAAAATGGTAACCTCCCTTGACCGGGTTGACCACGCTACACGGCTGGCTGGCTGAGAGCCTGCCTTGGCTGCCAAGGCTGTAATACCCCGTATTTTTGTAAGGTATTTTATAAATTAAAGAGTATTTTAGTCTCGTATTTTTGACGTATTATCTAAATTAATTATTTTCCTAAAGAATATTTTAGTTTTGGAGCCAAAAATGATATTTAAATTTTGGCGCCTAAGTCATTATTTTACAAAACTAATTAAATTGGATAATCCAATAAATGAAACTATTTTATACTGATGTTATAAATAGTATTTTTGATTTCTCAAAATTAAATAGCTAAAACCGAAATTATATTAATTCGGTAGAATAATTAAATTGTATTTTCGGTTTTCATAGAATAAAAATCTAAATTGTTTTAATATCTTTCCAAATTTTCGGCCACCCCAATTATTTAATAAAAATTTGATTTTATGCTTTCAAGTATTAATTTTCACAAAATAAATTTTATTGGATTATTAATTTTAGGCAAATAAATTATTTTACAAAATCCCTAAACTAACATAAGAGGACCGAAAATATTGAACAATATTTAGCTCAATATTTTCGGCCACTCATGAATTTTCTAAAGGTTTTTTAATTTATTTTATTAAAAATAAAATCCTTTAAATTTCCTTATTTCTATTCTTAAATCTAAAAATTATTTGATCCTATTCTATACTTTCACTCCAAGCTCAAAACCTACCAAACAAAATTTCATGATCAAATAAAATCTAATATCCTTCCATACATTGAAAACCCTAATTTCTATTCTTTAAATTTCCATAAATTATACAACCCTAAATTGCTATAAACTCATCACCTAAACACCTATAAATACCCCCTCATACCTCTCATATTCTTCACACCAAAAACTCAATTCCCTTCTTTTCTTTTCCCTCAAACTTTTCCTATTTTTCTTTTCCTCTTTTCTAAAAGAAAATCTGCCCGTATATCTTTGGAGCCAATTTTTGGGCACTTCTGGTAAGTTTTTGGATTTTTCTATTTCACAAAAAATTATTTCTCTTGAAATATTCGTGAGGTTAGGCTCAAGAATCACCCGTTTAGGAGTTATATAAAAGGAGTTATGACCTATGCAAGTTCTGCCTATCCTTTCCAACGCAAATTCAATTTCCTTTAATCTTATTCCTTTATTTTCTTCATGGTTAGTTTTCTAAAATATAATTACCTATTTCACAGTTATAATTTTATATTAAAGTATTATTTTTAAAAGAGTTTTATAGTCCATGCACATTAGATTTGGGTTTATGTCTAAAGATGTTGTGATAACCGTATGGTTATGTTAATTGCAAGGTGTATTCGTGATTGAACTTTGAAAGTGCGAAGTGTTGATTGATATTCGGACTTAAGGTACGTTATGTGGTTTGATACCTTCGAAAGTAGACTATGAAACTATATTTTATGACCCGTATGAAATTATAATTTATTCCATATGAAATTATAAGTTATTATGTTCTGTATGAAATTATGTTGGATTGAAATTAATGATTTTGATTTAAAATAAAGGAGACTTTGAATTGTGATTGAAATTATTAAACATGATTGGAAACTATTTACAAGTTTATTGTTATTCAAGTATAACGGATTTTTAAAAGGTGCTTTTAAGCAATAAATCGATATGGTTATGAATCCCACTTAGGGAATGGATTAGAGAAGGCTATGACCTTTGCATGACCTAGCCTTTCCTCAAGATTGGCCTTTGTTCATAAAGTAAACCACTTGGGGGGTGTGCACACTTAGTGAGGAATTGGTTTTGGAACGTAATCGATTGAGTTTTAAACTTGTCTTGAAAGAATTGAATTGGAAAAGCTCTTACATGAGTATGGCATTGGAATTCTTATGAATAAACTTAAATGATTTAAATTATGTTTTACTTATCTTACACATAGTCTACTTAGCATAATTTGCTAATACGTGATTTTGTTTTGGCTTTGCCCTGTTTACCATTTATGGTAAGCAGGTGAATGTTTCAGGTGGAAGTTGATTGATGCATACGAGAGTCCACGGGAATTTCACTTAGCTTAGGAAAATTTGGAGTCGTTTTTGTGTCACAAATTATGAACAAGTTTTATTTAAAGTTTTATTAATAAGAATAAAGAATTTCCGCTGCAAAAGTATTTTAAAGTATCAGCCTTGCGTTATCACGCGGCGGTAATACGCCCTAGTCTATCTCTACGGTATTTAAACGTATTTTCTACATATTCTGTAGAGGGAGATTTGGGGGTGTTACTGCGATGCTGCTGCTTTGTGCGTGCTGCTATGCGAGAGGCGTGGCTAGGTGTTGTTGCTTGGTGCTACTACGCTAGAAAGCACGCATAGCACACGCACATATAGCACGCTGCTGCAATGCAATGCGTGTGCTGCTTGGTGCTGCTACGCTAGCACGCACGCACAGCCCAACACGCATAGCACGCTGCTGTAATGCTTGTGCTGTGCGAGTGCGCTTCTTTTGCATTGCTTGCGGCCAAGTGGATGGCCCAGCACACTAGCACGCTAGCAGGCACTAGCTGCTAGCATGCTAGGCCTATAACGCAATGCATGCTAGGCTTGCGGCATGCTTTGCAATCCAGTTGGTAACCTAGGCCAGCCTATCACTTGGATGGCTAGGACAATGTGAGGCTACGAACTAGCTCGAACTTGTCGCTTGCTTGATTTCTCGTCTTGTCGAATTCTAAACTCGACTTGACTTATGACGCTCGGTTTCAACGCTCCAAGCTCCATATCCGACGTCTTTGTTCGTGATACACTAATGACTCATCTAATCCTTCGGATTGATTCGTCGTCTCAGATCGATTATTCAATTGGGGTGCGACCCGAAGGGTTCAGTCAAGATTAATTCGTAACATTAATTATACATTAATATTACTGATCTAAAGCAGCCTCCACCTAGGCATTCCGATCACTCGACCTCACTGAAGAATTAGCTTTATAATAATTCTGAACCCTCTATTAGAATAATACACTTGTTGGAAGGACACTATTCCTTTCAACCTTGTCGGAAGAAGATGGCTCTGATTCGCCATCAGAACTGTCGGACCTAAGGTCCAAATGAGAGGCCTGGTGAATAGAGCTAGAGACATCATACCCTAAATCCTCCCCAGATTCTTGTAAAATCGAATCACTGGGGGTACTTGGAGTACCAGGTGACAGATCAGAAATTCAACTAACAAGCGCCCTAAAGGAGCCATCTGGATTTCTCTACCTTGATGTTTGTTTCGTTCTGGCCATGATGTCCTGCACAGGCACAAAGACGGTTGGATTCGGGTAAGTTTGCAAAAGGGAGTCCAAGAAGGTGCAGTCGGCAATCCTAAATCTAGATTCCGCCGTCCTCAGTGACCGGTTGGTCACTAACCTAGGTCGTATCGTGTGCGTTGGGGAAACCATTTTCAAAAGAAAAGACGCAAAATCAAAATGAAAAGAGAGAAAAGCAGGCGGTAACCTTAGATTTGAAGGTACAGAGGACGCTTGAAAGGTCTTGGTTGGCTGTAAAAGCAGACGGACAAGTTGCAGGCGGCAGGTGCTTTTCTCATAAAAAGACAAATTCTCTCAAAGTCAAAGATTCTCTCTCGAAGACTTTTTCGTAAACGTGCGAAAGTGAGAGGGGGTGAAAACTATTTATAGAGGGGTGAAAATTCGGGAGTCAATACATTTTACCTCGGAAGGTGAACGGTAAAAACTCTCCACCAATGTACAAGTGACACCTGTCACGGGCGCCACGTGGCACGCCACGTCCCCCCTATACGGGCAAATTATTTGGGTATTTTTACCCCGCCACGTGGACCAGCCAAATCATAACACATGTAATCCTAGGTAGAGCCTAAAGTGGACCTACCAGGGCTAGACACGTGGTAGACAAATACCCCATATGGAATTGGGGGCCTTCAAGGCCCAATTCCCTAGACCGTTGTAAAACGGCGCAGTCCATTAGTCCTAGGTTTTCGTAACCTAGGACAGGGGCACAAATCCCAAGGACCCTATAAATAGGGAGATTCCCCCTCTTATTTTAGGGACACGTTTAATCATTACATCATTAATTATTCTTGAAAACAGTGAAAACACCTGATCTCGGAATCCGAGAAGATATTTACTTTTCCGCACTCTTTTACTCCGAATACTTACTAACTTGATCATCGGAGGCGGAACTCCGACCAACCGGAGCTTCCGTGGTTTTGCAGGTACAGGTGACCGGAATCCAGTCTTGGTAATGTAACTCTCCCAAGGGACACTGAAAACCCCGAAAAAGTACTCCCTCGAGATTTTGTGGAGGAGCAAGGTGTGGGAAATCTGCCAGGGACAACTGCGAATAATTTTTGAGCTTGCGAGGTGGTGGCGGCGGCAGATTTTCCATCTCTGATTCTAGTTCAGAAGAAACATCTGTGTCGCTAGAATCAGATGGGGGTTCCAAAGGTGTATTACCCTCAGAAGTAGCTCGTACTTGTCTGAAAAGATTCTTCTGTATATGAAAAGAACGTTCGGTTTCAGGATCGAATGGTGTTGGGTTTCGTAGTGACCCACACTATGCGGAATGAAACCCGCCAAGACCCGCCCCCACAATAAATGCAATTAACAAGAAAAACATAATTAAAAGCATAATAAAGGATAAAAGATTATACCTTTGACGCGTGCTTTGCTTAACTTGAAAGGAATGGTGTCCTTCCAACAAGTGTATTCTTCCGATAGAGGGTTCAGAATTATTACAGAGCTAATTCTTCAGTAAGGTCAAGTGATCGGAAAGCCTAGGTGGAGGCCGCTTCCGATCAATAATATCAATGTACAATTGATGTTACAACTTAATCTTAACTGAACCCTTCGGGTTGAACCCAATCGAATCATCGATCCGAGACGACAAATTAATCCGAAAAGATTTAATGAGTCAGCAGAGTTTTACGAATACAGACGTCGGATATCGAGCCTAGGGCGTCGAGACCGAGCGTCGCAAAATCACAAGCAACAAGTATGAGCGTAGCCGTAGCTAGGCTAGGCTAGCTCATCGCAAGCCTAGGCGCACCATGGTGTGCTAGGCGAGGCATAAGTGCTCGCACCATCGCAGCACCCTAGCACCACGCACAGCACCATCGCAATGCTAGGCACACGCGTGTGTGCATGTCAGTGTGCACTATCGCCGAGTAGCCTTGCACCATCGCAGCACCCTGGCACCACGCACAGCACCATCGCAGTGCTAGGCACATGCGTGTATGCGTGTGCACCATCGCCCAGCAGCCTCGCACCATCGTAGCACCCTGGCACCACGCACAGCACCATCGCAGTGCTAGGCTCATGCGTGTGTGCGTGTGCGTGTGCACCGTTGCCCAGCACCACGGAGCTATGTGCTTGCGTGCGTGCCTTCGCTTGGCAGCACCAAGCACAGCAAGCTAGCAAGCAGCACTGGCCTTGCGTGTGTAGGCACCATCGCAGGCCACGCACCAAGCACAGCGCACCTATGCGTGTGCGAGTGCTAGTGTGTAACTGGCCTGGGTGTGCGTAGCTATGCGAGAGGAGATGCCTAGCATGCGTGGCTCGCTAGCAGCACGCATGCTGGGTAGGCATATGCATGTGGGTACGATAGGGAGTGCTAGGCAACCAGAAGATCCCAGCGCCTAGCAAGCCGCAGCATGAGCATCACCCAGCACAGCAGCATGCAGCGCGCATGGCTGGCTGGGCTGATGCTTGCTGCCTTGGGCTAGCTGGCACGCTAGCTGGCTGCCAGCCCAGCAGCCCTTAGTGGCGGTTTTGTGAGGAGAGTGGGGACCAAGGCTTAGAGCCATGCCTTGGGGAGGAAGGCAATGGTCCCCCCCAAGGTTCATGGTCCTCACCTTACTCTCTCTACCCTTTTGCCACTTGTTGCCTTGTGATTGTTTTTGCTTAATTATTTATTTTGGAATTAAATAAATTATTGCATTTGCACATGATCCCACATTGATCATGAAAAGGGGGTTCAAGTCCCCATTCTCTATAAATACCCACTTGGTTGAGATTTTGAAGTAAGAGCTCTTTGGGAGCGAAGCACGCGACAAAGGTATAATTCATGTTCTTAATCTTGTTTGATTAAGTTTAATATGCTTGTTAATTGTTTTAATTAAGGGGCGGGCCTTGGAGGGTTTCTTTCCACGTAGTGTCGGGTCACTACGAAACCCTACACAACTATGAGCTCTTACTTGAACCTCGAAAACACGAGGCATCCGACGGGATCGTACCCTCGAACCCGACCCGAGCGTCCTAAGCCTCGAAGGTTAGTCGAGGCCCAGACAAATATAAACTTGGAGTTTTACGAATTTCAAGGTATACTCAACAATGGAGTTGCCTTTAGTTTTCCACTCAAGTGTTCTTCTCAAAATCCCAACCAAGTGGGTATTTATAGAGAATGGGAACTTGGATCCCATTTCATGATCAATGTGGGATCATGTGCAAAATCATTAATTTATTTAATTCTAAATTAAATAATTAATTAAATGCAATCACAATGCAACAAGTGTCAATGGGAGAGAGAGGGTTAGGTGAGAACCATGAATAGGTGGGGGGGACCATTGCCTTGCTCCTTAAGGCTTTTCCCAAGCCTTGGTCCCCACTCCTCACAAAACCGGTCATCAAGGGGCTGCTGGGCTGCTTCTAGCTAGCACTGCCAGCTAGCCCAGCCAGCTAGCCCAGCCAGCCAGCACAAGGCAGCAAGCATCAGCCCTGCCAACCATGCGCGCTGCATTGGGTGATGCCGGCGATGCTGCTTGCTAGGCGCTGGGCGCTGCTAGCAAGTGCTGGTCCCTGCCTCCCTCGCCATCGCACACGCACACGCAAGCCCAGGCTAGCTATTGCGTAGTGCTGTTGCCTAGCTCTTCCTCTCACACACTCGCATAGCCAGCATGCGTGCTGCTAGCGAGCCATACATGCCGGCCCCTTACCTCGCCAGCCACACGCACAAGCATGCGAAACTTGGTGTTGTGATGCTGTGATGGCTTGCACGCATGCGCACTGAGCGAGGCTAGTGCTGCTGCTGCGATGCCCTACACGCACACGCACATACGCACTGGCCTAGCCATGCGATTGCGCGTATGCTTGTGCTAGAGCTTGCGATGGAGCGAGACACGCATGCAAGGCCCAGCATGCGTGCTGCAAGCGAGCCACGCATGCTGGATAGCTTGATGCTTGGCCCTACACTGCGATGGTGCGATGGTGCTGCAATAGTGCCTAGGCACCCATGCAAGCACGCTGTTGTGCTGCTGTGGCATGCGAAGGCACTCACACACGTAGGTGGTGCTGCAATGGGCAGCCTTGTGCGCCTAGCCCGCATGGCGCGCCTAGCACACCATGGTGCGCCTAGCCCGCGTAGCGCGCCTAACACACCATGGTGCGCCTAGGCTTGCGATGAGCTAGCCTAGCCTAGCTACGACTATGCTCGTACTTGTTGCTTGTGATTTTGCGACGCTCGGTCTCGACGCCCTAGGCTCGATATTTGACGTCTGTATTCGTAAAACTCCGTCGACTCATTACATCCTTCGGATTAATTCGTCGTCTCAGATTGGTTGTTCGATTGGGTTCGACCCGAAGGGTTCAGTTAAGATTAAGTTGTAACATCAATTGTACATTGATATTATTGATCGAAAGCGGCCTCCACCTAGGCATTCCGATCACTTGACCTTACTGAAGAATTAGCTCTTTATTAATTTTGAAGCCTCTATCAGAATAATACACTTGTTGGAAGGACACCATTCCTTTCAATCTCCCACTTGTCCTTCCGGACAAGTGTGCATACAGTGTATAGCCCACTTCCTATGTCGCTTAATGTCTCTTCGTGAACTATAAGGTAAGATTCATGGTCATCCTCATTACGTTCAGAAGTGTTTCTCGATCTCCGAGTTCGACTGTCAATAAGCAGATGATTTCTAAAATCCATCTGAGCACGGCCATGCATTTTCACAGTCCTGCTCATCGAGCGGCCTTGTAAACAACAAAGACATTTTCCCTATTGTTAATAGGGGGACATTCCCAGTCTTGCATTGTAAGTTTCTCTTACTAAGAGGACCTAATCTCCCGAGTGTTCCCGTTATGATCCCCAGTTACGGCAGACGTTAGGCAACATCAAAGAGACTAGTTCTCAAACAAGAAAACTTCACAGCACTCATGGTCGAGGAAACGAATTCTGATGGCTATAATGAGAAATGTACTTATGACAATTTTGAATCTCTTAAAGTACTCTCATAGGTCGATCTAGTGCAGTTCCAAACTGGTACCTGTGCAAATGATTTATGACCATCATGTCCTTGCAGCACAAGAAACGGTGCTGTAAATCATACTACACACTAATCTTTGGTGGTCATCAATCGTCCATCAGTTAGATGACCTCGATTAGGGATAATTTTCGATTTAAAAATTCAATGTTCACTTAACAGGTGTTTCTTTATCCAAGACATGGTCTGGATACCCTGTTTTGAATATTTCCATAAATCGAATGGACTCATTATTTAATTCTAAACCACAATTAAATAGTAATGGAGTGAATGATAATTTTGCACAAAATTAATTACTCCATTAATGAATGGTTTCAATACAGTGTTTTACATTAAAACAACCAGTTTAATTAAAACACATGTACAGGGAATTTCAAAGCTAGTCTCTAACATGCTTGATTCTCATTGCCTCAACATGCTTGTTGTGTTTCACTTGAGGCAAAGGTTTAGTCAAAGGATCGGCTACATTATCATCCGTGCCGATCTTGCAAATTCTGATTTCACCCTCGGATTTCCATTCCCTTATCATGTGAAATCGCCTTTGGACATTGTTGTCACAATAGAGATCTATCGGACCCTTGATGGAGGGTACAACACCAAGTTCACTGACGAACTTCCGAATCCAAACAGCATCCTTAGCAGCTTCTGAAGCAGCCAAGTATTCGGCTTCAGTTGTAGAGTCTGCAGTTGTGCTCTGCTTGGCACTCTTCCAGCTAAATTCTCCTCCATTTAAGCAAAATATGTACCCTGAATGTGACTTGTAGTCGTCTCTGGAAATCTGGAAGCTAGCGTCGGTGTAACCTTCAACAACCAGATCTTTATGGCCACCATAAACCAGGAATTTATCCTTGTTCCTTTTCAGGTACTTCAGGATATTCTTGGTCGCAGTCCAATGCGCCTCTCCTGGGTTTGATTAGTATCGGCTCGTAGCACTCAAGGAATACGAGATATCCGGCCTGGTACATATCATGGCATACATGATCGACCCAATTAGCGAAGCATATGTAATCTGATCCATTCACTCTCACTCAACAGGTGTCTGTGGACAGTGTTTCTTGCTGAGAGTTACGCCATGGGACATGGGTAGATGCCCTTTCTTGGAATTCTCCATGTTGAATCGTGCCAGTATTTTATCAATGTAAGTACTCTGGCTCAATCCAATCATCCTCTTAGATCTATCATTGTAGATCTTGATGCCTAATATGTACTATGCCTCTCCTAAGTCCTTCATTGAAAAGCACTTTCCCAACCAACCCTTTAAGGACTCTAGTAATTTTGTGCTGTTTCCAATGAGCAGTATGTCATCGACATGATGACATATAGGACTAGGAATGCGATGTTACTCCCACTGACCTTCTTGTATACACAAGATTCATCTGGATTCTTGATAAACCCAAACTTGCTGATGGCTTCATCAAATCGCAGATTCCAACTCCTGCTAGCTTGCTTTAGTCCATAAATGGACTTCTTAAGCTTACAAACCTTTCCAGCGTTGCTCGGATCGACAAAACCTTATGGTTGTGTCATGTACACAGTTTCTTCCAAAATCCCATTTAGGAAGGCGGTTTTGACATCCATCTGCCATATTTCATAATCGTAATATGTAGCAATCGCTAGAATAATCCGGACAGACTTTAGCATTCCAACCGGTGAAAAGGTTTCATCATAGTCAATCCCGTGGACTTGTCTATAACGTTTTTCCACAATTCTAGCCTTGTATATCGATACATTTCCATCTTTGTCTGTCTTCAATTTGAAGATCCATTTGCAACCAATGGGTGTGTAACCCTCGAGCAAATTCACCAAGTCCCAGACTTGATTTTCAGACATGGAGTCCATCTCGGATTTCATGGCTTCTTGCCATTTAGCAGAGTCAGGGCTCGTCATAGCTTGCTTAGCTTGTATGTCGCTGGCTCATCTCCATCCATAACTAGGATGTCTTGATCATCGGTTAAGACAATACCAAGGTATCTGTCTGGTTGAGATCTTTGCCATTGCGACCTATGAAGAGTAATAGGTTGAGCATTTACATTGTCTGTTTGATTCTGGCCAATCTTCTCAGCTGCTTCCAAAGCACTTAGATTGTCAGTTTTATCATGTTGACATTGTTGCTCATCCTCTCAAACTTCATCGAGTTCTATTTTCCTCCCACTTGTCATTTTAGAAAGGTGTTCCTTCTCCAAAAAGACACCATCACGAGCAACAAACACTTTGTTCTCGAATTTATTATAGAAGTAATACCCTTTGGTTTCTTTTGGATATCCCACAAAGAAATACTTATCCGATTTGGGGTGAAATTCGTCCAAAATTAATCGTTTGACATATGCTTTGCATCCCCAAATCTTAAGAAAATACAACCTAGGAGGTTTCTTAGTCCATAATTCATATGAAGTCTTTTCAACAGCTTTTTGACGGAGCTCGGTTCAGTGTTAGTGCCGCGGTTTTTACCGCATGTCCCCAGAAAGAGATAGGAAGTTCACTAAGACCCATCATTGATCGAACCATGTCTAACAAGGTTTGATTCCTTCAGACACTCCGTTCCATTGAGGAGTTCCGGGAGGTGTCAACTCTAAAAGAATACCATTTTCTTTCAAGTGATCGTCGAATTCATGGCTCAAATATTCGCCACCTCGATCCGATCGAAGTGCTTTAATTTTCTTTCCAAGTTAATTTTCAACTTCTTTCTGAAATTCTTTGAATTTCTTAGAGGATTCAGATTTATTCGACATTAAGTGGATATAGCCATATCTACTAAAATCGTCGGTGAAGGTGATGAAACATCGGTAACCTTGTCTTACGGCTGTACTCATTGGTCCACATACATCCGTGTGTATTAGACCTAATAAGTCACTTGCCCTTTCTCCCAACTTGGAGAACGACTGTTTTATCATCTTGCCTAATAGACATCCTTCGCAATTTTCAAACGACTCCAAGTCGAATGAGTCAAGAACACCTTCTTGTAGAAGTTTCTTGATACGTTTGACGTTAATATGGCCAAGACGACAATGCCACAAGTAGGTTTGATTCGACTCGATGGTCTTAGCCTTTTTGGCGGTATCATCAATGTTATAGACTTGTTTGTCAAGAGAAAGCACATAAAGACCATTTTCTGAATATGCTTTACCATATAAAACATTATCGAAATAAAATGAACAACTATTGTTCTTAATTAGAAATTCAAAACCTTTGGCGTCCAACGAAATAATGTTTTTGGTAACTCTAGAAACATGATAACAATTGTCAAGTTCTAAAATAAGCCCAGAGGGCAATGACAAACTGAGAGTTCTAACAGAGACGGCAGACATTCTTGCTCCATTGCCAACCTGAAGCTCAACCTCTCCCTTCTCTAACCTCCTATTTATCCTTAGTCCCTGAGCATTGGAACAAAGGTGTGAGCCACATCCGGTATCTAATACCCATGATGTTTTGCTAGCGAAGTTTAAGTCTATAACAAAAATACCTGATGAAGAAGCAACGGTGTCGTTCTTCTTATCTTCCTTGAATTTGAGGAAGTTCCATTTCCAATGTCCTTTCTTCTTGCAGTAGAAACATTCGGAATTTGACTTGGAAGAGGCTACCTTCTTGTCCTTGCTGTACTTGGCAGTGTTTGACTTAGGCAGAAAATTTCTCTTTTTCCCTTTAAAGCTCTTCTTCTTGCCCGGACGTTTGAATGGCTTGCCCTTCCTCACCATGAGCATGTCATGCTTGCCCTCATCTTTGAGGGTTTGCTCGGCTTGCTTCAACATACCATGAAGCTCGGTGAGGGTTTTCTCCATGCTATGCATATTATAATTCATGTTGAACTGATCATAGCCTTTGTGAAGCGAGTGGAGAATGATGTCAATTGCCATCTCGGTTGAATACCCAGCATCAAGCCTTTCCATGTTCTCAAATAATCCAATCATTTTGAGGACATGCGGGCTGACTGGTTCTCCTCTCTTGAGCTTGCTCTCAAGGATCTTCCTGTGGGTTTCGAACCTTTCAGTTCGGGCTTGCTCTTGAAACATATTCTGAAGCTCAAAAATGATTTCAAAAGTCGTCTCCTTTTCAAGGAAAGTCTTTTCAAAGTCCAGAGACATAGTGGCCAACATGATGCATTTGACATCCCGATTGGCACTTTGCTATCGGTTAAGGGCAGCCTGAGTGACTTCCTCATTGGGAGCGTCGGGCATT
Source organism: Chenopodium quinoa (assembly GCF_001683475.1). NCBI lineage: Eukaryota > Viridiplantae > Streptophyta > Magnoliopsida > Caryophyllales > Amaranthaceae > Chenopodium > Chenopodium quinoa. Next base: position 448,487 of record NW_018744111.1, read on the forward strand.
TCCTCCTCAAGGACGTATTCCTTTTGCTCTTGCATTAGTACAATGCGCAAATTTCTTTGCCAATCAAGAAAATTTGGCCCGCTCAACTTCTCTTTGTCGAGAATTGAGCGTAAAGAGAATTGGTTGTTGTTTGAGTTACTTGCAGACATTGTTATACAATTGAAAGAATTTGAAATGAAAAACCATTCATAAACCAATAAGTTTAAATTTAAAAGCGTTCATGCATATTATCAATCTTATTGAGCATTTTATCCACGCATTAATAAATTGTCCCTTATGGGCAAGAATAAAATGATTCCGAGATCCCAAAGATCAAGAAATGGTTAAGCATGCTTTGGCTTATCTTAATCATTAAATATCTTAAGGTAAGTAATCCAATTGCTAATAGCTCTAAACTACTCTCGGTTTGATAAAATGTCGCATCTAATGCATCCTTGATATTTTATCTCTTTTGCCACGACATCTAAGGACTCCTTACTGATATCATTGAGGTTAACCAAGACAACTTGTATACCTAGTATACCTTACGTTCCTAGGGAAATAGTGATGCCTCGCTTTGGCGTAGCCCATCACATACGCGCATTAGTTCAGTAAGTGTTGTTCTTGGAACGGCAAATTTTGGCTCAATATTATTAAGGGACCTAGGGTTTCTATGTTGGTTTGATTTAAGTGAACTTAACTAAGTGTCGCAACATATGAAATCCTAGACATGCATCTAACATTCATATATAACAATAATATATATAAAGCATAAAATAGATGCATTTGGCAACTAGCATGACCCCTTGAAATCTTCAATTTCCATGGGTCTTCATCTTGGCTCGTCTTCATCGAAACGCCGTCTTGAGACATCTTGGTCAAAATAAAATAACTAGCTAGTACGACTAAGATTAATCTAAAGTACAAAATAACTTAATGGTTCGCAGACCGTATTTAGATTTACAAAAATACATAACGGATTGCAGTCCGTATTTTCTATCCTAGTCGGGCCCTACTAGTCCGTATTTGTGAATGGCCCATGCATTTTACGAAATACACAATTAAACACGCAAAACTAGTAACTAACTTAGGTGGTTAATCCGATTAACGCGCCTAACTAAAACTAGTCAACGTTGTTTAATCCATTATTTCTAAAAGCAAATTGCTAAGCAATGAACTAAGCTCCCACTGAATTCTGCATCCATACTTAACTAATCCAATTAATTAAGTTGGCATAACCCATAAAATTTGTCAAAATCAAAATTTTTGCAAAAGCCGAAAAATCGAGGTCTAACCTCGGCAAAATTTTCGCAAAGTACATAGCCCATGCATCGAAAAACAACCCACACAAAACCAAGTGCCTAGCATCATGGTTGCGGATGTGCTGTACTTGGGAGCAGGCAGCCTGCCTACCAAGGCATTGTTGCGCCTACTAGCACCAGCACGCATCATGCTTGCATGCTAGCATGCGAGCATGTGTGCTGGCAGGTGTGGTTGGCCTGCTCTGGCTTGCTGCCTCGCTGCCTAGTAGCACTTGCGAGCAATGCCTAGCAGCCACACACCACACGCAGCAGCACGCTTGGTGCACTGTGCTTGCTCCCCACACAGCAGCAACACAACGAGGTGGGAGCACCACCATGCGCACCAAGGCAGCCACGTGTGGGTTGCGAGAGCAGTCCTGCTAGCCTTGGTGGTGCTTGGGTGTCCTTTGCCTCGATTTGTGTGCTTTTGACTCGGGATTTTAATCCCAATATTCGTGTGAGATAAAATTAATTCTAAATTTATTTTAGAATCAAATTAGAGCAAAGTGAAAATATAACAAGTCTAACGTAAATAAATTCAATTTTAATAGTGCACAAGCCTAAATTATTCAAGAACCATTCTTTGAATCAATTTTAGGTCTAACTTGATGCAACAAAATTGAAGGGCTACATCCATAACTAATTTAACTAAAATGCAAATTAATAATGGATTTGACAAATAGGGAGTTGGAAAAACAAAATAATCATCTAATGATAAAAAATTTCAACCTTCATACTTGTGTAAAATACCAAGATTACATCTTCCAATATGAAGATTAATCAAAATTTTAGTCACAAGTATTTGAACTTCATGGATTTTAATCAACCAAAATGAAAAATCCAAACTTTGTTCAGTATGGAATTTAGGGTTAGAGTTCAAATTATTTAAACCTTTAAAGATTAGAACTTTAACATATTAGGAACTTAAAATTACACATTCACATCAAACATTCACACATTCTTGCAATTAATTTGCAAAATATGTGAAAAACAAATTTATGTGAAAAAGGCATATCAACTCAAGCACTAATTAAAACTCCATAATTATGCTTAAGGATATTTAAAATAGCAGTAGATTAGGGATGCAATAATGCATTTAATCTAACCTTGTAATGCTTGCATTCATCAAGGCATAAAAAGATTTAAAATTTTCGTTGAAAAACAAAAAAACCCCAAAAACTTGGGTCTCTGGTTCGAATTTGGCTTCTGGACAGTCCTCGAAAAGGGTTGAATCTGCTTCAGAATGTCGATTCCACCCAAAAATCACTATTTTTAAGCCAAAATCTGGGTTCGACAGACAAATCGATAAAAATACGAGTTTTAAAATAATTAAAATGAGCTTCTAATCTAATTAGAAAAGCAAAACCAGAAATTAAATCTTACTTTAAAACACCTTAATTAATCAATAATTGCAAAAATTAAAAGGAGCGTGGCTCCGATACCGCTGTTGGGTTTCGTAGTGACCCACACTACGCGGAATGAAACCCGCCAAAACCCGCCCCTAAAATAAATGCAATTAACAAGCAAAACATAATTAAAAGCATAATAAAGGATAAAAGATTATACCTTTGACCCGTGCTTCGCTCAACTATGAGCTCTTACTTGAACCTCGAAAACACAAGGCCTCCGACGGGATCGTACCCTCGAACCCGACCCGAGCGTCCTAAGCCTCGAAGGTTAGTCGAGGCCCGGACAAATATAAACTTGGAGTTTTACGAATTTCAAGGTATACTCAACAATGGAGTTGCCTTTAGTTTTCCACTCAAGTGTTCTTCTCAAAATCCCAACCAAGTGGGTATTTATAGAGAATGGGAACTTGGATCCCATTTCATTATCAATGTGGGATCATGTGCAAAATCATTAATTTATTTAATTCTAAATTAAATAATTAATTAAATGTAATCACAATACAATAAGTGTCAAGGGGAGAGAGAGGGTTAGGTGAGGACCATGAATAGGTGGGGGGGACCATTGCCTTGCTCCCCAAGGGGCTGTTGGGTTGCTGCCAGCTAGCACTGCCAGCTAGCCCAGCCAGCCAGCACAAGGCAACAAGCATCAGCCCAGCCAGCCATGCGTGCTGCATGCTGCTGTGCTGGGTGATGCCTGCGATGCTGCTTGCTAGGCGCTGGACGCTGCTAGCAAGTGTTGGCCCCTGCCTCCCTCGCCATCGCACACGCACACGCAAGCCCAGGCTAGCTGTTGCGTAGTGCTGCTGCCTAGCCCCTTCTCGCACACACTCGCATAGCCAGCATGCATGCTGGCCCCTTGCCTCGCCAACCACATGCACAAGCATGCAAAGCTTCGTGATGTGATGCTGCGATGGCTTGCAAGCATGCGCACTAAGCGAGGCTAGTGCTGCTTCTGCGATTCCCTACACGCATACGCACATACGCACTGGCCTAGCTATGAGATAGCGCGTATGCTTGTGCTAGAGCTTGCGATGGTGCGAGACACACATGCAAGGCCCAACATGCGAGCCACGCATGTTGGATGGCTTGATGCTTGGCGATGGTGCTAGGCACACACGCACACACGCAAGTTCCTAGCACTGCGATGGTGCGATGGTGCTGCGATAGTGCCTAGGCACCCATGCACGCACGCTGATGTGCCATGCGAAGGCACGCACACACGCAGGTGGTGCTGCGATGGGCAGCCTAGTGCGCCTAGCATGCATGGCGCGCCTAGCACACCATGGTGCGCCTAGGCTTGCGATGAGCTAGCCTAACCTAGCTACGGCTATGCTTGTACTTGTTGCTTGTGATTTTGCGACGCTCGGTCTCGACGCCCTAGGCTCGATATCTGACGTCTGTATTCGTAAAACTTCGTCGACTCATTAAATCCTTTGGATTAATTCGTCGTCTCAGATTGGTTGTTCGATTGGGTTCGACCTGAAGGGTTCAGTTAAGATTAAGCTGTAATATTAATTATACATTAATAATAATGATCGGAAGCGGCCTCCTCCTAGGCATTCCGATCACTTAACCTTACTGAAGAATTAGCTCTGTAATAATTCTGAACCCTCTATCAAAATAATACACTTGTTGGAAGGACACTATTCCTTTCAAATGGAATGTAACCTGATTTAGAACTCCTGAGCATAAACACAGAACTAAAAAAATAAATATGAGAAACTGTCCCAAAGAACTTGCGTTCTCTGAGACGAAGGAAAATAATCTAGACTACACACATAATCAAGAATAAAAATCAAACTGTTTCCCCGGCAACGGCGCCAAATTTTGACATGATAAAGTCGTATCACATAATCAAAAGAATTACCTAAGTCCTCTAACTAAAGTAGATAGGCAAGTAGGGTCGAATCCACAAGGAAACAATGGCTTTTTACTCCTAAATAAATAATATAATCCAAATTATCACGTAACCAAATTATTTTTGTGGGAATTAAACTAAGGAGAATAATTATACTAAAGCAATTAAAATTAAGGGGAAATCAATAAATCAAAGCCTAGGGTATAGGTTCACCAATAAATAATATTCCAGGGTAAAACACAATAATCAATCATCAATGCATCAATCAACCAAATCATAAAAGGCTTTTGCTACATATTACAATCACAGAATTAATTAAGCGGTATTAAATTGCATCTCTCGAATCTTGAATTAACCATTTATACATTAACCTACCTATTGAAACTAAGCCTAAACACAATTCTCATCTATCAAATCTCGAATCAATATTGCATAACTCATACAATTAAATCAGGTCTAATCTAATTGCATAACAGTAAATCAATCAATAGGAAATCAATCAAAGCATTGACAATCAACAATAACAAATTATCCCTTCATATTATTTATGGATCCCCACAAACCCTAGAAATAGTGGTGTCCATAATTCGGATTAAAACCGAAATCCAATCCAATCCAAACTGAATTATCAAATTGGATCGGATCCAAACATTAAATAGGATCGGATCGGATTGAGATTTTTTGAAAATTCGGATTGTCGGATTGGATCGTATTGACCCTAATTGGATCCAAACTAAACCGAAAACTGAATTGTAAAATAAAGCATTTATTGAATATGCTGCCATGTTATCTTAATTAAGCTATTGCTGATGAATACTTAAACTTGGTGATGCATTGTTCTTCCTTGTAATTTGCTGATGATATTTGGTGCATGCATTGGTGTAATGGTGTGCCAAGTAGTTGTATTAGCTTAGTATTAATTAATATTGCCTTGATGTTGAACAATTTAATTCAATCATGACTATTTACAAGACTTGTATTCATATTAAGGCTTGAACAAGTGTTATTTTTATTTTTATAATTCGGATTGGATTGGATTTGGCCTAAATCCAAATCGAAAACCGAGACACCCCTACCTAGAAATAAAACTACTCACACATGTTGAAATCTAAACTAAGCAAAGCAATAAAATAAGACATGATTAGTCAAAGCAATTAAATTACTAAAAATAAAAGGGAAAGAAAACGTTACCTAAATAAACGGAAACAATGAATTGCATAAACCGAAATAGTTGAGAGAACAAGAGTATTAATCAAAATGCTTAAAACTAAAATCTAGAATTTAACTAATGATAAGATGTAATTGTCTTGCTTAACAAAAGCGTAAAAGCTAGAAAATCCAAAATTTAAACAAAGATTAAAGTCGCAAAACATCCCCAAAAACACGCGTCGGTCGGGCGCCATCTCGCTTGGCCAGGCTCGCCTTCGGGTGGATCGTTCCTCGCTTCACGCCCAGTCAAGCGCGCATCTAGGTGAGATACTTCTTTTCTTCCTGCCTCGCCCGGCCGGGCGCGCCTCAGGTCGAGGGGCACCCCCCAGTTGGGCGAGCTTCCGGGCATAAGTGACTTCTTCGATTGGGCTCTTAATTGGCCCAATTGGGATTTCCTCTTTGGGTCCTTAATACTTGGTCCATTGCCTCGATCTCTTTTTCTTCACCGAGACCTTATTAACCGGTTTGATTGCTCCAACGCGGTCTTGGGCTACGGAAGGTGTTCATATGTACGCGATCCTAATCTAATGCTTGGAGTGGCTCAAATAAGTCCGGGAAAATTCTCTAAATCCGCAATTTTCGGGGACCGCATGATGACCCCGGGGACAGAGGCAAGGTCCGGGGACCGCATGATGACCCCATTGTCATTAAGTGTAAAGTGGCAAACCAGAAGGTCGGTCGGATCCTCATTGACACCAGAAGCTCATCTGACATCATCAGCCACAAGTGCTTGTCAAAGTTGAAATACAAGCCCGGCGGCATGTAGAGATGTCAGTGGGGCGGGTCAAATAGGAGACCCGCCTCAACGGGGCGGGGATGGGTCTTGGTTTAGTGGGTGATGGGGCGGGGGTGGATTTTAGATTGTACTCGCCCCATCCCCGCCCTGCCCCACCCGCCCCTTTTCGTACCCGCCCCATCCCCACCCACCCCACTTCGTATCAGCCCCATCCCCACATCCACATATTTTTAAAAATAAAATTATATAATTTTATACTATTTTATAAAAAATATTGTGTAAAATAAAATAGTTAATATAATACTTTATAATACACATATTATAAACAAAAAAATGTGTAATATTAACAATAATTTTATTATTTTTACAATCTTTATTAATTATGAAGGATTGTGTATTTGGGAGGCGGGGATTAGGCAGGTCTTAGGTGGGGATTAAGTGGGGGTGGATATCCAAGTGGGGGTTGGGGACGGGATGGTTTTGGAATTGTACCCGTTGGGGGGGATGGGGACGAATTTTAGACCCGCCACGGGGATGGGGATCGGATAGGGATGGGGATGAGTATGAAAATTTTAGATGGGATGGGGATGGGAAGGCCAACATCTGCCCCGCCCCACCCCATTGACATCCCTAACGACATGCACAAGGTGTCTCACCCCTTAGTTAGCTTTGGGGGTTGGGTTGTACGTGCACCCAGTCGAAAGGATTAACCTACCCGTCCGGCTAGGGGAGAAAGGAGAGGAACGCCACATGGTAGTTCGGTTCTTGGTCGTAGAGGAGTTGACTGCCTATAATCTGATATTGGGACGTCCGACTCTCAATGAATCCAAGGTTGTCATTATTCCAACCCTCATGTTGTTGAAATTTAAGAAGGATGATGGGTCTGTTGGTTCCCTAAACGGGGATAAGAAAACTACTAAAGAGTGCTGCCTCTCGGATGTCAAGCCCGCAGTGGCCGCAGCCAGCCAGAGTGAGAAGCTAATAGACCTTAATGATGTCAAGGAAGCCGAGCCTACTCCAATAGCAGCCGACAAGAAGAGAAAGGTCAACCAGCTGGTGGCCTTGAAGAAGGAGAAACAATTGCAATCACTAACCGGGGAAAGATCGGATGAACTCCATCCCCATCCGGCTGGTGAACACATTGATATTGCTCTGGATGACACACATCCAGAGCGTATTGTTAAGGTGGGAACGGTTGCTTTTGCAAAATTTGGTGCAGACTTGCACAATTTGTTGAAAGAATTCAAAGACATCTTTGCCTTGGAAGTGGAAGAGTGACAAGCGCACTTTAGGGCGCGCTTTAGAGCATATTTTAGGATGATTTTGGATGTATTCGGGGCCGTTTTGGCCGATTATTACCTTGTTATGCTTACGTTCCCCATATTACGTGCTTCACGGGTTTTCGGCTTGTTTTTGATGTGTTTTCAGGTAATATCAACCGAGTTTAATCAAATCCCGAGCCCTTGATGCGTAACCGAGCTAGCCTTGACCGAAGTCCGAGGAGTTAAGGAAGTTCAAGTGTCGTGCATTGATTACATAGCACAGGCAGCACGGCCGTGTTACCATAGGCACACCCGTGCTGGCCTATAAGCAAGCAACCCCCAGGCAAGGCAACACGGCCGTGCAAGCCAATAGCACGGCCGTGTCAGTATCCACGCACCAGCACGGCCGTGCAGGCCATTAGCACGGCCGTGCCAGATGTTGCCCGTGCCCGTGTCAGCTTCAGTATGAGCCCCGTGCTAGAGCATATTCAGCACGGCCGTGCCATTTTTAGCACGGCCGTGCCAGGAAGCTGCACGGCCGTGCCAAATTGAAGAAGAAATCTGGTTTACCTACTGACAAGCTAGCACGGCCGTGCCAAATACAGCACGGCCGTGCTGATCCAGGGTTAACTACGCGCTTGACTTCTCCGAATTAGAAGACGTATATAAGGCCCGACTTTAAGAGGATTTGACAGACAGTTTTTAGAAATAGTTTTTGAGAGCCTTTGTAGAGAGTTATTGGAGAACGTTCTTAGTATTAGAGATTCATTAGTTTTCTTAAAGATTATTCTAGCGATTTTAGTTTTCTTGGATTGATTTGAAGCAAGATTTGTGAAGATTCTTTGAATTATCCATTGACGACGGATATCAAAGTTCTAAACTTTTCCATTGATTCGCATGAATACAATTGGTATTATTCATTCTTGCTTATTAATCAAGCTTTATTATTCCTTAATCAGAATTCATGTTTATATCTATTATGCTTTTGGAATTCATTATTGCTTTGATTATGAATATGTGTGAGTAGTCTCCTAGCTAGGGTTTCGGGATGAAACCCGGCCAAGGTAACCTATGTAATTGAGGATTGATTTTGATAAACGGATTGTGATTAAATTGATTATATGCGATTGCATGTTAATTCATTATAATAGGAGTAGCTAACCTAGAATCTTGAATTTGATTCCATGATATCCTTGATTTGAACAAGAGATTGTGAATTGAGTATTTCATTGTTGAATGTGGTTTGATTATGTACCGAGTAATGTTAAGTGCATGAGAAATCCAAGCTTAGTATTGCCCGTTGTCTTCCTATCACATGATATTGATCAGACTTATAGTCTTTGCATATCCCGTTTGTCTCTGTAATTCCTTGTTGCTTAGTTACCAATGGTTAGGCGGATTCCCGTTCTCCCTAGTGTCTTAGTTTATTGGTTTATTCCATCTTATTAGTAGTATTTTAGAACACCATTTTCATTGATTTCGAACTAGCTTAGGTTTAAGATTGATTTGCAATTACTCTCGTTCCTCGTGGACCGAACCTTTATTTTCCATTGTACTTGGTTATAGGGTGTTCGTATAAGTATTGTTTGATTGAGAGTTAGATTGTAGCGACCGATTTAACCCTCGTCAAAATGGCGCCGTTGCCGGGGAACGGTGTTTGTTAATTGCTTTTTGATTTCTTGAGTCTAGTTCATCATTAAAAAAAAGCACAAAAAGATTTTTCCCTTTTGGCTACACTTGTAGCCCTGCTATTTAATTGGTTTGGTTAGTGTGTATGCGCAGGTCTAAACAGAGAGAATTAATACCCTTCGATCCAGAAATCGAAAGAACTTTGAAGAGCAATCGTAAATCTCGATTGACGTCATCAAACTCTCAAGGAAAGGAACACAACACACAACAGGTTCCAATGGAAGACATACCGCGCCAACCTAATCGACCAGCACCACGACCCCTTAAGGAGTTGGGAACTCCTGGGGCGTATGAAGCTTCAAGTGGGATTGCTCCACCCACTACAGAGGCCAATGATTTCGAGATCCGGACGGCTATGATCACCGTCATCGTGAGAAGGCAGTTTAGTGGTGCCAAGCATGAGAGCCCTTTGGCTCATTTGAACGAATTTAAGAAGTACTGCAATACCATCAAGGTTAATGGGGTGAATCAAGAGTTCGTGAGATTGAAGCTTTTCCCCTTTTCACTTATTGGGAGAGCTCTCGAATGGTTAGAGAAGGAGGTGAAGCCGAACTCTCTACACACTTGGGATGATGTCACAACAGCTTTCTTGGGAAGATTTTATTCCCAAAAGAAGACGGCCGATGCTAGAGCTTTGATCCAGGGATTTCGGCAAAGGAGTGGGGAGTCAATCTACGAAGCATGGGAAAGGTAAAAGGAGTACCAAAGAGAGTGTCCACACCACGGAATCCCAACATATCAAGTTTTACAGATTTTCTATGGAGGATTGAGTCCTCAAGGGAAGACCAGTTTGGATGCGGGAGCAGGAGCCCCATTATGAACAAAACCGAAGAAGAAGTCATTGATATCATAGAAGATGTGGTACGACACCACATGGATTGGCAAGATGGAGAGCGAGAGGCCACGAGCAAGAGTGGAGGAGCGGTCTATTCGGTAGACCATCTTAATGCAATCGAGAATTTGACATCGCAAATTGTAAATCTAGGTAAGGAAATGTCAATTATCAAAGAGAAGCTCAACGCTCCACCGCATCAAAATCTTCCATCCCATTCTAAGGGAGTAGGTATGCACTCTAACTCTAATAATATGCCTGTTGGATGTATATTCTGTGAAAACTGTGGGTCTTATGACCATGATACCTCAGCCTGCAACGTAGATTCCCAATTTCAATCCAACTATAATGATGGTAATGAGTGTGATAATGAACAAGTCAATGCCTTGTCTTATGATAATAGACCTAGGAATGACAATAACAGATATTTACCACCTAATCAAAGAGGGAACAATTATAATCAACATGGTAATTATTCTGACTACCAACAACAAAACCAGCGGGGAAACAGGAACCAAAGGGACCAAAATCCCCAAGGGTCCTATAATCAACATGGTAATTTTGGTAATCAGAATAATTACCAACAAAATGCAGGTAATCAAGGGCAATACAATCAGAACATGAATGCCAATAACAGGGGAAATTGGAATAACAATGGTAACAGGAACAACTTCCAAAATCAAAATCCCCAACAGTCTAATGCGCGTGGTTCCCGAGCCTCTAATGACAACTACAATGCTCAAGGACCATCGCAAAGGACTAGTTTGGAGGAGATGATGGAAGCACAGACCAAAATGTTCAACACTTTCATGGCCACCAGTGACAAAAAGTTTAATGAAGTGATGACACATAATAAAATGCTTGAAACCCAGATTTCTCAGTTGGCTAGTGCTATAAAGGATGGGGTTGGAGTGTCAAAACTCCCACCTCAAGGTATTGACTCTAAAAACTCTGTAAATGCTATCACCACTAGGAGTGGAAAGACATTGAGGGGGAGCGATGAAGTAGTACCCCCTAGGAGTCAATCTGTGACTACACCTACCACTGATACTGTTATAGAGAGTGAGGAGGAGAGGACCGGAGAGAATGATAAAACTGTAGAGGTCCTAAATGAAAAGGAAGTAACACAAGTCAAAGAACTCAATCTACTGCAAAAACTTCCTTACCCCCATAAGTTTGTGAGACATAAGTTGGATGCTCAATTTGGTAAGTTTTTAGAGACTTTGAAGCAAATTCACCTTTCCATACCATTCACCGACGCTATAAAACAAATGCCTAACTATGCTAGGTTTTTGAAAGATATTTTGAGTGGCACGAGGAATTGTGATGGGGTGGAAACTGTTAACCTCACCGTGAATTGTAGTGCAATCATCATGAACAAGATGCCTCCCAAATTGGGAGACCCAGGTAATTTCTCAATCCCTTGTGCTATTAATAAAATGAAAATTGATAATGCATTATGTGATCTTGGGGCTAGTGTTAGTCTTATGCCATATTCTGTATATCAAAGATTAGGGGTAGGAGAACTTCTTCCTACCAACATTACCTTACAGTTAGTTGATCGTTCGATCAAATTTCCTAAGGGTAAGGTAGAAGATGTTCCCCTACGAGTTGGGAAATTTGTGATACCTGTGGATTTTGTAGTTTTGGAAATGGATGAAGATAATCATATACCTATTATTCTTGGGCGACCTTTCCTAGCTACCTCTGGTGCTCTCATTGATGTGAAGAGTGCCAAGATTTCTTTAAAGGTAGGAGAGGAGGTCCTTGAATTTGATCTGAACAAAAGCATGCAATATCCTTTGTCTACTTCCGAAAACTGCATGATGATTGACACTATTGATTCGATTGTCTCTAGTATGCATACACTATTGCTTTCTACTAACCATGATCTTGAGCCAAGTGATACCGATGAGAGCAGGTACATAGAGGAGCAAATGCTAGAGGAAGATGATGGTGATAACGGTTTCAAGGAAATTACGCCCATGTATGCACTTGCTATGGCCACCACAAAAGAGGTAAACGAGGCCCCTAAGGTAGAAATAAAACCTCTACCATCACATCTAAGGTACGAATTTCTTGGCCCTGATTCAACTTATCCTGTCATTGTGAATTCTTCTTTAGATGCGGATCAAACTCGGAAGTTGTGTGATGTATTGAGAGAGCATCAAAGTGCCATAGGCTATACCATTGATAACCTCAAGGGTATTAGCCCCGCTATATGTATGCATCACATAACTCTCGACGATGGTGCGAGGCCTTCTATTGAGAGGCAGAGGAAACTCAATCCTAAAATGGGGGAGGTGGTGAAGAAAGAGATCACCAAACTCCTTGATGCAGGTATCATCTTCCCCATTTCGAGCTCTAGATGGGTTTCCCCTGTGCATGTTGTCCCTAAGAAGGGGGGATGACTGTAGTTGAGAATGAGAATGGTGAGCTCATCTCAACTAGAACGGTGACCGGTTGGCGGATGTGCATAGACTATAGACGTCTAAACGCATCTACCAAAAAGGACCATTTTCCCCTCCCTTTTATTGATCAAATGCTCGAAAGACTAACTAGGCACAAGTATTATTGCTTTCTTGATGGTTATTCGGGGTTTTTCCAAATACCTATAAACCCGGATGACCAAGAGAAGACGAATTTTACTTGTCCATATGGTACTTTTGCCTACAGGAGAATGCCTTTTGGACTTTGCAATGCACCGGGCACCTTTCAACGGTGTATGATGAGAATTTTTGGGGACATGTTGGAGGCCGAGATGGAGGTTTTCATGGACGATTTTTCTGTTGGAGGAGCCTCCTTTGATGATTTCCTAGTGAACTTGGGGAAGTGCCTACAACGGTGTGAGAGAGTGAATTTAGTCCTGAACTGGAAGAAGTGTCACTTCATGGTTGAAGAAGGTATTGTCCTCGGTCACAAGATCTCAAATGCAGGCATAGAGGTGGACAAAGAAAAGGTTGAAGTTATAGCAAAGCTACCACCACCGGTCAATGCAAAAGGGGTAAGACAATTCCTAGGGCATGCGGGGTTCTACCGGCGATTCATAAAAGATTTCTCTCTTATAGCCAAGCCTTTGAATGCCTTATTGCAAAAGGAAGTCGACTTCAACTTCGACAAAGAGTGCCTACAAGCTTTTAACACACTTAAGAAAGCTTTGATTTCGGCACCGATTGTGCAAGGACCACGGTGGGATCTACCTTTTGAGTTGATGTGCGATGCTAGTGATACGGCTATTGGAGGTGTTCTTGGGCAAAGAGTTGAGAAGAGGCTTCACGTGATCTATTACATGTCCAAGACCTTAAATGAAGCACAAAGGAACTACACCACTACAGAGAAAGAGTTCCTAGCCATTGTTCATGCATTTGAGAAATTTTGGGACTACCTCATTGGTTCCAAAACGATTGTTTATACCGACCATGCAGCCATCAAGTACCTAATTTCGAAGAAGGAATCCAAACCACGCCTCCTCTGATGGGTCCTCTCTTTACAACAATTTCATGTGGAGATCCGGGACAAGAAGGGAGCCGAGAATGTGGTTGCGGATCACCTTTCGCGCATGGAGAGGGAGAAACAAGAAGATGATGGGCTGCCCATTTGTGATGAGCTGAAGGATGATGTTTTATACCTCCTCAAGGAGAAGATTCTACCATGGTTTGCGGATATGGTAAACTACTTGGCTTGTGAGGAGTTTCCCCCCGATTACTCCAAGAACCAACGGAAGAAGATTAGGAGAGATGCAAGGCATTACATATGGGATGATCCAATTTTGTTCAAGAGAGGTGTAGATGGTCTCCTAAGAAGGTGCGTTCCGGAGGAAGAAGTTCATAGTGTGCTGAAAATGTGCCACTCCGACCCTTGCGGAGGTCACATGGGGGCTAATAAAACAGCCCAAAAGGTTTTGCAATGTGGGCTATGGTGGCCCCATATCTTTAGGGACGCGTGGGCATTTGTGAAGACTTGCGATGCTTGCCAACGGAGTGGAAACATTTCCAAGAAGAATGAAATGCCTCAACAACCCATACTTGAACTTGAGATCTTTGATGTGTGGGGCATTGACTTCATGGGACCCTTCCCTTCCTCCCGTGGGAACCAATACATACTTGTGGCTGTGGATTACGTGTCTAAGTGGGTGGAAGCAATTGCCTCCCCTACAAAGGATCACAAGGTGGTGGTGAAACTCTTCAAGAAGATTATATTTCCAAGGTTCGGGGTTCCTAGGGCGGTTATAAGTGACAACGGGTCACACTTTGTGCATGGGGCCTTTCAAAGGATGCTTCGAAAGAATGGAGTACATCAAAGGTTCGGGACAACCTATCACCCTCAATCTAGTGGGCAAGCGGAAGTCTCCAATCGACAGATAAAGTCCATCCTTGAGAAGACAGTGGCGAAGAATAGGAAAGATTGGTCCGATAAGCTTGATGATGCACTTTGGGCATACCGGACTGCTTTCAAGACCCCAATAGGCACCACCCCATACCGCTTGGTCTACGGGAAAGCATGTCACCTCCCGGTCAAACTAGAGCACCGCGCTCAATGGGCTATCAAGAAGATAAATTTTGATCTAGCAAGCGCGGGGGAGCAACGGATGTTGGACCTTCATGAATTGGAGGAGCTTCAGATGGACGCATATGACAGTGCGAACCTATACAAGTCCCGATCTAAGGAGTTCCATGTCCGGAAGATAGAGCGGAAGGTGTTCAATGTTGGTGACAAATTCCTCTTATATAACTCTAGGATGAAGCTCTTCCCCGGTAAGTTGATGTCAAGATGGAGGGGTCCATTCACTGTCAAAGATGTTTTCCCTTCCGGTGCGGTTGAGCTTTATGATTCTAGTGGGCTGCAATCCTTCGTGGTTAATGGGCAAAGGTTGAAGACATACTATGAGGGAGCCCATGTTGGTGTGATAGATGTGTTCAAATGCGGTCACAAAAGTTGAATGTGACCACGTCAAGCTATCGACGTTAAACTTAGCGCTTCCGGGAGGCAACCCGATTTTCTTGCTTTTACTTGAGTAGTTTCTTTTGTTTTGTAGTTGGTTTAGCTCCTAATTTGTGTAAGTTTTGTGTGCTCTTTTGTGTTTTTGTGCAGGTAGAAGATTGGTTAGAAGTCGGAATGAAGAGAGTGATGCGAGCCTTGAAGGAAAAGAAAACCTGCAGACTGCAGCAGACAGCACGGCCGTGCCATCAGACAGCACGGCCGTGCCACAATCCAGCACGGCCGTGCCAAAATCTGCACAGTCGTGCCAAACCTCAAAAGCCCACTGACATTCTAGCACGGTCGTGCCATTTTCAGCACGGCCGTGTCAAGTAATAGCACGACCGTGCTAATTCTAGCACGACCGTGCCATCTGAAATTCAATTTCGCAAAAAGCCTGCCAAGCCAACACGGCCGTGCCAAATTCGGCACGGCCGTGCCAAACCTCAGCACGGCCGTGCCAGTTATAGCACGGTCGTGCAGCGCGGGTTCCGGATAAAATTTCGTGTATTTAAACACAATTTCACTCAAACTCTCTCATTATTCCCCAACTCTCTAACACTCTTTCCTACCCTTTTTCTCTCTAAACTAACCCAAACCCCCAACCTCCTCCCCCAATTCCTCAAATCAAACCCTAATTCCCCATATTCTTCTTTCAAGATCTCGGCACCCTCCTTGCATTGGAGCATTTTTCAAGTGATTGGAAGCAAAATTTGGCCCTCTTTGAGCTCGCCACAACTCCACTTCGTGGAGTTCTCGGTGAATTCGTTCTTAAACTCATTGATTTTCGCAATTTTTGTCCAATTTCATTAGTTTTATTGAATATTTGTTGTTGAATTGTGCTTTATTGTTGCAAGTTTGGGTGAACTAGTAGTGTTAGGGTAGTACATTGCATGCTAGGATAGTTTCTTGCTTGTTAATTGGTATATTGTGCTTAATTTCTTGAATCAAACATGCCTAGAACAAAGACATCGACTAGGAGGCCGGGTCGGGACGATGCATCCTCATCCATGGTTCCACCCACGGTGGACACCATGGGTATTGTTTTTAATAACCCGTCCTTTTTGGACAAATTTGTAGGATTATCCCACCGACCGATCCGGCCTACCAAGTTCTACGACCCTTTTGCCGCTAGGGCTCTAGGGATCGAAAGCGACATGGTTCAACTATTTTCATTTACCAACTTTGATTCTTTCCTTACCATGCATGCTCTCACTTACAAGAGGCTTACCCTCGAATTTTTGTCTTCTTTGTACGTGCATCGGGATGAGAATAACTCACCCCGGTACTTGTCCTTTCAACTAATGAACTCGGGCACCATTCAAATGTCGGTGGCCCAAGTTAATGCCGCCTTTGGGTGGACATCCGACCTGAAATATGGTCCTAAGGATGGCCACTCAAAACACTACAACTCCGGTTTATTTTGGCGGCAAATCACGGGGAAGATAGATAGAGATCCCCGTAGGGATAAGGCAACTTCCATCGTCAATCCCGCCTTTCGGTTGTCCCACAGGACCTTCTCCTCTACTATCTTTGCTAGAGGAAATAGTTCGGGTGTAGTCTCCATTAGGGAGTTACAGTTTATTTGGCACCTCACCTGTGGGGACGGGCGTCTAGAAATGGGAGCGTGGTTACTAGACCACCTCGACGGTGTAGCCCGGGGTAGGGGTGATATTACTATCGGTGGCATGATCACCATTCTTGCGCAATATAATGGGATTGATTTTTCTGACTTGCAGGCTATCCCAGGCACTACGAGGCTTGATATGCGCACCTTGAGAGCCATGCAGTGGCTTGAAGGGACATCCCAGCCGGATTGCTATTTGTGGCTCGTAGCAGGCAAGCCATACGTCTACTTGCCCGATCCGAAGAGGACGGTGGTTTACAACAAGGACAACTGGATCTTCGACCCCGACTTCGCCTGGCACGAGGACGGAGGCACGGAGTATGTAGACCGCAGTCCCCAGCCTCACCAGGGGGATGAGCAGGCCCACGGGGGCCAAGGAGGTGACGATGCTGATGATGATGATGATGACGAGGAGGGTGGCCCGGATGCGGCCAAGCAGATCCCGGCGCAAGACTTCGCCTGGCTCCGCCAAGGAATGGAAGATTTGAAGCTCGAGGTAGCGGATTTGCGCCGGTCGAACGAGGATATGACCTCCGCCTTCAGAGACCTGAAGAGGAGTGTTGATGATATGGCCTCCCGTTTCCCTTATGGCCCGGGCGGGCCTAGCTCGTGATCCCTTTCCCTTTCCCTTTAGTTACCTCCCTCTCCTTACTATTGTAAGTCCTTGATGTATAAACATTGAGGACAATGTTTGATTCTAGCTTGGGGGGGGGGTCTTACTTGTATTTAGGGATTTGGATTTTTTCTTTTGGTACTATTCAAAAAAAAAAAAAAAAAAAAAAAAAAGATTTACTGCTTTCCTAGACTAACCTTAACTTGTTTGCTAGTATGTCTTTCCTTTTTGCAGATTGGGAACATTCGAGACGCGGCATGAGTTTAAAGAACGATACTATGATCGTTAATTGGAGCTCCCGGGAAGCAAATTTGGTGAGATCTTTTCCTTTTTTTTGTGTGCTTAGGATAGTTTAGTTTAGGAAGAAGTTGAATGGTTCGAGGATGTTTGATCGGTTCTAAGGAACCTGGGATCGTTGATGTTGATATCATTCGATCACTTGTTTGTCGATTGGGATTTTATGTGATCTTTATGCCTCGTTATGTGCCTTTCAACTTATTCAGTTGGCTTAGTTGTACATATGTTTGTGTTAGATAGGAAAAGCTTCTGCTATGAGGATGTGTGGTTTAGCTTATATGATATGCCTCGTAGTCTTTTCCTATGTTTTTGGATCATAATAAACTTGTCTAATTGCAAAATTTTGGAATATTGTTCATGTTGGATTCGAAATGTGAATGAATGTGTATGGAATGTCTATTTCCACTTAAGCCAGTGATGAATACACAGTTCGAGTCTATTGTTGATCAATGTAGACGAGTCTAGGCGAAGGGTAGAAATAGAACACTTTTGTCATGTGAAACTCTATGCCTTTGGGCTGTGGTAAGATGGAGTCGCTTCCCGGTTGTGGATTTGACCCCCTTGATTGGTAGTTGCTTTATTTGTTAGATCCCGTGAGGTTTATTTGTTCTAGACTTCATCATTCTTGTTGAGTGGCATATTTGGATCCTTGATTACGCATTTTTCGATCTTTGTGTTGACTAGTAGCTCCCGAGACCGACTTGACACTTTTAAGGGAGGAAGAGGGCACCTTTTTCATTTTTCTTATTTTGTTCCTTTTGTTTTGTTACAAATTGATTTTCTTTTTACATCATCTTACTTGCTAACCATGTTGAGCTTTAATTCCATTCTTGGTTAACCGTGTTACAAACCCGATGGCCAATGTTTTACCAACCCTTAGTTGTGAAGCGTTTACCTAGATAGGTTTGTTGAGCTTATTGTTTACGAATCAAGAAATAAAGTCTGATAGTTGGTTTGAGCAGGTGTGAAAGTGAGCCTAATTGTAAATATGTAATGCGAAAGTCATTTTGCCATCAATAAAAAAGAGAAAAAAAAAGAGAAAAAACAGAAGAAGAGAAAAGCCGTCCGAATTGTGAAAAAGGCAAGGACACATAAATAAAGTTTTGAAGTTTGAAAGAGGTCATTTGAGTGTGTATTATATGGATAATTTGGGATGATTAAGAATGTGAATCAATGAGATTGTGGAAAGTGAATTACATCTTTTGAATTATTGTTTTTGAGAATTGTGATTCTTGCGCTTCATTTAGGAATTAACCCCACTTTTTAAATTGTTTTCACCTACCTTACCCATTGCCAATACATTACAACCCTTTAAGACCCTTAGACTTTAGAGGTGTTCGGTTCTCAAACGGTGGAGGGAGATACCTTTCAACCCTATGGAAAGATTATGCGTAATCGAGATGTCGGGATACCTTTGTTAATTCCTCAAAACATCACTTTTTCCGGTTCCTTCGAGGAATCACGAGGGGCCAATTAGGGTGGTGATTTGAAGCAAAAGGGGAGGACGTGGCCGGTTTGGTTGGGTTTAGAGGGAAGCATGATTTCTTTGTTCTCTATGCTTGGTTTAGGTCTTGTTCGCATTTGATCAACGATATCTTGGATTGTGTGTCTCGTTGCTTGTTTGAGTGAGTTTTCATTCCGTGCATGGTTGTTCTAAGTAGGATCCATTGATTTCATTCCGTGCTTAATTTGATTTGTTCGCAATGGCATAGTTTATTTGATCTTGTGTGTGTTTCCCTTGGTTTCTGCTCGAGGACTAGCAAAAGTGTAGCTTGGGGGGTTTTGACAAGCGCACTTTAGGGCGCGCTTTAGAGCATATTTTAGGATGATTTTGGATGTATTTGGAGCCGTTTTGGCCGATTATTACCTTGTTATGCTTACGTTCCCCTTATTACGTGCTTCACGGGTTTTCGGTTTGTTTTTGATGTGTTTTCAGGTAATATCAACCGAGTTTAATCGGATCCCGAGCCCTTGATGCGTAACCGAGCTAGCCTTGACCGAAGTCCGAGGAGTTAAGGAAGTTCAAGTGCCGTGCATTGATTACATAGCACAGGCAGCACGGCCGTGTTACCATAGGCACACCCGTGCTGGCCTATAAGCAAGCAACCCCCAGGCAAGGCAGCACGACCGTGCAAGCCAATAGCACGGCCGTGTCAGTATCCACGCACCAGCACGGTCGTGCAGGCCATTAGCACGGCCGTGCCAGATGTTGCTCGTGCCCGTGTCAGCTTCAGTATGAGCCCCGTGCTAGAGCATATTCAGCACGGTCGTGCCATTTTTAGCACGGTCGTGCCAGGAAGCTGCACGGTCGTGCCATATATAGCACGGCCGTGCCAAATTGAAGAAGAAATCCGGTTTACCTACTGACAAGCTAGCACGGCCGTGCCAAATACAGCACGGTCGTGCTGATCCAGGGTTAACTGCGCGCTTGACTTCTCCGAATTAGAAGACGTATATAAGGCCCGACTTTAAGAGGATTTGACAGACAGTTTTTAGAAATAGTTTTTGAGAGCCTTTGTAGAGAGTTATTGGAGAACGTTCTTAGTATTAGAGATTCATTAGTTTTCTTAAAGATTATTCTAGCGATTTTAGTTTTCTTGGATTGATTTGAAGCAAGATTTGTGAAGATTCTTTGAATTATCCATTGACAACGGATATCAAAGTTCTAAACTTTTCCATTGATTCGCATCAATACAATTGGTATTATTCATTCTTGCTTATTAATCAAGCTTTATTATTCCTTAATCAGAATTCATGTTTATATCTATTATGCTTTTGGAATTCATTATTGCTTTGATTATGAATATGTGTGAGTAGTCTCCTAGCTAGGGTTTCGGGATGAAACCCGACCTAGGTAACCTATGTAATTAAGGATTGATTTTGATAAACGGATTGTGATTAAATTGATTATATGCGATTGCATGTTAATTCATTATAATAGGAGTAGCTAACCTAGAATCTTGAATTTGATTACATGATATCCTTGATTTGAACAAGAGATTGTGAATTGAGTATTTCATTGTTGAATGTGGTTTGATTATGTATCGAGTAATGTTAAGTGCATGAGAAATCCAAGCTTAGTATTGCCCGTTGTCTTCCTATCACATGATATTGATCAGACTTATAGTCTTTGCATATCCCGTTTGTCTCTGTAATTCCTTGTTGCTTAGTTACCAATGGTTAGGCGGATTCCCGTTCTCCCTAGTGTCTTAGTTTATTGGTTTATTCCATCTTATTAGTAGTATTTTAGAACACCATTTTCATTGATTTCGAACTAGCTTAGGTTTAAGATTGATTTGCAATTACTCTCGTTCCTCGTGGACCGAACCTTTATTTGCCATTGTACTTGGTTATAGGGTGTTCGTATAAGTATTGTTTGATTGAGAGTTACATTGTAGCAACCGATTTAACCCTCGTCAAAGAGATGTCAAGCATCAGCTCGGATCTAGCTGTCCACAAGCTCGCCATGGATCCCAAAATGAAGCCGGTTAGGCAAAAGAAAGCTGTGAATGTTCGACACCGTGTTCATTTGGTAGTGTTACTTCCCAAATTGGGTTGTGAATGTTGTGCTTGTAAAGAAGCCGAATGGTACCTGGAGCATGTGTGTTTATTACACTAACTTGAACAAGGCATGTCCGAAGGATAGTTATCCACTCTCAAAAATCGACAGTCTAGTCGACTCTACAGCCGGACATGCTTTGAAGAGCTTTATAGATGCCTATTCAGGCTTTCACCAGATACCCCTGTGGAAAAAAGATCAAGAGAAGAAGGCATTCGTCACTGATCAGGGGTTATTCTGCTATACTGTAATGTCATTTGGCCTGAAAAATGCGCCTTCTACTTACAAAGAATGATTAATACAGTCTTCATTAATCAAATTGAAAGGAATGTAGAGGCCTACATTGATGACATGATAGTCAAATCCAAGCTACAAACAGATCACCTTGCTAACCTCTGAGAAATCTTCAACACACTTAAGCGGCACAAGGTCTTGCTCAATCCCAAGAAGTGTGTCTTTGGTGTTGAGTTTGGGAAGTTTCTCGGATTTTTAATTGATCAAAGGGGGATAGAGGCCAATCCAAAGAAGATACAGGCAATCATTGACATGAAGTCACTCTGCACTATCAAAGAAGTTCAGAAGGTAACAGGTTGTTTGGCAGCATTGAGGAGATTCCTCAGCCGGTCAGGTGACAAGTGCCTCTATTTTTTCCAAGCTATGAAAAAGAAGACTAGGTTTGAATGGGGGGATGATGCTGAGGCAACCTTTCAGAAATTGAAAGAACATTTACTCTCTTTGCCGAGGCTTGCAAGCCCTCTGCCGAAGGAGGCGCTTTACATGTACTTAGCCATCTCAGACCATGCTCTCAGTGATGTTCTCCTTGCTGAAAGAGACGGCATCCAGCTCCTAGTTTATTTTATCAGCCATGTTCTTCTAAATGCTGAACTTCGGTACCCAATGATTCAAAAATTTGGCCTGGCTCTTTACATGGCAGTCAAGAAGTTAAAGCCTTACTTCTTGGCACATTCGGTTGCAGTCTACACAGACCAACCCTTTAAGCGGCCAATGACAACCTTGGAGTCATCCGGTAGGATGCTCAAATTGGCTATTGAGATGCAAAGTCTTCAAATCTCTTTCGAACTAAGGAAGGTAGTGAAGGGAAAGGCATTTGCCGACTTCATTGTCGAAATGATAAGGCCGGCTAAGCTGGAGAATCTTGACCAGGTTTGGAAAGTGTATGTAGACGGGAGCTCTACTATGAACGGTTGTGGTGCAGGAATTATATGTTAGTCTCCTGAAGGGGACAAGTACGAAAATGCACTACGTTTCAAGTTCTAGGCCTCATATAATGAGGCGGAATATGTAACCCTGCTAACCGGAATCCGCAAGTGCAAGGTGGAAAGGGCAAGAAAGAATGACGCCTGCTCTGATTCACAACTGGTCGTTAGCTAATACCATGCTGACTATTGAAAGGAATGGTGTCCTTCCAACAAGTGTATTCTTCCGATAGAGGGTTCAGAATTATTACGGAGCTAATTCTTCAGTAAGATCAAGTGATCGGAATGCCTAGGTGGAGGCCGCTTCCGATCAGTAATATCAATGAACAATTGATGTTACATCTTAATCTTAACTGAACACTTCGAGTCGAAACCAATCGAATCACCGATCCAAGACGACGAATTAATCCGAAAGGATTTAATGAGTCAACAGATTTTTACGAATACAGACGTCGGATATCTAGCCTAGGGCGTCGAGACCGAGCGTCGCAAAATCACAAGCAACAAGTATGAGCGTAGCCGTAGCTAGGCTAGGCTAGCTCATCGCAAGCCTAGGTGCACCATGTATGTGCTAGGCGCACCATGGTGTGCTAGGCCCTATCGCAGCCCTAGCATCATGCCTAGGCGCTATCGCAGCCCTAGCATCATGCCTAGGCGCTATCGCAGCCCTAGCATGATGCTAGGCACCATCGCAGGCCACGCACCAAGCACAACGCTAGTGCGTGCTGGCCTGGATGCACGTAGCTGTGCGAGCATGGGCGAGTGGTGCTGGCTGGCTGGGTGTGCGAGCATGTGCGAAGGGTGCAGCGATGATGCGTGTGGTGCTGGATATGCGAGAGCCTTGCATGTATGTGTGCGATAGCAAGGCAGCAGCACCACGCATGCATGTGCGTGTGCCTGCGATAGCAAGGCAGCAGCGCCCAGCACAAGGCGTGGCTCGCTAGCAGCACGCAAGTGCTGGGCTAGGAGATGTGTGTTGTGCCAGCCAGGCATGCTAGGTGGTTGTGCTTGCTGGCAGTACCAGGTGGCAGCCAGCCTAGCTTCCTTGTGAGTGGCGGTTTAGGAGAGGTGGGGACCAAAGCCTCTAGGCTTCCCTTGGGGAGCAAGGCAATGGTCCCCCCCATGGGATATGGTCCTCACCTAACCCATTCTCTCCTCTTGCCACTTGTTACCTTGTGATTGCTTTTGCCTAATTATTTATTTTGGAATTAAATAAATTATTGCAATTGCACATGATCCCACATTGATCATGAAAAGGGGTTTCAAGTCCCCATTCTTTATATATACCCATTTGGTTGGGATTTTGAGAACACAACCTTGAGTGGAATTAAAAAGGCAACTCTAAGAAAGAGTAAACCTTTGATTCGTAAAACTCATAGTTATTTTGTCCGGGTCTTGACTAACCTTCAAGACTTAGGACGCTCGGGTCGGGTCGAGGGTACGATCCGTCGGAGATCTCGTGTTTTCGGGATTTTGAAGTCAGAGCTCTTTGGGAGCGAAGCACGCGTCAAAGGTATAATTCTTGTTCTTAATCTTGTTTGATTAAGCTTAATATGCTTGTTAATTGTTTTAATTAAGGGGCAGGTCTTGGTAGGTTTCCTTCCGCGTAGTGTCGGGTCACTACGAAACCCTACAGCGGTATCGGAGCCACGCTCCTTCTAATTTTTGCAATTATTTTTTAATTAAGGTGTTTTAAAAGAATTTAATTTTCTGGTTCATGTTCTTCTTATTAGATTAGATGCTTGTTTTAATTAATTTTAAAACTCGATTTTATTTTCGATTTGGCTGTCGAACCCAGATTTTGGCTCAATAATAGTGATTGTTGGGTGAAATCGACATTTTGGAACAGATTCAACCCTTTTAGGGCTGTCTAGAAGCCAAATTCGAACCAAAAACCCAATTTTTCTGGGGTTTTCGTTTTTCAACGAAAATTTTAATTCTTTTTAAGCCTTGATTAATGCAAGCATTACAAGGTTAGATTAAATGCACATTTGCATCACTAATCTACTGGTTTTTAAAATATCCTTAAGCATAATAATGGTGTTTTTATTAGTGCTTAAGTTGATATACCAATTTTTCACATAAACTTGTTTTTCACAAATTTTGCAAATAAATTGCAATAAAGTGTGAAAACTTGTTGTGATTTTGTATTTTAAGTTCCCAAATTATGTTAAAGTTCTAATCTTTAAAAGTTTAAATGATTGGAACCCTAACCCTAAATTCCATGTTGAACAAAGTTTGGATTTTTCATGTTTGGTTGATTAAAATTCATCAAGTTCAATTACTTGTGAGTAAAATTTGATTAATCTTCATATTGGAAGATGTAATCTTGGTATTTTACACAAGTATGCAAGTTGGAAAATTTTTTATCATTGGATGGTTAATTTATTTTTCCAACTCCCATTTGTCAAATCCATTATTAATTTGCATATTGGCAAGATTAATTTTGGACATAGCTCATTTTATTTTAAGCATAAAGTTAGACCTAATTTTGTTCAAAATTGAAATTTTGGATAATTTAGGCTTGTGCACTAATAAAATAAATTTTATTTAAGTAGGACTTAATTTAATTTTATTTTCCCTCAAATTAATTCTAAAATGTAATTTGGAATTAATTATTGTCACACACAAATCGGAATTAAAAATCCGAGGAAATGAACGCAAATCGATGCAAAACCGCAAGCGTCACCAAGGCTAGTCGGGCTGCCTAGCAGCCCACATGTGGCTGCCTATGGTGTACGCAAGGCCATTGCACCAATGCGCGTGGCTGCTGTGTGTGAGTGGTGTGCTGCCATAGTGCTAGGTGCATGGCAGGGCTGCTGGAACTGCTTGTGCGTGCTGCTGGGCAGTGAGGCAGCAAGCTCCAGCCAGCCTGCCAGACGCTGCCAGGCACCAGCTAGCATGCATAGCGAGCTGCTAGTGCTAGCTGGCGCAGCATGCCATGCTGGGCGTGGATGCTGGCACACAACACAGCAAGCGCAGCACATGAGCTGCCTAGCAGCCATGGTGCGCATCCACCTAATGCTTGTGTGGGGTATTTTGCTTGATTTTGAGCTTTGAGTTTTTGCGAAAATTTTGCTGTTTTAATAATTTTAATTAATTATTTTAACGAGGCTAAAAACCTCAATTTTCGATTTTGCAAAATTTTGACAATTTATGGGTTATGCCGACTTAATTAATCGGATTAATTAAGTACGGATGCGGAATTTAGTGGGAGCTTAATAAAGTGCGTTACCATTTTGCGTCTAGAAATAATGGATTAAACAACTTTGACTAGTTTTAATTAGGCGCGTTAATTGGATTAACCACCTAAGTTAGTTACTAGTTTTGCGTGTTTAATTATTTATTTCGTAAAATTGCATAGGCCATTCACAAATAGTGAATGGGTGAATGGAAGATTGTTTTCAAAACAAGTTCTTTGAAAATGGCAACTAGTGGGGCCTGACTAGGATAGAAAATACGGACTGTGTTCCATTACGTATTTTTGTAAATCTAAATACGGTCTGCGAACCATTAAGTATTTTTGTACTATTAGATTAATCTTAGTCGTTCTAGCTAGCTTCTTTTATTTCATTTTTGGCCAAGATGTCTCAAGACGGCGTTTCGACGAAGAAGAGCCAAGATTAAGACCCATGGAAATTGAAGATTTCAAGGGGTCATGCTAGTTGCCAAATGCATCTATTTTTATGCCTTATATATTTTTATTATATATGATTGCTAGATGCATGTCTAGGATTTCTATTATGTTACGACGATTAGTTAAGTTCACTAAATCAACCATCATAGAAACCCTAGGTCCCTTTAATCATATTGAGCTAAAATTTGCCGTTCCAAGAACAACACTTACCGAACTAATGCGCGTACGTGATGGATTACGCCAAAGCGAGGCATCACTACTTCCGTAGGAACGTATGGTATACTAGGTATACAAGTTGTCTTGGTTAAGCTCAACGATATCAGTAAGGAGTCCTTAGATGTCGTGGAAAAAGAGATAAAATGTCAAGGATGCATTAGATGCGACATTTTATCAAACCGAGAGTAGCTTGGAGCTATTAGCAATTGGATTGCTTACCTTAAGATATTTAATGATTAAGACAAGCCAAAGCATGCTTAACCATTTCTTGATCTTTGGGATCTCGGAATCATTTTATTCTCGCCCATAAGGAACACTTTTTAAATGCGTGGATAAAATGCTCAATAAGATTGAATATATGCATGAACGTTTCCAATTTCAACTTATTGATATATGAATGGTTTTTCACTTCAAATTCTTTCAATTGTAGAATCATGTCTGCAAGTAACTCAAACAACAACCAAATGTGCTCGGAACTCCCCGAAAAGTTGGCCTTTCCCTTAAACTTGGTCAACCTTAAGGAATGGGAGGAGGAACTCAGGAAAACTCTCCGGAATTGTTCCTTGGAGTATACTCTTGATACTCCCATTCCAAGATTCTTTGCCAAAGGGATCATGACCGATGAGGCTCATGAAGAATGGTCTTCCAATTGCAAAAGGGTCTCACGACTCATGGAAAATTCCATCCCGGGAGATTGGAAGGAAACTCTTTCCTCCTACCTTCCGGACATGTTCCTCAAAGCACTTGAGGACGTTGTCAATGTAAGAGTCACCAAGAGTGACAATGGAAACTTTGATGGACTCGTGTTTGACTTGACTAGGTCACTCTCAAACATGAGGACAAAGCCACCAAACATGGGTTGTCTTGCTAAGGAAAGGCGACGGCTTTGGACAAAGGTCTACAATGCCAAATTGAGACCAGGCATGCCCCTCCGACCTCATGTGCTTGGTATGACTAGGCTCTTCAAACACATGCAGCTTCTCGGAATCTCGATAGAGGATGAGATGGCGGGGCATATCTTGCTTGCTTCACTCCACTCGGGCTATGATGCACTTAGAGTGCATATCGCTGAGGGAAAGGAGACACACTCCCTCAAGGAGGTGGTGCAACTTCTTAGCCAAGCCACCGCCTATGGAATGACCAAAAGGCCCTTGAGAGCTAAGAAGAAGGAGTTCAAGAAGGTCAAGGCAAAGATGAGATGCTTCCATTGTGGCATGCAAGGCCACTACAAAAGGGAATGCATGCTCTTCAAGGAAGAGGGGATCACTCCGACTACCTCAGGTATCTTCCTAAACACTTGTGAATTAAGCTTATCATAAGGTATTGGATACCAAGTATGACTCACTCTATGTTGCCTTTTTAGGAACCAAGTGAGAAGCTTATCAAGTGTTGGTTAATGGAAAAGAAGACGACGAAGATGGTTTTTCGGTTGTGCTTGCATGCACTATTTTGTCTATGACATGTAATTAAACTAATTCTAGTTTTTCATCATGACTTTGAACATACTATGATTCACGGTGTTCGACACCTAGGAGTTTTGAGTGTAAGACTTTGACAATAGTTGTTTCAAGTTTGTCTTACAAATTTATGTTCAGTTAAATTGCATGTTTTTACATATAGACAATAGTTGATACCACTAGCTAAAACCATCGAGTCGAATCAAACCTACTTGTGGCATTGTCGTCTTGACCATATTAACGTCAAACACATCAAGAAACTTCTTCAAGAATGTGTTCTTGACTCATTCGACTTAGAGTCGTTTGAAAATTGCGAAGGATGCTTATTAGGCAAGATGATAAAAAAGCCATTCTCCAAGTTAGGAGAAAGGGCAAGTGACTTATTAGGTCTAATACACACGGATGTATGTGGACCAATGAGCACACCCGCAAGACAAGGTTACCGATATTTCATCACTTTCACCGACGATTATAGTAGATATGGTTATGTCTACTTAATGTCGAATAAATCTGAATCCTTTGAGAAATTCAAAGAATTTTAGAAAGAAGTTGAAAATCAACTTGGCAAGAAAATTAAAGCACTTCGATCGGATCGAGGTGGCGAATATTTGAGCCATGAATTCGACGATCACTTGAAAGAAAGTGGCATTCTTTCAGAGTTGACACCTCCCGGAACTCCTCAATGGAACGGAGTGTCCGAACGGAGGAATCAAACCTTGCAAGACATGGTTCGATCAATGATGGGTCTTAGTGAACTCCCTATCTCTTTCTGGGGACATGCGCTACAAACTGCAGCACTAACACTGAATAGAGCTCCGTCAAAAGCTGTTGAAAAGACTCCATATGAATTATGGACTAAGAAACCTCCTAGGTTGTCTTTTCTCAAGATTTGGGGATGCGAAGCATATGTCAAGCAATTAATTTCGGACAAACTTCACCCCAAATCGAATCAGTGTTTCTTTGTGGAATATCCAAAAGAAACCAAAGGGTATTACTTCTACAATAAATCCGAGAACAAAGTTTTTGTTACACGTGATGGTGTCTTTTTGGAGAAGGATCACCTTTCCAAAATGACAAGTGGGAGGAAAATAGAACTCGACGAAGTTCGAGAGGACAAGAAACAATGTCAACCTGATAAAACTGACAATCTAGATGCTTTGGAAGCATCTAAGAAGATTGGTCATAATCAAACTGACAATGAAAATGCTCAACCGATTACCCTTCGAAGGTCGCAACGGCAAAGATCTCAACCAGACAGATACCTCGGTATCGTCTTAACTGATGATCATGACATCCTAGTTATGGATGGTGATGAGCCGGCGACATACAAGAAAGCTATGACGAGCCCCGACTCTGCAAAATGGCAAGAGGCCATGAAATCCGAGATGGACTCCATGTCTGAAAATCAAGTCTGGGACTTGGTGAATTTGCCCGAGGGTTATACACCCATTGGTTGCAAATGTATCTTCAAAGTGAAGACAGACAAGGATGGAAATGTATCAATATACAAAGCTAGACTGGTGGCAAAAGGTTATAGATAAGTCCACGGGATTGACTATGACGAAACTTTTTCACCAGTTGCAATGCTGAAATCCGTCCGGATCATCCTAGCGATTGCTGCATATTACGACTACAAAATATGGCAAATGGATGTCAAAACCGCCTTCCTTAATGGAATTTTGGAAGAAACTGTGTATATGACACAACCAGAAGGTTTTGTCGATCCAGGCAACACTGGAAAGGTTTGCAAGCTGAAGAAGTCCATTTATGGACTAAAGCAAGCCAGCAGAAGTTGGAATCTGCGATTTGATGAAGCCATCAGCAAGTTTGGTTTTATCAAGAATCCAGATGAATCTTGTGTATACAAGAAGGTCAGTGGGAGTAATATTGCATTCCTAGTCCTGTATGTCGATGACATACTTCTCATTGGAAACCACACAAAATTGTTGGAGTCTGTAAAGGGCTGGTTGGGAAAGTGCTTTTCAATGAAGGACTTATGAGAGGCACAGTACATATTGGGCATCAAGATCTACAGGGATAGATCTAAGAGGATGATTGGATTAAGCCAGAGTACTTACATTGATAAGGTACTGGCTCGATTCCACATGGAGAATGCCAAAAGAAGGCATTTACCCATGTCCCATGGCGTAACTCTGAGCAAGAAACAGTGTCCACAGACACCTGTTGAGCGAGAAAGAATGTATCAGATCCCTATGCTTCGCTAATCGGATCGATCATGTATGCCATGATATGTACAAGGCCAGATGTATCGTATGCCCTGAGTGCAACGAGTCGATACCAATCGAACCCAGGAGAGGCGCATTGGACTGCGGCCAAGAACATCCTAAAGTACCTGAAAAGGAACAAGGATAAATTCCTGGTGTATGGAGGCCACAAAGAACTGGTTGTTGAAGGTTACACCGACGCTAGCTTCCAGACTGACAGAGACGACTTCAAGTCACAGTCGGGGTACATATTCTGTCTGAATGGAGGAGCGTTTAGCTGGAAGAGTGCCAAACAGAGCACCACTGCAGACTCTACAACTGAAGCCGAGTACTTGGCCGCTTCAGAAGCTGCCAAGGAAGCTGTTTGGATTCACAAGTTCATTAGCGAACTTGGTGTTGTACCCTCAATCAAGGGGCCGATAGACCTCTATTGTGATAACAATGGAGCTATCGCTCAGGCCAGGGAGCCGAGAGAGCACCAGAAGGTCAAACACGTACAAAGGCGATTTCACATGATAAGGGAATGGAAATCCAAAGAAGAAATCAGAATTTGTAAGATTGGCACGGATGATAATGTAGCCGATCCTTTGACTAAACCGATGCCTCAAGTGAAACACAACAAGCACATTGAGGCGATGGGAATCAAGCATGTTGGAGACTGGCTTTGAAATTCCCTATACATGTGTTTTTAAATAGGATATTTAATGTAAGACACTGTATTAAAACCATTCATTAATGGAGTAATTAATTTTTGTGCAAAATTATCAATCACTCCATTACTATTTATTTGTGGTTTAGAAGTAAATAATGAGTCCATTCGATTTACGGAAATATTCAAAACAGGGTATCAAGACCATTTCTTGGATAAAGAAACACCTGTTAAGTGAACATTGAATATTAAATCGAAAATTGTCCCTAATCGAGGTCATCTAACAGATGGACGATTGATGACCGCCATACATTAGTGTGTAGTGTGATTTACAGCACTGTTTCTTGTGCTGCGAGGACGTGACGGTCATAAATCATTTGCACAGGCACAGTTTGGAACTGTACTGGATAAGACCTATGAGAGTACTTTAAGAAAATTTAAATTTTTGTCAAAAGTACATTTCTCATTATGACTATCGGAACTTGTTTCCTCCGACCATGAGTACTATGAAGTTTTCTTGTTTGAGTACTAGACTCTTTGATGTTTCCAAACGTCTGCCGTAACTAGGGATTATAATGAGAACACTCAGGAGACTATGTCCTCTTAGTAAGAAGAACTTACAATACAAGACTGGGATTGTCCCCCTACTAACAATAGGGAAAATGTTTTGTTGTTTACAAGGCCGCTCGAAGAGCGAGGCTGTGAAAATGCATGGTCGTGCTCAGATGGATTTTAAAAATCATCTGCTTATTGACAGTCGAACTCGGAGATCGAGAAACACTTCTGAACGTAATAAGGATGACGAAGAATCTTACCTTATAGTTCACGAAGAAACATTAAGTGACATAGGAAATGAGCTATACACTGTATGCACACTTGTCCGGAAGGACAAGTGGGAGATTAAAAGGAATGGTGTCCTTCCAACAAGTGTATTCTTCCGATAGAGGGTTCAGAATTATTACGGAGCTAATTCTTCAGTAAGATCAAGTGATCGGAATGCCTAGGTGGAGGCCGCTTCCGATCAGTAATATCAATGAACAATTGATGTTACATCTTAATCTTAACTGAACACTTCGAGTCGAACCCAATCGAATCACCGATCCAAGACGACGAATTAATCCGAAAGGATTTAATGAGTCAACAGAGTTTTACGAATACAGACGTCGGATATCTAGCCTAGGGCGTCGAGACCGAGCGTCGCAAAATCACAAGCAACAAGTATGAGCGTAGCCGTAGCTAGGCTAGGCTAGCTCATCGCAAGCCTAGGTGCACCATGTATGTGCTAGGCGCACCATGGTGTGCTAGGCCCTATCGCAGCCCTAGCATCATGCCTAGGCGCTATCGCAGCCCTAGCACCATGCCTAGGCGCTATCGCAGCCCTAGCATGATGCTAGGCACCATCGCAGGCCACGCACCAAGCACAACGCTAGTGCGTGCTGGCCTGGATGCACGTAGTTGTGCGAGCATGGGCGAGTGGTGCTGGCTGGCTGGGTGTGCGAGCATGTGCGAAGGGTGCAGCGATGATGCGTGTGGTGCTGGATATGCGAGAGCCTTGCATGTATGTGTGCGATAGCAAGGCAGCAGCACCACGCATGCATGTGCGTGTGCCTGCGATAGCAAGGCAGCAGCGCCCAGCACAAGGAGTGGCTCTCTAGCAGCACGCAAGTGCTGGGCTGGGAGATGCGTGTTGTGCCAGCCAGGCATGCTAGGTGGCTGTGCTTGCTGGCAGTACCAGGTGGCAGCCAGCCCAGCTTCCTTGTGAGTGGCGGTTTAGGAGAGGTGGGGACCAAAGCTTCTAGGCTTCCCTTGGGGAGCAAGGCAATGGTCCCCCCCATGGGATATGGTCCTCACCTAACCCATTCTCTCCTCTTTCCACTTGTTACCTTGTGATTGCTTTTGCCTAATTATTTATTTTAGAATTAAATAAATTATTGCAATTGCACATGATCCCACATTGATCATGAAAAGGGGTTTCAAGTCCCCATTCTCTATATATACCCATTTGGTTGGGATTTTGAGAACACAACCTTGAGTGGAATTAAAAAGGCAACTCTAAGAAAGAGTAAACCTTTGATTTGTAAAACTCATAGTTATTTTTTCCGGGTCTTAACTAACCTTCAAGACTTAGGACGCTCGGGTCGGGTCGAGGGTACGATCCGTCGGAGATCTCGTGTTTTCGGGATTTTGAAGTCAGAGCTCTTTGGGAGCGAAGCACGCGTCAAAGGTATAATTCTTGTTCTTAATCTTGTTTGATTAAGCTTAATATGCTTGTTAATTGTTTTACTTAAGGGGCGGGTCTTGGTGGGTTTCCTTCCGTGTAGTGTCGGGTCACTACGAAACCCTACAACTATGAGGCCACCCATCCGGCTATGATCAAATATCTACAAGTGGTTAAAGCTGAAGCTGGGACACTTGATGAATTTAATCTAATTCAGGTGCCCAGGTCAGAGAACAATTAGGCTAATGCTCTTTCTAAGCTGGCATCATCCGCCTCCTGTGAAATGCATCACCCCAGAAAGGGGGAAAAAGATTTTAGAGGAATTGCATTCGGGATACTGCGCCTCTCACATAGGCGACAGGGCACTAGCGGGTAGGGCCAGGCGGCAAGGCTACTTTTGGCCCACTCTTGAGGCAGATGCCATGGAAATGGTAAAGAAGTGTTACAAGTGTCAAAGATTTGGCAGACTCATACACCGTTCGGCCACTGATATGACGGCCATCCATAGCCTAGTACCATTCGCTAAATGGGGAATGGACATTCAAGGTCCATATATGCCTGCACTAGGCGGACGGCGCTATACTCTAGTCGCCGTTGACTACTTCACCAAATGGGTAGAAGTATAGGCGGTCAATGGCATTAAAACAAAGGATGTCTATTTCTTTCATCTGCATAAATATCATCACCCGGTTTAGGGTTCCTATGTCTATGGTCTTTCACAATGGCCCTTAGTTTGAGACGCCTACCCTCAAGAATTGGTTTGGAGACTAAGGGATCTCTCATTGCTTTGCATCAGTCAGTCGTCCCCAAGAAAACAGCCAGGTTGAAGCCTTCAACAAGCTAATCTCATACAGCATTAAAAAGAAAATTGAAAGAGCAGGCGGTCTATGGGCGGATGAGTTCATGTCCTTTGGGCTATCAGAACAATAGCAAAAGGGACAACTAGTGAAACCCCATTTCTCATGGCATACGGCACAAAAGCGTCTTTCCTATTAAACACTATGAGCCGACTCTTCGAGTCATGCTGTATGACGAAATGGCTAACTAGGAGGCCATACGGCTAGCATTGGACTCACTCCCGGAGCGCAGGGGCAATACTACCTTGCGTCATGAGATTTATAGTCGTAGAATGACGAGAGCCTACAACAAAAGAGTACACAAGCGGCCCTTGAAAGTAGGGGACTTTGTGTTACAGAAAATGGAGGCAACCGGTAGGGCCAATGAGCAAGGAAAGTTGACTCCCAATTGGGAAGGCCCCTACCGGATCTTTGAAGAATTGAGAGGCAGCACCTACCGCCTGGAAACTCCAGACGGCAGGCAGCTATCCAGAACTTGGATGTAGATAACTTAAAAAAGTACTACTTCTAAGACTTGTAAATTTTTTGTAAATAAAAACCCCATTGATGAAAATTTGCTTTTTATGATATTTATTGCTTTAACTATATACACCTCCCTATGGGAATACCGTGTGTGCAATATGCAGACAACCTTATTAAAACCCAGCGTCTGCTCCAACATGAGTAGACATCCGGCGATGCCCATCTGGGTGAATTCGTCACAGAGAGCATCTCCCATCCGGACGGTACATTGCTCTATAAACTTAAAAAACAAACGGCCCTACTGACTGTCTGGATTAAGATAAGCTCGCAGCTGTTTGAATAGAACTATCTAATGAGACCTAGATAGCTAGAGATTACCGCCTGTTCTATAACAACCAGTAGCCGGCTATTATTTCATTTAGATGCAAGAAAAACCGACCCAATGGCCGGCTGTTTCATATAAAATCAACCCCATGGTCGGTCAAAAGGAAGTGTTAACCGATTTTACAATCGGTGAGAAAAAGAAATTGTTAATCAAACCCGACTCCTTAGTCGGTAAAGATACATATATACTCGGCATGCAGGTCGAAAAAGTAATTGTCAGGCCATTCGGCTAAAGAAAGATTTATATTTGATCAGGAGAGGAGGAATCTTCTACATTCTTATCCAGATTTTCACCAACATCAGCCGGATAACCCTCATCATGCTTAAAGTCCTCATTCTCATCCATGTCTTCATCATCATCGGCTCCGCCATTTTTCTCCGCCTGCAGCCGCTCCTCGTCAAGCTCTTCAAAGGCTAGCTCAAAACGATACTCCTAAACAGAGTAATCGTCGTCAGGATGTAAAGCTTTCCAAGCCATTCTCATCCGGATGGCACAGTCGGCTTCGTTCTCCTCGACCAGCTGTCTCTTTTCCACCTTGGCCTGGGTTGGAACTTCTTCCTCAACTGCTCCTCCTGGTTGGCGAGTTTTCTTTTCAGATTCTCGTTTTGGCGGTGGAGGCATTCTGTTTCCCTTCTGACATCCTCATGCTTATCAAGCTCATCCCTGGCTGACTTCAGCTGGCCCTCAAGCTCAGATACCCTCTTCTGGGCCGCCTCTAGCTGCTGCCTGACCTGTAATAGAATTGATAGGCGTGTCGCGGACCTAACAAAAATAACCTAACTGGACCACTACTATGTAGACGGGCAAGTAAGGATCGAATCCCAAGAGACTAAGGTTCACCTAAATTATCTAGACTCAAATAATCACTAAGCAAGAATCAAATTAATGGTGGAATAAGCTAAGAACTAATGTATGAAAAACTAGAATTAATCAAGAGAATATAACGAATCAATAAACTAAAACATCCAAGATCAAGTATCACCACAATTACGATCGATGCAATTATCTATCTACCCCTAGCATACAAATCCAATTAACATGGGGAAAAGCAAACCCTAATCAATACCAAGGACCTCTCTCGAGTATCAATGGCTTCTCTAACCACAATCAAACCTATTCTCATGGAATCATGCAAATTAGAGACATTAAACACTTTACTTCACTTCCCAATTATCAATTCAACTACTCTCGTGATGAATTTCAAACCCTAAATTAATCTACTCAAATCTGTTAAAACCCAACTCTCGTTGTGATTAGAACTATAGAATAATAACAATACTAATTATCTCTAATCTAGTATTGGCATAATCACAATCAACTTAGCATAAATAATCGCAATTGTTATTAGGGAATTTAAAGAATCAATTCATGCATCAATCATAATTGGGCTACCCTAGATCTTGGAATATAAAAACTACTCACACATATTTAAATAAGCAATAACAAAAATAATCAAAGAAAACATAATTGAAAACAATAATAATTGAAAGAGGAAAGAATAGAAATGAATACCAATGATGCTTCAATTGAAATAACTCAAAATGTTGATCAACAATAATCAAATCTAATGAAGGAATTAAATTTCTTAAAAGAAATAAACTAGGGTTCTAGAGAGAGAAAATAAAACTTAAGGAATTATTTATATGTTTTCTAATGAGGATTACAAGGGGTATTTATACCCTTAATG
The DNA here is from genome assembly GCF_001683475.1 of Chenopodium quinoa. Lineage (NCBI taxonomy): Eukaryota > Viridiplantae > Streptophyta > Magnoliopsida > Caryophyllales > Amaranthaceae > Chenopodium > Chenopodium quinoa. Next base: position 484,845 of record NW_018744111.1, read on the forward strand.
AAATAAAATCCCAAAAATAAGAAAATCGGTTTCCGCAACACACTGCCTGGTCTGACAGGGCGAGCACCGCTCGATCGGGCAGGTGGTACCTCATTGCGCTACATCTTCTTTGTAGCTTTCTCCTCGTCACCCGATCTAACCGGGCAAGGGCTTCCCGATCAGGCGCGAGGCACACTTGTTGGCTGCCTTGCTCTTGATCTTCGTAGCTTCATAAAAACCTTCAACCACCACGCGCCCGGTCCAACTGGGCAATTGCTGCTCGATCGAGCGCATGGAATAAATCCTCATCTTTGTCTTAGTTCTTCGTAGGATGCAACTCATAGCAGTCCTTATGTGCCCGGTGCAACCGGGCAAGCATGGCCCAACCGGGCACAGTAGAAACAGGGTGTTTGCTTGCATTGCTTCTCAGGCTTAGCTCGTGTTTAGCTCGGTTCTTCATCCTTGTTCACTAACACCTCCATAAACGTTCAAAACGTGTCCGAATCATCCAAGAAACTTTAAATTCCTGTAAAACTTATAAAAACACATCGAACACACTAGAGAAGAGATTGTTAGCGAGAAACGACTCTAAAGAGCCTAAAATCATGCAAGAATGTGATGTAAAATCGGGATAAATCTATGTATAAAACGTGTATATCAAGTATCTTTTTAGTTAATTGATTCTTGGTTATTAATTGTGATTTCAATCAATTGTGCGGAAGTGAGTTGATTGAGAGTCTAGATTCTTCCATACCTTTACTAGGCTAGTTGCGCGGGAGTGAATTGAGTGTTTTAATCATTCCTAATTGAGATCATGATCATCTAATTGCGACTTGTTATTGAATTCATTAATGTAATTGGATTCCCCTTTCCCTAATATCTTGTTAATTGCTTTAAGTAGTGTTTTAGATGTTTCTCTCCCTATCTCACAACCTTCCTACTAGTCTAATTACCTCAAATTAATACACTTAGTCCTTGTGGTTCGACCCTAGCTTGTCACTATCTAGTGTGAACTTGATAGAGTTAGGTTAGAAATATATATTGTTGATTTGATCTAGGATAGAAGACATGACCTATTGTCCCCCGATCACGACCTTTAAGGCCCAATTCCCTATATTGCCCTAAAACGGCGTAGCCCATTAGTCTTAAGTTTCCGTAACCTAGGATGGGGGCACAAATCCCAATGACCCTATAAATAGGGAGAATTTCCCCACTTTGGGAACAACATTCAATGATTTCACAATAATCAATTCTCTCGAAAACAGAGGAAAGCACCTAATCTCAGAATCCGAGAAGATCTCACTTTACTTTCCACACCTTTTTAAATTCTCTATACACGTTCTAACTTAATCGTCGGATACCTAAAGAAAAATACTCAGTTAGTAGCCAACCACGTACATGTTCATCATAAAGATTGTTGAAGAAAAATATAAAGAAAGCTTCGCACCCGCCATTTTTTCTTCCTTCAAATCTTTGGTTGGGCTATGGCTAAGGGCAGAAAGAGTAAAGGGAAGAAGAATTCCTCATCCAAAAAGAAGAAAAAGCAAAAACCTAAAGGGATATCAAGATCTATCGCGGTGAAGGGACGAGTTGGGGGTTCGGAGAATTAGGGGTGTTCATATTCGGGTACCCAAAAATTCGGGTACCCGGATATTCGGGTAGTTGATAAATCGGCCCGTGTCCCGTCCCGGATAATTCGGGTACCCGGTATTCGAGTACCCGAATTATCCGGCACGGGACATAGGTACCCGGATTCTATTTATTTATTTAAAATTTATACCTAAAATATGTTGTATTCTTTATGGGAAAATCTTCTATATATCTAATAAAAAGCATGCCGTATTTTTTTTAAGAAAAAAAAAACTGTTGTAATAAAAAAAAAACCTGTTGTAATTAAAAAAAAAAAACTTGCTATAATTTAAAAAAAAAAACCTACTGTAATTTTTAAAAAAAACTGTTGTAATTTAAAAAACAAAAAAAAAAAAAGGCTGCTGTAATTTAAAAAAAAGTTATGTAATTTTTTTTTTAAAAAAACTGCTGTAATTTAAAAAAAAAAAAAAGCCTGCTATAATTGAAAAAAAAGTTCTGTAATTATAAAAAAAAAAACCTGCTGTAATTTTTTTTAAAAAAAGCCTGCTGTAATTTCAAAAAAAAAAATCTGTAATTTAAAAAAAAAAAACCTACTGTAATTTTTTTTTTAACGGGTATCCGGGTACCCGAATTTAGCAAAGCTTGTCCCATGTCCCGGCCCACGAAATTATTTTACCGGGACGGGTACCCGTCCCGAAAAAAACAGAAAAATTTTGAAAATTTCCTGTCGGGTATTTTGCGGGTCATCGGGAATTCGGGACGGGACAACCGGGTCGGGTTTTTTTGAACACCTCTACGGAGAATTAGTCGATTGTAAGCTAGTTAAATGATGTTTCTGCTAAGGAAATTCCGATTACGAAGGTTTCTGAGGATGAGAAAAAGCAGCATGAAGAACAATTTAATCAATGGTTGGAGGTAATTCATAGGAACTCTCCTTTTCCGGGTTCCAATAGAAAGGTGAATTCGTTTGATGCTTTGAATAATGTGAATGAGGTTGGTGATAGTTTTGATGGTAATAAATGCATAACTCCCACTCCATTGATGATTGATGATGGCAGTAAAGTAGATTTTGTCTTTATATCCCCTCAATGCCCGGATTTCCCTGTTTTTCGTTCAAATCAAGGCAAATGGTGTGATTTTTTCAGAAATAGGGGGGTTATTGATACTGATTTGAGGAGGAATCAGGGAGTTGAGGAGGGGTGTCAAGATAATGAAGGTAAAATTAGGTTGTCGATGGAGGATGTGCAGCCATAAATTGATTTCTGGAATACTACCATTGTGTGTTATGTCTTATGTGTTAAACCTCATGTGAAGGTGTTTGATGGCTTCATAAGAAGAGTATGGGGAAAGTATGGGGTGGATACTGTATCTGCCATGTCTAATGGGGTTTTCCTTGTTTGATTTAAAGCTAGTGAGGGGCGTGTAAATGCTATAAATGCTGGGCCAATACTCTTTGATAGGAAACCTGTCATAATGAAGAAATGGGTTCCTAGATTGAACTTAAAATAGGAGCATATTACTATTGCCCCAGTCTGGATCCGTCTTCTAGGTCTGGATCTTTGATTCTGGGGGAAGAATGCTTTAATGAAATTGGGAGGGTTGTTGGGTAAGCCAGTGAAGTTGCACAAAGCAACGACCATAATAGAATTTATTGAATATGCTCGATTGATGGTGAAAGTGGATTTCAATGGGAAGTGCAAGGATTACATTGAATTCTTGGATGAAAATGGTGTGGAGGTGAAACAACAAGTGGTTTATGAGTGGAAACCTGTAGTATGTAATGTTTGTAGGGGTATGGGGCATGTTGATGCTCAATGCCCAAATCATAAGGTGGCTCAGAGGAAGAATGGAGGAAGAGTGCAGAAGATTTGGAAACCTGTGAAGAAGCCTAGTGCTGACTAGAATATATGTGTAGCTCAGAATGTAAAAAAATAAATGTTGAAACTCGGGGGAAGCTGACAAATAGTAGTCTGGAGGAGGTACGAGGAAGTGTAAATGTAGAGTCTCAACATATGAAAAATGTGAAGGATGGGAAGGTGTTGTACAACACAGGGCAAAAGGGGTGGTCAATCTACTCCCCAAATGAATAATTGGGGGTTTTGGAATGTGAGAGGGCTGAACAAGCTGATATCCTTTGGTTTCTTAGGCGTCATAATATTGGCTTGTTTGGTCTTCTGGAGACAAAAGTGAAGTTTAAAAGTTTTGGGAAGGTGTTTGGGAGGTTGGGTGATGAGTGGTCAATTGCAGCAAACTACTCCTTTCATAAAGGGGGGAGAATATGGCTGATATGGCAGCCGAGTATTTTTCAAGTGAGTATCTGTAAGATGGGAGAGCAGTATATTCACAGTAAAGTGGTTCATAGAAGTTCAGGTGTTGATTTCTAGTGTACTTTTGTTTATGGTCTAAATGACTATAAGAAAATAGCTGAGTTATGGGAGGAGATACAATCTATTAGTGTTGGAATAAAGGGTCCTTGGGCTGTAGGAGGGGATTTTAATAATGTTCTTGATATGAATGACAGAATTGGATCTCCTGTGACCTTTGGTGAAGTCGAGGGCTTCAGATTATGTTTAAGGCATAGTCATCTTATGGATTTTAAAACAGGTGGGCACTTAGCTTTTACACCTGGAACAATAAGCAAGATGCTAAGCAGAGAGTGTGTAGTAGAATTTATAGATTGTTGGTAAACGAGGATTGGGTGGATAAATTTGTTGATATGCAAGCAACCTCCATGCCTAAGGGCCTTATGGATCACTGCCCATGTATTGTTAATATGTTCAAGAAAGTGGAGAGTGGGAGGAAGCCTTTTAAATTCTTTAATATGTGGGTGGATTGCCCTAGTTTCCTTGATGTTGTAAGGGAGGCCTAGGGTAGTCTGACTCAAAGTGTGCCAATGTATAAACTGGTGAAGAAGTTACAGGAGACTAAAAAAGTGTTGAACAGTTTTAATTTGTAGAATTTCTCTGATGTGCTAGGGAAAGATGTTGTTGCGGCTAGGGATTTGGAGGAGGTTCAGAAGAAGCTTACTGCTGCACCTGAGGATCGTGATCTTACTCACTTGGAGGGGGAGGCAAGGAGTACTTATAACCAAGCTCATGAAGCCAAAATTATTTTTTTGAGACAGAAAGCCAAAGCCCACTAGCTAAAGGAAGGAGACTTTAATACTGCATATTTTCATGACTGTATTAGAAGAAAGAGGGTGCGAAATAGTGTGTGTTGTATTCAGAGCAGAGATGGGGAGTGGCTTAGAGAGCCAGAGGAGATTGCTGAGTTTTTCCTTGATTTCTACAAGGACTTGCTTGGAACTGATGCTACTCCTCATAGGCTTATTCACCCAGCTGTCATTACAGAGGGAAAGGTTCTGGATTCAAATCAACAAAGCAGGTTGTGCAGAATGTTTACAGAGAAAGATGTTAAGCAAGCCTTGTGGGGGATTAATGATGAGAAGGCTCCTGGGCCGGATGGGTTTTCTAGTAAATTTTATAAGGCATCATGGGGTATTGTGAAGGAGAACTTATGTGAAGCTGTGCTTGATTTCTTCAAAACTGGAAAGTTCCTTAAGCAAGTCAATTGCACTGTTCTTACTATGATTCCCAAATGTGATAATGCAACTGAAGTTACTCAATTTAGACCAATTGCGTTTTGCAATGTGGTATATAAGATCATCTCAAGGATGATTTGTGAAAGACTGAAGGAAGTGCTTCCTGAGTTGATCAGTGTGATGCAAGAGGCTTTTGTTGCAGGAAGGTCAATCATTGATAATATTTTGCTCTGTCAGGATATGCTTAAGGGGTATAACAATAAAAGGCTGCCTCCAAGGTGCACTATAAAGGTGGATCTTCGAAAGGCTTATGATTCTGTGCTTTGGCCTTTCATTGAGAGTATGCTAGCAGCTTTGAATTTTCCTCCCGTATTTAGAAGCTGGGTTATGCAGTGTGTGTCTACTCCATGTTTTTCCATTATGTTGAACGGGGGTTTGCATGATTTTTCTAAAGGGAAAAGAGGGATAAGGCAAGGAGATCCCCTTTCTCCTTTGTTATTTGTAGTGGTGATGGAATATTTGTCAAGGTTGTTAATGAAGGTGGGGAAGTTGAGGGCTTTTAAGTTCCATCAGAGGTGCAAAGGTGTGGGGCTGAATCATGTCATCGTTGCAGATGATCTGATGTTGTTTTTTCATGGTTCTAAAGGCTCTGTTGCTTTGATGGCTAGGGCTTTGAGGGTTTTTGAGATGTGTTTTGGTTTGAAGGCTAATGTTGATAAAACTGTCATATACTTTGGTAGTGTTGATGCTGAGATTCAGTGGCAGATTATGGACAATATAGGTTTTGTTCAACGTGAAGCTCCTTTTAGGTACTTAGGCATCCCATTAAATGCTAGGTATTTAAGGGTGTCTGATTTTGATAGTATTATTGACAAGATGCTTGCTCGAATTACGTGTTAGTCTAGTAGGAATTTATCCTATGTAGCGAGAGTAGTGTTGATCAACTCGGTCTTGATTAACCTTCATACTTACTAGGCACAATGTGTGCTTCTTCCTAAGGCTGTGATTGTGAGAATAACCCAATTATGCAGGGCTATCTCTGGGGTGGTGATGCAGTGCTCTCCAAAATCTCTCCCATCTCGTGGGATTGGGTGTGCAAACCTAAAAAAGCCGGTGGTCTAGGAGTGAGGAGCTGTGAGCTATGGAACAAGGCCGCTCTAGGCAAATACATTTGGAAGATAGCTGAGAAGAAGGACTCATTATGGATACGGTGGGTGCACAGTGTATATTATAAACACTTATTGGTGGCAATATGCTGCTAAACGAGGGGATGGCTGGGCATGGAAAAAACTTTGTGCCTTGAAGAATGAGTTGATGCCAGGTTTTCATTGCAATAATTGGAGTCAACAAGGTTACAAGTTTACTGAATGGTATAAATGGCTCCAAGGACATATAGACAAGGTGCCATGGACAACATGGGTATGGAATAGGTTCAATATACCTAAACACTCTTTCATTCTATGGCTAGCTATGCACAAGAGGCTCAGAACTAGAGATGTGCTGACAAGAATTGGAGTGAGTAATGACTCTGTGTGCTTGTTGTGCGGGGATCCGAATGAGGACAGGGATCATATGTTCTTTCAATATCAGTACAATAGGAAATGCATGATGATTTTATGTGATTGGCTGAACATAAAAGAGCTACATTTTGATATAGACAGAAGTTGGAAGCACTGAAAAGGCAGTTACCTAGTTCTATTCCTATGAAAGCTAGTATGGCTACTTTGGAAGCACTTGTGTATTACATTTGGCTTGCTAGAAACCAGGCTTTTTGGGGGAAAGTTATTATGCACCCCAAGTTTTTGTGTCAAGGTATCTGTATAGAGATTGTAAGTAGATTAAATCAGTTGATAGATACAAAGTGGAATAGAGAAACGTGTAGATGGTTGTGTAGGTTACGTAGCACTATACATGTGTAAGAGTAAGCTTGTTGCTTGCTTGTGTTGGTGAGGAGTGTGGTTTGGCCTGTGAGGCTTCTATGTAGTTTGGGGAGGGTTTTTTTTCCCTCGTTTTTTGGGTAATGAAATTACTATCTTACTTACCAAAAAAAAAAAAAAAAAATTAACTTGATCGTCAGAGGCGGAACTCCACCCATCCGGAGTCTCCGTTGTTTTGTAGATACAGGCGCCCGGAGTCCAGACATAGTGACGTAACTCTCTTGAGGGACACAGAAAACCCCAAAACAGTAAGTAGTAAGAAGCGGACGAGAAAAAAGAAGAAGTACATTGAGAGCTTGACATATTAATGGTTACTTTTAGAAGAAAGAAGAAAAAGTAGATGAGAAAATGTGGAAAAAATGCTTAATGTTAATCCTCTTATATAACTCTAACCCAATTTTGGCAAGAAATTTCCCTCCAAAGTGAAGTAATTAACAGTTAACACAACTATTCACATTAGGTTAACGTCAGAGGATACGATTGAATAAACACCTTAAATTGGAGGGTGTATCTTGTAATTTTGAAAAAATATGAACATGTCTTAAAAACTCAAAAGGGTTTCTTGGGCCATAGACAAGCAATGTGATTTGCAGTTTTTTTTTTCCTAGACCGAAGAGTCCACCAGGCCTAGTCTAATTTTACGGGTTTAAGGCAAACGTTGTTGGCCTGATCTATGGTCCTACTTGACTAAGAGCCTGTTCAATTCAGCTTAATTTCAGTTCAGTTCAGCTCCAATCACTTCAGTTCAGTTCCGTTCCTAATTTTCTTCTCTTATGAACAATTCATTTCACTTCTATTCAGCTTGGTTCAGTTCAAATCCAATCAGTTCAGTTAAGTTGTTTTAAGTAAATTGGAACATACCCTAAATATGTTTTTTTTGTTTTTTTTTTCATTTTAGCCCGATATGTCCATTGATGACCTCTATATGAGCCGGAGGATACTACCATATGTAACGAATTTATATCTAATTCAAACCAGCCCAGACTATTCCAATATGCAACCGTTCAAAGGCCTTATATTACTACAGTATGTCAGTCGACATGAGCAATATCATATCAGCAAATTCCAGAAGAGTAACTTCGCCCAACACCACACACGTGGCACTTCTTCCCTTCCAATCAAAAAAAAAAAATTCTCATCTCAATTAAAAAAAAAATTATCTTCTTCTTTCGTTATTCATCTCAAAAAATAATAAATAAAACCTAACAAAATATCGCCTTTGACACGAGCATAAAAAGCCAGAAAGAAAATAAATATGTAACTGTTATAAAATGGCATCATATGAGGTGGACCCGCATTAGTAGCTTTCGTAGTTATATATAACAGGTAACCCGAATTTCTAGTAAAAGTATTATCTCGTCAAACTTATACAAAAAAATTTAAAAAAATACCTCTCTAAATTTAGCCTTTACTTACCTTTCAATTTCCTACGTTATTCCTTAATTACCATTCAGCCATTCTCTTGAAGTTTCAGAAATCAACTCAAATCAAAGAAAATACAATAAGGGAGGGAAAATATTTAATTTTATGAAACTACACATAATCGATTTTGAATTTTGATATTACCTGTTTGAATTGTTACGAATATATCAATAAAAATATTTTTCCTCCCTTATTCTGGTACAAAATTGTTGATTAATTTTGACAAACAATTGCATAATTCGATAATAATCAACAATAATGGCGTCGGAGATGTTAACATCCGGAGCAAGTGGGAGAGTGAGCGCCTTGATATCATTGAGTGCATGGAGGAGTGTGATGAATTTGATTTTAGCAATTTTGTTCGTGATTGTGGTGCCGTTTCGAAGGAGGAGAGAGAAATCGGTGTCGTCGGTATCGAAGGAGGAGAAGGTGGTGAGCAGTGGCGGTAGCGGTGGAGGGCCGGTGGTGAGGTTGCCGGCGGCGATTGTGAGGAGAGTGGTGGTGGAGCAGGATGTGGCGGCGAGGCGGATGATGGCGATTAAGAGGGTTAAGGAGGATAAAGATGAGAAGTGTTTGAGGGATTATTCGATTTTTGGTACGAAGAGAGGTGTTACACTTTTTACGCAATCTTGGTCTCCTGTTTCTAGAAATGTCAGGTATATATTTATTTGTGATTGATATGTTTTTGGCATTAAATTTGGTTTAAGATTACGTCCATCTTTTGGTTTTGGTTGTTGCTATCAATTTTGATTTGTATGTGTATTTCTAGTGGTTCTGGTTTGGCCCCTAGACCCCACCCTTAATTTAAATTTTTTTTTTTTTATTTTTTTTTTTATCAATCTTAATAGATTTGTTTTGATTTAGTATTAAAATAAAGTCTTTAGGAGTTGTGAGTATGTGTTTTTAATGTGTTGTTTGAAGATATATGTAGTATTTGTTTCAACATGTGCATTGATAATTTGGTAAAAAGGGACTAACAAAAGGAAATTGAAGAGAATAACAATTTGGTTCGTTAATAAAAAAATTATCCGAAATACACAAAAAAGCTTTAATTAAAAAAACGCAAAGCATTAGAGCAATTTCACTGGCAAGCTAATTGGCAAATTAGCTTGTCATGCCACATAGGCTTTTAAGCTAATTATTTTTCAAGCTAGTTTGACCCCAATGGTTAGCTATTAGCTTACTATTTAAATTATTAATTTATTGTTTTAATGTTAATTACTAATTTACTTTTAGCATTTTCTTTTTGGCAAGTTATAAATTAGCTTGGCAAAGCTAATTTGCTTGCCAAGCCAATTGCTGGTCAATCTAATAGCTAATAGCTGGGAACTATTTAAAATTGCAAGCAAGTCCCTAGCTACAACCATTAGAATTGCTCTTAGAACTTCTTTCGATTAGAGCATCTTCAATGGTAAGCTACAAGGGCTTGTTGCTTACCTTGATACATCAATTTTGAGCTAGTATATTATTAAGCTACAAGGTGCTTTAATGGTGAGCAATAGAATATTGAAGCTTGGAAAAAATAAATAAATTAAGTAGTTTTAATTATACATATGTCATAATCTAAGTGGATGAAGTTTTCCTTGAAAAATTAAGCGACGTAGCTTGTTTGAGCTACGTTGCTTGAGGTAGCTACATCAATATTGTCACTCCAATGGTAAGCTACATGATTACAATTAAATTTAATTTGCAAGCAAGTCCTTTTTGTAAACCATTGGAGATGTTCTTATATCGATGTGATTTAAAGTGTTCTTTACCTAGGGCCTGATGATTTGTTAGTCATGAAAATGAAATTTTGTTTGATTCATTTAATTGTAGGAGAAATATTGATTTCATATTGATCCATCTTAAATCTTTGCCAAAGGAACTTCTTGTATCAGGTGATAATGAAGTACAAACAGTACCCTAATGACATTTACCAGTTTCAAGATTTCAAATGATATAGTATTAATGGATTTAACAGCAATATTGGCTATTTTTGGCCTTGGGATCCTTAATTTTGTGAAACTAAAGAGCAAAAAGGGTGAGAGAGGAAATGGCTGCTAATTATCTAGTAGTAGAAGCTAAGTCCGTCAATAAAAATAAAAAGGGGTTTTTGGTATTAAGTTCATAATTTATGTAAATTTACGAGTCATTTGTGTTAATATTTACGAAGTATATTAAGCTTACATTTAGAGTTTAATCTCAACGTATTAGCTAAACAATGTTTCAAACAATGTTTTCATGTCATATGGATCACTGTTTTTTATATTGATTCAGGGAATATTGATATGATGTACTTATAACTGATTTGATAATGTTCTAAATCCTCTATTCCAAATTAGTCGGCCATGTTTCCTTTTCAGTCTCTTCATTAGTCCATAATACCCTGATTTCGGCACTAATGGGCCTGTATTTATGAGCCATACTCTGAGTTTGAAATCCACAAAATTCTGTGTATGGTGCTGTTTGACATTTATGTTTCTTCACATTGTCTTCGTCCCAGATTTGTTGATAGTCCATTTCATATTATAAACATTCTACCTTTTAAATTTTTATGCTATAATCTACTAAATGATTAAACTTTCTCTAAAATGTATGTTGTTTAGAAGTCAGTCAGCTAATTTCATCATATTGGTTTAACATGAAATTCAGGATGCTTAATACGTAGTGTTTGTTCGTAAAATAAAGGCTATTTATTCTCCCGTTGATAGCCTAATGCTTTGGTTACTTTTATGCAGGGGGATTGTGTTGCTATTGCATGGCCTTAATGAGCACAGGTTCGTCAAGGTTTGTCTGGTGTATTTTATATATTTTACCTTTTGGATTGGACATGCTAATTGTTTAGACATTTGTATTTGATGACAGTGGCCGATACAGTGACTTTGCGAAGCAGCTAAATGAGATTGGAATCAAGGTTTATGGAATGGACTGGATTGGTAAGTTCTTTAGTGCCATCATTGTTTTAATGATATCTTGTAATAATTTACATATCCTCGTAATTCACTATTTGCGATTTCCTTGGTGAATTTGTGACTTGTCAATGAACTTTCTTGTGAGTATTGTCTTAGTATATGTGTGTATTAACAATTAAGTATTAGATGAAAGCTTGGCATGCTTATAACTATGTCAGATGATACCAGGAAATGATTATTTTCCAGCCCTTGGAACGGGTACATGTAATGTATCTTATTACTTTTTAAAACTGGACAACAATAATATGATTCAACAATCTTAAAACTCACATTCCAAAGTGCTGTGTAAGGAGTGGTTCGTGATATTTAGTAGTCATTTTACCAAATCCTTTTGACATATTTTTCTCAAGCACTCCATCAGATAAAAAGAAAATACATAGAGTTTGCCTTGTTTTATGCTCACCTTATTCAGCACCCTTACGATTGAACCTCTTGGGTAAACATGGAGGAGGGTCTCTAATTGAACCTAGGGCAATGAGGGTGATCAGAGTGAAGATTCAAGTTTGCATATCACAAAGTAAAAGAGATAAGATTTTTAAACCCCAACTTAGAGAGTGTGCAAATACTTCTGCTGCAAACAAGATTGTGTATGTGTGTAACTATATATCACACAAATAGTGCTATCTCCGTGACAGTTGATTTTCAACAAAATTTCTCTTGGTCTTTATTCTATTACTACCTCTATTTGGTACTGATGCTCCTAGAATCTTATACTCTCTCTTAGAATCTTATAACCATAATATGCTTCTCTCTGTATTGGTTCCATAAATGTGGCATATGGAGTTGCATTGAGAAGTATAATTTCTATGAGGGTGAATTGGGGAAACAACTTCACCAAAACCGGCAAAGATTAACAATAGGACCATCTGTCAGAAACCCTTAATAAAGGATTCAGGATCATCAATATGAAACGGAGGGTGTACTAGATTAGTATCTTGACATAATTTTGATGGGTGGAAAATTTTACTTTCCCTGAATTGTGGCCAAAATATTGATGTCAAGGTCATTGTTTCCTTTAATAATTTGTCACCAGAGGAATTTTAAAAATCTGTTAATGACTTGGTTGGAAAGAGTTAGGAAGGATATGAAGCAAATGAATTTGCATGAGAATGGGGTATTTGATCGTAAGGGATGGAGGAGGAAGATTTTTGTAGATGACTATACGGAATAATCACTTTTGGTTCATGTAGCCAACCCCACTTATGGGATTAAGGCTTTGATTGATTCATTGATTGTAAATGATCTCTCTATTAACTAATTATTAGTTTGATCCTCCCTTCAAAACAGCTTTTTGGATTAATAATGTAAGAATTAAGTACTGAGAGGCAGTGCAATTGTAGCTTAATATATCAGATCCAATGCCTTGTTCTTCCAGAATGGATTGTATAACTTGTGCATACTTTTTGAAGTATATGTGTCGTAGTTTGTATAAGCTAAGCTAGAGTGTTGTATGTTTGCCAATTGATGGCTCTAAAAATGAATTAAATATTAAAAAGAAACAAGGATTTTTTGAGATGATGAATTGGTTGTGTCCTCTTCTTTGAGATGATACTTTGAAAGGTCTGCAATTATTGATATACATATTCATACACTGGTCCATTGAGTAAAACAACAGCTGGACCTGAGTCACCTGACACTGGTCCATTGGGCTTGTAGAATTATATGAGATTAAACTTCTGGTTCAATAAGAGGATTCTATATCATTTAGTTCCAGTAGGTAACTTGTATGCTTTTAGAATTAAATGAGATTAAACTTCTGTTTCAATAAGAGGATTCTATATCATTTAGTTCCGGTAGGTAACTTGTATCGCATCAGAAGTCGGAGATAATGCAAAATGTTCACTGCAAAACTGTCAACCAGATTCTACCTCTTAGCTTAAACCAATGTTGCATGGAGTATATAAAATGTTCCTGTGTGTGGACTGATACCTGAGTGTATGTTGTTTTGGGGGGGGGGGGGGGGGGGGGAAGTGGGCTTAGTTTTATGAGATCCAGTATCCTAGGTTATTAGTTTGTCTATCAATTATTGATTTATACCAAATGGAACGACCCATTATTTTTCTTTGGCTTTAGATTATGATGATGAATCAAATTGGCTGGTTAAATGACCCGTTTTCTGTCGCCTTGGTGTCTAAGGATAGAGAGGTACGACCTATAGAATTGATCGTTACAAGTTTGGTTGTGCTGGTTAAAAAAAACAGCAGGTTCTTTTTTAGATCAAAAGGTCCATTGAAAAAAGCCTCCATTACCTCAATGCTATGACTGATACCTCTATGTATTAGACATGATTGTATTGAGATTTCACTGACTGTCGTGAAAGTAGTAACCTAGTTTGCCTTCTATCTCGGGTAAATGGTCAGTAAATCATGGATTTGCTCTTAGCTCGTGTCATGACAAGCGGTGAGTTAGAGATCCAATATTCTGATTGATAAGGTTTTGGAACTTGGTTGTTGTTGTGGGAACTCTGGCAGTTTTGGTGTGAACTACACAAATATTCCTCAAGGAAGTCTGTTTCAGTTTTTCATTAATTTTTGCTTATCAGGTATTTCTTGAATGTATATCTCATGGGACTGTACCAAAGGGCATGCCTGGGTTATCAGTAATTGGGATGGAAAATGTAAAGGAGTAAAAAAAAAAAAAAAATAAATAATAACTGGTTTTTTTAGATGCCTAGAATAGGAGTGAAGATTTGATGGGGATAATGCATTACACTATTACCCTAAAAATGAGAGTAATGGTTACCCACGACCTCCCTAAAATAATCTTTCCCCCTTTTAACAATTACTCTCATTTTGCTGCCCATCATATATTGTCACCAATCTGCTTCATATCCATGGCTCCATCTTTATTCCTCCATTTCTCTCTCTCTTTCCCAGCCAACCTCTATGGCTCCACCAGGACCATCACCATATATTTCCTACCGCCACCACCTCAATTTGATTGCCAACGAGGTCGCCGTTCGTGAATAATTAATGGTGCAAATTTCAAATTTTTGCTGGTAGGAAACTAATTTTAACTACCATGGAGTCAAATTAATCCAACTTCGGTATTTCACTGTTTCCCTCTCTTCCCTTCCTCTCTCTCATTCCAATCTGCATTTTCTTTAGGTATTTCAGGGAATGTGAATATATGGTGCTTTGCAAGGGTTAATAAAAAATTTGAGGTGGTATGTGAGGCCTGGTATATACTAAGTATATTTATGGTAGTTAGCAAGTTGTTTGCCATGGTTTGTGAGGTGGTGGGTTTGCTGTATAGTCTTACCCTAGGAATGTTGCAAAACTAATAAATATGTAAGCTTATTCTCTTAAAGGGATCTAATCATATACCCTAAACATAAGGAAACGGGAATAAAACAAATAGTGTGATGCCTTTTTTTTTTTTTTTTTTCTTGTATTGATGGAGATTAGTGGGAAATGGTTGAATAACAAACAAGAGAGCCTTTACTGGGAGGTTGGGGGGTGGGGGGTGGGGTTCTATTAGACATTTTTTCCTCTCTCAACTAAGCTTATTCCTCATCGTTTTTGTTTCCAGTTTCCAATTTTTTTTTTAGTGAAAACTACCAACAAATTTATGGAAACCTGATTTCTATTGTCATTTTTCAAAATTAACATTAAGTATGACTAATTTTAAGTTCAATTGTATATAACTTATATTAAATGGCATAAAATCAAAAGCTTTCACTAGCAATGATACCAAACCAGCCCTTAAAGTTTTGAAAATCAAAACGAAAGGTGCTAGGTGCTTTTTGGTATTGGAATCTGATTTGTGATATGTATTTCCCTGACACAACCCCCCCCCCCCCAAAAAAAAACCCTCCAAAAGAACTAAAATGAAGTCGCTGTAAACGTTAGATTTCATAGTTCCCATGCATCCTCATATTATATTAATGAAGTCCAATTCTTGTCATTACTGCTTGAGAGTGTAGAAGTCGCAGTAAACGCTAGATTTCGTAGTTCCCATGCATCCTCATATTATATTAATGAAGTCCAATTCTTGTCATTACTGCTTGAGAGTGTAGAAGCCATGCTTCTGTGCATCTATATGTTAATGTTGCAGGATTAAGCATTCTGATTGGGTGCCCTGTGGTGCTGAAAAAGTAACCTATGAAGCTCCTCTTAATATGTAAGCTTGTTATTTGAGTCTTGTGCTGAAAAAGTAACATATGAAGCTTCTCTTAATATGTAATCTTGTTATTTGAGTCTTGATTTTGATTAAAACAGTAAAGACCTGATGTATAGTTAAAAAAAATCTAATGACATAAACATCTAGCACATTGTTGCTAAAACAAGTGATGATTCACAATGGTCTCTTCATCTTTGTGACTTGATTTTCGTCTCTTGTGCATAAGAAAGCCTTACTGTGCTGGATTATTATGTTTATATTTTTTCCTTTTTATTTTAAATGTAAAACTTGATTCTTTCCCTTGTAAGTTTAGATAAAGTTTTTTGTTTTTTACTTCCCCTTGTTGCAAATACAAGTGATATTTTCAATGATCCCTTTATCTTTGTAACTTATTTTTGTTCTCCTGTGTGAAAAAAAAAACCCCTCATTTGTGTTCATTTGAGCAGTATAAATGTGAGGTTATCTTCTTCAAGGCAAACTTCTAGGTGTTGCATGCTAATGTGAGAGTAGGGCTTTGTCTATGCTGGATTATTGTATTTGTATTTGTCTTTGTTGTTTTTTTTTTCTTTTCAAAATTATATTCTTTCCTTCATGAGTTTCAGATGAAGTTTGTGTTTTTCATTGCATAACCTGACTAAGCTTCAATTTCGGAGGATCTCATTTTTCTTTTTCTTTTTCTTTTTTATCAATCAGTTGCTACCTTCATTAGCCGGGGAAAAGGCAAATTATGGTTTTTATCCTTTATCTCTATTTGTTAATGTTGGTTGACTAATGTTGTTGAGTTCCCAATTTCCTTAATTTTAGGTCATGGTGGAAGTGATGGACTACATGCTTATGTTCCATCCCTTGACGATGCTGTTGTTGATATGGTAAGCTTTAATCAGCCATAGGTAGCATGACAACTCTATTTAATTTATTAATAATATCTGCTGATTATGCCAATGCAGAAAGCATTTCTAGATGCCATTTTGTCAGAGAATCCTGGACTTCCCTGCTTTTGCTTTGCACATTCCACAGGTGCAGCTATTGTACTTAAAGTGAGTATTCTCTCTAAGACCAATGAACTTTCATAATTTCTCTTTATCTTGTTGACTATAGTATATATTCCTCCAAAAACTTAATGCAGTAATGTCAAAAATGCAGGCTGCTCTTGACCCTAAGGTTGAAGCTCAAATCAGTGGCATAGTCTTAACATCTCCAGCAGTTGGTGTAAATCCATCCCATCCAATATTTAATGTAAGTTTCTTCTTTGTATTTTCTTCTGACTTAATATTGTAGCAGAGAAGTGCATGCCTTTTTTAATACACATAATTGCAGACTTAAACGAGTTGTCCACCAATCCACTTATTACTAAGTTCCATTTGATTACTTTGTTATCTTAAGAAGAAAATTCGTTTTGTATGCTGTGATTCAAGCCTACATTAACCTTCTGAGAAATTTAAGTCATCCATCTGATCCTTATCTTCATTTACACTATGTAACTGCAACTGAATTCCATGACTTTGTAAATCTGGAGAATTTTGTGGAAGCTTGGAACCTCCCGTTTGGTTCATAACAATAAGTCAAAATGCTAGTAGAACCTTTATCTGCAGTAGTGCAGTTCATAGAGGTAAAAAAAAATCATATTGGTACATTGGTACTGATCTTTTGCCTCAGTTTTTATTTTTATTTTATATGTTTGTTTAGCATGCCTTTTGTGCTGTTGAATAAGGGTACCATCATCAGACTTTGAAGAGTCACTTGGAGTTGCCTTAGTCTTTTGTTATCTAGGCAAGTTTTTGGAGAATATAAATAGGAGCTATTTTAGACTATTTCTAGAGGTTCTAGAATCTGCAGGAGTATTATGAAACTTTATAGTAATGTTTCATGAATGAATCTGATTCACTGGTGCAAAGAATTGGTGCCATTTGTTCCTCTTATGTAATCTTATGGTACTAATGTACTATTGTTAATTTGTTATTTCAGGTCATTGCCCCAATTGCATCCTTATTGTTTCCAAGGTATCAATGCCATGCTGCAAACAAATCAGGCACAGTAGTTTGTAGAGATCCAGAGGCACTGAAAGCAAAGTATTCAGACCCCCTTGTATACACAGGTGCAATTCGTGTAAGGACCGGCTGTGAGATTCTCCGCATATCTGCCTATTTACAAGATAACTTGACGAAATTGAGAGTTCCATTCCTTGTACTACATGGATCTGCTGATGCTGTGACTGACCCTAAAGGTTCCCAGAAATTGTATGAAGAAGCCTCATCATTCGACAAGGCCATCATATTGTATGATGGACTGTTGCATGACATTCTCTTCGAACCTGAACGACAAACTGTATTCCATGATATAACTGACTGGTTAATTCAACGAATAGAAGGAGACTAGATGTGAAATCGATTACAGTTTTTATAAACCAGAACATATTGATGAGCACAACCTTTTTTTGATGTTGTTGCTCTCTATGAGTGTGCAAGTGGGATGTTGGGGTATGGAAGAATAACAAGGGTTCGTTCATTCTTTCTGTTTAGAAGTCGAGACTTGAATGTGTTATCTTCTTAATTGATGGTGAACTGTTGAAGATCAGTGGCAAGTATTTCTTTTCTACTTATAGCACTCATGTATAGCATACTGACTTTTGCATTTTACTATATTGCGTGGATTATTGGTTGGTGTCTCCCGTGTCATACTTTGTGACTGCATTCAAACTTAACAATTGCTTTGTATATATATGTGTGTATAAAAAAAAGGGCAATAATGTTAGGTTATTCTCCCTAAATCATATAATTAAGTAGTATTCTCTCTATCTCATATTACAAAGCATATTTGTTGAGTTATTCTCTGCAATTAAAAATGTTAGTAAGTAATATTATTATTGTTAGGAATAATATTGATGTTATAAGAAGAAGAAATTTGAAAAAAAAAAAGAGGGGGGGGTAGTAGTGTGGAAGGAATCAATATTTGGGGGGAAGGGCATATTAGTCATAGTCTATTAGTAGTAACTTGGAAAATAAGCTAGAGGTTTGTTAGGAGAGTTTTTCTATAAATAGGCCTCATTAGGAGGAATAAGCATATGTTGAATATTGTGAGGCTAGTTATTAGGAGAGAATGAGCCTCTTGAAAGCTCATATAAGGAGAGCATCCACCTCTCGAAAGTGGAATTACCATTCAAGTTAGTGTAATTCACATATTATCAATATCATCAGCAATTTCTTCCCCAATTTCTGCCATTGTTAGAGCTGTAATCATGTCAGTTCCTAGCAAATGGCATCAGAGCAGTACGGTCCCCGGTGACTTAGCTGGAAGTCCAGCGAATAGTGAGTTCACTAACATGTTCTCACAACCAGAATTTAAGGAGAAAATAGATGAAAACATAGAGAAGATATTTGGTGAGGCGATTTCTCGGTTCAAATCAGAGTGTAAAATGATTCGAGAAGAGCTCAAGACCGAAGAAAATGAAGTCGAAGATGCGAAATAGTCAGCCACCACTAACTTTCCAAGCGGTGATGTAGAAATCACGTCACTAGAAGAAAAGACGGTAGTGGAGAAAGCCGATTTGGAGTTAACCTCTACTGTCGATGACCTTATGGGTGGTTTCCGCACTGGTGAGATTGTGGAAATGTCAGGTGGAGGACTGGTGAGATCAAAATTTTAGTTTAGTGCTGCTAAGACAAATAGATTTGGACAATCTCTGAGTGAATTTGCATTTGGTAGCAGTTGTGGTGGAGATTTTTCGGGTTGCTTTGAAAAATCTAATGGTGAGATAAGTTGCGGAGTGGAGGGCTTTGCAAGGAAACTCAAATATGGGGGAAGGCTTGGCGATTTTGGGGATGGGTTAACAGGTGGAGGTAAGGAGATTGCACTAGCGAAACTGGTGGTGCGCCTTTTGCGGGTGGTATTGTCAATAATTTTGAAAGTAGTGGCTTGAGAAATAAGATAGGTGGTTCTGTAGGTGGTCTGCCTGGTTGAATGTTAGAGAAAGGTGGCGCCTGATGCAGTGGTTCAGGTGGTGGTCCAGGAGGTTACACGGGAAATTTTAGTGGTGGTTTCCTTAGTGGCTGCTCTAGTGTCTTGATCGGAAGAAGATCGGGTAGCTTTGTCGGCGGAGGTGGTTTGGTCAGTAGCCGCACAGGGTCCATTGTGACAGTGGATTTGATGGTGGAAAACTGTGAATGGTTGATGCTTGGTGGTTTTCAAAAGAGTCTAGAAAGAGAAGAGTATGAGAGAAGCTTAAGTGGGTCTCTTGTTAGCTTGGAGAGAGTTTGAAATGGAATATGCTAGTAAGGGTATTAAGGTCATATCACTTAAAGCAATTACTAGTGAATTCAATTAGCCAGGTCACGTGCTACTACAAAAAAAAAGCTAGCAAAAACATAAAGAGATAGTTTGTGAGGCGATTTCTTAGTTCAAAATAGAGAGTAAACTGATTCGTGAGGAGCTCAAGAACGAAGAAAATGAAGTCGATGATGCAAAACAGTCAGCCACCACTGACTTTCCAAGCGGTGATGTACAAATGACATCACTAGAGGAAAAGACGGTGGTGGAGAAAGCCGATTTGGAGTTAAGCTCTACTGCCGATGACCTTATGGGTGGTTTTCGTAGTGGTGTGATTATGGAGATGTCAAGTAGAGGAGTGGTGAGATCGAAAATTCAGTTTAGTGCTGCTAAGACAAGTAGATCTAGACAATCTCTGAGTGAATTCACGTTTGGTGGCAGTGGTGGTGGAGATTTTTTGGGTTGCTCTGAAAAATCTGATGGTGAGATTGGTTACAGAGTAGAGGGCTTTGCTAAGAAACTCAAATATGGGGGATGGCTTGTGAATTTGGGGATGGGTTTATAGTTAGAGGTCGAGGAGATCGCACCAGCGAAACTGGTGGTGCCCCTTTTGCGGGTGGTGTTATCAATAATTTTGAAAGTAGTGGCTTGAGAAATAAGATGGGTGGTTCTGTAGGTGGTCTGCCTGGCGGAATATTAGAGAACAGTGGCGCCGGATGCAATGGTTCAGGTGGTGGTCCAGGAGGTTACACAGGAAATTTTAGTGGTGGTTTCCTTAGTGGCTGCTCTAGTGTATTGGTCGGAAGAACATCGGGTAGCTTTATCGGCGGAAGTGGCTTGGTCAGTAACTGCATAGGCTCCGTTGTGTCGGTGGAATTGTGAAGGGTTGGTGCTTAGTGGTTTTCAGAAGAGTTTAGAAAGAGAAGAGTATGAGATAAGCTTGAGTGGGACTCTCCCAATACACACACGACACGACCTAGGGCAGTTGTCAACTGTTCACCGGATACGGCTGAATCTAGGACTGGGATGCCGTCTGGGGGTGCATGGAACACCCTTACATTTCTGAGAATCCGACCGTCTCTGTTCTTGTGCAGGACAGAAAGGCTCGGATTAGAGGGACGGCTATTGATCCCGATTACAAGTCAGATGATTCATCCGGTACACCGGTTGAAGACGTTCCTTTCGATCAACCAGGCGTTCCAAGTACGCCTAGTGATGAGATTTTGGAAGAGTCCGGAAGCTCAAGCGGTGAAAAAATCGACCAAGAGGCTGGATCATCAAAGTCCACAATGACGCCGGATGTCCCTCAACAAGATGAGGAGGCATACAGTTGGCCGTCAGTAAACAACCCATTGGAGGGGCACATGAGCAACCGGGACGTTGTGACATTAAACGCAACACTCGAAGCTTTTGTGAAAAAGCGTCCGGTAGGGGACGACTGGGAGTTGGGTGTCCTTCCTGCGAGCTCGTCAGTTGTCTGGGAGGATGACTTGAATCATGCCGATAACTACTTCGGCTGCTATGAGGCGGCATTCAAACCCGGCCTCCGGTTCCCCCTTCACAGATGCATTAAAGACATTTTAAGAAGCTACGACTTGGGGGTCTGGCAGCTTACACCCAATTCTTGGGTGGACATCATCGGCTATATTGCCGCCTGCGAGATGCAGGAAGTGACGCCTAGCTGGGAGGCGTTCGCGCATATGCATTACCTAAGCCATGCCCCAGGCGGCTGGAATGCCTGGTACACTCTTACTACGCATCCGGAATACATGATGACCTTAGAGTAGCCCTCCAAGTGGATAAGTTGGAAGAGCAAATTTTATTACGTCTTTTCCCCTTCAACGACTGTTAATCACCGGATGCGCCGTTACAATAAGAACCCGACTCTTCTAGAAAAGAAGTGCGCCCTACCAAGGGTACCGACTAAGGCTTGGGACGCCATAATGGAGCCGGGGTTGTTTAAGAAGACTACCGAGCCTTTGAATGATGGGACACAAATCATTGTTCCTCTATTCTGAGTCCCTCATCCGGACTGGTTCAAGAACCAGGCGTTCCTCTCCGCCTGCGGTCTCAACACCTTGTATAACAAAGGTCTATTACTTAACTGACAATTTATGCCGTTTGTATGATATGCAAATGATGCTAACTTTTTCTTGTTATTTTGCAGAGGAAGGCTTAGAGATGACTCCGCCTGAGATGACGCCGGCTAAGTCAGCCGCCGAGATCAGGAAAGCTCAGTTGGAGCAGAAACGGGCCCAACTTGCTGCCCGGGCCAGTGGGGTAAGCACCGGCTGTCATAAAACCGTTTGCTTATTTTGCCAATAACATTGATTCTGACTTGTTGATTGTTTTTTACAGACGGGAAGCCAATATGTTCCCCGCTCTATCCGCCAGATGGTGAGACCGGGTGGGGAGCTTCCTCAACCGCCTCCACAAAGGCGCAGGGTCTCTGAAGGCCCTACTCCGCCATCAGTCGGCAGGACTCCGGCTCTTGTGAGGCCCACTACTGCGGGCAAAAGTCTGCAAAGTCTTGGCCTGAGCTCTGAGCCGGCTGAGACCGGATCTAGGGAGCCTACTCCTTCTAGCAGGGTGCCGGCTATTGCTTCCGGCTCCAATGCGGCTGGGGATGGTGGCACCCCTCAGACGGATGACCAAGGTATGGACTCCGCTTTTGACCCCCCCTGGCCGCTTGGGCCACTTCGAGTCTAGTCTCATACTTCTCAGTCGGGCGACTCGGTCGGGAACCGGTTGAATGTAGGAGCCGTTTATTCCCAACACTTAACCGATATGTCTCATGATGCAGATACCGCTTCTCGCTGGCCGGACATGCAAAATTACGCCAGGAGAATGATAAGGACCCTGACTAGGTCCGAGAGGGAGGCTGTGCCGGGTGTTAGCCAGGTCAACCTTGACCGGATCACCTCATTGCTGGCTGAGGTAATTTGCCGGATGCGGTTGTTTTGCACAATCTATTGTTTCACCGGATGGGGTATTTTGTGCTAGATTTGATAGCTGAAGTTTTTAAGATCAATTTGCTAACTCAATTGCCGATTGGTCTTGCAGGCGATGCTAAGGGTGGATGGGTTAAAAGCCCCCTTGCGGAAGAAGCAAGAGGAGGTAAGGGATGCCCAGAAACGGGCAATCGATTTAATTGATATATGTCAGTACAACTCCCTAATGCTTGAAATCCACACTAAAGCCCGGGAGATGAAACAGGAGGAACTCATCCAGCAGCTGACGACTGCTGCTAACATTGCCAACAAGACGGCTGCTGACCGTCAACTCCAAATCGATCAACTCAAAACCGACATCCAAGCTCTGAAGGATGCGGTGAAGGAGAAGACCGGGTTGAAGGAGGAGGTCACCGGGCTGCAGGGGGAGTTGGACAAAACCAAAAATGATTTGGTTAAGTCCAAGAAAGACGCTCTGGACCAGCTGGCGGCTGAGCAAACCCGGTGATGAACGAGAACGAGCGTGACTACGAAGCACGCATGAAGATGGCGTGGTCCATGATCCATCCGGAGACCGACTACGCCGTCTTTGACTTGAGGTACAAATACGCAACTGAAGTATTTGATGCTCAAGTTCTCGGGCTTCAGCAACCGGCGCCGTTTGAGGAGTGGGCCGGCGTAGGGGAGGAGCAGACGGAGGGTGAGGTGCCGGGTGATGGAATCCAGACCCATCAGACCCAAGATGCCCCTAACGTTGGTCAAGGCCAGCAGCCAGAGCAACAGCAACAGCAACAGCAACAACAGCAGTAGGATTTTTTCTTTCTTTTTTCTAACCGGTCTGTGAGCCGTGAATTTCTGCATCACTTTTCCCGGACAGGAGTCCGGTTAACATTTGAAATATTTAATATATTTGTGCCAACTGTGTCGGTTTGCTTTGCATATTTGCAATTCTCGCTTTTCTTCTTCTTTTTTTTTTTTTTTTTTTTTTTTTTTTTTTTTTTTTTGCATCGAATCATGAAATCATGCGATATGTCGGATGTGTGAACCCTGCTTGCCCCTGGATGGTTGTTTGCTTAGTTACCAACTCTAAGCAGGCAGCCGTCCATATGCATCCGGACAAACGATTAGGCGGTCTTTGATCGTTGTACAACAGGGTGGGCTAGTTTAATTCGTTGGAATCGTACCGGATGTATGCGTTTTGAATGGTATCCGGATATATACAAATATGTGGATTACCGCCTGTATTGCTTTTGAGCAATAACCAAGCACAAATGTAGACAATGTTGTCAATTGCCGGCTGTATTACCTAGGGGCAATAGCCGGTTGCAATATAAGACATTTATATCGGCAGTATAGCCTTGGGGCAATAGCCAATGACAATTTGAAGATTGTAAAAATCGGGATAGAAGCGAGGTCCGACTGTAGTGCTTTTGGGCAAAGCCGGCTGCTTAGCAAGATTTAAGTTACCGTTTGTATTGCTTTGGGCAATAGCCGGTTTTATCTTGTTTGCGATAGGTCATTCAAACGCAAATGGGTTATCTTCAACCTAGGCGCTTGAAGCCGTTTGAGAATATGACGCATAAAACAATGTCTACATTCCAAGTTCTGGCTAAAGGCCTGCCGTCTAGGGTTTCCAGGCGGTAGGTGCCGTCTCTAACTTCTTCAAAAATCTGGTAGGGGCCCTCCCAATTTGGGGTTAACTTTCCTTGTTCATTTGCCCTACCGGTTGACTCCATTTTTCGTAGCACAAAGTCCCCCACTTTGAGGGGCCACTTGTGTACTCTTCTGTTGTAAGCCCTCGTCATTCTCAGATGGTATATCTCATGACGCAAGGCAGCATTGCCCCTACGCTCCGGGAGAGAGTCCAATGCAAGACGCATGGCCTCCCAATTAGTTTCTTCGTCATAGAGCATGACTCGGAGTGTTGGCTCATAAAGCTCAATTAGCAAGACGGCTTCAGTGCCGTATGTCATGAGAAACGGGGTTTCACCGGTTTCCCCCTTTTCAGTTGTTCTGATGGCCCAAAGGACGTGAGGTAACTCATCCGCCCAAAGACCATCGGCTCTTTCAATCTTCTTTTTTATGCCGTCTGAGATGAGCTTGTTGAAGGCTTCAACTTGGCCGTTTGCTTGGGGCCGGCCAACAAATGCAAAACAATGTGAGATCCCTTGATCTCCCAACCAATTTTTGAGGGTAGGTGTTTCAAATTGAGGACTGTTGTCAAACACCATAGACATAGGAACCCCAAACCGGGTGATGATGTTCCTCCAAATGAAGGAGATGACATCCTTTATCTTGATGCCTTTGACCGCCTCTGCCTCAACCCATTTGGTGAAGTAGTCTACAGCCACCAGAATGTATCTCCTACCGCCTGTGGCAGGCGTATAGGGACCCAAGATGTCCATGCCCCATTTTGCAAATGGAACCGGGCTTTAGATAGCCGTAAGATTAGTTGCCGGACGGTGTATGAGCCGGCCAAATCTTTGGCACTTGTCACATTTCTTCACCAAGTCCATGGCGTCTGCCTCAAGGGTGGGCCAAAAGTAACCTTGCCGCCTGGCCCTCTTTGCAAGAGATCTGCCGCCTATATGTGAAGCACAAAAGCCCGCATGCAGATCCTCTAGCACTTCTTTTCCCCTTTTGGGGGT
Organism: Chenopodium quinoa; assembly: GCF_001683475.1. Lineage (NCBI taxonomy): Eukaryota > Viridiplantae > Streptophyta > Magnoliopsida > Caryophyllales > Amaranthaceae > Chenopodium > Chenopodium quinoa. The sequence goes on from NW_018744111.1 coordinate 510,252, forward strand.
AACACACTTCAGTAACGGCTGGAGATAACCCTTTCTGAAGAGTTCTCCCTTGTACATTTCAAAGCTCAGAGCTCGTTTTTTAAGTGCTGCCGCCTCTGAAGAGACATCCGGCAAGGTGCCGTCTACCAAATAATCCCGGATGGGGTCCATCCAGGTAGAGCTTCGGTCGAGAATTCCAATGGGGTCATGCTCAATACTTCTTTTTTCCATGACCTCCCAGACGACTGACCTAGGCGCATCACAAGTGGCGGATGAGGCCAATTTGGATAGAGCATCCGCCTGATTATTTTCTGACCGAGGCACCTAACTCAGATGGAATTCATCAAGTGTCCCTGCCTCATCTTTGACCGCCTGAAGGTATTTGATCATTGCCGGATGGGTGGCCTCGTAGTCACTTTTGAATTGGCTAACAATTAATTGGGAATCAGAACAGGCGTCAACTTTTCTTGCCCCTGCCGCCTTACACATGCGTATTCCGGCTAGCAGGGCTTCATACTCAGCTTCATTGTTTGAAGCTTGAAACTTGAACCGCAGTGCATATTCATAAGTATCTCCTTCTGGAGATTTGCAAATTACGCCTACACCACAGCCGTTTGAGGTAGAGCTTCCGTCTACGAATAACTTCCAAACCTGATCGGAATTCTCCGGTTGTGCCAGCCTAGTCATTTCATCAATGAAGTTGGCAAACGCCTGACCTTTCACTGCTCGCCTAGGTTCAAAAGTTATCTCCAAGCTTTGCATTTCAACATCCCATTTGATCATTCTGCCGGATGACTCAATGGAAGTCATTGGACGCTTGAGTGGCTGATCAGTATAAACAGTCACCGGATGGGCTAGGAAGTATGCCTTTAGCCGCTTGACTGCTTTGTAAAGAGCCAGCCCAAATTTTTCGATCATTGGGTACCGGAGTTCAGCATTCCTGAGGATATGGCTGATGAAATACACCGGGAGCTGCTTGCTGTCTCTCTCGGCAAGGAGGACGGCACTAAGGGAGTGATATGAGACGGCTAGGTACATATAGAAAACCTCCTTAGGCAGGGGGCTCACTAGCCTTGGCAAAGAATGCAAGTGTTGCTTTAACCTCTGGAATGTCGCCTCAGCCTCTTCTCCCCACTCAAATCTAGACCTCTTCCTGATTGCTTGGAAGAAGTATAGGCACTTGTCGCTTGACCGGCTGAGGAATCTTCCTAGTGCCTCCAGGCAACCGGTTAGCTTCTGGGCCTCCTGGACAGTGCGAGGTGACTGCATGTCAATCACCGCCTGCACCTTATCCGGATTGGCCTCTATGCCTCTTTGATCAATCAGAAATCTGAGAAACTTCCCAGACTCAACACCAAAGACACTTTTTGGGATTAAGCATGACCTTATGCCGCCTGAGGGTGGTGAAGGTTTCTCGGAGGTCGGCTATGTGACCCGCCTGTTGCTTGGATTTGACTATCATGTCATCAATGTACGCCTCTACATTCTTTCCAATTTGATTTATGAAAACCGTGTTTATCATTCGTTGGAAGGTAGCAGGAGCATTTTTCAAGCCAAACGGCATCACCGTGTAACAGTACAACCCCTGATCAGTGACGAAGGTCGTCTTTTCCTTATCCTTCTTCCATTGGGGAATCTGGTGGAAACTTGAGTAGGAATCCATAAAACTCATGAAGGCATGGCCGACTGTAGAGTCGACCAGACTGTCGATCTTTGGAAGGGGATTACTGTCCTTCGGGCATGCCTTGTTCAGATCTGTGTAATCTACACACATCCGCCAGGTACCATTCGACTTTTTGACAAGGATAACATTTGCTACCCAATCCGGGTAGTAGCATTGCCGAATGAACCCAGCATCCAGAAGTTTTTTGACCTCGGCGGCTGCCGCCTGAGACCTTTCCTTTCCATGATCCCTCTTCTTTTGCCTAACCGGCTTTATTTTGGGATCAACAGCTAACTTGTGGACAGCTAGATCCGAGCTGACGCCTGGCATTTCTTCCACTTCAAAGGCAAAGATGTCTTTGAATTCTTGCAGAAGTTGGAGCAAGTCTGCCCCCAACTTTTCATGAGCAACCGTCCCAACTTTGACTGTTCTATTAGGGCGGCTGTCGTCCAAGACGACATCAATGCTCTCACCAGCCGGCTGTGGTCGGGATTCATCCGGCCTTTCCCCGGCTAGTGATTACTATTTTGTTTTTGTGGCTGGGGCCAACTGGTCCGCCTTTCGCTTTGTGCCGGATGCCTTGGGGGCAGGCACTTCTTCGAGGTCAGCAGGCTCCTCGTTTTGACCGGCTGCTATTACAGTCGGCCGGACGTCCGAGAGGTAACACTCCCTGACCGTCTTCTGATCCCCGCTTAGGGCACCAACTGATCCCTTATCCCTCTGAAACTTGATCATCATAAGGGACAGGATGATGACAGCCTTGGACTCGTTGAGGGTGGGGCGGCCCAGAATAAGGTTGTAGGCGATCAATTCCTCAAGCATCAAAAACTTGACGACCATGTGTCGCCCTTCCTCTTTACCGCCTAGCCGGATGGGTAGGTCTATCATTCCCACCGGATGCACTACCCCTCCCCCAAAGCCGACTAGGGGATGGGGAGCCTTGTGCATGCTGCTAGGCATGTACTTGAGTTTTGTCAAGCACTGGTAACTAATTAGGTCAGACGAGCTCCAGGTATCGATTAAGATCCGGCCAACTCGTTGATTGGCAACTTTGCATTTAATGACCAGGGGGTCATCGTGAGGCCGCCTGACCATACCCCTATCTTTCTCAGAGATGAAGACTTCGGGGAAGGTGAAAGGAATGGTGTCCTTCCAACAAGTGTATTCTTCCGATAGAGGGTTCAGAATTATTACAGAGCTAATTCTTCAGGAAGGTCAAGTGATCGGAATGCCTAGGTGGAGGCCGCTTCCGATCAGTATTATCAATGTGTAATTGATGTTACAACTTAATCTTAACTGAACCCTTCGGGTTGAACCCAATAGAACCACCGATCCGAGACGACGAATTAATCAGAAAGGATTTAATGAGTCAGCAGAGTTTTACGAATATAGACGTCGAAAATCGAGCCTAGGGCGTTGAGACCGAGCGTCGCAAAATCACAAGCGACAAGTACGAGTGTTGCCGTAGCACCACAATGGTCTAACCATGTGGATGCTAGGCTAGTTCGAGCTAGCATGCACCTAGCATGGCTAGGCGCACCATCGCAAGCTCAAGGCGCACTATCGCAGCCTAGGCGCACCATCGCAGCCTAGGCATGTGCATGGCAGCCTATCGCAAAGAACCACAAGCCCCAGGCAGCCCATCGCAGCTAGCAGCGTGTTAGCCTGGGTGCGCATGGAAGCCATCGCAAGCGCCACAAGCACCAGGCAGCCCATCGCACCTAGCAGCGTGCTAGCCTGGGTGTCTGGGTGCATGGGGCAGGCTATCGCAGCAGCATGGCACCACGCACAACACCATCGCAGTGCTAGGCACATGCGTGTGTGCATGTGCGTGTGCACCATCCCCCAACAGCACGCAGCTGTGTGCTTGTGTGCGTGCCTTCGCATGGCAGCACCAAGCACAACGAGCTAGCAAGCAACGCTGGCCATGCGTGCATGGGCATTATCGCAGGCCATGCACCAAGCACAGCGCACCTATGTGTGTGCGTGCCTCGCACCAAGCATAGAAGTGCTAGGCACTGGCTGATGCGTGTGCGAGCGTTGCGTGGTGCATGGTGCGTAGGATGATGCGAGGGAAGGGCCAGCATGTGTGGCTCGCTAGCAGCACGCATGCTGGCTGTGCTAGCAATGGCGTGCAAAGGAAGTGTGCGTGGGCTGTTAGGGCCAGTGCCAGCACTATGTGCTAGCAGCGCCCAGCGCCAGCACACAAGCACCAACACCAGCCCAGCAGCACCACGCACTGGCTGGCTGGCTGGGTGCTGGGCAGCAGGGCACTGCTAGCTGGCAGCCCTAGCTGGCACGCTAGCTGGTAGCCAGCTTGCCCTCCCTTAACCCGGTTTGTGCAAGGTTTTGGGGACCAAGTCAAGCCCTTGGGGAGCAAGGCATATGGTCCCCCACCTAACCTTGTCCACCACTCCTTTGCATGAGAACATGCCACTTGTCGCAATATGATTAACTTGATTATTTATTTAATTTGGAAATTAAATAAATGATTGATTTTCAACACTCCCACATTGGTGGAGGATGAAAAACCAAGGGTTCATTTCCCTATAAATACCAAGCTTGGGTATTGGGAAATGAACAACCTTGAGTGGAATTAAAAAGGCAACTCTAAGAAAGAGTAAACCTTTGATTCGTAAAACTCATAGTTATTTTGTCCGGGTCTTGACTAACCTTCAAGACTTAGGACGCTCGGGTCGGGTCGAGGGTACGATCCGTCGGAGATCTCGTCTTTTCGGGATTTTGAAGTAAGAGCTCTATGGGAGCGAAGCACGCGTCAAAGGTATAATTCTTGTTCTTAATCTTGTTTGATTAAGTTTATCATGCTTGTTAATTGCTTTAATTAAGGGGCGGGTCTTGGTGGGTTTCCTTTCGCGTAGTGTTGGGTCACTACGAAACCCTACAGCGGTATCGGAGCCACGCTCGTTTTAATTTTTGCAATTATTTTTTAATTAAGGTGTTTTAAAAGAATTTAATTTTCTGGTTCATGTTCTTCTAATTAGATTAGATGCTCGATTTAATTAATTTTAAAACTCGATTTTATTTTCGATTTGGCTGTCGAACCTAGATTTTGGCTCAAAAATAGTGATTTTTGGGTGGAATCGACATTTTGGAACAGATTCAATCCTTTTAACAAATTTTCTGGGGTTTTTCGTTTTTCAACAAAAATTTTAATTCTTTTTAAGCCTTGATTAATGCAAGCATTACAAGGTTAGATTAAATGCACATTTGGATCACTAATCTACTGGTTTTAAAATATCCTTGAGGATAATTATGGAGTTTTTATTATTTCTTAAGTTGATATACCAATTTTTTACATAAACTTGTTTTTCACAAATTTTGCAAATAAATTGCAATAAAGTGTGAAAACTTGTTGTGATTTTGTATTTTAAGTTCCCAAATAATGTTAAAGTTCTAATCTTTAATGGTTTAAATGATTGGAACCCTAACCCTAAATTCCATGTTGAACAAAGTTTTGATTTTTTTCATGCTTGGTTGATTAAAATCCATTAAGTTCAATTACTTGTGAGTAAAATTTGATTAATCTTCATATTGGAAGATGTAATCTTGGTATTTTACACAAGTATGCAAGTTTGAAAATTTTATCATTGGATGGTTAATTTATTTTTCCAACACCCATTTGTCAAATCCATTATTAATTTGCATATTGGCAAGATTAATTTTGGACATAGCTCATTTTATTTTAAGCATAAAGTTAGACCTAATTTTGTTCAAAATTGAAATTTAGGATAAATTTAGGCTTGTGCACCAATAAAATAAATTTTATTTAAGTAAGACTTAATTTTATTTTATTTTATTTTCCCTCAAATTAATTCTAAAATGTAATTTGTAATTAATTATTGTCACACACAAATCGGAATTAAATTCTGAAAATTGGCACGCAAATCGATGCAAAACCGCAAGCGTCACCAAGGCTAGCCGGGCTGCCTAGCAGCCCACATGTGGCTGCCTATGGTGTACGCAAGGGCATTGCGCCAATGCGCGTGGCTGCTGTGTGGCATTGGGAGTGGTGTGCTGCCATGGTGCTGCGTGCATGGCAGGGCTGCTAGAATGGCTTGTGCGTGCTGCTGGGCAGCGAGGCAGCAAGCTCCAACCAGCCTGCAAGACGCTGCCAGGCACCAGCTAGCAAGCTAGCATGCGCAGCATGCGTAGCGAGCTGCTAGTGCTGGTTAGCGCAACATGCCATGTTGGGCGTGGATGCTGGCACACAACACAGCAAGCGCAGCACATGAGCTGCCTAGCAGCCATGGTGCGCATCCACCTATTGCTTGTGTGGGGTATTTTGCTTAAGTTTGAGCTATGATTTTGCGACAATTTTTGCCGTTTTAATAATTTTAAATAATTATTTTAACGAGGCTAAAAACCTCGATTTTCGATCTTGCAAAATTTTGACAAAATTATGGGTTATGCCGACTTAATTAATCGGATAAATTAAGTACGGATGCGGAATTTAGTGGGAGCTTAATTAAGTGCGTTAGCTTTTTGCGTTTAGAAATAATGGATTAAACCACTTTGACTAGTTTTAATTAGGCGCGTTAATTGGATTAACCACCTAGGTTAATTACTAGTTTTGCGTGTTTAATTATGTATTTCGTAAAATTGCATGGGCCATTCACAAATAGTGAATGGGTGAATGGAAGATTGTTTTCAAAACAGGTTCTTTGAAAATGGCAACTAGTGGGGCCCGACTAGGATAGAAAATACGGACTGCGTTCCGTAATGTATTTTTGTAAATCTAAATAAGGTCTGTGAACCGTTAAGTATTTTTGTACTATTAGATTAATCTTAGTCGTTCTAGCTAGCTCCTTTTATTTCATTTTGGCTAAGATGTCTCAAGACGGCGTTTCGACGAAGACGAGCCAAGATGAAGACCCATGGAAATTTCAGATTTCAAGGGGTCATGCTAGTTTCCAAATGCTTCTATTTTTATGCCTTATATATTGTTATTATATATGATTGCTAGATGCATGTCTAGGATTTCTTTTATGTTGCGACGATTAGTTAAGTTCACTTATATCAACCAACATAGAAACCCTAGGTCCCTTTAATAATATTGAGCTAAAATTTGCCGTTCCAAGAACAACACTTACCGAACTAATGCGCGTACGTGATTGATTACGCCAAAGCGAGGCATCACTACTTCCCTAGGAATGTAAGGTATACTAGGTATACAAGTTATCTTGGTTAAGCTCAACGATATCAGTAAGGAGTCCTTAGATGTCGTGGCAAAAGAGATAAAATGTCAAGAATGCATTAGATGCGACATTTTATCAAACCGAGAGTAGCTTGGAGCTATTAGCAATTGGATTGCTTACCATAAGATATTTAATGATTAAGACAAGCCAAAGCATGCTAAACCATTTCTTGATCTTTGGGATCTCGGAATCATTTTATTCTCGCCCATAAGGGACAAACTTTCTTTATTGGCAAAGAAATCTCCGCATTGTACTAATGCAAGAGCAAAAGGAATACGTCCTTGATGAGGAAATGTCCGATGCTCCCAATGAGGAGGTCACTCAGGCTGCCCTTAACTGATGGAAAAGTGCCAATCGGGATGTCAAATGCATCATGTTGGCCACCATGTCTCCGGACCTTCAAAAGACTTTCTTTGAAAAGGAGACAACTTTTGAGATCATTTCTGAGCTTCAGAATATGTTCCAAGAGCAGGCCCGAACTGAAAGGTTCGAAACCCACAGGCAGATCCTTGAGAGCAAGCTCAAGAAAGGAGAGCCAGTCAGCCCCGCATGTTCTCAAAATGATTGGATTATTTGAAAACATGGAAAGGCTTGATGTTGGGTATTCAACCGAAATGGCAATTGACATCATTCTCCACTCCCTTCACAAAGGCTATGATCAGTTCAAGATGAACTATAATATGCATAGTATGGAGAAAACCCTCACCGAGCTTCATGGTATGTTGAAGCAAGCCGAGCAAACCCTCAAGGATGAGGGCAAGCATGACATGCTCATGGTGAGGAAGGGCAAGCCATTCAAACGTCCGGGCAAAAAGAAGAGCTTTAAAGGGAAAAAGAAGAAATTTCCGCCTAAGTCAAAATCTGCCAAGGGCAGCAAGGACAAGAAGGCAGCTTCTTCTAAATCCGATTCCGAATGTTTCTACTGCAAGAAGAAGGGACATTGGAAACGGAACTGCCTCAAATTCAAGGAAGATAAAAAGAACGGCAACGTTGCTTCTTCATCAGGTATTTTTGTTATAGACTTAAACTTCGCTAGCAAAACATCATGGGTATTAGATTCCGGATGTGGCTTACACCTTTGTTCCAATGCTCAGGGACTAAGGATAAGTAGGAGGCTAGAGAAGGGAGAGGTCGAGCTTCGGGTCGGCAATGGAGCAAGGATGTCTGCTGTCTCCGTTGGAACTCTCAGTTTGTCTTTGCCCTCAGGGCTTGTTCTAGAACTTGAAAACTGTTATCATGTTCCTAGAGTGACCAAAAACATTATTTCAATATCGGCGTTGGACGCCAAAGGATTTGAATTTCGAATCAAAAACAATAGTTGTTTTATTTATTTTGATAATGTTTTATATGGTAAGGCACATTTAGAAAATGGTCTTTATGTGCTTTTACTAGACAAATAGGTCTATAACATCGAGAATACTGCCAAAAGGGCTAAGACCATCGAGTCAAAACAAACCTACTTGTGGCATTGTCGTCTTGGCCATATTAACATCAAACGCATCAAGAAACTTCTTCAAGAAGGTGTTCTTGACTCATTCGACTTAGAAACGTTTGACAATTGCGAAGGATGCTTATTAGGCAAGATGATAAAAACATCCATTCTCCAAGTTGGGAGAAAGGGCAAGTGACTTATTAGGTCTAATACACATGGATGTATGTGGACCAATGAGCACACCCGCAAGACAAGGTTACCGATATTTCATCACTTTCACCGACGATTATAGTAGATATGGCTATGTCTACTTAATGTCGAACAAATCTGAATCCTTTGAGAAATTCAAAGAATTTCAGAAAGAAGTTGAAAATCAACTTGGCAAGAAAATCAAAGCACTTGGATCGGATCGAGGTGGCGAATATTTGAGCCATGAATTCGACGATCACTTTAAAGAAAATGGCATTCTTTCAGAGTTGACACCTCCCGGAACTCCTTAATGGAACAGAGTGTCTGAAAGGAGGAATCGAACCTTGTTATACATGGTTCGATCAATGATGGGTCTTAGTGAACTCCCTATCTCTTTATGGGGACATGCGCTACAAACTGCAGCACTAACACTGAATAGAGCTCCGTCAAAAGTTGTTGAAAAGACTCCACATGAATTATGGACTAAGAAACCTCCTAGGTTGTCTTTTCTCAAGATTTGGGGATGCGAAGCATATGTCAAGCGATTAATTTCGGACAAACTTCACACCAAATCGGATAAGTGTTTCTTTGTGGGATATCCAAAAGAAACCAAAGGGTATTACTTCTACAATAAATCCGAGAACAAAGTATTTGTTGCTCGTGATGGTGTCTTTTTGGAGAAGGATCACCTTTCCAAAATGACAAGTGGGAGGAAAATCGAACTCGACGAAGTTCGAGAGGAGGACTAACAATGTCATCCTGACAAAACTGACAATCTAGATACTTTGGAAGCATCTAAGAAGATTGGTCAGAATCAAACAGACAATATAAATGCTCAACCGATTACCCTACGTAGGTCGCAACGACAAAGATCTCAACTAGACAGATACCTCGGTATCGTCTTAACCGATGATCAAGACATCCTAGTCATGGATGATGATGAGCCGGCGACATACAAGCAAGCTATGACGAGCCCCGACTCTGCAAAATGGCAAGAGGCCATGAAATCTGAGATGGACTCCATGTCTGAAAATGCCCGAGGGTTATACACCCATTGGTTGCAAATGGATCTTCAAGGTGAAGACAGACAAGGATGGAAATGTATCAATATACAAAGCTAGATTGGTGGAAAAAGGTTATATGCAGGTCCACGGGATTGATTATGATGAAACTTTTTCACCAGTTGCAATGCTAAAATCCGTCCGGATCATCCTAGCGATTGCTGCACATTACGATTACGAAATATGGCAAATGGATGTCAAAACCGCCTTCCTTAATGGGATTTTGGAAGAAACTGTGTATATGTCACACCCAGAAGGTTTTGTTGATCCAGGAAACGCTGGAAAGGTTTGCAAGCTGAAGAAGTCCATTTATGGACTAAAGCAAGCCAGCAGAAGTTAGAATCTTTGATTTGATGAAGCCATTAGCAAGTTTGGTTTTATCAAGAATCCAGATGAGTCTTGTGTGTACAAGAAGGTCAGTGGGAGTGATATTGCATTCCTAGTCCTGTATGTCGATGACATACTTCTCATTGGAAACAGCACAAAATTGTTGGAGTCCGTAAAGGGCTGGTTGGGAAAGTGCTTTTCAATGAAGGACTTGGGAGAGGCACAACACATATTGGGCATCATGATCTACAAGGATAGATCTAAGAGGATGATTGGATTAAGCCAGAGTACTTACATTGATAAGGTACTGGCTCGATTCAACATGGAGAATGCCAAAAGAGGGCATTTACCGATGTCCCATAGCGTAACTCTCAGCAAGAAACTGTGTCCACAAACACCTGTTGAGCGAGAAAGAATGAATCAGATCCCATATGCTTCGCTAATTGGATCGATCATGTATGCCATGATATGTACAAGGCCAGATGTATCGTATGCCTTGAGTGCAACAAGTCGATACCAATCGAACCCAGGAGAGGCGCATTGGACTGCGGCCAAGAACATCCTTAAGTACCTGAAAAGGAACAAGGATAAATTCCTGGTGTATAGAGGACACAAAGAGCTGGTTATTGAAGGTTACACCGACGCTAGCTTTCAGACTGACAGAGACGACTTCAAGTCACAGTCGGGGTACATATTCTATTTGAATGGAGGAGCGTTTAGCTGGAAGAGTGCCAAGCAGAGCACCATTGCAGACTCTACAACTGAAGCCGAGTACTTAACCGCTTCAGAAGCTGCCAAGGAAGCTGTTTGGATTCGCAAGTTCATTAGCGAACTTGGTGTTGTACCCTCAATCAAGGGGCCGATAGATCTCTATTATGATAACAATGGAGCTATCGCTCAGGCCAGGGAGCCGAGAGAGCACCAGAAGGTCAAATACGTGCAAAGGAGATTTCACATGATAAGGGAATGGAAATCAGAAGGTGAAATCAGAATTTGTAAGATTGGCACGGATGATAATGTAGCCGATCCTTTGACTAAACCGCTGCCTCAAGTGAAACACAACAAGCACATTGAGGCGATGGGAATCAAGCATGTTGGAGACTGACTTTGAAATTCCCTGTACATGTGTTTTAATTAAATAGGATATTTAATGTAAGACACTGTATTAAAACCATTCATTAATGGAGTAATTAATTTTTGTGCAAAATTATCATTCACTCCATTACTATTTAATGGTGGTTTAGAATTAAATAATGAGTCCATTCGATTTACGGTAATATTCAAAACAGGGTATCAAGACCATGTCTTGGATAAAGAAACACCTGTTAAGTGAACATTGAATATTAAATCGAAAATTGTCCCTAATCGAGGTCATCTAATAGATGGACGATTGATGACCGCCATAGATTAGTGTGTAGTATGATTTACAGCACCGTTTCTTGTGCTGCGAGGACGTGACGGTCATAAATCATTTGCACAGGCACAGTTTGGAACTGTACTGGATAAGACCTATGAGAGTACTTTAAGAAAATTTTAATCTTGTCATAAGTACATTTGTCATTATGACTATCGGAACTTGTTTCCTCCAACCATGAGTACTGTGAAGTTTTCGTGTTTGAGTACTAGACTCTTTGATGTTTCCAAACGTCTGCCGTAATTGGGGATTATAACGGGAGCACTCAGGAGACTATGTCCTCTTAGTAAGAAGAACTTACAATACAAGACTGGGATTGTCCCCCTACTAACAACAGGGAAAAATGTTTTGTTGTTTACAAGGCCGCTCGAAGAGTGAGAGTGTGAAAATCCATGGCCGTACTCAGATGGATTTTTGAAATCATCTTCTTATTGAAAGTCGAACTCGAAGATCGAGAAACACTTCTAAACGTAATAAGGATGACAAAGAATCTTACCTTATAGTTCACGAAGAAACATTAAGTGACATAGGAAATGAGCTATACATTGTATGCACACTTGTCCGGAAGGACAAGTGGGAATTGAAAGGAATGGTGTCCTTCCAAAAAGTGTATTCTTCCGATATAGGGTTCAGAATTATTATAGAGCTAATTCTTCAGTAAGGTCAAGTGATCGGAATGCCTAGGTGGAGGTCGCTTCCAATCAGTAATATCAATGTGCAATTGATGTTACAACTTAATCTTAACTTAACCCTTCGGGTCGAACCCAATCGAACCCCCGATTCGAGACGACGAATTAATCCGAAAGGATTTAATGAGTCAGCAGAGTTTTACGAATACAGACGTCGGAAATCGAGCCTAGGGCGTCGAGACTTAGCGTCGCGAAATTACAAGCGACAAGTACGAGTGTAGCCGTAGCACCACTATGGTCTAACCATGTGGATGCTAGGCTAGTTCGAGCTAGCATGCACCTAGCATGGCTAGGCGCACCATCGCAAGCTCAAGGCGCACCATCGCAGCCTAGGCATGCGCATGGCAGCCTATCGCAAAGAACCACAAGCCCCAGGCAGCCCATCGCAGCTAGCAGCGTGCTAGCTTGGGTGCCTGGGTGCTCATGGAAGCCATCGCAAGCGCCACAAACACCAGGCAGCCCATCGCAGCTAGCAGCGTGCTAGCTTGGGTGCTTGGGTGCATGTGGCAGGCTATCGAAGCAGCATGGCACCACGCACAACACCATCGCAGTGCTAGGCACATGCGTGTATGCATGTGTGTGTGCACCATCGCCCAGCAGCACGCAGCTGTGTGCTTGTGTGCGTGCCTTCGCATGGCAGCACCAAGCGCAGCGAGCTAGCAAGAAACGTTGGCCATGCGTGCATGGGCACCATCGCAGGCCATGCACCAAGCACATCGCACCTATGTGTGTGCGTGCCTCGCACCAAGCATAGAAGTGCTAGGCACTGGCTGATGCGTGTGCGAGCGTTGCATGGTGCATGGTGCGTGGTGCGTAGGACGATGCAAGGGAAGGGCCAGCATGCGTGGCTCGCTAGCAGCACGCATGCTGGTTGTGCTAGCAATGGCGCGCAAAGGAAGTGTGCGTGGGCTGCTAGGGCCAGTGCTAGCATTATGTGCTAGCAGAGCCCAGCGCCAGCACACAAGCACCAGCACCAGCCCAGCAGCACCACACACTAGCTGGCTGGCTGGGTGCTGGGCAGCAGGGAACTGCTAGCTGGCAGCTCTAGCTGGCAGCCAGCTAGCCCTCCCTTAACCCGGTTTGTGCAAGGTTGTGGGGACCAAGTCAAGCCCTTGGGGAGCAAGGCATATGGTCCCCCACCTTACCTTGGCCACCACTCCTTTGCATGAGAACATGCTACTTGTTGCAATATGATTAAATTGATTATTTATTTAATTTGGAAATTAAATAAATGATTGATTTTCAACACTCCCACATTGGTGGAGGATGAAAAACCAAGGGTTCATTTCCCTATAAATACCAAGCTTGGGTATTGGGAAATGAACAACCTTGAGTGGAATTAAAAAGGCAATTCTAAGAAAGAGTAAACCTTTGATTTGTAAAACTCATAATTATTTTGTCCGGGTCTTGACTAACCTTCAAGACATAGGACGCTCGGGTCGGGTCGAGGGTACGATCCGTCGGAGATCTCGTCTTTTCGGGATTTTGAAGCAAGAGCTCTTTGGGAGCAAAGCATGCGTCAAAGGTATAATTCTTGTTCTTAATCTTGTTTGATTAAGTTTATCATGCTTGTTAACTTCTTTAATTAAGGGGCAGGTCTTGGTGGGTTTCCTTCCGCGTAGTGTCGGGTCACTACGAAACCCTTCAAAAGGTGTCTTTCAACGCCTGGCCCTCATCTTCTGGGCTGGACAGTTTCCGGATGTTATCCTTGGCACCCCGAATAGTGGGACCTCCGCTTGGAAGCCCCTTGCAATAGTGAAGATATGTTCTTCATCCGTTTCAGAGCTAGCAACAGGCTTCTTGGGCGGCTGTCCCCTACTTGATTTTGGGTTGCCCTTGGATTTCACCAGATAGGAGTCCAAGACCCCTTCATCAGCCAAACGGTATAATAGCCGCCTGAGGCTATAGCAACCATTGGTGTCATGGCCGACGTCCTCATGGAACCGGCAATACTTGCTTTTGTCTCTGTTCTTGACAGAGCTTTTCATTGCAGCCTGTTTTTTCAATTGTCACCCCGTCCTTTATCTCCATGAGGATTGAGGATCAGTCCTTGTTAAACTCGTACTTTGGGACGTACGGTTCCAACTTCCGTTGTTTCTTCTGGGACGGCTGACCTGGGCGGTAAGCTGCCTAGACTTCTTTTCTTTTATTTTCTTCTTTTTTGGCCGGCTGTTTAGACCGACTGTCTCTCCTGTCGGACCGCTTGGGCTCCGACGGATGCTTGATAGAGAAGAGCTCGGTTGCCCGTATATAGGCCTCCGCCTCCATCAGCGCTTCTTGGAGGGTGGCTACCCTCTTGCGGACTAGGTCAAATTTAAAAGCTCACCCATCCTTTAGACCCTTGAAGAAGTCTGTATATGCCACTTCGTTAGACAGCCCCTGAATCTAAATTCTCATCAGATTGAACCGCCTAACATAGGACTGAAGTCCTTCCTTATCACCTTGCTGGATAGCCCCTAGGTCGAGACTTGTCTTTTTAGCAGGGATATTCATGGAAAAATTTGACGCAATCAGGTATGCAAGCATCTTAAAATTGTTGATGCACCCAGCCGGCAAGTTGCCGAACCATCGTTGGGCTATGCCCTTCATTGTAGCCGGGAAGCATCTACACCAGGCGGCGTCATCCAACGCCTGTAGGTACATGAGGTTGGTGTATGCAATTAGGTGGTCTTCCGGGTTAGTGGTACCGTCGTAGGCACCAACCAACACATTCTTAACCTTGGTCGGTTGTACCACCTCGGTTATCTCCCGGGAGAAAGTAGAAGGCTGTTCCCCAAGGTTTTGCAGTCGGAGCTGCCAGTCCATGGGCTGGACCTGGTAGGCCGCCTAACCCCCGAAGGGTGCCGACTGCATGAATGGAGATCCATACTGGGCGTATGGCTGTTGGGGCACATACGGGGCCTGCTTCTGGATCACATGAGGACCAGTACGTGCAGATATACTGCGTGACTGACTCCCCGGCTGCGTCTCCGAATGCTTCATTGAAGCATTTCAGAAATTGCCTGAGTAGGTCGACGTTGAGGCCGACTGAGACATGCTCTGGCTTTTCTTCTCCCGGATGAATAATCGGGCGTCAGAGAACATCTTCTTTGACCCATCCGGCTGTGTATGCCGGATGGCCTTCCGTTGCCCCGTTTCGGGAAAACGAAGCTTCGAAAGGTCAATCAGGGGCCCATTCGTCCCCTTGTGTTTGGGATGCGGAGTAGGCACTCGATCTTTGATTTGCTTCTTCCCGGAGGGAGAAGGCTTCTTTGCCGACTGATCCTTGCTGGAGCCAGCTGACTTCCTGATTATATCTTTGATTTCCCCTTTGAAACTGGTCATGAGGTTCACGAGCTCGTCTCTGGTGACGGGGGTAGTACCCTCCGCCGCCTGGGTTGTTTAACAGGCTTTCCGCCTGGGTTGTTGGGGCAAGCTTTGTCTTGGCTTCGTTCCCTTGTTTCCTTGGAACATGTGCGCCTAGAACGGAATGGTCCGTCCGGTGCCATGTAGGTTTCGACGTCGTAGTCGTCCCCACTACCACTCTCATGATCCGTATGGACCTCAGGGTCAGCCGGAGGCCGGCTTCCCTTTGCATTCGGTACAGGATCGGATGCCATCACAGTAATACTCTCCCCACAGACGGCGCCAAATGTTTCGGGTGTTTTTAGTCCCTTGGGAGAGTTACAATACGGAGTATGCGCGCCTGACTTCTGTACCTGCAAAACCACGAAACTCCGGTTGGGTGGAGTTCCGCCTCCGACGATCAAGTTAGTATGATTTACGGATGGGTAATAGTGCGGAAGGTAAATAGGTTTTTCTCACTGATTCAGAGAGATTCCGCAATTAATATTGCTCGGGACTCGTGTATGAATTTTGGAATGCCCAATAAATGAGGAGGATTCCTCTATTTATAGTGGGGGAGACATGTTCCCTGATTAGGGTTTTGATGCCACGTGGCAGCATCCGATTGGATCCCGTTGGGCCTTTGGTGGGCTGCCACGTGTCACGATTCTACTGGGCCACGTGGCATGGGGTATTTTTACCCTAAACAGAGTACATCATGTTTTCTGAAAAAGAATATTACATATAGAATAATGAACATTACATATAAAAAAAAGAACATAATTTATAAGTAATATAACATTACCTTACTGAAAAAGAACATTACGTATAAAATATCAGACAATACATATAAATAATGAAAAATTTCCACTAACCAAACTCATGGAAGAAGATGACGAGCAACAATGGTAGTGTCAAAAATTCAAACAATCAAGTAATTTCATGATAATAAAGCTTCATATGAACAACAAACATCATCACAAAACACAAAATATGGGTAAAAATTAAAGAACAAGCAAAGAGAGTTCACCATTGAAGCACAAACTATAGGGTTTCAATGAAGTAGAATAAAGATGAATAAAGAAAGAGAAATCATACCTCAAATGAGTAGGAAACCCCTGTAAAGTGAATTAATAGTGGAAATCAAGCAAGTAGAACACTCAATTGCAAGTTCTTTAACCAAAATAAAAAATACCCAAAATTCTCAAATCAAGAAAAATCTAAAAATTTGGTTGTGAAATTCGGATTTTGGAGTGTTAAATCTAGTAAAAAATGTGTTTGTGAGTGATGAACTAAGCACATTAAAGCTATAAAAATCAAGAAACAAAATGAAAGAAGTTTGAGAGAGAGAAGAGAGCGAAAATGAACTGGTGAAATGAACATTACATATAAAATATAGAACATTACATATAAATTTCTTCAAAAAAAAATAAAAAAAATTACACATAAATAAAAGAATATAAAACTTGTCTCTATGTTTTTTTTTTATTTATATGTAATGTATTTCTGGGTTTACCATGCACATGGTACATCCCCCTCTACCATCCTATTTCCATTGTGCACTAAAGTCCAAGTGTTGGCTTGGTTGCTTGTTAAGTTGTACGTGAGAAGTTTTATGAGTTGGGTTGAAGAAGCCAAGGAGGATGAGCTAGCATTATAAATAGAAGTGTGCTAGAAAGAAGAATGTGTGTGTGTGTGAGAGAGAAGGCACACACCATGAAAGAGTAAGGCTAGCAAGATGCAGAGAAGCAGTGACTACATCTCAAGAAGGAGAGCATAATAGATGTAGTAGTGAGGAAGGACCAGACTACTCCAATGCTCGTAGTAGCTCAATTTGGAGCATTTTCCTGGATTTATTTGAGCCACTACGAGCATTGGAGTAGGATCGCATTATTATGACCACATTCCGAAGCCCAAGGCCGCGTTGGAGCAATCAAACTGGTGATTAACGACTCGGCGAAGAAGAAAAGACCGAGGCAATGGACCGAGTCTTAAGGACCCAAAGAGGAAATCCGGATTGGGCCAAGAGAGTGGCCCAATCGAAGAACTCCCTTTCCCTAGAGCTCGCCCGACCGGTAAGCCCTCGCCCTGAGGCGCGATCAGCTGGGCGAGGCAGATGGAAAGAAGTAGCTTTTCGCCCGAAGGCGGGCCCGACCGCGCGAGATGGAGCCTGACCGGGCGCGTGTTTCTGAAGGTTGTTTAGCGACTTTTATTCTTTGTTTAAGCTTACGTTACCTAGCTCAAGTATATTTACGCTTTGTTAAGCAAGATGGACGGACCTCTTCTCACTACTTAATTTCCAGATTTTAGTTTTAAGCTTTTGGTTGATACTCTTGTTTTCTCTCTCTACACTTTTAGTTTTATGCAATTCATTTTTTCCGTTCATTTTGGTAACGATTTCTTCCCCTTTTCTTTTTAGTAATTAATTTCTTAATTAATTATGTCTTGTTTATTTGCTCTGCTTAGTTTAGATTTAAATATGTGTGAGTAGTTTATTTCTACAGTTGTGGAGATCCATAAATAATATGAAGGGGTAATTTACTATTGTTGATTGTTAATGCTTTGGTTGATTTCCTATTGATTGATTTAATGTTATACAATTAGATTAGGTCTGGTTAAATTGTATGAGTTATGTAATATTGTTTTGAGATTCGAGAGATGAGAATTGATGTTTAGGCTTAGTTTCAATAGGCAGGTTAATTTATAAATGGTTAAGTCAAGATTCGAGAGATGCGATTTAATACCGGTAGATTAATTCTGTTATTGTAATACGTAGCGAAAGCCCTTTATGATCTGATTAATTGATGCTTTGATAATTGATTGTTGTGTTTTACCCTTGAATATTATTTATTGGTGAACCTATACTCTAGGCTTCGATTTATTGATTTATCCCTTATTCAATTTGCTTTAGTTTATCTATTTTCCTTAGTTTAATTCTCATAAAAAAATAAATCGGTTAATTGATAATTTAGATTATATTAATTAATTAGGAATAGAAAGACTTGTTTCCTTTGGATTCAACCCTACTTCCCTATCTATTTTAGTTAGTGGTCTTAGAAATTACTTTTGATTAGGTGATACGACTTTAGCCTGTCAAAATTTGTCGCCGTTGTCGGGGAAACGGTTTTATTTTTATTTTCAATTGTTTCTGTAGTCTAGATTATTTTCTTTAGTCTTAGGGAACGCAAGTTCTTTGGGACAGTTTCTCATATTTGTCTGTTTAGTTCTGTGTTTATAACTAAGAGTTCTAGATCTTGTTACATTCCATTCGATCCTGAAATCGAACGTTCTTTTCATAGACAGAAGAACCTTTTTAGACAGGTACGAGTTACTTCCAAGGGTAATACACCTTTAAAACCCCTATCTGATTCTAGTGACACAGAAGTTTCTTCATGACCAGAATCAGAACTCAACCACCTCGCAAGCTCAGTGATTATTCACAGCCGTCCCTAGTAGATTTTCCACACCTTGCTCCCACACCAAATCTCGAGGGGGTACAATTCGAGATTAAACCCCAGTTTATTACTATGATCGAAAGGAAGCAATTCAGTGGAGCTAAGGGTGAAGATCCAAATCTTCACATCTTGGATTTTTGCCAATATCGCAACACTATTAGACAAGCTGGGGGTCACGCAAGACCAAATCAGGGAGATTCTTTTTCCCTTTTCTTTATGTGGTAAAGCTAAATTGTGGTACAATGGATTGAATAGAACTACACTTGATATTACTGACTGGGAAACTCTTACTTTGAATTTCTATAATAAATACCACCCACCCTGCAGAGAGGACAGCTTTGTTAAGGAGTTCGATCCAAAATTTTTCCCAAGAAGCAGATGAACCTTTATATGAAGCTTAGGAAAGATTTAAGGATTTGCAGAGAGAATGCCCCCATCATGGGCTAGCACAGTGGCAGATAATGCAAGCTTTCTACAACGGGCTTGGATATAATTCAAGAATGAATTAGGACTCTGCAGCTAACGGAAGATTTATGAATTTGAATGTGAATATAGCGATCAATGTTGTTGAAGAGATGGCTATTCTTAATTCCCAATATGGGAAACCCAGAGGATTTGCAAATAAGGGAAAACACCAAGTCGGTTCTATATCCTTTTTGCAAGCACAATTGACTTCTATTAGCAAGAAACTAGACAATATTAATAATTCTAATTCAACTCCCGTTGCTAATGTTTCTGCTATTGGTACTAACTTTGCAATAATCTGTGAAAATTGTGGTCTTGTAGGTTATTGGGCGCAGGAATGTACTAGTTCGCTTGAGAAGATTAATGCTTTTTAGACCTATAAGCAAACTAGTCCATACTCTAACTCCTACAATGCATGGTTGAAAAATAACCAAAATATGTCGTACAATGGTACAAATGTGCTTAACCCCCTACCACAGGTACAACAACCACAACAGAGTTACTATCAACCTCCACATCAGAGACCACAATAGATTGTTACTCCTTTTGATTCTGGCTTGTCAGAAATCAAAACGATGTTAGTTAATATGCAGAAACAGATGCAGATATAAGATGCGCAAATTGACTCGATCCTAGCACATAATAAAATCATGGATAATCAAATTGCGCAACTTTCCTCTACTCTACAAACTCACCAGCAGGGAGCCCTACCATCGCAGCCAGTATAACCTACAAATCACGTGAATGCAATTACTCTGAGAAGTGGTTTAAAATACGGTAGGCCTTCCATGCCCAAAGATGATGAACCTACCATTAAAAAAATTGCTAATCCTGATTTTGTTTTCCCAAATAGTGTTGTTACTAACCCTGCAGGGCTCCATGTAAAACTAACATTTCTGATGATACATTGTAGGGTATAACTCCAAAGAAATTTACAACTCAAGAAAAGATTTAAGATGTACAAAAACCAGTTATCAAACTACCATTCCCTAATAGACATCTTAAGGGTAAGCTAGATAAGCAGTTTGATAAGTTTATGGAGGTTGTCAAGAATTTGCAGGTAATGAATGGTTCCTATCATAGAGTTAATTACTCAAGTTCCTGCATACTCTAAATTTATGAAAGAAATTTTGACCAGAAAAAGATCTATTAGTGAGGTTGAGATGTTGGGTTTTGTAGTGTCCGACACTACGCGAAAGAGAAACCAGCCCAAGACCCGCCCACTAATTAAAGCAACTAAACATGCAATCACATAATTAAACAACAATAGAGAGAGAAAGAGAAAAGACAATCTTATCCTCGAAGCGTGCTTCGCTCGATTACGAGCTCTTACTTGAAAGCTTAAATTTGCAAGTGCAAAGGCCTCCGACGGCTCGCACCCTCGACTCGACCCGAGCGGTCTTTATCCCGAAGGTTAGTCGGGACTTGACCAAATAAAAACTAGAGTATTACGAACTTAAAGGTTTTCTCACTTAATAGGAGATGCCTTGTTGAGTTCAACTCAAGTGATTTTTCCATAACCCAAAACTTGGGTATTTATAGGGAAAGGAGCCTTGATCTCCCGTCTCCCATCAATGTGAGAGAATTGCATTTTCCCTCAATTTATTTTAATCAAAAACAAATTAAAATGCAAAGAAATCAAAGCTCTAAGTGGCACATGGTGAGCAAGGGTTAGTGAGGACCACCAAAGGGGGGACCAAAATCCCCTTGCTCCCTAAGGAAAACCTCCAAGCAAATGGTCCTCTCCTTGACCGGGCTGACCAACACACACCTGGCTGGCTGGCAGCCTGCCTTAGCTGCCAAGGCTGCCCAGCTGGCGCCTAGCAACAAGGCTGGGCTACCCAGCCAGCTCGCACACACATGTGTGCAGCAAGCACGCCACGCATGCGTTGCAGGCTGCTGCTGCGATGCCCATCTCCTTGTGGTTTGTGCTACTATGCTATCACGTATTGCCAGAGAACAGCACGCATAGCATGCTACTGCAATGCTCGTGCTAGCGATGATGCGGCTGGTGCTGCTATGCTAGCAAGCACGCACAACCATGCACGCATAGCCCCAGCACACACACGCATGGCATGCAGCTTGCGATGCTCGTGCTGTGCGATGTATGTGCGTGTGCTGAGCAATTCTAGGCATGTTAGCACTCATGCGGTTGGTGCCCTCGCCTAGCCTAACACTCGCATGGCTAGGCTAATGCGAGGCTACGGCTTGGCTCGTACTTGTCGCTTGCTTGATTCTACGTCTCGTCGAATTCTAAATTCGACTTGACTTGTGACGCTCGGTTTCGACGCTATACGCTCGATATCCGTCATCTTTGTTCATTATATGCTCTAATCTAATTCTTCAGATTGATTTGTCTTCTTAAATCGGTTATTCGGTTGGGGTGCGACCCGAAGGGTTCAGTCAAGATTAAGTCGTAACATTAATTATACATTAATATTACTGATCGGAAGCGGCCTCCAACTAGGCATTCCGATCCCTTGACCTCACTGAAGATTAGCTTTCTAATAATTCCGAACCTTCTATTAGAATAATACACTTGTTGGAAGGACACTATTCCTTTCAATCTCCCACTTTTCCTTTCGGACAAGTGTGCAATTAATGTATAACCCATTTCCTATGTCGCTTAATGTCTCTTCATGAACTATAAGGTAAGATTCTTCGTCATCCTCATTACGTCCAGAAGTGTTTCTCGATTTCCGAGTTCGTCTATTAATAATTAGATGATTTCTAAAATCCATCTGAGCATGGCCATGCATTTTCACAGTCTAGCTCTTCGAGAGGCCTTGTAACAACAAAGACATTTTCCCTATTGTTAGTAAGGGGACATTCCCAGTCTTGTATTATCAGCTTCCCTTACTAAGAGGACCTAGTCGCCCGAGTGTTGCCGTTATAATCCCCTTTTACGGAAGACGTTTGACAACATCAAAACGAACTAGTACTCAAACAAGAGAACTTACAATACTCATGGTCGAGGAAAAAGGTTCCGATAGCTATAATGAGAAATATACTTATGACGATTTTAAATCTCTTAAAGTATTCTCATAGGTCGATCCGGTATAGTTCTAAACCAATACTTGTGCAAATGATTTATGACAATCATGTCCTCGTAGCATAAGAAATGGTGCCCACTACACACTAATCTCAAGTGGTCATTAATTGTCCATCACTTAAATGACCTTGATTAGGGATAATTTTCGATTGAGATATTCAATGTTCACTTAACAAGTGTTTCTTTATCCAAGACATTGTCTTGATACCCTGTCTTGAATCTTTTTCAAAAATTGAATGGACTCATTATTTAATTCTAAACCACAATTAAATAGCTTGTGGAACATTTAGAATTTTTTTTATTCCACTATGAAACTTTTCAACGTTTCATCTAATGATAAATGGTTTTCCCAAAATGTTTCAAGAGTAACACTCTTCACAAAACATTTATAGAAATCACAACCATATTTAATATGCTTGATTTCTTTCATGCAATTCTGGTGAATGTTGTCGTTCACTTATTGCAAAGGTTTAGATATGATTACTTTGCAAATCTTAGCATCTTCATTATCGAACACTTTCATATTAAGATGATAAAATTTGAGAGTGCTATGGATAATATGTGATTTAGGATTTATTGTCCAAGTGATGGCTCCCACTCATTTTCATGATTTGTGATCTTTCAACTTGACAACCTACAATCATCAACGTTCGACAACGAACTTTCCATTGAACAACTTTCTTATTATTGCCTTTCAGGCAACAATATTCTCAACATATATTTCAGAAGACTTTCTGATGGTGCTCTGCTCGGATTTCATTCCAAACGGCTCACAATGATTTGGGAGACCCTAATCACTTGTGATTTTGGAAATTTACCTTAAATTTCTGCACATTATACATGGATGCGCGTCCATGTTACCATTCTCTAGTCACGATGCATTCTAGCTCGTGCTTATAAACGCCTTCCTTGTTACGAATCTAATCCTAGCTAAGGATGTGCTTGCAACATCAATTCTCAAATTACATTTGTTTTCATGCGTCAAGAACTTATCCCCTTTACTTATCAAAGTACTTTGGACTTTTCTTGATCATAATCTAACGATCCATCACTTAGATTTTAAATTGATTGGTATTTTATACTTCTCATGCTCTAAGCATGTAATTTGAGTGACGATTCCATATCATAGCATACATGATGGATTCAATTGCAGAATTATTCCCAATATTATTCCATTCATGTGACCTTTTAGCTCATCCAGTTTCACCGAGTCTTGCTAAACTGTTTGCTATGTGATATGGTTGAAAGTCTCTACTAGAGTCTTTCTTGTTTGACTTATTATTTTCCTAGCTTATACTTAGTTCAAACATTTACTTAGTTTTATACATATGGGTCAAAAGCCTTCCAAAGTAATTCATGTTTAACACGGTAAATTCCTCTACTTGTTTAAACATTTCATTAAGTCTATCCTATAGATCTTAATTCCCACTGTGTACTAAGTATCGCCTTTTTCTTGGTCCATTGTCAAAAATCCTTTCAAATATAAGCATTTAGCATTTGACAGTCATTTCACAATAGAGTTCGTAAACTTCTTGTTGGACCATACAAGATTGACTCTTGCTCCCACTAAAATTCTTGTTCATAAGAATTTCTATGATTCTCCATAAGCTAAACATTTGATTAACTTTATGAGAACACATGTTCCAATTCCTACATACAATGCTTCATTTAATCCCACAATGGATTTCTTTAGCTTGCTTTCAAATCTAGCATTATTTAGAATTACAAAACCCTTAGACTATTTCCATAATCTCTTCCAAAATCCCATTTTAGGAAGGCGGTTTCGTTATCTATTTTGCCATATTTCATATGCGCAATTTTGCTAAAATAATCACGAAAAGACTTAAGCGTTCTGATTGGTGAATAGGTTTTTATTAAAATCAACGCAGTGAATTAATTGTATCCTTTTCAACCAATATAGCTATGAATGCTTATGCCTTTCCACATTTGTCAGTTTTCTCCTTGAAAACTTATTTGCGATTGATGGGTCTTTCACTCTTCATGCAAATGAATCAAGTTTCAAACATGATTTACAAACATGGAGTCTATTTTGGATTTTATGGCCGCTAACCATTATTCAGAATTTGGATTTGTCGTGGCTAATTTACAAGACACTATTCCCTCACCATCCAATGGTAAATAATATGCTTGTAAATTTTAGGTTTATTTCTAACTTAATAGAAATTTATAGGACTCAATCCAAGCCTTTGGTGAATTCTATACCTATACGGGGTAATTGCATCAAACACTGAGTTTCAAGGTGCTTTTGAAGCCCTTTGATTATATTGGTCTTACTCCTCCACTTCTAAAGTTTTGTGAGGATTGAATTCTCATTTAAGGCACTTGTGAAGTCCTTTGAGTATTCTTGATCAATCAATCTCATGAAGCCCTTCTAAAGTCTTCGGATATTCTCAGTTTAAGTTTGTTGCTAATCTCGATGGTCATCGAGTTCATTTTCCTCCCACTTGGCATTTTGGAAATGTGTTACTTTCCAGAAAGACACCACTTAGAGCAACAAATACTATGTTCTAAATGAGGTTGTGGAAGTAATGCTCGTAGTCTCACTTGAATATTTACAAAGAGACATGTATATTGTCTTTGGGTAAAAGTGAAAGGAATGGTGTCCTTCAAACAAGTGTATTATTACGATAGAGGGTTCAAAATTATTGGATAGCTAATTCTTCAGTAAGGTCAAGTAATTAGAATGCCTAGGTGGAGGCCGCTTCCGATCAGTAATATTAATGTACAACTAATATTACAGTTTAATCTTGACTAAACCCTTTGGGTCGAACTCAATCCACAACCGATCTGAGACGATGAATCAATCTGAAGGATTTGACGAGTCGTCGGAGTTTTACGAACAAAGACGTCGGATATCGAGCTTAGAGCGTCGAGATCGAGCGTCGCAAGTCGAGTCGAATTTGGAATTCGACGAGACATGAAATTAATCAAGTTACAAGTACGAGCCTAGCCGTAGCCTCGCATTGGCCTAGCCATGTAAGTGCTAGGCTAGGCAAGACCCATCGCAATCTTAACATGCAAGGCGTGCTAGGCCCATGCATGCTAGCTAGCCACTGCAAGCATCGCAGCCTTGCGGGTGTGCTAGCACGCCATGCGCCCAAGCATCGCAAGGCAAGGCCTTGCTTGCATGCTAGGCGCTGGCGCAAGGCATGGGCTAGCACTGCTTGCCTAGCCATCGTAGCCACACACCATTGCATAGCAGCATGCTATGCGTGGTGCTAGGCGCTTGCAGCCTTGCTAGCATAGCATTGCACAACACCATGCGCCTGAAAGGAATGGTGTCCTTCCAAAAGTGTATTATTTTGATAGAGGGTTCATAATTATTATAGAGCTAATTCTTCAGTAAGGTCAAGTGATCAGAATGCCTAGGTGGAGGCCGCTTCCGATCAGTAATATACAGGTATAATTAATATTACAGCTTAATCTTAACTGAACCCTTCGGGTCGAACCCAATTGAAGTACCGATCCGAGACGACGAATTAATCCAAAGGATTTGATGAGTCGTTGGAGTTTTACAAACATAGACGTCGGATATCAAGCCTAGGGCGTTGAAATCGAGCGTCGCAAATTCACAAGCAACAAGTACGAGCATAGCCGTAACATCACATTGGCCTAGCCATGTGAGTGCTAGGTTAGGCTAGGCTAGTTCATCGCAAGCTTAGCATGCTAGGCGTGCTAGGTTCTTGCGCATATGATAGCAAGCCATGCTCCCTAGCATCGCCCATTGCACCATCGCAGCCCTTCGCACAGCACAGACCATCGCAAGTGCTAGGCACTAGCATGTGTGCATGCGTGTGTGCCTTCACACAAGCACAACACCATCGCAAATTCTAGGCACTAGCGTGTGTGCGTGCGTGTGTGCCTTTTCACAGCTCATCGCACCATCGCAGTACATAGCACAACACTGGGCAGCATAGCCATGTGCGTGTGCATCGCTAGCACAGCACCAAGCAATAGCATGCTTGTGCGTGTGGCTGGCGAGGAAATGCCCAGCATGCGTGGCTCGCTAGCAGCACGCATGCTGGCTATGCGTGTGTGTATGTGCGAGAGGCTAGGCAGCAGCACTACGCACCAGCCAACAAGGCTGTGCGCGTGCGTGTACAAGAGGCTAAGCAGCAGCACTGCGCATCAGCCAACGAGGCTGTGCGTGTGTGCGTGCTGGGGCTAGTGCGTGAGTGCAGTGCATGCTGGCTGTGCTGGATGGCGTGTGCTAGCATGCTAGCTGGCCGCCAGCCCAGCTGCTGCTGTGAAGTGTCGGATTGAGGAAGTGGGGACCAAAGCCACAAGGCTTCCCTTGGGGAGCAAGGCAATGGTCCCCCCCAAGGGAAATGGTCCTCACCTAACCTATTCCCTCCTCTTGCCACTTGTTGCCTTGTGATTGCATTTGCTAAATAATTTATTTTGGAATTAAATAAATTAGTAAAATTGCACATGATCCCACATTGATCATGAAATGGGATTCAAGTCCCCATTCTCTATAAATACCCACTTGGTTGGGATTTTGAGAACACACACTTGAGTGGAACTATATAGGCATCTCCATTGTTGAGAATACCTAAAGTTCGTAAAACTCCAATCTTTTTAGGTCGGGCCCCAACTACCCTTCGGGGCTTAGGCCGATCGGGTCAGGTTCGAGGGTACGAGCCGTCGGAGACCTTGCGTTTGCGGGGTTCAAGTAAGAGCTCTTTTAGCGAGCGAAGCACGCGTCTAGGGTATAATTCTTTATCCTTTTTTCTCTTAATTATGTATTAATTATGTTTTGCGTGCTTTAATTGCTTTAGTTATCGGGGCTGGTCTTGGTGGGTTTCTTTCCGCGTAGAGTGGGTCTCTACGAAACCCTACAGCGTCAGCCAACACCAAGCTGGGATGTGCGTGTGTGTGCGTGTGCCTCGCTAGCATAACACCAAGCAGTAGCAGCGTGTGCGTGTGCGTATGCCTCGCTAGCACAGCACCAGGCAGCAGCGTGTGCGTGTACGTGTGCCTCGCAAGCACACTACCATGCAACAGCGATGATGCTTGTGCGTGTGCCTAGCGTTGTAGCGCCCAGCACAACGCACCTAGCAGCAGCGCCCAGCATGCATGGCTCGCTAGCAGCACGCATGCTGGCTGTGCGTAGGGTGCTTGCTGGCTGGCTGCGATATGTGCGTGTGTGTGCTGGCTTGCTGCCCAGCCTTGGTCCTAGGCGCCAGCTGGCAGCCTTGGCAGCCAATGCAGACTGCCAGCCAGCCACATGGAGGGATGCTGGTTTTGACTAAGTGGGGACCAAGGGTTGTGGGCATTGCCTTGGGCACCAAGGCTATGGTCCCCCCCCCTTGGATATGGTCCTTACCTAATCTCTCATCCTCCTTGTAACTTATTGATTTCATTGCAATTTTAATGTTTTTTTAATTAAAATAAAATGGGAAAATTGCAAATCTCCCACATTGTCGAGAGTGGGAATTCAAGGTTCATTTCCCTATATAAACCAAGGTTTTGGGATTTGGGAAGAACACTTGAGTGTAACTAAAAAGGCATCTCCTTAGAAGAGTGAGAAAACCTTAAGTTCGTAAAATTCTAGTTTTTATTAGTCAGGTCCCGACTAACCTTCGGGACTTGGATCTTTCGGGTCAAGTTCATGGGTACGAGCCGTCAGAGACCTTCGCAACATGCTCAAAACAAACCCAAATAAAGGAGCAAATAAAGAAGAAAACCAACTACAAACACAAAACAAAACATGGAAATGAAGAGCATAATGAAAAGACAAGCATATATGGATGACAATCTTTCTAAGCACTAAGAGTAAGCACGTTTTTGGATGCCAATGTTGATTGAAAGATAAGTTATGCTAAGCATAGAGAACTCTAACATGCTCCACTCCACCCGCATTCCATACATTCTTACCGTGTTCCCTCATCTAGATTCAAATCCACCCTTCAAGGTAGTATCTCATGACTCCACGAAGGAGCTGGAACAAATGAAACAAGGGTGACCCGACATCTTACCAAGTCATGCTCTCTCCATATGCTTGAAATATAGCTCCCTCCACCGACTAGTGACTCAACTAATCCAAGTCAAAAGGACTTTAAAAGGGGTTGTAATGTAGGCTAGGAGGTAAAGGTGAGGAAAAATATGAAAATTTGGTGGTAAATCCTAATTGTGAAGTAGAGAATGGCGCCAATTCTCGAAAACAACGTAGAATATCACCAATTTCGAAACAAAAATACATCTCCCCCAATTTTATTCAATACAATCTCACAAAACTATAAATAAAATGCGTAGAATCTCTCCCCCAAGCTTGAATTGAGCATTGTCCTCAATGCGCAAACTAGGGAGGACACTACATCAAAATCTGTTTGCAAATTGGAAAATTATATATATATATATATTATTTTTTTTTAGCTCATACTTTTGTCAACCTTTATTACTTTGTCCGTACCTGTTTCGGGGTTTTATGATGTCCTGCGGGAGAGTTACAATTCCGAGACTGGAACCGGACGCATGTACCTGCAAAATAACGGAGACTCCTGGTGGTGGGAGCTCCGCCTCCAACGGTCAAGTTAGTACTTGATTAAGGAGTAATTAATGCGGAAATTAAAGTGATTGGGTCTCTCTAGGTGAGAGTGTTTAATGTAGGTAATCTGCTTTGTTAGCGGGATCAACCGGTTATTACTGTGTGTAATTAATGTGTTTTTTCGTTCTCCCCCTTAATGAGGATTAAGGGAGGTATTTATAACCTTGGGAAACGTGCCCATCCTAGGTTTAGGTTAACCTAGGGCCGATTGGGCTTCCCTCGGAAGTTGGGCCTGGGTGGCCCGTTTCTCCATTAGGCATGGAGTATGCCACATGTCATGACATAATAGGTCCACGGTGGACGAATAAGCGCGTGCCACGTGGCAAGCCCTGACAGTTCCAACTGGGGGACACTTGGCAGGACCTGATTGGCCCACGTGGCGCATTCCGATTGGTGGGAGCAAAATCCCCTAATCAGTACCTTTTATAACTATGGACGACTTTTTCTTGAATTCACATTTGCTTTTATTAAACACCAAAAATATCGAAAACAACCTTACTTTCCATACCAAACCATCATCTTCCAACTTATCAAACCAAAATCACAACAAACTTTCTTGGCTCAAACTTCACAATTCTATGGGGGAAAAATGAAATAGAAGGGCCGTAGGGTTTGTAATATGCTACAAACAAGGAGGTGTAGGCTCAACATGGCTAGCAAGGGGGATATGCAAATGAAATTACAAGGAAGCAACAAAAGAAAAGCTAAACCTAGAAAAGCAAAATAGTCACCGAAGAAAATGCCTTTGTCCTCCCTAGATATAGTTCGGACACGATCTCGGGTAGCTAGACATCAAGTTCTCAATCTAAGCATGCCTTGGTAAGGATCCTATGCCGCTTATACAATAAGTGTTGGAGGCTTGAACAATAAAACTCACATCGGGTTACAAAAACTACCTTTAGGGCTTCAAATCCCCCAATGAGGGCAACACCTTCTTACCACAAACAAGTGAATTTGGGTTCGGTGGGCCTTACGAGTTCTAGCACAACTACCTTAGCATAGACATATCTTAGAGTCAACCAATGGCAATCCAAGAATGCGGAAACTCTTAATCCTTAGGAATAAAGACATTCAAGAATGCAAGTCTGTTAAGTTTTTTTTTTTTCGAAATCCAAGAAAGCGGAAATAGAAGAGGAAGTAAGCATAATCAAATATATCCCAATCGACAAACAAGTGGCCGTTAGATATCAACATCAACGGCCCCAAACACACTAGGTGTTAATAGCAAACATCCTCGAACCATTCAACTTCCATTAAACCACAACTATCCTAGAGCACACCAACGAAAAATAGAGTGGAGGAAAGAAAAAAAAAAAAGGAAAAAGAAAGATCTCACCGAAATGACGCCCAAGTAAGCATATCCGAAGTGAAAGCATGCATCCTAAAATGGGTGAGTATCCAAATGAAGAGAAAACAAACTATATACACAAAAGGGTTAGTCTGAATGAAGGTTGAAAAATGAAAAATGAAAAATGAAATAAAGAAATAAAATGCAACTTTCATTCAGCTTTTTTTTTTTGTTAGACTTTTATTTTTGCTTCACTATAAGCTAATCTACCCTTGACAAAATTTCTAGATCTCCTCCAAAATAAACATTACCTCAAAAATCATCGAACCATATATACATACCTGCACTGGTCAATCGCCATGTCGGCGAATACCAGTAATCATCATCATCAACAGGAAAAACGGGGGGCGGACTCACCGGTATCCATCAAACCGAGAGAAGCGTCCCCAAAACAGCATCATCATCAAAACCACATCAAAAACTCATCAACAATATCAGGGAACAGGGGCAAAATCAACCAAAGAAAACAGTCATGCAACTCAGCAGAATCAGTAGCATGAAGGTAGAAGGAAAACAATGAAAGACCGACAGGCGAGAAAGTAAGAATCCCAGCCAAGTCACTCCCTACCAAGAGTATATCTCCTACTCATCAAAATAAGCATACAAAAGCAGGGGAGAGAGACATACTCAAGGGACGTAGCCTACTGGCCACTAGAGCTGGGCTCACTAGGTGAGCCAGGCCGACGTGGCGGCTCGTCATAAGTGAAGCCACTAGGGGGGCCGAAAAGGCCCCAACCACCGTTAAAGCCCGGCGGCCAACCGTAGTGACCTCTGTAATGATCCTCTAGCCAACTGGGCAAAGGATCAGAGGGAGTGTCCTCAGATTGGGAATACAGAGGGGCGGGGTGATCAGGATGCACATAGGGGTAATCAGGGTCCCTTCTAAATTCACACCCGCCGGGCACACGATAATCGTACTGCCCGTCCTCTGGGATGCTACGGAGCTCCCTACTAGGCTCGGAAGGACCTTGCCAGTAGGGGTAAGTGGGGAGATTGTCCCCCTCCCCCACAAGAAGGAACAGGGCCGTGCTGAGGCGGCCAATTGGGGTAGTTCACGGGGGGAGCAATCTCTCCTCTATCCACAGCTGAGTCATAGAGGGTCTGCTGGTGCAGATGGTGGCCTTGCTGTGACTCATAAATTGCTGGATAACCGGCTGCTGCTGCTGCTGCTCCTGAACCACCTCCTCATTACCTATCCCTACCTCATCGTCTCCATCAACATCGGGCACTCGCCCGCTATCTCTCAAAACTCTCCACATATTAGAGGACTGACGCGTGAGGGAGGTGAAGTGAGGCTTAGGGAGGAAACAATGGTGGGCTCCTCTAACTAGCCACCTAAAAGCATTGGGGTTTGCCGTGGGAGTAATAAAATCAGAGCGGCAAAGATGGTCCAAGTCAAGGTAAATATCCCCACTACTACCTCTGGCCGTGCATAGAGGTAGAAGGTCAGTGTAACCTAACATGGTGGCCAATCTAGTGACCATCGCCCCACAATGTATCTCCCCTGGCTTTTCCCTTTTGCTATGGCTTGGCAGGTTTGCATAAAGAGGAAACCCAAATTCAACCTCCGTGCATGCTCTTCCTTTGTGGCTATCCATAGGCAAAGGACCTCTTCCTTAGTCAGTTTTCCTAGGTCCTGTTTACAAATGATAGAATACCCTAGTAAACGGTGTAGGATCCTAAGGACAGGGTGCCAAATCTCACTAGCTATGGAAGTCCTGGTGTGAAACTCATTTTTACCTGAAATGGAACGCCACCAAGCATACTCACTATACTCCCTAAAGTTCTCATAAAGAGGGTAGAGAAGGTCGGCATTGGGGTGAAAGTCCAAGGCTTGGTTGAACTGTGCCAGTGACATGGTGTGGGGTTTGTTGAAGAGTTAGAAAGATATCCGAAAGTCGTTGTCTTCTAGTGTGTCAACTTGAAAAGACGAGAAAAACTCTAAGGTGGGTTCTTGGTAGGTCATGAATGAAGAGTTTACGAATGACCCTAGTCGAAGGTTGTCAAAAAGAATCCACAAATCGTCATTTATTCCAAGTTTTATCATGTCTCCACAATGGTAGTGCCTAGAAGGTCGCAACTTTCGTCTTTTCATGTCAAAGTATATGGAGGAGTGGCTTTTGTTTAAGAATTTTAAGGTGGGTAAGATATTGGGTTGGTCTGATTCTGGGTTTTAGGACGATTGTCCCGACTTTGCAGTTTTTCTCTTCTTCCCAATCCTTAGACTCATGACTGCCCACCTCTTTTTTTTTTTTTTTTTTTTTTTTTTTTTTTTCTTCTGTTTTCACACCTTTTCAAAGCCAACTCCGGCTATTTCCACCCTTAACCTCCATAAAACTACAATGTACCTGTTCACAAGCAATAATAATCCAACCAACACAACGAATATAGCCTAAGATAATAACCAACAACAACAATTTCAACAGAATCCAGCAGTAATTTTCAACAATAATCAACGAAATTTCGCTAATAACCTAAGATAATCAAAATCCTTGCTTAAAAATTAATCAAAAGAGAATAATTAACGAAGGAAATTGAATACCTTTACCCTTATGCGAAAAATTGTTGTTTTGGTGTCGATTTGGTTAGGGTTTTGAGTAGTAAGGAGTTTTTTGCGGTTGGTGTTAAGGATGCCTATTTGCTTTCTTTGATGATGAACAAACGGTGATGATGAATGATTGAAGCTTCAGGATGATTGATTTATGAGGATGATTGATTTTAGAGGATGGAAGAAGATGGTCTTGAGTATGGTGGTGAGGAGCGGCCGCGAAGGGAGAGAAAGGCAATGAGTATGGTGGTGAGGAGCGGCCGGCGACAAATATAGGCGCGCCCGCGCCTCAGTAAAAACGCGGCCCGCTCCTAAATCGCGATAAAATCGCTCCAACTCCCTGGAAATCAAACCAAGCTATTGACGCGCTCGCGCTCTGAATAAGCGTGCCCGCGCCTCTTTGATATCGCGGACCGCTCTTTAACCGCGACAAAATCGCTCCTTCTTTCTGGAATCGGAGACCTTTTAGACCAAGCAGATGGCACGCCCACGCTCTTTTGATGATATGAACCGCTCCTTTGGCGCGACAAAATCGCTCCTACGTTCTAGAATGATGGCCATTTGTGACCCAAGAACTGGAGCGCCCGCGCCTTTCTCTTCTCGCGCTCGCTCCTCTGCCGCAATCAAATCGGGCTGGCCCTCTGTCTTTGGTCTTCTTTCGACCACAACTCCTCAAAAAAATTTCATTTCGCTTCAACTCTTATCTCTCTTTCCTCATGGACATACATAATCACACCTACATCACAATTGATTAAGAAAAGTGTTAGATGGATTAGTTAAAGTGTGGAAAAGGAAATAAAATAAATAAATACAAAGTTGGAAACCGGGTTGCCTCCCGTAAGCGCTTCTTTAACGTCATTAGCTTGACGTCCTTCATAAAAGAATCATGGTCATTTGAAAACATCAATGAGCGATAAATTTTCCGGCTTCTCAATTAGTTGACCCTCATAGTATGGATTGAGACGGTGCCCATTCACTTTGAATGGAGGGTACTTGTCATTGAATACCTCAACTGAGCCATAAGGAAAGACTTTGGATAATTGAAATGGATCGCTCCATCTAGACCTCAATTTCCCGGGGAAGAGCTTGAGTCTTGAATTGTATAGTAGGACCTTTTGTCATTCCACAAATTCCTTCTTGGAAATTTGAGCGTCGTGCCATGCCTTAGTTCTTGCTTTGTAGAGGCTTGCACTATCATAGGCGTTCATTCTCAACTCTTCCAACTCATGAAGCTCTAGAAGTCTTTGCTCACCCGCACTGTGGAGATCAAAGTTGATTTGCTTGATTGCCCAATGCGTTCGGTGCTCCATCTCTAAGGGTAAATGGCAATTCTTCCCATAAACAAGCTTATAGGGGTAGTCCCTATAGGAGTCTTGAAGGCGGTCCTATATGCCCACAATGAATCAATGAGCTTACTAGACCAATCCTTCCTTGTTTTAGCAACGGTCTTCTCCAAGATGACTTTCAACTCCCTATTTGTGACCTCCGCTTGACCACTTGTTTGGGGGTGGTAAGAAAGGCCTCGCTTGTGCGATACACCATACTTTGAAAGAAGCTTGTTGAATGTATGGTGCTTGAAGTGTGAGCCTCCATCACTTATGATTGCCTTAGGAACACCGAATCTTGGGAAGATGACTTTCTTGAACAAATTGATGACCACCTTTGAGTCGTTGGTGGGAGATGCCACGGCTTCCGCCCACTTGGAAACATAATCAACGACAACTAGAATGTGCCGATTTCCTTGGGATGAGATGAAAGGGCCCATGAAGTCAATTTCCCAAACATAAAAAAATTTCTAGTTCAAGAATCGGATTTTGGGGCATCTCATCACGTCTTGATATGTTCCCCGTCCTTTGGCACCTATCACAAGTCTTAATAAATTGCCAAGCATCTTTGAATAGAGAGGGCCAAAAGAGCATGCATTGCAAAACCTTGGAAGCGGTCTTTTGAGCACTCATATGACCACCACAAGGGGATGAGTGGCACATTGAGAGCACATCTTGGAACTCTTCATTAGGAACACATCTACTCAAAAGTCCATCCATCCCTCTCTTCAAAAACATGGGGTCATCCCATATATACTTCTTTGCTTCATGCTTGAGCCTTCGATGTTGTTGAGGAGTGAAATCCGGAGGTATGGCACTACAAGCCAAGTAGTTCACAATATCCACATACCAAGGTTCCGATTTTGCCTCAAGAGCATATAAGACATCATCCATTAGGGCATCTTCAATTGGCAAACCTTCTTCATGTATTCTTACACCTCCCAACCTAGAGAGGTGGTCCGCCACCACGTTCTCGGCTCCCTTCTTATCTCTCATTTCGTAATCAAAGTCTTGAAGGACCAAGACCCATCTCAACAACCTCGGTTTGGCCTCCTTCTTACTTATCAAATATTTGAGAGCCGAGTGATCGGTATACACTATTGTCCTAGAACCAATGAGGTAGGTTCTAAACTTCTCAAATGAGTGGATAACCGCCAAAAACTCTTTTTCGGTAGTTGTATAATTCCGTTGAGCATCATTGAGAGTCTTGGAAAAATAGTATATAACATGAAGTTTCCCGTCCTTTCTTGTCCTAGAACCAATCCAATGGCCTCGTCGCTTGCATCACACATTAGCTCGAATGGTAGAGACCAATCCGGTCCTTGGACTACGGGGGCGGTGCAAAGAGCCTTTTTCAACCTACAAAATGACTCATGACAAGCTTCATCAAATACAAATTCTTTATCCTGTTGCAAGAGAGATGTGAGAGGCTTAGCAATCAAAGAGAAATCTTTGATGAAGCGGCGGTAAAAGCCGGCATGACCAAGGAAGGACCTCACTTCTCTCACATATGTGGGAGGAGGAAGCTTCTCAATCACATCAACCTTTGCACCATCAACTTCAATGCCCGCTTGGGAGATTTTATGGCCAAGAACAATGCCATTTTCCACCATGAAGTGGCATTTCTTCCAATTGAGCACCAATTTGGCACTCTCACACCTTTCTAAACAATGAGATAAATTCATTAGGCACTTCTCATACGTGCCTCCACCAACGGAAAAGTCATCCATAAAAACTTCCATTTCTTCCTCGATCATTTCACTAAAAATTGACATCATGCATCTTTGGAAGGTAGCCGGGGCATTAAAAAGACCAAAAGGCATCCTACGGTAAGCAAAAGTACCGTAGGGACAAGTGAAAGTGGTCTTTTATTGATCTTTTGGGTCAATTCGGATTTGGAAGAATCCCGAATAACCATCAAGAAAGAAATAAAAAGCATGCTTTGTAAGCCTCTCAAGCATTTGATCGATGAACGGTAATGGAAAATGATCTTTGGAAGTGTTGGCATTTAATTGGCGGTAATCAATACACATATGCCAACCCGTAACAAGCCGAGTTGGGACTAATTGTTGCTTATCATTGACCATTACCGTCATACCTCCCTTTTTCGGCACTACTTGAACCGGGGACACCCAATCACTATGAGCGATTGGATAGATGATCCCCGCTTCAAGTAGCTTGGAAAATTCCTTTCTCACAACCTCTTGCATGGAAGGATTAAGTTTCCTTTGTCGTTGCCTGCATAGCTTAGCACCCTCCTCTAAATCAATTTTATGCATGCATAGGGAGGGGCTTATACCCTTGAGATCATCAAGAGTATAACCCAAAGCCTTCCTATGCTTTTTCAAAACATTAAGCAATGAGGAGGTTTGCTCTTCCGTGAGGTTAGCATTGACAATGACCGGAAAAGTATCATTAGCATCCAAAAAGACATACCTCAAGCCCGAAGGTAAAGGTTTCAATTCTACCTTCGGAGCTACCTTACCATTGGAGATTTCCTCCTCTTCTACTTGAAAGACTTCATATGTTTGGAGCATCTCTTGGTCGGGGGTTGTCTCCTCTTTCTCATCAAGCATTTCCTCATATAATTGCATCTTCTTTTGATCACCTACCTCATTCTCATTCAACAAAACATTCTCAATTAGATCATTAGAAGCATGCATATGAGGGTATCTAAATTCATTCTTCAAGTTTTCAATTGTATCTATTCTAAAGCATTCATTGCTATAGGAAGGTTTTCTCATCACCTTATTCAAATCAAATTCGATAGAATCATTGTCAACCTTCAAGGTCATCTTGCCTTCTTTGACATCAATAATTGCTTTAGAAGTAGCTAGGAATGGCCTACCCAAGATTATAGGAATTCTTTCATCTTCATCCATCTCAAGAACATAAAAGTCCACTGGAAAAGTGAACTTACCAACTCTAAGGGGTATGTCCTTTACTTTCTCTATAAGCAATTTTGTGGTCCTATCCGCTAGTTGGAGGGTGATGTTTGTAGGTTAAAGGTTTCCAACATTTAGCTTTTGGTAGACCGAGAAAGGCATTAAACTCACACTAGCACCTAGATCACACAAATCTTTCCCCAAATGAACCTCATTGATAGAACAAGGGATGGAAAAACTACCGGGATCTTGCAATTTAGTTAGTAGCTTACTAGAGAGAATAGCACTACAATTTGCGGTTAGGCTAACGGTTTAAACTTCTCTCCTTCCATTCAAGAGGTTTTTTAGGAATTTAGAGTAGTGTGGCATCTCTTTCATAGCATCCACAAAGGGTATAGAAACATGCAGGCTCTTTACTACATCTAAAAATTTTCCGAATTGGACATCAAGCCTAGACCTAGCAAATCTTTGGGGAAAAGGAAACCTCTCATTCCTAGGTTGGAGATTAAGGGTTAAAGATGTTTGATCTTTGGTGCTCTCCTTTTCGGGTTCCTTCTCTTTCTCTTTCTCACCCCTCTCATCCTTTCCGGCACTTCCCTCTAGAATCTCATTCTCTCTTGATGACTCATCCTCAACCTCAAGTTCTATCCTCACATCGGGACTCTTCTCAACATTTAGATCACTCTCAAGGATCTTCCCACTTCTAGTAGTAATGGAATACATAGACTTGAGGTTGACACCTTGGCTAGGTAAAGAAGAAGATGAAGAAGGGGAGGATGAAGAACTTGGTTGGGCAATTTGAGAGATTTGGGTCTCAAGCATTTTCATGTGTGCCTTGATTTGTTTCTTTTCTTCCTCTTGACTTTTATTATGGTTTTCTTGATTTTTAATGAAATTTTGAAGCATAGTCATCATAGGATCCGGAGGGGCTTCTATTTGGAGGGGTTGAGTATGGGGAATTTGAGAATGGGGCCTTACTTGGTCATAACCGGGGGGTCTACTATTTTGTGAGAAAGTAGAAGCATTTTGAGGTCTATTACCCCCGGAACCCTGATTGGAATTAAAACGTTGTTGGTTGTTGGAATAGTGTTGTTGGTTTTGATTCCAATTGGGCCTTTGGTTTGAGTAACTTCTTCCATTGTAATTGGAAGAGTTTCCCCTACCTTAGCCTTGGTTAACATAACCACCACCACTTTGATTCCATTGGTTTTAATTCCAACCTTGGTTTTGATTCCAACCACAGTTTAGGTTTTGATTCCAATTTGGCCGCATTCCAGCATTTCCC
The DNA here is from genome assembly GCF_001683475.1 of Chenopodium quinoa. Classification (NCBI taxonomy): domain Eukaryota; kingdom Viridiplantae; phylum Streptophyta; class Magnoliopsida; order Caryophyllales; family Amaranthaceae; genus Chenopodium; species Chenopodium quinoa. The sequence goes on from NW_018744111.1 coordinate 548,480, forward strand.
TCACGGGGCACAAAATTCATGGCATTAACATCTTCAACATTATCATCATTTTCATGGGGAGGGGGGCCTTCACTTATGGACATACATTGTTGAGAATTATGATCATAGCCTCCACATATATCACAAAACATACAACCGGGAGGCATGGCATTGTAATTAGAGGAAGAAGAAGTAGAAGGATTCATACCATGACCTCCCTTGGGAGAAGGGGAGGAAGTATTTTGAGAACTTGATTTCATGAACTCCTCCATTTGTTTCGCCATCTTTTCCATTTGGTTGGAAAGATTTGTGATGGCATTGGTTTGCTCGATGGATTGTACCGTTTCTTTGGTAGAAGTGGCTTCCCTCTCACCTTCGTACCAATCCTCACAATTGCACACAACATCTTCTATGATACTCTCCACTTCATCTTCCCTTTTGTTCATGATTGGGCCTCCGGCTCCGGCATCAAGGGTAGTCGTGCTTTAAGGGGAGAGTCCTCTGTAGAATGTTTGGAGAACTTTCCAATTAGGAATCCCATGGTGTGGGCATTGCCTTTATAACTCTTTGAATCTCTCCCATGCCTCACAAAGAGACTCTCCACCTCTTTGGCGGAAACTTTGAATCTTTGAGCGAGCCTCGACGGTTTTCTTGTGATTGTAAAACCTTCCTAGGAACGCCGTAGTTACCTCATTCCAAGTTGTGAGGGAACCGGGGGAATATCCTTGTTTAACCAATGTTCCGCCACTCCCATGAGTGAGAACGGGAACATCTTTAATCTTATGTACTCTTGGGAGACTCCGTTGATCTTGATAGTGTCACAATACTTGAGAAACTCTTTGAGATGCTCATGGGGATTCTCAAATTTCCCACCGGTAAATTGCCTCTTCTCTATCATTGAAATGAAATTAGGCTTTATCTCGAAAGTGTTTGCTTGAGTGGTGGGGGCTAAGATCCCACTTTGAGAGGCATAAGGTTCGGGTGCTCCAAGTTGCTTTAGTGACCTTTGATGACCCATGTTTCCTTGATCAGCCATGCTTTGTTGATTATGGTTATGGGCAAATGGGTTGGGAATTGAGTCTGTGGATGGTTCACTCTCCTCACTTGAAGTGGGTGAAGATGGGGTAGGGGAACTTCTCACTTCCTCTTGAAGTGGGTCTTCACCTCTCTCCCTTGCTTGTCTCCTCAATTGGGCTAGAGTACGCTCTAGCTCGAGGTCTATGGACACCAAAGGCCTAGAGCAATTAAGCCTCCTGTGCATATACAAAGCTAAGTAGAAAGTGAGCACTGACAAGATACGGAAAAACAAAAGAATAGAAAAGAACTAGTCTCAACAAGAAAATAAACACACAATAGAAACCGTTTCCCCGGCAACGACGCCAATTTGACAGGCGGTATTTTAGGTCGTTACTAAGACACCTCTATCAAATGATATTTGTAGTCCTAAACATGCAACTAAAAGAGTATAGAGGCAAGTTAAGGGTCAAACACAGGGAAACGATTAAGCACCGCTATTTATCTCTTAATGTTAATCTAATTCGATCAAGAAGTATGGTAGGTAAAGTAATGACTAAAGTGGATAGAATAACAATTAAAACAAGCACTAGGGGGAAGGATCAAACATGCTATGAATTCAACGAAGTTAGGCATCGAAAAATAGGTTTACATGTAACCCAATCAACTCATACAAGGCAATATCAAGAATACTCTCTAATTACCTATCGGGATTAAGAGCTTTCCTAGCTAGAATACACTTACACTATCGTCGTAAGGCATACAAGCTAAGGTCATGCAATAATCAATCACCTAATGACTATTCCTAAGTCGCACTATCGTCACGATTTAGTTCACGTCATTCAACCACAACATGCATATGGCCATAAACATGGAGTGGCTAATAAGTATAAGCACAAGGAAGATTTAATCACAAATATTCCAAATTAACCTAGCCTAGCATACATCAAACTCAAAGCATATCTTCACCAAACCCCTAGCAACAAGAAACTACTCACTAGTCATAACTACAACTACAATCATACTAGGCAACATTATAACCAATGAAATAGTAAGAAAGACAAAGTTTTTATCAACTAAACTAACAAAGGTAGAAACTTTAATCATAAAAACAAGAGAAAATAGAGAAATATACCAAAACAATCATTAAAATCCAAATAAAGAGCCATACATCATTCAATCTCCAAGCTTGACCATACATCAATGTTGCAAAATTACTTCTTCAAAAACTAAGAGTAAAACTAATATTGATGGACAATGAAAATTACACTAAAAACTATCAAGATTGTTCAATACAAAAGTGGCTAAAACAAAAACCTAGAAAAATTCCTTAAAAGCTCTCCGCTAAGGTTTCTATGCTAAAAATATCCCTATGATAGAATGTTGTCCAAAGTTAGCCGTTTTTGCCTCCCTTTTGTTAATTTGGGCAGAAATCAGGATTTGAATAAGCAGCAGACAGGCGCACCCGCGCGTTAAATGATGGCGCGGCCGCTCCTTGAAATGCGCGCTTGCTCCAAAGTGGGTATTTAATGGTTGGTCAAGCTCATCAACGCGCCCGCGCTCAAGGGATGCGCGCCCGCGCGTATAGGTGGCGCACCCGCGCCATTTTTCTGGTCTGGATTTCTTCCCGTTTTTCCCTTGTTCCTTCCATCTCTGAATCAACGACATACACCTGCAATCATGGAACAGGAAGGCAAGGCGTAATACAACAAAAGGGGAGGGGAGTATAGACTACCTAAACCACATGAATACACATTACGTACCACAAAGGTAGAATACTCGAACTAGGCGGATCATAGCAAAAACATACTAAAATGGACCGAATTATTACTAAAACTACTAGAAAAGACTATCCTAAGAGCGACATAAATGTCACTCATCAAATGAATGTAGCCACATTCTTTTAAATTCTTGTGAGACGTTGAAGTAATGGAATCCTCTTTGGCTTTTGGAGTCAATTGTCTATGCCAAGCACAATAGATCCTTTCTTTGTCAATTTCAACAAGTAAGACTTGCTTTTTTTTGTACGATTCCGAATCGATAAACTATCAAGAGTCTATCTAATAGAGCCTTGAGTACGTTCTTGTCGATGTGACATTGCTCAAGATGTTTAGAACAAAAATCATGTCCATGACTTGAACCTTGTGAGATTTCATGTTAGGGAAAAGTTTGTTTATGATCTAGCATTCTTGACTCATGGCTTAGACAACCATGCCATTCAAATAAAACCCGCAACTATTTTTCTTTTACTTTGAATGTGAGTCTTTCCGTGTGTAAACGGATCGTTTACTGATTATGGAACATAATAACCATTATTTGTTCCAGCCTTGGCTTAAGAAGACTTTAAACAAAACAAATGACCTTACAACTGATGTAGCATTACTTGCTTCATTCTAAGCTTGTAAGTCAAATAGCTTAGCTTGACTTCAATGGTTTGAGGTCACTTTCAAAGTGGAACACTCAAGCAATATCCAATACTTGTGAAGATAACGAAATGCTAAGTTAACCATAATAACATGAACTCATGGGTAGAAAAGGAATCTTATTCCTTTCCTTTGTTCCTGTTTCCTAAATTTCTCATCATACAATAAATTTAAGAACCATTTCTTTAAGTGCCTTGACTTTTACACTTTGTTAGGCATAATTAAGCATCTAATGCGCCATTTAACAATGTTCCATCTTTTCCTTCAATTCGTACTTGAATTACTACATCAATGAGTTCTACTCATTATTCTATGAAGCAAAAAGATATGTTGGTTGTCAATTATTGACAATTTGAGTTTTTCAACTCAATATTTCATGTTCATCAAAACTACCTAGTATTTTTAATACATGATATCCAACCGTCCTTTCGGACTTTAGTTATAAAAGTCAATTACGAGAAGTTGTGTTTTAGAAAAGCCTTTTGTTTTATTGAGAACCATTCTCATAAGATTTCCTTTACCAATCATTGAAAACAATATAATTTGATTTAGAATTCTACAAATATAAGTGCAAAGTATCACCATTTATCAAGTTCATAACATAATAAGTTTGAAATTCAAAGCATACATGCAAACTTTCGATCTTATTACGCGTCTTATCCACGTATTAAAATTTGTCCCTTTTAGGCGAGAATAAAGCGATTCCAAGATTCCAAAAATCAGAAAGTGATTAAGAATGATTTGGCTTGTCTTCAAACTTAATATTTTAAGGTAAGAAATCCAATTAATAATATCTCTAAGCTACTCTTGGTTCGATAAAAAGTCGAATCTAATGCTTCCATGACATTTTATCTCCATTGCCACAACATCTAAGGACTCCTTACTGATATCGTTGAGCTTAACAAAGACCAACTTGTATACCTTGTATACCTTACGTTCATAGTGAAGTAGTGCTGCCTCGCTTTGGCGTAGCCCATCACTACGCACATTAGTTCGGTAAGTGTTGTTCTTGGAATGCAAATTTGGCTAAATATTATAGGGACCTAGGGTTTCTATGTTGGTTGATTTAAGTGAACTTAATTAATCATCGCAATATTTGAAATCCTAAACATGCATCTATCACACCATTCAATCATATATAAACACAATTATATATATAGAACATAAGTAAAAGATACATTTTTCAACTAGCATTACCCCTTGAGTCTTCTTGGCTTGTCTTCTTAGAAATGTCGTCTTCGAGACATCTCCACTAAATATATGACGGATCGCAGTCCGTATTTACTATCCTAGTCAGGCCCCACTAGTTGCCAATTTCACGGAACCTGTGATACAATATACATTCCATTCATCCATTCACTATGTGTGAATGGCCCATGCATTTTACAACGAAAACAAGTAACAATGCATAACACACGCAAACTAGTAACTAACTTAGGCGGTTAATCCAATTAACACGCCTAATTAAAACAAGTCAAAGTTGTTTACCGATTATGTGAGAAAAACGCAATAAATTAGCTCGAGTAATTAACAAAGCTCCCACTAAATTCCGCATCCAACTTAATGAATCCAATTAATTAAGCCGGTTCACCCAAATTTTGCCAAAATATTTTGCAAATGCCGGTAAAACCGATGCCTAGCCTCATTAAAATTATTGAGTGATTAAAACGGAAAAATAGCAAACACATAGCCCAACGATGCATTACGATCCCTAAGTGCTTAGCACTAAGGCTTAAGGTGCCTTACGTGGCCGCACCCGCACAACCGCTTGCGGCCCAAGTACGTAAGTGATCTCAATGTCGTATACACGTTACACCGGCCACATCAGTGCACTTGCGCACACACAAGACATGGCCTCAAAGGTCCTAAATCATGCGAGCTTATGTTGCCTAGAAACAAATCGCAGCACCAAGGCACCCTTATCATAGCACCTTGTGCGCATCACCCTTGCGTCCTCGATGCACCAAACATGCACACACCGCATTATGCATGTAGCAACATGCGTGCACCAAGCCCAAAACCGCCACACATTAGCATCACTTCGAGATATAAACAACCCATGCACACCACGACAACCACATGTGGGTTGCGAGAGCAGCCCGACTAGCCATGTGGTGTGCTTCGGTGGTCATTGCCTCGATTTGTGTGCTTTTATCTCGGGATTTTAATCCCGATATGTGTGTGATATAAAATCGATTCTAAATTTATTTTAAAACCAACATTGAGCAAGAATGAAAATATAACAAGTCTAACTTAAATAAATTCAATTTTAGTGCACAGACCAAAATTATTCAAGAACCATTTTTTAAATCAATTTTCGGTTTATCATGATGCTACAAAATTGAAGGGCTATACTCACAATTAATTTAACCATACATAAATTAATAATGAGATTTGACAAAATTAGAGAGGTTGGAAAAATAAACCCATTCAGCTAATGAAAAATTTCCAACATTAACTTGTGTATAATTGAAAAATTACATCTTCCAATATGAAGATTAATTAAATTTGAATCACAAGTTTTGAACTTTTAGGACTTTAATCAACTTAAAAATGATTAAATCCAAAAATTAGTTCAACATGGAATTTAGAAAACAAAGTTCCAACCAAATAAACAATTAAAGATTGGATCATTAACATATTAGGGACTTCAAAATTACACATTCACCATAAAAATTCACACTTGAAGCAATTAATTTGTAAAATTGTGAAATTTCAAGTTTATGTGAAAAATGAGCTCACCAAATCAAGCACCAATTATGAATTCATAAATATGCTTAATAAGGTTTATTATTGTAGTAGATTAGTGATGCAACCATACATTGAATCTACCTTTTACATGCTATAATTAATCAAGGTTTAAAGATTAAATTTTTTTTTTCAAAAAAAAAAAAACCCCTCGAAAAACATGTTTCTGGGTGGATTTTGGCTTTTGGCCAGCCCTTAAAAAGTGTATAAAACGATTTAGAACATCGAATCCACCTAAAATACGGGATTAAGACTAATTAAAACGAGTTTCTAATCTAATTAGAAAACAAAACCAGAATTTATATCCATTTTGAATCACCTCAATTAATTATTAGTTACAATAATTAAAGTGAGCGCGGCTCCGATACCTCTGTTGGGTTTCGTAGTGTCCGAAAATACACGGAAGAGAAACCCGCCCAAGACCCGCGCACTAATTAAAACAACTAAACATGCAATCACATAATTAAACAACAAAAGAGAGAGAAAGAGAAAAGACGATCTTACCCTCGAAGCGTGCTTCGCTCGATTACCAGCTCTTACTTGAAAGCTTAACCTCGCAAGTGCGAAGGCCTCCGACGGCTAGCACCCTCCACCCGACTCGAGCGGTCTTTATCTCAAATGGGTTAGTCGGGACTTGACCAAATAAAAACTAGAGTATTACGAAGTTAAAGGTTTTTTCACATAATAGGAGATGCCTTGTTGAGTTCAACTCAAGTGATTTTTCCCAAACCCAAAACTTGGGTATTTATAGGGAAGGGAGCCTTGATCTCCCTTCTTCCATAAATGTAGGAGAATCGAATTTTCCCTCAATTTATTTTAATCAAAAACAAATTAAAATACAAAGCAATGAACAAGCTCCAAGTGGCACATGGTTAGAAAGGGTTGGTGAGGACCACTAAGGGGGGGGGGGGACCAAAATCCCCTTGCTCCCCAAGAAAAATCACCAAGCAAATGGTCCCCTCCTTGACTGGGCTAACCAACGCACACTTGGCTGGCTGGTATTCTTCCTTGGCTGCCAAGGCTAGGCTGCCTAGCCAGCTCACACACGCATGCGTGCAGCAAGAAGGCCACGCATGCGTTGTGGGCTGCTGCTGCGATGCGCTGCGAGTGTGCGAGAGTGCTGCGATGCGAGGCCTAACTCCTTGTGGCTGGTGCTACTATGCTAGCACGCATTTCCACAACACAGCACGCATAACATGCTGCTGCGATGCTCGTGCTAGCGATGATGCGGCTGGTGCTGCTATGCTAGGAAGCACACACAACCATGCACGCATAGCCCCAGCACACAAACGCATGGCACGCAGCTTGCGATGCTCGTGCTGTGCGATGTGCGTGTGCTGGGCAATGCTAGGCACGCTAGCACGCATGTGGTTGGTGCCCTCGCCTAGACTAGCACTCGCATGGCTAGGCTAATGTGAGGCTACGGCTTGGCTCGTACTTGTCTCTTGCTAGGTTCTACGTCTCGTCGAATTCTAAATTCAACTTGACTTGTGACGCTCGGTTTTGACGCTCTAAGCTTGATATCCGACGTCTTTGTTCGTAATACTCTATTGACTCATCTAATCCTTGGGATTGATTCGTCGTCTCGGATCGGTCATTCGATTGGGGTGTGACCCGAAGGGTTCAGTCAAGATTAAGTCGTAACATTAATTATACATTAATATTACTGATTAGAAGCAACCTCCACCTAGGCATTCCAATCACTTGACCTCACTGAAGAATTAGCTTTCTAAAAATTCCGAACACTCTATCAGAATAATACACTTGTTGGAAGGACACCGTTCCTTTCATGAGATAGTTGCTTTTACTGCAAAATGTAGTGCTATATTACAAAATAAATCTCTACCTAAACTAAAAGATCTGGGTAGTTTTTCTATTCCTTGTCATATTGGTAATCTAATGATTGATAAAGCTTTATGTGATTTGGGTGCTAGTGTAAGTGTTATGCCATTATTTGTGAGCTCTAAATTAAATATGGGTAAATAAAAAGCTACCAATATTACTTTACAAATGGCCGATCATTTTGTTAAATAACCTTTAGGTGTTGTTAGGATGTTCCTGATAGAGTAGGTAAATTTTATATACCTGTTGATTTTGTTGTTCTTGATATGGAGGAAGATTTGAAAATTCCGATTATTTTGGCTGGATCATTCCTTCATACTGCAGGGGCAATAATAGATGTGAAAAGTGGTAACTTACATTATGTGTAGGGGATGATAATATTACTTTTAATCTAAATAATGTCCCTGAAAGCCCCATGTTAGAGGAAAAGTTCTTCAGTATTGGTGTGGTTGATGTAAATAATTTTTCTAATAAGCACCAAGCTCTCGTTAGAGATCCCTTGGAGGCGGTATTTTGTGTTGCATCTTCCACAGGAAAAACTACTACATGGAAAGATGAAGTGAATGCTATAGAAAGAGCTCTACCGGGAGAACACCCGCCCAACTGGGCGTATGGGACCACAAATTGCCCTACTGGGAGAGACCCGCCCGACCGGGCGCGAGAGCATTACAGCAAAACTGGTCAACTTCAAAAAGCCATAACTTTTGCTTTTCTGAACGAAATTTTGCGTGTGACCTATCATTGGAAAGCTCTTCAAGTCTAATTTCCAATGAAATTAGAATCGCTTAATTATAATTTATATAAAAAAAGTTATGATCAAAATAGTGAACCTGACTTGTTTTTGCTTCTTTTCCTACTAACATTTTGTTTCTTTCTTGTTCAAAATTGTACCAAAGTGATGAACTGTGATGCTTGGGATGGTGGTGGCTACGAGTTTGATGATGAGGGCTAGTCACTTGGGTTACTAACTTCTCTTTAAGCCAATGAGGATATTGTTTGATTTAGCTTGGGGGGAATTTCTTGTATATATAGGTACTCTTTCTTTCCCTTTTCTTTTTATTTTCTTTGGTGTGCTTAGATTTTTTTTTCTTTGATTTCATAGTATAGATTTTATTTCTTTCTATGATAAATCATGCTTCCCTGTGCCCCATACATGAAAATTGGTTTGATTCGATTCTTGGCATATGATGATGAGTTTTGTGGATAGGTTAGCCATGATTTGATGTTTGATTGCTTGGATGCTCTAACATGAGTCAATTTTGTCCAACTATTTTTGAATTTGGTGCTTGGCTAGTTGATTTGGTGAGGAATGTGTGTTAGTCCTGGTATGTCAATGAAGTTGAGTATTGGTTTGCAACTTTGAGTAATGTTTGTATGACTCATTATTATGCACATTGAGGAGGACAAAGGCATTTGTTCTCTTAGGTAGCCTTCAGACGATTTTAGATTCATTTGTTCCCTTCTTGCTACCCATGTTGTTGACTTGACTTTTTATTGTTTATTAGCCACATTACAAGCTGATTTTGCCCCATTGGTTACTAGTTCCAAGCTTGGCTTGGGGGAGCTATAAGTGAGTGAGGTGAAGGAGTTTGTAGTGTGCTTGTTATTTGCACAATTTGGGTAGTGTTGAGAAGTTGTTTGTTCTTGATTGTTGTTTATTTTGGTTATTGTTGAAAGATTAATTCTCTTGAAAAATATAAAGCATGATGTTGAAAAAAAGAGCAAAAAGAAAAAAACTATTTAATGTTCACATAATCTAAGAGAAGGTTGTTCAAAAGAACAAGAATTTTTGAGTTTCAATGAAAAAAAGAAAAGAAAACCAAGTGTTAAAGAGTTCCAAAGTTTGTTTGATTCGCTTAAGTTCTTAATTATTGTATTTTTATGAGCGAGATTGTAAGAGTTGGAATTGTTGATATAATTGGTTGTTTGGTGAATATTTGGTTGAGTTGGGTTGTGTTGGAGATGAATGGTCATTATTTAATTTTGACCTTGGTTTTATTTATTAGGATCTTGGCTCACTTAAGCATGGCTTTACTCTCACATTTTCCCAAATTTATCCTACCTTTTACCCTAGCCTTACATTACAAGCTTTGAAGACCTTCCGACCTTTGTGCATAGAGTTGTATGTATGTGAAATTAGTTGTTTATCAATGCAAAGAATGATTTGACATATTTCGAGTCGACTACTAGGTTGAGTGCTTGTTTTCTTAAACACACGAGTGTTGTCAGTTTGGGAGGGCATTATTCACATTAAAGGGGTTGGATGGAGAGCGATCGGATACATCTTATTCCGCCACATAAAGAGTGAAGAGTGCGTGAGCACTAGTCTTGAATTCCATATACACTTGTGGTTTGCTCTACTTGACAATTGTTAGGGAGGATGAGTCGTTGGATGGAATTGATTGGTTGACGTTGATGCATATTTTTTGGATTTGCCTTGAATTGGTTATGCATGGTTTTAATTGATTTTTGGGGTGAAGTATGTTTTATTTGTTCAAGTGTTGGCTTAATTGCTTGTTAAGTTGCACGTGAGAAGTTTTATGAGTTGGGTTGAAGAAGCCAAGGAGGATGAGCTAGCATTATAAATAGAAGTCTGCTAGCAAGAAGAGTGTGTGTGTGTGTGTGTGTGTGTGAGAAGGCATACACCGTGAAAGAGTAAGGCTAGCAAGATGCAGAGAAGCAGTGACTACATCTCAAGAAGGAGAGCATAATAGATGTAGTAGTGAGGAAGGACCAGATTACTCCAATGCTCGTAGTGGCTCAATTTGGAGCATTTTCCCGGACTTATTTTAGCCACTATGAGCATTGGTGTAGGATCGCATTATTATGACCACATTCCGAAATCGAAGGCCGCGTTGGAGCAATCAAACCGGTGATTAAGGGCTCGACGAAGAAGAAGAGACCGAGGCAATGGACTGAGTCTTAAGGACCCAAAGAGGAAATCCGAATTAGGCTAAGGGACTAGCCCAATCAAAGAACTCCCTTGCCCGACAGCTTGCCCGACCGGGAAGCCTTCGCCCTCAGGCGTGCCCGGCGGGGCGAGATAGATGGAAAGAAGTAGCTCTTTGCCCGAAGGAGGGCCCGACCGGGCGAGATGGCGCTCGACCGGGCGCATGTTTCTAAAGGTTGTTTAGCAACTTTTAATCTTTGTTTTAGCTTAGGTTTCCTAGCTTAAGTATATTTTTTGTTAAGCAAGATGGACGAACCCTCTTCTCACTACTTAATTTCCATATTTTAGTTTTAAGCTTTTGGTTAATACTCTTATTTTCTCTCTATAAACTTTTAGTTTTATGCACTTCATTATTTCCATTAATTTTGGTAGGATTTCTTCCCCTTTTATTTGAAGTAATTAATTGCTTAATTAATTATGTCTTGTTTATTTTCTCTGCTTAGTTTTGATTTAAATATGTGTGAGTAGTTTTATTTCTAGGGTTGTGGGGATCCATAAATAATATGAAGAGGTAATTTACTATTGTTGATTGTTAATGCTTTGGTTGATTTCCTATTGATTGATTTAATGCTATACAATTCGATTAGTCCTGGTTTAATTGTATGAGTTATGTAATATTGATTCGAGATTCGAGAGATGAGAATTGATGTTTAGGCTTAGTTTTAATAGGGAAATTAATTTATAAATGGTTAAGTCAAGATTCGAGAGATGCGATTTAATACTGGTAGATTAATTCTTTGATTGTAATACGTAGCGAAAGCCCTTTATGATTTGATTAATTGATGCTTTGATAATTGATTGTTGTGTTTTACCTTGAAATATTATTTATTGGTGAACCTATACTCTAGGCTTCAATTTATTGATTTCTCCCTTATTCAATTTGCTTTAGTTTATCTATTTTTCTTAGTTTAATTCTCATAAAAAAACAAATCGGTTACTTGATAATTTAGATTATATTATTTGATTAGGAATAGAAAGACTTGTTTCCCTGTGGATTCGACCCTACTTCCCTAACTATTTTAGTTAGTGGTCTTAGGAATTACTTTTGATTAGCTGGTACGACTTTAGCCCGTCAAATACTAAACTCTATCACCGCCCTACTATTTCGGCCATATCGTTTATTCTACAAATTATATCAATCAAATTCTAATTGAGTTGGAAAGTATACCTTTATTGCTTTCTAATAGAGCTACTCATTTGCAGGCTTGGGTTGGACATGTGTTGGGCCAAGCCATATTATTTTGTCCAGCGGGCTTAATGTGGAAGTCCAAGCCCTTTTTAGCGGGCTTAATATGCTGTCCACACCCGCCTTTTAAACCGGGTCGGGCTTTCCCATGGGTTAACGGGCCTAATAACATCTCGTATTTTTCAACTGATTGGTGGTTATTTTCTTAAAGTGGTTCAAAATCTTACAAAATAAAGAGTATAAACACTAAAATAGATAATGCATTAAGCTAAATATTAACAGTAGTGCAATAGTTGACAATACAAGCTATAAATTTGATTTTTACAAAATAGTATATATTAATTACATAAAATTAAAACACGCTTAAGAGTCCAAATTTGCAAGCAATAGCATATGATATTTGTCCAATCTTCTCTTCAGCTTAGCTAGTTTAATCCAAAATGCAATGTAGACCTATGCCCACTACCAAAACTAAAATTAAAATAAAATTAGTAGTTAGAAGATAATAAGAAATAAATAATTAGTATAGAAAACATTATTATATGTGTAAACACACTTAATTTAATAATTTTATTTAACAGTAGTATTATCTTTGGTTTTCGATTCATAGTCATCTTCATCTTCATCTTCCTCTTTTTCTCCAAGAGCTGAATTCCCATAACTAAAAAAGCTCGATGAGCCTCCTACGATGGAAAAGACTAATAATAGTTAGAGGATAAACAAGTTACCTAATGTAAAGCCTTTTGCACGTAACCAATCTTCGTAACATGTAAGAACCTCAATTGTCTTTACCCCCAAGGAAGCTCTCCATGGATTTATCAATTTTTTACTCATACTAAAAGCAGATTTGGAAGGAATAGTAGAGATATAGGGATGGTTAAAATATCACGAGCCATGCATGCAAGGTTTGGATAACAAACTTAGCTTTTATTCCAATAGCCTAATGCATCACATTTTTCCATGACATTAGAATTCTTCTCCTCTAAGTAGAGCTCCAGTTCATTCCTCTAACTGTCTACTTTTCTCTTGTTACTCGAGAACATTTTACACTCCATCATTTCATTCATTTGATCACCATAACAACTTACGTTATTAGAAATATTGGTTGTCCACGAGCCATGTGCAACTCCTTTATATTCGTCAAACAAATCAAACAATGTAATTCTAATACGTGAAACCATCTCACTAGCATATGTTACCCCATACAACTTTGCAAAGCAATATTCTACCCTCTCTAACTTAAAACGAGGATCTAAAACAGCAGCACATGAAAGAAGAATATTATATGCAGACCAATACTTATCAAACTTTACTTGCATATCCTTACCCATGGAACACAAGTAACCCAAAGGTCCTTCTGCAACCTCAATTAACTTCTTATGTACCCTCCACACACCGTCAAAAAATAGATTTGCAGTGGGATTCTTGGAAGCTGAAAATGTATTAGTTACATCATTGAAAATATTCAAGAAAACATGCAACTCAACAACTCTATCCCACTCATCTTTTGTGAGAATAAAGCTTTTCAGATGTTTATCTCGACTAACTACATGACCAATGACATCTTTAAAATATATAAACCGATAAAGCATCAAAAAACTTAAATTCCACCTTATCCAATTATCTCCAAGGACAATTTTTTCTTTGTAGATAATTTTGAGAGAAGAAATCATGCAATCGTTATAAGATGCATTGTCCATGGTGAAACTATATACCTTATGATCAATTTTCCATTCACTCAAACATAATGCAATCTCATCAGCAAGAGACACTCCGTCAAATGGGGTTGTTAAGGCCCCAAACTTAATTATTCTCTTCTGCAATTTCCAATTAATAGCAACCCAATGAGCTGTTATGCACATGTATTCATCTTGAGTATGCTCACTTCTCCAATTATCTGTTGTGAAACATATTCTGCCAGAAGCCTTTTGCAAATCATCCATAATAACTTGTTTCTCATCATTATAATATATATTTGAAAATATCTCTCCTCATGGTGCGCCTACTAATATTATTGAATTGGGGGCACATAACTGAGATCATATACCTAAATCCAGGTCCTTCACAAGTAGTAAAAGAATGAGCACCTGCAACAACATAAATCCCAATAGCTCTACGAACCTCGTAAAAATTAATACTAGGATTTTTCAATGACAAGTTGCTACTACCATCCATTGAGTGTAGGGTTTCGTAGTGACCCACACTACGCGGAATGAAACCCGCCAAGACCCACCCCCATAATAAATGCAATTAACAAGAAAAACATAATTAGAAGCATAATAAAGGATAAAAGATTATACCTTTGACGCGTGCTTTGCTCAACTATGAGCTCTTACTTGAACCTCGAAAATACGAGGCCTCCGACGGGATCGTACCCTCGAACCCGACCCGAGCGTCCTAAGCCTCGAAGGTTAGTCGAGGCCCGGACAAATATAAACTTGGAGTTTTACGAATTTCAAGGTATACTCAACAATGGAGTTGCCTTTACTTTTCCACTCAAGTGTTGTTCTCAAAATCCCAACCAAGTGGGTATTTATAGAGAATGGGAACTTGAATCCCATTTCATGATCAATGTGGGATCATGTGAAAAAGCATTAATTTATTTAATTCTAAATTAAATAATTAATTAAATGCAATCACAATGCAACAAGTGTCAAGGAGAGAAAGAGGGTTAGGTGAGGACCATGAATAGGAGGAGGGGGACCATTGCCTTGCTCCCCAAGGCTTTGCCCAAGCCTTAGTCCACACCCCTCAAAAAACCGGCATCAAGGGGTTCTTGGGCTGCTGCCAGCTAGCACGCCAGCTAGCACTGCCAACCAGCCCAGCCAGCCAGCACAAGGCAGTAAGCATCAGCCCAACCAGCCATGCGCGCTGCATGCTGCTGTGCTGGGTGATGTTTATGATGATGCTTGCTAGGCGTTGGGCGCTGCTAGCAAGTGCTGGCCCCTTGCCTCTCTCGCCATCGCACACGCACACACAAGGCCCCTCATACTTCCCAGCATGCGTGCTGCTAGCGAGCCACGCATGCTGGGCATCACCTCGCCAGCCACACGCACAAGCATGCGAAGCTTGGTGCTGTGATGCTGCGATGGCTTGCGATGGCCCTAGGCATAAGCACACGCACACGCACACACACGCAAGTGCCTAGCACTGCGATGGTGCTATGATGCGTACAACGATGGTGCGACAGGCCTAGGCACAAGCACACGCACACATGCACAGGCCCAGCCATGCGATAACGTTGTGCTTGTGCTGTGATGGTGCGATGGGCTGCGATAGTGCCTAGGCACCCAAGCACACATGTTGTGGTGCTGTGCCATGCGAAGGCACGCACACACCCACATGGTGCTTTGATAGGCAGCCTTATGCGCCTAGCATGTATGGCGCGCCTAGCACACACATGGTGCACCTAGCTTGCGATGGGCTAGCCTAGCCTAGCACTTTACATGGCTAGGCCAATGTGATGCTACGGCTATGGTCGTACTTGTTTCTTGTGATTTTGCGACGCTCGGTCTCGACGCCATAGGCTCGATATCCGACGTCTATATTCGTAAAACTCCGTCGACTCATTAAATACTTTGGATTAATTCGTTGTCTCAGATCGGTTGTTTGATTGGGTTCGACCCGAAGGGTTCAGTTAAGATTAAGTTGTAATATTAATTATACCTTAATATTATTGATCGGAAGCGGCCTCCTTCTAGGCATTCTGATCACTTGACCTTACTGAAGAATTAGCTCTGTAATAATTTTGAACCCTCTATCAGAATAATACACTTGTTGGAAGGACACCATTCCTTTCAATCTCCCACTTGTCCTTCCAGACAAGTGTGCATACAGTGTATAACCCATTTCCTATGTCGCTTAATGTCTCTTCGTGAACTATAAGGTAAGATTCATCGTCGTCCTTATTACGTTCAGAAGTGTTTCTCAATCTCCGAGTTCGACTGTCAATAAGATGATGATTTCTAAAATCCATCTGAGCACGACCATGCATTTTCACAGTCTCACTCTTCGAGCGGCCTTGTAAACAACAAAGATATGTTCCCTAGT
The DNA here is from genome assembly GCF_001683475.1 of Chenopodium quinoa. Classification (NCBI taxonomy): domain Eukaryota; kingdom Viridiplantae; phylum Streptophyta; class Magnoliopsida; order Caryophyllales; family Amaranthaceae; genus Chenopodium; species Chenopodium quinoa. The sequence continues at coordinate 564,672 of NW_018744111.1, forward strand.
GTTAATAGGGGGACATTCCCAGTCTTGCATTGTAAGTTTCTCTTACTAAGAGGACCTAATCTCCTAAGTGTTCTCGTTATAATCCCAAGTTACAACAGACGTTAGGCGACATCAAACAGACTAGTACTCAAACAAGAAAACTTCACAATACTCATGGTCGAGGAAACGAGTTCCGATAGCTATAATGAGAATTGTACTTATGACAATTTTTAAATCTCTTAAAGTACTCTCATAGGACAATCTAGTGCAGTTCCAAACTGGCATCTATGCAAATGATTTATGACAATCATGTCCTTGCAGCACAAGAAACGGTGTTGTAAATCATACTACACACTAATCTCTGGTGGTCATCAATCGTCTATCATTTAGATGACCTCGATTAGGGATAATTTTCGATTTAAATATTCAATGTTCACTTAACAGGGGATTATCTTTATCCAAGACATGGTCTTAATACCCAGTTTTGAATATTTCCATAAATCGAATGAACTCATTATTTAATTCTAAACCACAATTAAATAGTAATGGAGTGAATGATAATTTTGCACAGAAATAATTACTCCATAAATGAATGGTTTCAATACAGTGTCTTACATTTAAACAACCAGTTTAATTAAAACACATGTACAGGGAATTTCAAAGCCAATCTCTAATGTGCTTGATTCTCATTGCCTCAATGTGCTTGTTGTATTTCACTTGAGGCAAAGGTTTAGTTAAAGGATCGGCCACATTATCATTCGTGCCGATTTTGCAAATTCTGATTTCAACTTCAGATTTCCATTCCCTTATCATGTGAAATCGCCTTTGGACATGTTTGACCTTCTGGTGCTCTCTTGGCTCTTTGGCCTGAGCGATAGCTCCATTGTTGTCACAGTAGAGATCTATCGGACCCTTGATGGAGGGTACTACACCAAGTTCACCGATGAACTTGCGAATCCAAACAGCCTCCTTAGCAGCTTCTGAAGCAGCCAAGTATTTGGCTTCAGTTGTAGAGTCTGCAGTGGTGCTCTACTTGGAACTCTTCCAGCTAAACGCTCCTCCATTCAGATAGAATATGTACCCTCACTTTGACTTGAAGTCGTCTCTGTCAGTCTGGAAGCTAGCGTCGGTGTAACCTTCAACAACAAGGTCTTTATGGCCACCATAAACCAGGAATTTATCCTTGTTCCTTTTCAGGTACTTTAGGATATTCTTGGCCGCAGTCCAATGCGCCTCTCCTGGGTTTGATTGGTATCGGCTTGTAGCACTCAAGGCATACGATACATCTGGCCTGGTACATATCATGACATACGTGATCGACTTAATTAGCGAATCATATGGAATCTGATCCATTCTCTCTCGCTTAACAGGTGTCGGTGGACACTGTTTCTTGCTGATAGTTACGCCATGGAACATGGGTAGATGCCCTCCCTTGGCATTCTCCATGTTGAATCCTGCTAGTACTTTATCAATGTAAGTACTCTGGCTCAATCCAACCATCAACTTAGATCTATCCCTGTAGATCTTGATGTCCAATATGTACTGTGCCTCTCCTAAGTCCTTCATTGAAAAGCACTTACCCAACCAGCCCTTTACGGACTCCAGTAATTTTGTGCTGTTTCCAATGAGCAGTATGTCATCGACATATAGGACAAGGAATACGATGTGACTCCCACTGACCTTCTTGTATACACAAGATTCATCTGGATTCTTGATAAAACCAAACTTGCTTATAGCTTCATCAAATCGCAGATTCCAACTCTTGCTGGCTTGCTTTAGTCCATAAATTGACTTCTTAAGCTTGCAAACCTTTCCAGCGTTGCTCAGATCGACAAAACCTTCTGGCTGTGTCATATACACAGTTTCTTCCAAAATCCCATTTAGGAAGGCGGTTTTGTCAGCCATTTGCCATATTTCATAATCGTAATATGCAGCAATCGCTAGAATAATCCGGACAGACTTTAGCATTGCAAACGGTGAAAAGGTTTCATCATAGTCAATCCCGTGGACTTGTCTATAACCTTTTGCCACCAGTCTAGCCTTGTATATCGATACATTTCCATTCTTGTCTGTCTTCAATTTGAAGATCCATTTGCAACCAATGGGTGTGTAACCCTTGGGCAAATTCACCAAGTCCCAGACTTGGTTTTCAGACATGGAGTCCATCTCGGATTTCATGTCTTCTTGCCATTTAGCAGAGTCGAGGCTCGTCATAGCTTGCTTGTATGTTGCTGGCTCATCTCCATCCATAACTAGGATGTCTTGATCATCGGTTAAGACAATACCAAGGTATCTGTTTGGTTAAGATCTTTGCCGTTGCGACCTACGAAGGGTAATAGGTTTAGCATTTACATTGTCTGTTTGATTCTGACCAATATTCTCAGGTGCTTCCAAAGCACTTAGATTGTTAGTTTTATCAGGTTGACATTGTTGCTCGTCCTCTCGAACTTTGTCAAGTTCGATTTTCCTCCCACTTGTCATTTTGGAAAGGTGTTCCTTCTCCAAAAAGACATCATCACGAGCAACAAACACTTTGTTATCGAATTTATTGTAGAAGTAATACCCTTTGGTTTCTTTTGGATATCCCACAAAGAAACACTTATCCGATTTGGGGTGAAGTTTGTCCGAAATTAATCTCTTAACATATGCTTCGCATCCCCGAATCTTGAGAAAAGACAACCTAGGAGGTTTCTTAGTCCTTAATTCATTTGAAGTCTTTTCTACAGCTTTTGACGGGGCTCGGTTCAGTGTTAGTGTCGCGGTTTGTAGCGCATATCCCAAGAAAGAGATAGGAAGTTCACTAAGACCCGTCATTGATCGAACCATGTCTAACAAGGTTCGATTCCTCCGTTCGGATACTCCGTTCCATTAAGGAGTTCCGGGAGGTGTCAACTCTGAAAGAATACCATTTTCTTTCAAGTGATCGTCGAATTCATGGCTCAAATATTCGCCACCTCGATCCGATCGAAATGCTTTAATTTTCTTGCCAAGTTGATTTTCAACTTCTTTCTGAAATTCTTTGAATTTCTCAAAAGATTCAGATTTATTCGACATTAAGTAGATATAGCCATATCTACTAATGTTTATTAACGGAGTTGAATTCTTAGATGTCTTAGTTATTGGTATCATCTTTTGTCTAATCATATGTAAAACATGCAATTTCCATTGAACATATATTTGCAAGACAATTTTGAAACAACTATTGTCAAAATCATACATGCAAAATAACTAGGTGTCCAACACCATAGATCATAGTATGGTCAAAAGCATGATGAAATACTAGAATTTGTTTAATTACATGTCATAGACAAAATAGTGCATGCAAGCACGACCGAAAAACTATCTTCGTCGTCTACTTGTCATTCCACCAACACTTGATAAGCTTCTCACTTGGTCCCTGAAAAGGCAACATAAAGTGAGTCATTTTTGGTATCTAATACCTATGATAAGCTTAATTCACAAGTGTTAAGGAAGATACCTGAGGCGGATTCTCCATTCCTCTCCTCCTCTTCCCAAAAGAGCTTGCATTCTCTCTTACAGTGGCCTTGCCCACCACAATAGAAGCAACGCATCTTTGCCTTGACCTTCTTGAACTCCCTTCTCCTTGATCTTAAGGGCCTCTCGGTCATTTCATATGCGGTGGCTCGGCTGAGTAGTTGCACCACCTGCATTAAGGAGCGTGTCTCCTTTCCTGCAACTATATGCACTCTAAGTTCATCATAGCCCGAGTGGAGCGAAGCAAGCAAGATATGCCCCGCCATATCATCCTCCAATGAGATTCTGAGAAGCTGCATGTGTTTGAAGAGCCTAGTTATTCCAAGCACATGAGGTCGGAGGAGCATGCCTGGTCTCAATTTGGCATTGTAGACCTTGGTCCAAAGCCGACGTCTTTCCTTAGCAAGACATCCCACGTTTGGTGGCTTTATCTTCATGTTTGAGAGTGACCTAGTCAAGTCAAACACGAGTCCATCAAAGTTGCCATTGTCACTCTTGGTGACTCTTACATTGACAACGTCCTCAAGTGTCTTTAGGAACATGTCCGGAAGGTAGGAGGAAAGGGTTTCCTTCCAATCTTCCGGGATGGAATTTGCCATGAGTCGTGAGACCCTTTTGCAATTGGAAGACCATTCTTCATGAGCCTCATCGGTCATGATCCCTTTGGAAAAGAAGCTTGGAATGGGAGTATCGAGAGTGTACTCCAAGGAACAATTCCGGAGAGTTTTCTTGAGTTCCTCCTCCCATTCCTTGAAGTTGACCAAGTTTAAGTAAACGACCAACTTTTCGGGGAGTTCCGGGCATATTTGGTTGTTGTTTGAGTTACTTGCAGACATTGTACTACAATTGAAAGAATTTGAAATGAAAAACCATTCATAAATCAATAAGTTGAAATTTAAAAGTGTTCATGCATATTTTCAATCTTATTGAGTATTTTATCCACGCATTGATAAATTTGTCCCTTTTGGGCGAGAATAAAATGATTTCGAGATCTTAAAGATCAAGAAATGGTTAAGCATGCTTTGGCTTGTCTTAATCATTAAATATCTTAAGGTAAGAAATCCAATTGCTAATAGCTCTAAGCTACTCTCGGTTTGATAAAATGTCGCATCTAATGCATTCCTGAAATTTTATCTCTTTTGCCACGACATCTAAGGACTCCTTACTGATATCGTTGAGTTTAACCAAGACAACTTGTATACCTAGTATACCTTACGTTCCTAGGGAAGTAGTGATGCCTCGCTTTGGCGTAGCCCATCACATACGCGCATTAGTTCGGCAAGTGTTGTTCTTGGAACGACAAATTTTAGCTCAATATTATTAAGGGACCTAGGGTTTCTATGTTGGTTTGATTTAAGTGAACTTTACTAATCGTCGCAACATATGAAATCCTAGAAATGCATCTAACATTTATATATAAAGCATAAATTGATGCATTTGGCAACTAGCATGACCCCTTGAAATCTTCAATTTCCATTGGTCTTCATCTTGGCTCGTCTTCATCGAAACGCCGTCTTGAGACATTTGGCCAAAATAAAATAACTAGCTAGTACGACTAAGATTAATCTAAAGTACAAAAATACTTAACGGTTCACAGACTGTATTTAGATTTACAAAAATACATAAGAGAACGCAGTCCGTATTTTCTATCCTAGTCGGGTCCCACTAGTTGCCATTTTCAATAACTTGTTTTGAAAACAATCTTTCATTCACCCATTCACTTTTTGTGAATGGCCCATGCATTTTACGAAATACACAATTAAACACGCAAAACTAGTAACTAACTTAGGTGGTTAATCCGATTAACGCGCCTAATTAAAACTAGTCAAAGTTGTTTAATACATTATTTCCAAAAGCAAATTGCTCAAGTAATCAACTAAGCTCCCACTAAATTCCGCATCCATACTTAATTAATCCGATTAATTAAGTCGGCATAACCCACAATTTGTCAAAATCAAAATTTTGCAAAAGCCAGAAAAATCGAGGTCTAACCTCGTAAAAAACTAATTACACAAATTAATTAAAACGGCAAAATTTTCGTAAAATTACATAGCTCAAAATCAAGCAAACTAGCCCACACAAGTGCTTGGTAGGTGCGCATCATGGCTGCTAGGCAGACCATGTGTTGCGCTTGCTGTACTATGTGCCAGCATCCATGCCCAGCGTAGCATGCTGCGCCAGCCAGCACTAGCAGCTTACTACGCATGCTACACAGGATGGCTAGGTGGTGCCAAGCAGCGTGTGGCAGGCTGGCTGGGGCTTGCTGCCTCGTTGCCTAGCAGCATGCACAAGCAACTCTAGCAGCCTAGCCACACACCTAGCATTACGACAGCACGCAACTCCCATGCCAAACAGCAACCCCTCAAGGCACACCCCTGTGCGCACCATAGGAAGCCACATGTGGGCTGCTAGACAGCCCGGCTAGCCTTGGTGGCGCTTGGGTGTTTTTGCCTCGATTTGCGTGTCATTTCTCGGGATTTTAATCCTAATTTACGTGTGACATAAAATTAATCTAAATTTATTTTGAAACAATTTTAGGTCTTTCTTTATGCTTAAAATTAAAATAGCTATGTCCATAATTAATTTAGTCAATATGCAAATTAATAATGGATTTGACAATAGGGAGTTGGAAAAATAAATTAACCATTTAAAGATAAAAATTTTCCAACTTTTATACTTGTGTAAAATATCAAGATTACATCTTCCAATATGAAGATTAATCGAAATTTTACTCACAAGTATTTGAACTTTATGGATTTTAATCAACCAAAATGAAAAATCCAAACTTTGTTTAATATGGAATTTTGGGTTAGAGTTCCAATCATTTAAACTTTTAAAGATTAGAACTCTAACATACTTGGGAACTTAAAATTACACATTCACATCAAACATTCACACATTAATGCCATTTATTTGCATAATTGTGACAAAACAAGTTTGTGTGAAAAATAGCATATCAACTCAAGCACTAATTATAACTCCATAATCATGCTCAAGGATAATTAAAATAGCAGTAGATTAGGGATGCAATAATGCATTTAATCTAACCTTGTAATGCTTGCATTAATCAAGGCTTAAAAAGATTTAAAATTTTCGTTGAAAAACAAAAAAACCCCAAAAACTTGGGTTTTTGGTTCAAATTTGGCTTATGGACAGTCCTCATAGAGAGTTGAATCTGTTTCAGAATGTTAATTCCACCCAAAAATCACTAATTTTGAGCCAAAATCTGGGTTCGACAACAAAATCGATAAAAATACGAGTTTTAAAATTAATTAAAACGAGCTTCTAATCTAATTAGAAAATCAAAACTAGAATTAAAATCTTACTTTAAAACACCTTAATTAATCAATAATTGCAAAAATTAAAAGGAGCGTGGCTCCGATACCGCTGTAGGGTTTCGTAGTGACCCACACTACGCGGAATGAAACCCGCCAAGACCCGCCCCCATAATAAATGCAATTAACAAGCAAAACATAATAAAGGATAAAAGATTATACCATTGACGCGTGCTTTGCTCAACTATGAGCTCTTACTTGAACCTCAAAAACATGAGGCCTCCGACGGGATCACACCCTCGAACCCGACCCGAGCGTCCTAAGCCTCGAAGGTTAGTCGAGGCCCGGACAAATATAAACTTGGATTTTTACAAATTTCGGGGTATACTGAACAATGGAGTTGCCTTTACTTTTCCACTCAAGTGTTGTTCTCAAAATCCCAATCAAGTGGGTGTTTATAGATAATGGGAACTTGAATCCCATTTCATGATCAATGTGGGATCATGTGCAAAAGCATTAATTTATTTAATTCTAAATTAAATAATTAATTAAATGCAATCACAATGCAACAAATGACAAGGGGAGAGAGAGGGTTAGGTGAGGACCATGAATAGGGGGGGGGGGGGGGGCGGGACCATTTCCTTGCTCCCCAAGGCTTTGCCCAAGCCTTGGTCCCCACCCCTCACTTAACCGACATCAAGGGGCTGCTGGGCTGTTGCCAGCTAGCACGCCAGCTAGCACTGCCAGCATCAGCCCAGCCAGCCATGCGCGCTGCATGCTGCTGTGCTGGGTGATGTCTACGATGCTGCTTGCTAAGCGCTGCTAGCAAGTGCTGGCCCCTTGCCTCTCTCGCCATCGCACACGCACACGCAAGGCCCCTCGCACTTCCTAACATTTGGCTGCTAGCGATCCACGCATGCTGGGCATCGCCTCGCCAGCCACAACCACAAGCATGCGAAGCTTGGTGCTGTGATGCTGCGATGGCCCTAGTCATAAGCACACGCACACGCAAGTGCCCAGCACTACGATGGTGCTATGATGCGTGCAGCGATGGTATGACAGGCCTAGGCACAAGCACACGCACACACAGACAGGCCCAGCCACGCGATAGCGCTGTGCTTGTGCTGCGATGGTGCGATGAGCTGCGATAGTGCCTAGGCACCCAAGCACGCATGCTGTGGTGTTGTGCCATGCGAAGGCACGCACACAAGCACATGGTGCTGCGATAGGCAGCCTAGTGCGCCTAGCATGTATGGCGCGCCTAGCACACCATGGCGCGCCTAGCACACCATGGCGCGCCTAGCACACCATGGCGCGCCTAGCACATCATGGTGCGCCTAGCACACAAATGGTGCACCTAGGCTTGCGATGGGCTAGCCTAGCCTAGAACTTCGCATGGCTAGGCCAATGTGATGCTACGACTATGCTCGTGATTTTGCGACGCTCGGTCTCGACGCCCTAGGCTCGATATCCGACGTCTATATTCGTAAAACTCCGTCGACTCATTAAATCCTTCGGATTAATTCGTCGTCTCGGATCGGTTGTTCGATTGGGTTCGACCCGAAGGGTTCAGTTAAGATTAAGCTGTAATATTAATTATACATTAATATTACAGACCGGAAGCGGCCTCCACCTAGGCATTCCGATCACTTGACCTTACTGAAGAATTAGCTCTAGAATAATTCTGAACCCTCTATCAGAATAATACACTTGTTGGAAGGACACCATTCCTTTCATTGAGGAGTAAAATAAAGCAAGTCTTTAGTAATTTTAACTTTGAAATCTAAGAGAGAAGATATAAAAAAGGTATAAAAGCAACAAAAATCATCCTAAATTAACGCCATTTGAGTGCCATGAATGGCTCTCATCAAACTCCCCCAAGCTAAACTTTTGCTCGTCCTCGAGCAAAAACAAAAGCAAGTAGGGGAAGATGAGACTTATTCAAATAAAGAAAAAGGAGAGAAAGTGGACAAGAATATAGACTAACTCACTTACGTAGGAATCACGGTCACCTTTTAGTTAGTGACAAGCCATTTAAACCTCTAGATCGTCCTAGAGGACGAGTAATGATCTCGTAAGGGTTTCCCAAGTGCTTAACCCATAACTCTCAAAATAAAATGAGGCAAGGCATAAGAACGAAATTGAAACCAAAAAGGAAAAAGAACACAAATGCTTTTGAAATGGACTTTTGCAAATGACCAAATACAAATGAATGCACAACTTCCTAAACAAATAAGGGGATGCACGTTCCAATTAAGATATTCGGGGTTGATTGAAACATAAAACATGCTAAGCATAGAGAACTAATAAGACACAATTTACCTTCATCCCAAACAATCTTACTGCGTTCTCCCTACTAGTTTCAAATCCACCTCTAGTGAGCATCTCAATGATTCCTCGAAGGAATCGAAAAAGAAGAGATTTTAGGGCTACTTGACATCTTGACTATGTAAATAACTCCATAAGCTTGACTCCCATCTCCCTCCACCGACTTATGACTCAACCACAAAGGTTAAAAGATCTTTAAAGGGTTGTAACGTATGGGAAAAAAGGGAAAATGTAGGCTAAAATTTGAAATTTGGTGGTATACCTAAAATGTGAAGCAAAGGGTGATCAATCTGGCCTTAACATCATATTCAAGCAATCACCAAACAAAAATACCAACCCTAAGCTTATTCAAAGCAAAAATCACGAACAAATATACAAAAAGCGTAAGAACGCTTCCCCCCAAGATTAAATGAAGCATGTCCTCAATGCTCTAAACTAGGGAGATCACACCTATATCAAAATATTTTTCTGCATTTCATTTTTCTCTTTTTTTTCATTTTCAAAGCGTTTTTTTTTTTTTTTTTTGGTAAATAGAGATTTTATTACCAAAGAATAGGAAGATACAACTTACGAAAGCTAAGCTTCAACAAACACCCAAGACACCACAAGACAAAACAACAGGCCAAACCACCCTAAACAGTTCTAGATCCCAGTTTAGCCACTTCTAGGAAGGGTTCTAATAAGCCAGGATCAAACAAAAAGACCCTAAGGCAAGTATAAAAAAGATCTATCATTGCTATTACATCTGCAAGCTACTACAAATATTACATCTCTAAACATAACAACAGCAGGCTTGTAGCTTCCTATAAATATCATAGCATTCCTTTGAAGCCAAATATTGTAAAGACATTCAGCAAAACACATAGCAACTATTTTGTTTCTTGTAGTAGGATTCCTGCAACACTTTGCAATCCATTGCTGTTCTACAAAGAAACCAAGAATAGGGCTTGAGAACCCAAGAGTCTGCAAAACAGCTGACCAGATCTCTTTAGAATACTAACAATAAAAAAACAAGTGCTCAACAGTTTCATCATTCTCAGAGCAAAAAAAGCAACCAGGATCACAAGAGATTTTCCAAGACAAAAGCCTATCTTTAGTAACCAACCTGTTCAACAAAGCTAACCAGGTAATAAAGATACTCTTTAGGGAAGCCTGGTTATTACAAATAATTCTCTTCCAAGGCATTCTAGGGCCTTGAGGCCTAATTTTACTGTAAAGCTTCCTGATCTTCATTATTCCATTAACAGTAATATTAGCCCAGCCACCAACATTATTTACCATGTCTCTGTAGGAAAGGATTTTCTTTAAAATCTAAGTAGATTTTTTAGGAATAGAAGCAGTCCACAGATCTTTATTAGCAAAATAGTAAATGTGCACCCACTTCACCCATAGATTATCAGACTTATAAGCCAAGTCTCAAAGAATCTTAGCAATAGCTGCCTTATTCCAGTTCCAAGAGAGGTGATGCTCCAACCTCCACAAGACTTAGGCAAGCAAAAAAACTTCCAGGCAACAAGAGCTTTCTTGGAAGGGTTGTTCTTCCCAGTCTAGAGAAAGCAGCTAAATCTGGATTCCATTTTGCCTGAGAATCTTATTGGGCAGAATAAAAATTTGAGCCCAAAAAGCTTGAATGCCAAAGAGCACACTTTTAACCAACTGTAATCTTCCAGCATAAGAGAGATTCTTACCAGCCCAAGTATCAATTTTGCTGGTAACCCTTTCAATTAAAGGCCTACATTCAGAGATTATAAGCTTTTTGGAAGAAAGGGGAACACCAAGGTATCTGAAGGGCAAAGAACCATTTGCCATCCTAAGCATCAGCTGCAAAAATGATTGTTCATGCTCAGAAATGCCACCAAAATAAGCATCACTTTTGTCAAGGTTTGCAGACAACCCACATGCTGCAAAAAATTTCAGAAAAGCCAGGAAAAGAAGCTTGACAGACACCAGATCAGCCCCAGCAAATAATAACAAGTCATCTGCAAACATCAGATGAGTAATCCCAAGCTTTTCACATCTAGGGTGAAAATTGAAGTATTGATTACTAGTCATTTCCTGTAAACACCTAGACAAATACTCCTTACAGATAGCAAAAAGGAAAGGGGACATAGGATCACCTTGCCTTAAACCTTTCTTGGCCTGAAAAGGAGCTGGGGGGTAGCCATTAACCATAACTAAGAATGAGACAGAGGTTACACATCCCATGATCCAGGTAATAACCTTGTTAGGAAACCCCAATTCACTAAGAATAACCTCAAGAAACCCCTATTCAACAAAGTCATAGGCCTTCTTGAGATCAATTTTCAGCATACATCTGGGAGTGATAAATCTATGAGAATATCCTTTGATCAACTCTGTTGCAACCAATATATTATCCCCTATATGTTTGCCTGGAATAGATCCAGCCTAGCTATAACTTTTGCCAATCTAGCTGTAAAAACCTTAGAGGTCAGTTTATACACTAGAGTGCAGCAGGCTATAAGTCTATATTCTTTCACATAAGAAGGGTTCTGGACCTTTGGAACTAGGGTAATGGTAGTACAGTTCCATTTCCTAGCCAACACACCATGCTAAAAAAATTTCAGAACAGCTTTGTATACATCTGTTTTTATGTAACTCCAGGCATGCTTGAAGAAAACAACATTAAAACATCAATACCATGAGCTTTATCATTACCTATACCAGCAAGAGCATGGTTTATCTCACTATGAGTGATAGGAGCAGAGAGCAAGGTGACATCTTCAAAGTTAAGCTGCTTCCAAGCTCTCATAATACCAACATCCAAAGTAGGCAAGCTACTAGCATCAAACCCATGCAGATTCTGGTAAAAGCTAAGAATTTCAGCTTTTACCAAATCATGATCCTTAAGAAACATATCATCACTGGTATAAATAGAGTCAATTATGTTCTTATTATGCCTTTGCTTCAAAACAGAAAAGAAATAGTGAGAGTTAAAATCACGTAACTTAATCCAATCCATTCTAGACTTTTGTTTTAAGATAGTATCCATCCAATACTTCACTTTCTCATATCTGCAGCTTCCTGGTTCTAAAGTGAGGTATTAGTATGATCATCAGCCAGTTTACCCTGGGTTTCATGTAAATAAAGTCTAGAAGCTTCCAATCTATCAATTACCTTAAAAAAGTGCTTAGTATTAAGGCTTTTATGACCACTTTTGACAGATCTAAGCGTTTTCCAAACCTGTAGCATAGAGTTACCAGAGATTGGAATGTCCTAATGAGAACAGATAGTATCTTTAAACTCAGCATGAGAAGCTAAACAATTGAGAAAACAAAAAGGTCTGCCCTTCCCAGGGACAGAATGAGCAATATCCACCAAAACAGGACAGTGATCAGATGAAGAAGGAGGGAGATACAAAGCTTCAGCTTGACCTTAAGCTAGCAGCCAAGCCTCATTAATCAAACCTCTATCAATTCTAGTAGCAATTCTATCTATACCATGCCCTTTATTATTCTAGGAGTAAAAGGAACCCTTAATCTTGATTTACACAAGCTCCAAATCATGAACAAAATCTTGGAAATCCCTCACCTCATAGTCAGTAACTTGATTCCCATTAAGTCTGTCTTGAGCAGATAAAACAGAATTAAAGTCACCAATACAAAGCCAGGGGAGCTGAATATTACCTAGAGCTTTTTACACCAGTCCACATAGAAGCCCTATGTTGGATTGAATAAAGGTCAAACACAAAGGTGCAAGCAAACTGATGTTGTAAGTTTTTAGTAGTGATAACAGCATGAATAAATTGTTCAATAACATCAATGACATCAAAAGAGACAACATCTGGCTTCCATCCTACCTAAATTCTACCCTTAGGAGAAAAAGAGTAGTTATAGATCCATTTCCAAGCTCTACCAAATTTCTTTTGAACAGAAGCTTGATTATTTAGTTTCAAGAATAGCAAGAACATCAACTTACTGATCTCTAAGTAAATGCTTTACATCAGTTACTTCATTAAGTTCATTTACACCCCTAATATTCCAGGATGTATTAATCATGGCACTAGAGGTGGATTACCCTCACCCCTATAGGAATAGCTGCCATCTCATTAGCTATTAAAGCATTGTAAGCATTCACCCTAGTAACAACCTGCTGAGTTTGCCTAGTATTCTAAGTCTTAGTCTTCTTCCCAACCATTCTCCAGCCATAATCTTAATTCATACTTCTATGATCTGGGGCAGGAGTAGAGATAGGTGCTTCAGCAGGTCTAACAGTCTCCTGAGAAATAGCAGGCTGAGCCTTTAGAACCAACACTTGCTTTTGTTTCTGAACAACCTCCTTCGGAACAGGTTGAGTAACTTCCTTAGTTTGAGAAGCCTTGGTCTTAGGAGCAGAACAGTCATGGCAAACCTTATCACATTTCTTACAAAATGGGGGTGTCTACTCAAACTAAACTTTTAATTCAATAGTTTCACCAGTAGGGCTCTCAAACGAGACAGAAGTTTAGCTTTTGTTACATTAACCTCAACAAGGATTCTAGCAAAGGACACCCTAAGCTGCCTTGAGGTACACTCATCAGCACATATTGGAACCCCTAAGAGGCTACCAATTTTACTTAGGGTATCAATTCCCTAGTAGTTCAAAGGTAGGTTTGGAAACTTTAAGTATACAGGAATTGTTCTTAAAATCACTGAGTGAATTGAATTTATCACTCCAAGGCTTAACAATTGCAAGTTTACCAATGAACATATATGGACCAGAACACAACAAGGTATTTAGATTATCAGCAGAATGCAGATTAATAATGAAATATCTATCATCATGCTTGAATACATCAGGTTTAGCAAAATCACTCCAATTCTGAGCTATATATCTATGAACTGCAGCAATTATTTGGTAATAACCAACCACATAAAAAATTACAGCATTACACCAGTTCTTGTTACCCTCTTGAACATCAGCAACATCAAGTTTAGCAATAGGCTTACCTTCCTTAAAGATTAAAGTTATATAAGCCAGATTAGACCCTTTTGTAGCAAGCTTTCCTCTGAATAGAGCATCCCACCTGGAATCAAGGAAATAAAGAAAGAAAAGAAATGAAAGGGAAAAGAAAAAGAAAAGGATAAGAAAAAGAAAGGAAAAAAACAGGAAAGGAAGAACACAAAGATGCATGCAAAATCATATAAATCCCTATTGACAAACAAGTGCTCATTCGACTACAACGCCAATGATCCCAAACACCCTTATGGTGTTGATAGCAAACATCCTCGAACCATTCAACTTTTCCTAAACTAAGCAAACAAGAAAGAAGAATAAAGAAGTGAAAATAGAAAGATCTCACCAAGCGATCCAAGCTAGGCTGATAAAAGAAGCATAGAGAAGGTTACACCTCTATCTGGCTCCTAGAAGTGTAGCATGATCTACAAGGAAAGGCGAGAGAGAAAACAATCAAAACACTGTTTAGGAAAATCTTAGTAGGGTAGTTCTAGGAATTTGCTTAAGGTTTATAAGGTAATACCAATCAATCCTACGACATCGATCACAATAACCAAGAACAATAATAGAGTAATAAACGAATAAATTAAGCGATGAAATAAGAGTTAGAAAGACAATACTGAGTAAGGACGCACTCCTTGATTAGAATGGACATAGAATTCGTAAGTAACTTGCAAATATATTTTGTATTAATGTATGAATGTGCGTATGAGACCATTACAATGCTTTTCTTAGCTATTTATGCCTAGGGATTGCTAGGGTTTACATAGATATCAATATACTATTCAAAAGGCAAGATCCTTTTATTTTGTTCATCTTTCCTTGCGTGCCTTATGTATCTTTGGTATATCTTCCCATCTGATTAATTCTTTGATCCACTTGCCATACTTGTGCTAATCAAGCCGTTTTGAATTGATCTCTTGTTTATTAGGCTTGCTCTTGGATCTTTGGCTATGCCCTACGACTCTTGGGCTTCTTAGGAGTATGGGCCCAACAATTGGCCCTAATTTTTATGTTCATGGAGCTTGAAGATAGAAATTACCAAAAAGGTACCGTTGAAATATTTTTAAAATTGGATGTTTTCTAACGGTTAACAAAAATAAGAGTGGGGAATGGTTTTAAGGCAAGTGCCTTGGAATTCGCCACTGGCGGTTTGCTTTACTTAGGGTATTTATTGAATGTGTAGACTTCAATAAAATCACCTCACTCTTGTTGGGTTTCGTAGCGTCTAACGCTACGTGGAAGAGAACCCCCCCAAGACCCGCTTACTAATTAAAGCAACTAAATATTTAATCACATAATTAACAACATAAAAGAGAGAAAGAGAAAAGACATTCTTACCCTTGACGCGTGCTTTGCTCGATGCACGAGCTCTTACTTCAAGGCCCGAGCCTCGCAAGTGCGATGGCCTCCTACGGATTGCACCCTCGACCCGACTTGAACGGTGTTAGTCCCGAAGGTTAGTCGGGACTTGACCAATAAAAACTACAGTATTACGAAATTAACGTTTCCTCACTTTTCTAAGGAGATGCCTTTTTAGTTCCACTCAAGTGTTCTTCCGAAAACCCAAAATGGGTATTCATAGGGAATGGAGAGTTGATCTTCATTCTCCCATCAATGAGGGAGATTTGCACTTTCCTCTATTTTATTTTAATTAAAAACAAAATAAAATGTAATACAATCAACAAGCTACAAGTGGCACAAGGACGGAGAGAGAGTAAGTAAGGACCACCAAGGGGGGGACCAACTCACCTTGCTCCCCAAGCCAAGCATCATCCTATTTTGTCCCCTCCTTGACCGGCTCACCATGCCACATGGCTGGCTGCCAAGGCTGCCCAGCCAGCACGCCTATGCATGCGTGCGGCTAGCAAGCCACACATGCTAGCTGATGCCTATGCGCTGCTATGCGAGATACTGGGCTCCTGCTATGCGATGCCTAGCACGCATAGCGTGCTGCTGCTTGGTGCCCCTACGCTAGCAAGCACGCACAGCGTAACACTTGCATGCGGAGCACGTTGCTAGCATATGCGATGCTTCGTACGAGCGATGGGCTGGTTGCTTGGCCTAGAATGCTAGTAAGCATGCAACACTGCATGCTTGCGGGCTGTGCTGGCCCATGCCTAGCATGATGCGATGGCTAGCGCTGCTATGCAAGCATGCCTAGCCATGCATGCACATCCACACCACACACACGCATGCACGCATCTTGCGATGCATGTGCCATGCGATGTTCGTGTGCTAGGGGTTGCTAGGCACCCATGATTTACATGGGTTAGTGACCTCGCCTAGCCTAGCACTTGCATAGCTAAGCCTATGCAAGGCTACTGCTAGGCTTAAACTTGTCGCTTGTTTTATTTCACGTCTCGTCGAATTCTAAATTCGACTCACGCTCGGTCTCGACACTCTACGTTCGATATTCGACGTCTTTGTTCGTAACACTCTAATGACTCATCTAATCCGTTGGATTAATTCGTCGATTCAGATCGGTTATTCGATTGGGGTGCGACCCAAAACGTTCAGTCAAGATTAGGTCGTAAAATCAATTATGCATTAATATTACTAATCGGAAGCGACCTCCACCTAGGCATTCCAATCACTTGACCTCACTGAAGAATTAGCTTTCTAATAATTTTGGACCCTCTATCGGAATAATACACTTGTTGGAGGGACACCATTCCTTTCAATCTCCCACTTGTCCTTCCGAACAAGTGTGAAATTTAGTGTATAGCCCATATCCTATGTTGCTTAATGTCTCTTCATGAACTATAAGGTAGGATTCTTCGACATCCTTATTACGTTTAGAAATGTTTCTCGATTCCCGAGTTTGACTTTCAATAAGAAGATGATTTCTAGAATCCATCTGAGCACGACCATGCATTTTCACTGTCTCGATCTTCGAGAGACCTTGTAAACAATTAAGACATATTCCCTATTGTTAATAGGGGGACATTCCCTGTCTTGTACTGCATGCCTCCCTTAATAAGAGGACCTAGTTGCCAGGGTGTTGCCGTTATAATCCCCATTTACGGCAGACGTTTGACAACATCAAAACGACTAGTACTCAAACAATAGAACTTGTAATACTTGTTTAGGGTAAAAATCACCCTAGACACGTGGCCCAATGGCCTTGCAACACGTGGCAGCCAACCATAGGTCAACAGGGAGCCAATCCCCTATTGACACGTGTCCTTTGAACCCTAGATGGGGTACTGGTCTCCCCACTAAAAATAGTGGGTCAGACCTCATTTATTGGGCATCCAAAAAATATACAAACACGAATCCCGAGCAATATTAATTGCAGATCTTCCTGTATTAGCGAGGAGTATTTACTATTTCCGCACTTATTACCTCCTACACGTTACTGACTTGATCGTCGAAGGAGGAGCTCCCACCAACCGGAGTCTTCGTGGTTTTGCAGGTACAGGCGTCGGTTGCACATAATAGGAATTGTAACTCTCTCGTAGGACACATCAAAAACCCCCAAAACATTTGGCGCCATTTTTGGGGAGAGTACTTCCTAGATGGCTTCCAAAGCTGTACCAACGAATGAAGGCAAACGGCCTACGGTTGAGCCTCAGGTCCATGCGGACCAAGAAAGTGGTGACGATTACGAAATCGACACCTATATGGCCCCAGACGGGTCCTTTAGGACAAAACAAATCCGCTCCAAAGAAATAAAGGAGCGGGGTGGAAGTCAGGCTGCTCCAAGCAGCCCAAACGACAGGCAGACTGGGACAACCCAGGCGGCAGAAGGTACTGCTCCCGTCATGGGAGACGAACTCATGAAATTCATGACAAGTTTCAAGGGCGAGATCAAGAGCCTCTTAAACAAGTCCACAGGCCCTCATAAGGGTCAGCCGGCTAAGAAACTCCCGTCCTCCGGGAAGAAGGCGCTGAAAGATCGTGTGCTTACCCCTCACCCAAAATCAAAGGTGGCGGATGGGTCCACGATCGACGTCTCAAAGCTTTGTTTCCCTGAGACAGGGCAAAGGAAGCCCATCGGGCAAGTACAACCGGATGGGTCAAAGCAGACTTACTCTCATGCCCGGATGCTCATCCAGGAAAAGAGAAGTCTGCTTCAACGTCGACCTGCCCAGACAGCTTCCGAAATGCTTCCATAAAGTATTCGGAATTAGACAAAGGGAGTCAATCATGCGGTCCGTCCGCACGTTTTGGTCCCTAAATTATCCAGTCGGTACAATACGGGTCACCGTACATGCCGTATGGATCTCCATACATGCAGCCAGCCCTCTTCGGGGGTCAGGCTGCTTTACCTCGGGGAACAGCTAACAGCATTCTCCAGGGAAATTACCGGGGATGTGCAGCCGGCTAAGGTGAAAAACGTGTTGGTCGGTGCCTATGACGGTACCACCAACCCAAAAGATCACCTAATGGCCTATACCAACCTCATGTACTTACAGGGGTTGGATAATGTTGCCTGGTGTCGGTGCTTCCCGACTACATTGAAGGGAATAGCCCAACGATGGTTTGGCAACCTGCCAACCGGATGCATCAACAACTTCAGAACTTTGGCGTACTTGTTTACGTTGAACTTCTCAATGAACATCCCTGCCAAGAAAACGAGCCTTAATCTTGAGGCCATACAGCTGGGAGAGAAGGAAGGACTTAGGTCCTACGTTAGGCGGTTCAATCTGATGAGAATTCAGATTCAAGGGTGATAGGCTTATCGCGTACCTAACAAAAATAACCTAACTATTCCTTCTAACTGTGTAGTAGGGCAAGTAAGGATCGAATCCCAAGAGACTATGGTTCATTCAATTAATCAGACTCAATTAATCACTAAGCACGTGACCAATCAATAATGGATGATAATAATCAACTAATTTATTAAATAACACAATTAACTAGAGGAAATATTAATCAATAAACTAAAGCATCCAAGATCAAGCATCACCACGATTATGATTGATAAACTAATAAATCTACCCCCAATATATAAATCAATTGACAAGAAGAAAAGCAATCCCTAATAATAATACCAAAGGTCTCTTCCGAGTTATCAATGGCTTCCCAAATTAACTATCAAGCCTACTTCCGTGGAATCAAGCGAATAAGGGACATTAAACACCATGCCTAGATTCCTAATTATTCAATCATCTACTTCCGTGATGATCTTCAAACCCTTAATTGAAATAACCTAATCCCGTTAATACCCAACTTCCGTTGCAATAAGAACAAAGGGATGATAACAATACTAATTATCCCTAATCTAGTATTGGCATAAACACAATCAATTAAGCATGTCAATTGGGATTATTATTGGGGAATTTAAAGATCTACTTTATACATCAATCATAATCGGGCTTAGCAAGATCCCGGATTAAGGAAACTACTCACAAATCATAATTAAATCAAAAACAAGATCTAATAGAGAACACATAATTAAAGAACTATAAAATAAATAAAAGAGATGGAAAGTAAGAAATACCAAATACTTCAATTGATGATCTTGAATTCTTGAGGAACAATTAATAAAACTAGGATTAAAGATTGAAATTGCTTAAGAAAATAAAACTAGGGTTCTTGAGAGTTTTCTAGGGCTTAAGGAGAAAACTAATGAAAAACTAACTGTCTAAAAGTTAATTACAAAAGGGTATTTATACCCCCAAAAGATAATATTTCGGAAAAATAAGAAAATACGCGTTCTTGAGCTTTGCCCGGTCTGACCGGGCGGTTCTCGCCCGATCGGGCGGAGGAAGGCTGCGTAAAATACGACAGTTTTCCTTCTTTGCCCGGTCTGACCGGGCGAACCTCGCCCGGTCGGGCGCGCGTAACACGTTTCCAAAATTGCATCTCATAACTTGATTTCTTCATCGCCCGGTCTGACCGGGCGAAGCCTGCCCGATCGGGCGCGCGTTGCACCGTTCAGAATTGGGCTTCTTCCTGTGAACTCTTCATTGCCCGGTCTGCCCGGGCAAGCCATGCCCGGTCGGGCACTCCACATAAATTGCAGTTCTTGGCTATCAACTCTTCCGAATCTACTAAAAACACGTCCAATTGCCTAGAAACGCTTCATATTCCTGAAAAGCTTACTAAAACAATCGAATACACTAAAGAAGAGATTGTTAGCAAGAAATGGCTCCGTAGAGCTCAAAACCATATAAAATTACTAAGTAAAACCGGGGAAAACCATTGTATAAAACACGTATATCAAATTCCCCCAAGCTAAACCTTTGCTTGTCCCTAAGCAAAGCAATGAATAAATAAATCAATACTTCACCCCAAAAGCAATTCAAATCAATAAATACGATTAAAGGTAAACTCGACAGTTATGCATCAAAGTCAACCAATCAAATCCATCTGACTACTCATCCTGTCTGACAATAGTCAAATAGAGCAAACCACAAGAGCATATAGAATTCAAGACTAGTGTTCACACACTCAACTCTCATTTATGTGGCGAGTAAAAGATATACTCGATCGCTCTCCATCCAACTCCTTTAAATGTGAACAATGCCCTCCCAAACTCACGCACTCGTGTGTTTAAAGAAAACAAGCACTCAACCTAGCAGTCGACTCGAAATATATCAAATCATTCTTTGCATTGGAAAACAACTAATTTCACATTCACACAACTCTATGCACAAAGGTCAGAAGGTCTTCAAAGCTTGTAATGTAAGGCTAGGATAAAAGGTAGGAAATATTTGGGAAAATGTAAGAGTAAAGCTATGCTTAAGGGAGCCAAAATCCTAATAAATAAAACCAAGGTCAAAATGAATTAATGACCAAATCATCTCCAACACAACTCAACTCTACCAAAAATTCACCAAACATCCAATTATATTAAAAATTTCCAACACTTAAAATTTCACTCATATATACAAAATATAAAATTATAGAACTTGAGTGAACAAACAAACTTTGAACTCTCCTTTTTTTTTTCTTGAGCAGCCTTCAATTAGAACACTTGAACATTGAAACAATTTTTTCTTTTGCTCTTTCTTTTCCCTTTTTTTCATCTCACATTGGAATTTTTTCTTTGCACAATAAATTTTCAATTTTTTTTTCTTTTTTTCAATCCACAACAATAAGAACAAATAAGAAACTTCTCAAATCCACCCAAAATTGTGCAAATTACATGCACACTACAACTCCCTCGCCTCACTCACTATTAGCTCCCCCAAGCTAAGCTTGGGACTAGTAACCAATGGGGCTTAAATAGGCTTGTAATGTGGCAAAATAAACAATAAAAGGGCACAAGCAACAACATGGGTAGCAAGAAGGGAACAAATGTATCTAATATCGTCTGAAGGCCACCTAGAGGAACAAATGCCTTCGTCCTCCTCAATGTGCATATTAATGAGTCATGCAAACATTACTCAAAGTTATAAACCAATACTCAACTTCATTGACATACCAGGAACTAACACACATTCCTAACCAAATCAACTAGTCAAGCACTATATTCACAAGTAGTTGGGCAAAATTGACTCATGGTAAGACATCCAAGCAATCAAACATCAAATCATGGCTAACCTATCCACAATACTCGTCATCATATACCAAGAATTAAAACAATTTTCATGAATGGGGCACAGGGAAGCATGATTTATTATTCATTGGATCGTATTTTTTGTATGTTTTTTTTTTTTTTTTTTTTAAAAAAAAAACAACTAAAATAACTACACTAAAATAAAACAAGAAAGATAAGAGAGATAAGGAGAGAGAGAGTACCACATGTACGAAGCAACTCCCCCAAGCTAAATGCGGCAATGGCCTCATTGCAGCGTAAGGAGAGCATAGGAATCTCGACGGCTCCTCAAAAAGAATCGGGTTGCCTCCCGCAAGCGCTTGTTTAGAAGGTCATTAGCTTGACCGTATTCATCCTCATTGAGTTTGTGGTGAGGAAGAGAATGTGATATCTGACTTTTCTTCAATAGGATCTCCCGCTCGATAGTGCTTCACCCTTTGTCCATTGACTTTGAAGGTGCCCCCGGTGTTGTTCCATAATTCAATGGTGCCATAAGGATATGCTTTGTAGACCGTGAAAGGGCCCGACCATCTTGACCTGAGTTTCCCTGGAAATAGTTTCAACCTTGAATTGAATAGAAGGACTTGATCTCCTTCTTTGAATTCTCTTCTTATGAGGCCCTTGTCGTGCCACCTTTTTGTTTTCTCCTTATAAAGCTTTGAACTCTCATAGGCTTCGAGGCGGAGCTCATCTAGCTCATTCAACTGCAATAGCCTCTTCTCTCCCGCGGCCTTAGCGTCAAAGTTCAGGCTTTTGATGGCCCAAAATGCTCGATGTTCTAGCTCGACGGGTAAGTGACAAGCTTTTCCGTATACAAGTCTGTACGGGGTTGTACCTATTGGAGTTTTGTAAGCTGTTCGGTAAGCCCAAAGTGCATCATCAATTTTGTCAGCCCAATCCTTTCTCGTTCTTGCAACTGTTTTCTCTAGGATGGACTTTATCTCTCGATTTGATACCTCTACTTGGCCACTGGTTTGGGGGTGATAGCCAATTCCAAGTTTGTGCTGCACTCCATATTTCTTCAACATTGCTTCGAATCGGCTCTCCATGAAGTGTGTTCCCCTGTCACTAATCAACACACGTGGGATACCAAATCTATTGAAAATGTTTTTCTTGAAGAATTTACTTACCACACGGGCATCATTGCTTGGTGTAGCAATGGCCTCAACCCATTTTGACACGTAGTCAACGGCTACCAAAATGTATCGATTCCCCTTAGAGGAAGAGAAAGGGCCCATGAAATCTATCCCCCACACATCAAACAACTCGACCTCGAGTATGTTGTTGAGTGGCATTTCGTTCCTCTTGGAAATATTTCCCGTTCGTTGACAACGGTCACAGGCCTTGACATAGGAGTACACATCCTTAAACATAGTGGGCCAGTAAAATCCGCATTGTAGGATCTTTGCAGTTGTTTTCGAGGGGCCTGCATGTCCACCACAAGGTAAGTCATGGCAATGAGAAATTATATTGCTTACCTCACTTTCGGGAATGCACCGTCTGATCACTGCATCGGCACATAGTTTGTACAAGAAAGGGTCTTCCCAAAAGTGTCGGTGTGCCTCATAAAGGAATTTCTTCCTTTGTTGATAGGAGTAACCGTGAGGCATTGTACCTGTAGAAAGATAGTTAGCTAAATCAGCATACCAAGGAGATTCAACCTGTAAAAGAGCTAACAAACGCTCAACGGGAAAAGAGTCATCAAATGGGAGGTTATCCTCATCCTCCTCATCAAGGAGGAGGCGAGAGAGATGGTCTGCGACGACATTCTCTGTCCCCTTCGTATCTCTGATCTCTATATCATAATCCTGCAATTGGAGGATCCATCTAATCAACCGCGGCTTGGCATTGCTCTTGCTCATCAGATATTTCAATGCCGCATGATCTGTATGGATAATCACTTTCGACCCAACTAAATAAGAATGAAACTTATCTATTGCATATATGACAGCTAGCATCTCTTTTTCAGTAGTTGCATAATTCATTTGAGCAGGGCTAAGAGTTTTACTAGAGTAATATATAGCATGCAATTTCTTATCCTTTCGTTGCCCCAGGACGGCCCCTATCGCATAATCACTAGCATCGCACATGATTTCAAAGGGTAGGGCCCAATCCGGGGGTTGTATAACAGGAGCAGAGGTTAAGGCTTCCTTCAACCTGTTAAAAGCTTCAAGACAAGCATCATTAAAATCAAATTGGGCGTCCTTAGCTAACAGTTCAGTTAAGGGTCTAGCAATTTTTGAAAAATCCTTGATAAACCTGCGATAAAAACCTGCATGGCCAAGGAAACTTCGTACTCCTTTCACAGAATTTGGAGGGGGAAGTTTCTGTATTACCTCTACTTTGGCTTTGTCCACCTCAATCCCTTTGTTTGAAACTACATGGCCTAAAACGATTCCCTGTTGTACCATAAAATGGCACTTCTCCCAGTTCAATATCAGATTGACATCCTGGCATCTATGGAGCACCTTTGTTAGATTATCAAGGCAAATATCGAAAGATGAACCATAAACAGAAAAATCATCCATAAAAACTTCCATAGAATTTTCTATGAGACCTGAGAAAATAGCCATCATACACCGTTGGAACGTGGCTGGGGCATTACACAATCCGAATGGCATTCTGCGATATGCGAAGGTGCCATATGGACATGTGAATGTAGTCTTTTCCTGATCACAAGGGCGGATGGGGATTTGAAAAAAACCGGAATATCCATCCAAGTAACAGAAAAAGGAATGGTTAGCCAATCGTTCGAGCATTTGATCAATGAAAGGCAAGGGGAAATGATCTTTACGGGTGGCTTTATTTAATTTTCTGTAATCAATGCACATCCGCCACCCTGTAACAGTTCTTGTGGCAACAGGCTCGCCTTTGTCATTCTTGACAACTGTCATACCTCCTTTCTTTGGTACTACTTGTACAGGACTAACCCACTTACTATCTGAGATAGGGTAGATTATTCCTGCAGCAAGCAATTTGAGAACCTCTTTCTTGACTACCTCCATCATAGTTGGATTTAGCCTTCTTTGAGGTTCTCTAGAGGAGGCATGATCGTCCTCAAGAATGATCTTATGCATACAAAAAGAGGGATTAATACCCTTGATATCATCAATGGTATACCCAATAACATTTCTATATTTTCTTAAAACAGCGAGAAGTTTCTCTAATTCAATGTTATTAAGCTCAGCATTAACAATAACAGGGTATGTATTTTTAGGACCAAGATATGCATATTTAAGATTAGATGGAAGGGGTTTCAACTCTACCTCGGGAGGCGTCGAACTCTCCCCAACACTCGATGTACTAAGGACTTCCTTGACTGGAGCGATGATTGGATTAGCTTTTGCGTCTTCTAGTAGCCTCGTGTACTCCCTTACTTCCCAATCTTCATCATGGATACTCCCTATCAACACCGTTTCAAGAGCATCTTCCTTTTTGATCAGGGGAAGTTGTTCTTGTTGTAGATCATCGAGGACATCCACTTGACAAATAGTCTCACCCATAGACGGATTTCCCATAGCATTCAGTAATGAATACTCCATTTTCTCATCCCCTACTTCAAATGTTATTTTCCCATTCTTCATGTCAATAATTGCACCTGCAGTAGCTAAGAATGGTCTACCAAGAATAATAGGGACATGGGCATCTTCTTCCATTTCCATAACAACAAAATCACATGGAATAAAGAATTTACCAACTCGCAATGGAACATCTTCAAGTATACCGAGGGGAAATTTAACTGACCTGTCTGCAAGTTGCAGAGATATCCTTGTAGGCTTTAGCTCACCCATTTGAAGCTTTTCGCAGATGGAGAGCGGCATAAGGCTTACACTTGCACCAAGATCGCATAGCGCTCTATTGATCTCTATATCTCCGAGCTTCACTGGGATTGAATAGCTGCCTGGATCACCTAGTTTCTTAGGAAGAGTGTTTTGCAGAATGGCACTACATTCTGCAGTTAGAGAAACAGTAGCATTCTCTGCAAGCTTCTTCTTGTTAGATAGCATGTCTTTCAAAAACTTTGCATAAGAAGGCATTTCAGAAATTGCATCCAAGAACGGTATATTAATGTGAAGTTTCTTAAGGATGTCTAGAAATTTACCGTACTTTTTCTCTAACTTAGCCTGGGCTAACCTCTGTGGGAAAGGGACTCTTGGCATGTATGGGGCGAGAGGTGGGATCGGTTCCCGTGGCTTTTCTTGAACATCATTCCTTGGAATTAGGCTGTCTGGATCTCGCGCCCGGTCGGGCAGTGATTGCCCGGTCTGACCGGGCGAAGAAGAGCTGCTTATGTTCTTTTGTTTGTCTGGAATTTCTTCGTGCGCCCGATCGGGCGGACTTTGCCCGGTCTGACCGGGCGAAGAAGAAATTCGCACATTCCCCTGTTTTTCGTCGACTGCTTCTCGCGCCCGATCGGGCGGACCTTGCCCGGTCTGACCGGGCGAAGAAGAATTTTGCAAAATCCCCTGTTTTTCGTCGACTGCTTCTCGCGCCCGATCGGGCGGACCTTGCCCGGTCTGACCGGGCGAAGAAGAACTTTGCCGATTTCCCTGTTTTTCACTCATTCCCTCAATATCTATCGTTGATGGTTCCCTTACGGGAAGGCCTTCCAACTGTTTTCCACTCCTTAAAATTACAGCATTCATGTGCCCCTTTTGTGGTTGCTCTGTTTGGCCAGGAAACGTACCCGGTGTTTTTGAAGATTGGCCGACTTGATGAGCAAGTTGGCTTATTTGATTTTCCATGAGCTTATTCTGGGCTTGTAACTGTTGGATGGAATTATTTGTGGTGTTGATGAAGTTCTCCATCATTAGTTCGAGATTGGATTTTTGAGGGGGTGGTTGCATGGGTTGCATGGGTTGTTGTACTAGGGGTGGTCTTGGTTGGAAACCAGGTGGATTATAATTGTTGTTTCGAGGTGGGGGCGGAGGTGGATTTTGCTGAGCTTGGGTGTTTTTGTATGAGAAGTTTGGGTGATTCTTCCAACCTTCATTATAAGTATTAGAATGGGGATCGTATGGTCTTTTAGGGTTGGAATTGTAGAAGGCATTGGCTTCCTCAATTGATACCTCATTCGAATTTCGTGGGCAATTAGGTGCGATGTGACCTTGAGTATTACACATTTGACAAGTTTCTAGCACATTATTGGAAGATCCAGTTTGTAGTCTATCGAACTTGCTTGAAAGTGCCTGCACAGAACTAGTTAAAAGAGTTAGAGCATCAACATCTAATTTACCTCCTTTCTTGACATTATTTCGGCCGCCTGGGTGATAGTTGTCATTGGCTGACATCTTCTCAACCAGCTCCTTTGCTTCGGTTGGATTTTTAGTTAGAAGGGAGCCTCCAGATGCGGCGTCGATATAGATCCGGAACTCATGGGTTAGACCATTATAGAATGTTTGGATTAACATCCATTCAGGTATGCCATGATGGGGGCACTGTCTCTGTAACCTCTTGAATCTCCTCCATGCGTCATATAAGGATTCTTCATCTGATTGCCTGAAAGTGGATAGCTCGTTCCTTAATCTTGCAGTCTTTTCTTGTCCCAAGAACTTGACCAGAAAAGCTTTTACTAGTTTATCCCATGTATCAAAGGAACCAGAACCCTCATCTCTTAACCATTCCTTCGCCCTATCCCGTAATGAGAATGGAAAAAGGCGAAGTCTAAGAGCATCATCTGTAACACCATTCAGCTTCATAGTGTCACACTTTTCCAAGAAACCATCTATATGATTCACTGGGCAATCAAGAGGTGTGCCAGCAAATGAATCATTGGATATGAATTGAATAAACTGCGGTTTCAATTCAAAATTCTGAGCGGTGATAGGTGGTCTAACAATGCTAGAAAGGAGTCCGGTTGTTGTGTCAGGGATACCGTACTCCAAAAGAGACTTTGTTGCTTGGTCTTCCATATTTCTGTTACCTGCTCTTCTTCTACTTCTTCGTCTTCTTGCAGTCGCTTCAATTTCTGAATCGAGAGGCACTAAGTCGTCTGACCCTGAGCGACGTGTTTGCATACAACAAAGAACTAGGCAAAGAACATCAAAAACACAGGAGGCAATAGCCGAAGCAACAAACAACGCTTAGTAAAAACGAATCACGGAAAATCAATATGAAACCGTTAGTCCCCGGCAACGGCGCCAAAATTTGATAGGCTTATCGCGTACCTAACAAAAATAACCTAACTATTCCTTCTAACTGTGTAGTAGGGCAAGTAAGGATCGAATCCCAAGAGACTATGGTTCATTCAATTAATCAGACTCAATTAATCACTAAGCACGTGACCAATCAATAATGGATGATAATAATCAACTAATTTATTAAATAACACAATTAACTAGAGGAAATATTAATCAATAAACTAAAGCATCCAAGATCAAGCATCACCACGATTATGATTGATAAACTAATAAATCTACCCCCAATATATAAATCAATTGACAAGAAGAAAAGCAATCCCTAATAATAATACCAAAGGTCTCTTCCGAGTTATCAATGGCTTCCCAAATTAACTATCAAGCCTACTTCCGTGGAATCAAGCGAATAAGGGACATTAAACACCATGCCTAGATTCCTAATTATTCAATCATCTACTTCCGTGATGATCTTCAAACCCTTAATTGAAATAACCTAATCCCGTTAATACCCAACTTCCGTTGCAATAAGAACAAAGGGATGATAACAATACTAATTATCCCTAATCTAGTATTGGCATAAACACAATCAATTAAGCATGTCAATTGGGATTATTATTGGGGAATTTAAAGATCTACTTTATACATCAATCATAATCGGGCTTAGCAAGATCCCGGATTAAGGAAACTACTCACAAATCATAATTAAATCAAAAACAAGATCTAATAGAGAACACATAATTAAAGAACTATAAAATAAATAAAAGAGATGGAAAGTAAGAAATACCAAATACTTCAATTGATGATCTTGAATTCTTGAGGAACAATTAATAAAACTAGGATTAAAGATTGAAATTGCTTAAGAAAATAAAACTAGGGTTCTTGAGAGTTTTCTAGGGCTTAAGGAGAAAACTAATGAAAAACTAACTGTCTAAAAGTTAATTACAAAAGGGTATTTATACCCCCAAAAGATAATATTTCGGAAAAATAAGAAAATACGCGTTCTTGAGCTTTGCCCGGTCTGACCGGGCGGACCTCGCCCGATCGGGCGGAGGAAGGCTGCGTAAAATACGACAGTTTTCCTTCTTTGCCCGGTCTGACCGGGCGAACCTCGCCCGGTCGGGCGCGCGTAACACGTTTCCAAAATTGCATCTCATAACTTGATTTCTTCATCGCCCGGTCTGACCGGGCGAAGCCTGCCCGATCGGGCGCGCGTTGCACCGTTCAGAATTGGGCTTCTTCCTGTGAACTCTTCATTGCCCGGTCTGCCCGGGCAAGCCATGCCCGGTCGGGCACTCCACATAAATTGCAGTTCTTGGCTATCAACTCTTCCGAATCTACTAAAAACACGTCCAATTGCCTAGAAACGCTTCATATTCCTGAAGAGCTTACTAAAACAATCGAATACACTAAAGAAGAGATTGTTAGCAAGAAATGGCTCCGTAGAGCTCAAAACCATATAAAATTACTAAGTAAAACCGGGGAAAACCATTGTATAAAACACGTATATCAAAGGGCTGTCTGACGACGTTGCCTACACAGACTTCTTCAAGGGTCTGAAGGACGGGTCGACCTTTAAGTTCGACTTGGTCAGAAAGAGGGTTGCTATCCTCCAAGAGGCATTAATGGAAGCTGAAGCCTATAAACAGGCGATGGAGCTTTGTGCCGTGGGGCACCCGTCGGACCCCAAAAAGTCCGAACGGAGAGAGAGCCGGCCATCCCAGCCGGCAAAGAAAGAAGAAAAGAACAGAAAAGAAGTCTAGGGTGGCAGACCGATCTGGTCAGCCGGCCTAGAAGAGCAGAAGAAAATCAGAACTCTACGTCCCAAAGTACGATTTCACCAAGGACTTCTCTTCCATCCTCATTGAGATCAAAGACCGGTTGCCTCTTAAAACCGGCAGCAATGAAAAGTCCTGTCAGCAGCCGGGACAAGAGCAAATACTGCCAATTCCATGAGGATGTTGGCCATGACACCAACGATTGGTATAGCCTCAGGCGGCTGTTGGACCGTCTGGCGGAGGAGGGGGCTCTGAAGTCCTACTTACCCAAGTCCAAGGGTACCCCCAAGATAAACAAGGGACACCTATCCAAACCAACGGCTGCTAACTCTTAAACAGACGAAGAAACAGTCTTCACTATAGCAGGTGGTTTTGCGGGTGGAGGTCCTACCATCCGGGGTACCAAGGATAATATTAGGAAGCTGGTCAACTCAGTAGATGAGGATCAGGCGTCGAAAGACACCTTTCTTGAGGTCCTTATTTCTAAAAAGGACCGAGGCCAGGTCAGATGGCCTCACGATGACCCCATGTCATCGAATGTAAGGTTGCCAACCAACGAGTTGGTCGGATCTTAATTGATACCGGGAGCTCGTCTGACCTGATAAGCTATCAATTCTTGACAAAGCTCAAGTACAAGCCAAGCAACATGCATGAGCCTCCTCACCCCTTAGTCGGTTTTGGGGGAGGGTTGGTGCATCCGGTGGGAAGGATTGACCTACCCATCCGACTGGGAGAAAAGGGTAGGGTTACGTAGCATCCCACACTATGCGGAAAGAAACTCGCCAAGACCGGCCCCAATAATAAATGCAATTAACAAGCAAAACATAATTAAAAGCATAATAAAGGATAAAAGATTATACCTTTAACGCGTGCTTTGCTCAACTATGAGCTCTTACTTGAACCCCAAAAATACGAGGTCTCCAACGGGATCGTACCCTCGAACTCGACCCGAGCGTCCTAAGTCTCGAAGGTTAGTCGAGACCTAGACAAATAAAACTATGAGTTTTACGAATCAAGGTTTTCTCAAATCAAGAGTTGCCTTTTTAATTCCACTCAAGGTTTTTTTTTTTCCCAAATACCCAAACTTTGGTATTAATAGGTAAATGAACCCTTGATCTTCATAATGCAACAAGTGTCAAGGGGAGAGAGAGAGTTAGGTGAGGACCATGAACCTTGAGGGGGACCATTGCCTTGCTCCCCAAGGCATGCTCCAAGCCTTTGGTCCCCACTCACCTCAAACCGCCTCAAGCAATGGATGTGCTGGCAGCTTGCTTTGCTAGTCAGCTAGCACAGCCAGCCTAGCCTGCCCAGCTGGCACGCATCACCCAGCCCAGCACTTGCGTGCTGCTAGCAAGTCACGCCTTATGCTGGGCGCTGCTACCTGGCTATTGCGCGCACACACGCACAACCTTGCTGGCTGGGTGCGTAGTGTTGCTGGGCCTAGGCCACGCACATGTACAGTAGGCTGCTTGGTGCTGCCATGCGAAGGCTAGCACGCAAGCCAGCCCGTATGCTGCTGCGATGCAAAACAAGCATGCATGCCAGCACTCGCATAGCTAGCATGCACTAGCACTCGCACACGCACAGGGTGATGCCTGTCATGGTGCTGCTGTGCGAGGTTGCTACTGCGATGGTGCGAGACACACACGCAAGGCCCAACATGGTTGCTGCTAGTGAGCCACACATGCTGGATGGCTTGATTCTTGGCGATGGTGCTAGGCACACACGCACACGCACACACACGCAAGTTCCCAGGCTTGCGATGAGCTAGCCTAGCCTAGCTATGGCTATGCTCGTACTTGTTGCTTGTGATTTTGCGACGCTCGGCCTCGACGCCCTAGGCACAATATCCGACATCTTTGTTCATAAAACTCCGTCGACTTATTAAATCCTTCGAATTAATTTGTCTTCTCAAATCGGTTATTCGATTGGGTTTGTCTCGAAGGGTTCAGTTAAGATTAAGTTGTACTATTAATTATACCTGAATATTACTGATCGGAAGCGGCCTCTACCTAGGCATTCCGATCACTTGATCTTACTGAAGAATTAGCTTTGTAATAATTCTGAACCCTCTATCAGAATAATACACTTGTTGGAAGGACACCATTCCTTTTAATCTCCCACTTGTCCTTTCGGACAAGTGTGCATACAGTGTATAACCCATTTCCTATGTCGCTTAATGTCTGTTCGTGAACTATAAGGTAAGATTCATCGTCATCCTTATTATGTTCAGAAGTGTTTCTCGTTCTCCGAGTTCGACTGTCAATAAGAAGATGATTTCTAAAATCTATCTGAGCATGGCCATGCATTTTCACAATCTCAGTCTTCGAGCGGCCTTGTAAACAACAAAGACATATTCCCTATTGTTGATAGGGGGACATTCCCAGTCTTGCATTGGAAGTTTCTCTTACTAAGAGGATCTAATCTCCCGAGTGTTCCCGTTATGATCCCCAGTTACGGCAGACGTTAGGCAGCATCAAAGAGACTAGTTCTCAAACAAGAAAACTTCACAATACTCATGGTCGAGGAAACGAGTTCCGATAGCCATAAAGAGAAATGTACTTATGACAATTTTGAATCTCTTAAAGTACTCTCATTGGTCGATCCAGTGCAGTTCCAAAATGGCACCTGTACAAATGATTCATGACCATCATGTCCTTCCTTACAACACAAGAAACGGTGCTGTAAATCATACTACACACTAATCTCTGGTGGTCATCAATCGTCCATCAGTTAGATGACCTCAATTAGGGACAGTTTTTGATTTAAATATTCGATGTTCACTGAACAGGTGTTTCTTTATCCAAGACATGGTCTTGATACCCTATTTTGAATATTTCCATAAATCGAATGGACTCATTATTTAATTCTAACCCACAATTAAATAGTTCGTGGAATTTATTAGAAAAATTTTATTCCACTATGAAACTTCCAAACGTTTCATCTTATGATAAATGGCTTTCTTCAAATGTTTCAAGAGTAATACTCTTCATTAAACATTTATAGAAATCACACCCATATCTAATATTCTTGATTTCTTTCATGCAATTGCGAATTTTTTCGTTCACTTATTGCATAGGTTTAGCCATTATCACTTTGCAAATCTTAGCATCTTCATTATCGAACAATTTCATAATAAGATAATAAGATTTTGAGAGTGTTATGGATCATATGTGATTTAGGATTTATTGTCCAAGTGATGGCTCCCACTCATTTTCATGACTTGAGATCTTTCAACTTGACAACCTACAATCAACGTTCGACAACGAACTTTCCATTGAACACTTTCCTTTTATTGCCTTCCAGGCAACAATATTCTCAACGTATATTTCAGTAGACATTCTGACGTTGCTTTGCTCGGATTTTATTCCGAACAACTCACAAAGATTTGGGAGGCCCTAATCACTTGTGATTATGTAAATTTACCTTAAATTTCCGCACATTATACAATGGATCCGTGTCCATGTTACCATTCAAAAGCCACGACACATTCTAGCTCATGCTTATAAACGGCTTCCTTATTAAGGATCCAATCCTTCCTAAGGATGTGATTGCAACATCAATTCTCAAATTGCAATTGTTTCTATGCGTCAAGAACTTATCCCGTTTTACTCATCAAAGTACTTTGGATTTTCTTGACCATAATCTAACGATACATTACTTAGATTTACATCGATTGGTATTTTATACTTCTTATGCTCTAAGCATGTAAATTGAGTGACGACTCCATATCATAGCATACATGATGGTTTCAATCGCAGAATTATTCCCAATATGTTCCATTCATGTGACCTTTTAGCTCATCCAGTTTCACTGAGTCTTGCTAAACTGTTTGCTATGTGATACGGTTGAAAGTCTCTACTAGAGTCTTTCTTGTTTGACTTAGTATTTTCCCAGCTTATACTTAGTTCAAACAATTACTTAGTTTTATACATATGGGTCGAAAGCCTTTTCAAGTCCTTCATGTTTAACACGGTAAATTCCTCTACTCGTTTAAACATTTCATTAAGTCTATCCAATAGATCTTAATTCCCATATGTACTAAGTGTTGCCTTTTGCTTGGTCCATTGTCGAAAATCATTTCAAATCTAAGCATTTATCATTTGATATTCATTTCACAATAGAGTTCACAAACTTCTTGTTGGACCATACATGATTGACTCTTGCTCCCACTAAACTTATTGTTTATAAGAATTTCTATGATTCTCCTTTAGTCAAAGCTTTTATTGAATTTCTAAGAGTACATGTTCCAATTCCTTCATGCAATGCTTCATTTAATCCCACAACGGATTTCTTGAGCTTGCTTTCAAATCTAGCATTACTTAGAATTGCAAAACCCTTAGACTATTTCCATAGTCTCTTCCAAAATCCAATTTTAGGAAGGTGGTTTCGTATTTTTGCCATATTTCATATGCGCAATTTTTCTAGAATAATCACGAAAAGACTTTAGCGTTCCGATTGGTGAAATAGGTTTTTATTAAAATCAACGCCGTGAATTAATTGTATCCTTTTCAACCAATCTAGCTTTGTATGCTTGTGCATTTCCACATTTGTCAATTTTCTTCTTGAAAACTTATTTGCGATTGATAGGTCTGTAACCCTTCACGCAAATGAATCAAGTTCCAAACATGATTTACAAACATGGAGTCTATTTCGGATTTTATGGCCTCTAACCATTATTCGGAATTTGGATTTGTCGTAGCTAATTTACATGACACTATTCCCTCACCATCCAATGGTGATTAATATGCTTGTAAGTCTTAGGTTTATAGGATTCAATCCAAGCCTTTGGTGAATCTATACCTATACGGGGTAATAGGTTGAGCATTTACATTATCTGTTTGATTCTGACCAATCTTATCAACTGCTTCTAAGCATTTTGATTGTTAGTTTTATCAGGCTGACACTGTTGCTCGTCCTTTCGAACTTCGTCGAGTTCGATTTTCCTCCCACTTGTCATTTTGGAAAGGTGTTACTTTCCAGAAAGACACCATTTAGAGCAACAAATACTATGTTCTCAATTAGGTTGTGGAGGTAATGCCCGTAGTCTCATTTGAATACTTACAACGAGACATGTATATTGTCTTTGGGTAAAAGTTCGTTGTGAAACAAACAGTTAGCTCCTTCTTGAGCTATCTTAGCCCTTATTGAGCCACTTAGCTCCCATCGAGACAATGAACTCCCACTGAGCTAAGAGCCCTAGACATATGCTTGAAAAGACGCTAGAAACTATTTCTATCCATAACTGAATATGGTGTCCTTTCTTAGCTTCGACACTTTTGTTTAGTGTAACATTTAGTCATTTGTGCAAATCTTAAGAATTTTATAGGAAGGGATGTGATTCATCATCCTTCGAGTCATTTCCAAATGGCATCGAGGTCTCCGTCAAGACACACTATGTTCTTTGTGGAGCTAAGTATGAAATTTCAATTCCATAATTTTGATGTGATCACACTTGGCTCAAGCAAACATCGCTCAATCTAATCTAGCTAGACGTTGTGATATCTTGCCAAGTAGATTCTATACTTCACTGAACATTTGAGCTACTCAAGGTCCAGTTTGCTCACATTTGATGAATGTAGCCACATTCTTTCAAATTCTTGTGAGACGTTGAAGTAATGGAATCCTCTTTAGCTTTTGGAGTCCATTGTCTATGCCAAGTACAATAGCTCCTTTGTTTGTCGATTTCAACAAGTAAGACTTGCTTGTCTTAGAACGATTCCGAATCGATCATCTATCAAGAGTCTATCTAATAGAGCCTTGAGAATGTTCTTGTCGGTGTGACATTACTAAAGATGTTTGGAACACAAATCATGTCCATGACTTGAACCTTGTGAGTTTTCATGTTAGGGAAATGTTTGTTTATAATCAAGCATTCTTGACTCATATATTGGT